>NC_091477.1:117129403-117729403 GCF_036971445.1 Narcine bancroftii | reverse complement strand
CTTCAGTCATTGGAGAGAAGGGAGGTGGGGAGATTTGCCTCATTCTTAAATGTGGAAATACTCAACAGGACAGGCAGCATCTTAAAAAGAGAAATTCACATTTCAGTTTGAAGACCCATACATTGACCCTTTTTTTATTTCACATTTATAACAGGTTTTTTTTCCAAAATTTTCCTGCTGTTTTTGTTGCACAGACAGTACCTTCCATAATGTTTGGGACAGGCACTTTTTCCTTTTTTTTTTGCTCCTGTGTTCCACAGTTTTTAAATATTTCACGTCAGAAGAAAGTGCACATTCCAGATTTTATTCAAGGTTATTTGTACATATTTTGGTTTGACCATGTAAGAATTACAGTGCGTTTTGTACATCATCCCCTCATTTCAGGGATATTTAGCTTCATTGGAATTTGTAAGTACTCAAGTATGTCTAATTGCTTCATTGGTGCAGGTATTGGTTTGCTTAGAAGCTTTTGATCACCTTTGGAGACTGTAGTTGCCATTTTTCAACATAAAGACGAGAGTTGTGCCCAATGAAAGTCAAAGAAGCCATTATGAGACTGAAAAGCAAGAATAAAATCGTAAGAGACATCACCCAAACCTTAGGATTAGTAAAATCAACTATTTGGAACATCATTAAGAATAAAGAGTGTACTGGTGAGATCACTAATCAGAAAGAGACTGGTCTTCCAAGGAAGACCTCCACGGCTGTTGACAGAAGAATTCTCATCACGAAGTAAACTCCCCAAACAGCTGACAGATCAGAAACACTCTTCATAGGTTAATGACTATTGTCTGCAGAAGACTTCACAAACAGTGGGTTGACTGCAAGATGGAAACTACTCGTTAGCCACAGAAACAGGATGGCCGAGAAGTATTTAAAAGAGCTTTCAGAATTCAGGAAAAGGGTTTTGGGGACAGATTAGACCAAGATTTACCTGAATCGGAGTGATGGCAAGAGTAAAGTGTAGAGGCAGTGGTGGGGGTGTTAGGGCCTGGGCATATATTCTTGCCACAGATCTTCAATGATAATCTAAATGCTGATGGCAGCAAAATGGATTCCGAGGTGTATAGAACCACGTTATCTGCTCAAGTTCAAGCAAATGCCTCCAAACCCTTTGGACGGCACTTCATCCTACAGCAAGATAATGATCCAAAATATACTGCTAAAGCAACAAAGAAGTTTTTCAAAGCTAAAGAGTGGAAATTCTTGAATCGCCTCATCATTTGCATGACTTGAATCCAATTGAGCACGCCTTCCATATGCTGAAAAGAAAACTCAAGCAGAAGCTGCAGAAGGCCTGGCAGAGCATCACCAGAGAAGATTCTCTGCACCTGGTGATGCCGATGAATCACATTCATTGCGTATAAGGGATATGCAACAAAGAACTACGCCCCAAATATTATGGGGGCCTATGTATAAAAAGGGCTGTAATATCTACATGGTCAAACAAATATATACAAATAACCTTGAATAAAATCTGGAATGTGCATTTTATGTGAATAAAACTGTGGAGCACAGGGGCAAATAAAGGAAAAAAAAGTGTCTTTGTCCCAAACATTATGGAGAACATTGGACATGGGACTCCACTGGATCCATTGTCTACTCCGTACTTTAATCCATTGCACACATTTCTAACCTGAATTATGTGAACTGAGATCAAAGGACCAAAGTTAGAATTTTCCTACTTGTTTGTTGTTTGATACATAATTTTACTGCAAGCATTTAGTTTTACATTGGGAATATTGAATCTGGAGACATGGGCTTCTTTCAGAATAGCTTGTCTTGATAAATCCTCTTACCTTTTCTGCTTCTGTCTATCCCTTTCCTTTTTAGACGATGACCCCAAGTGTTGACCCATCTCCAGCTCTTCTCCAGCTGCCTTTAGCACTCGACCCTGAACGGATGTGGGCAGTTTCGCAATCAGCGGGGCGACAAGCCAAACTCCTTTTCTTTCTGAGCAGCTGAATGCAAGCCACACACACACACACACACACACACACACACATATGTACGCACATGCACACACACACACATACACATGCACACACACATGCGTGCACACATATACCCACACACAAACACATACACACACACATGCACGCACACACACACATGCACGCACAAGCACACACGCACACACACACACATTCATGCAACCATGCACACACAGATACGTACACATAAGGACACAGCCATGCACACACACCCACACCCACACACACACAAAGAAACCCATCAAATAGCCATCAGAGCACTTTCAGATTAACCATCTTTTTCAATTGCCACACCTATTCATAGATAACTCAAAATTTAAAATTCATCTGCAACTTGCAATCGCAATGGTCCATTCTTCTCTGTCACAGACCAAAGGGCCAAGTGGCCTACTGTTCTGTGGTAAACATACACGATTTAACAAGGGGCATTCATAACACAAATATTGCATAAAAAGACATCTGGCTCACTGAAAATATGGGTGGCTTTCAACAGCCCAGTAAAATGGCCAGCAAGTTACTCATTTATGTCAGAACTGTGTGACACATTGCGAGCACCTTCACTGCATGGACTGCAGTGGTTCAAGCCAAGATTCACACCATCATGACATGGAGTAGATTAATGCAGGTCAGCACAACATTGTGGGGCTGAAGGGCCTATGCTGTACTGTCCTGTTTCATGTTCTATCTTTGCAAGAAGCAATTGGGGAAAGATTAATAATTTGGCCAGTTATACCCTTATCCCATTTACAAATACCTTTAAAAATCTACTGAAGTTTAAAGAGAAGGGTGCAGGATACTGAATACAAAGGGCTGCACATGTTTTAAAAATAAGATATAAACTTAAATATTCTGCAAATATACATCACACCTGTGGAGAGAGAGAGAAGAGGTTAGTTCTCAGACCAAAGAAAAACCACTGGGCCTTCAGTCTCTGCCCAAAGGCTCACTAGATTGCTTCCTTGGAATGTCTGCTTGTCATGTGAGGGGTTGATTTATTTATCTACACTCCATTTACGAATGAGAGGTGTCTTCAATTAAACATACAAGCTTCAAAGAGACTCAAGAACCAGGGGTGATTTCTTTGGGGAAAAATATATTTGCAACTAAAATGAGCTAAAATACCTATTTGTGAATCTTTGGAAACCTCTAATCCAGACCCAGAAAATATTCTTTATGTGGAGGGGCAGGTAGTGATGAGAAAACAGAGCAGCTGCAGAGGGACTTCGATTCGGAGAATGTGCAAAGAGTGGCAACAATGTTGTAAAGTGTATGCTTATGTTCATTGGTAGAAGGAATAAAGGGGAAGACTATTATTTGGATGGGGAGAAAATTCAAAATTTGGAGATGCAAAGGGACTTGGAAGTCCTCGTTCAGTATAACCTACAGGTTGAGTCGGTGGTGAAGAAGGCGAATACAACGTTGGCATTCGTATCTCGAAGTATAGGATATAACAGCAGGGATGCGATGTTGAGATTATATGAGGCACTGGTGAGGCCTCACTTGGAGTATGGGGTGCAGATTTGAGCTCCTTATTTCAGAAAGGATGTGCTGGCATTGGAGAGGGTTCAGAGGCGATTCACAAGGATGGTTTCTGGAATGAAGGGATGAACATAAGAGGAACGTTTGATGGGTCTTGGACTGGACTCCTTGGAGTTCAGAGTTCATCATCCAAGGGTTTTGAATGTTGAAAACCTGGACAGTACAGATGTGCCAAAGTTGTTTCCCATGGTAGAGAATCTAGGACAAGGGGGAACAATTTCAGGGCTGAAGAATGCCCATTCAAAATAGGGATGCAGAGAAATTTCTTAAGCCAGAGAGTGGTGAACCTCTGGAATTTGTGGCCACAGACAGCTGTGGAGGCCAGGTTGTTGGATGTGTTTAAGGCAGAGATCAATATTTATCTGGATAGTCTGGGTATCAAAAGTTATGGGTAAAAGGCAGGGGAGTAGGACTGAGTGGGAGAATGGTTCAGCTCAAGATGCAAGGATGGAGTGGACTTGACGGGCCGAATGGCCTACTTCTGCCATATCTTTTGGATTTATGGACTCAAAAATACATTTAAGACAAAGATCAATAGAGTTTTAGACACAAAGAGAATTAAGGGATATGGGAACTTGGAAGAGACAAATAGTGGATTAGGCCTGGGCCTCCTTTGCATGTTGTTTCTTACATTCTCAGTCTGTCTTTGCAGCTATTGATGAATTCTCTGTTCACCTCTCAATGGAACAATCTCTGGTTTTGTGCAGAGTTAAATGGGCAGTGTCTATGATGAGAAAGATGGGGTGGCAGTGAAATTAGAACCAAAAACCAACTTCAAACTGTGCTTGATGTCCTGCGAAGCACTGGTAATTAGCAACAATTTGGTGCATGCTTTGACCAAGCAAAACTTTAAAAGTTGTAGCTCATTCACCTCAACTGAATCATTGCTGATAAAACCTGTAAATCCATTGGCACTTGGCAACGTAAAATGACTCAAAAAGAAATAGAGCATGGACAATGTCATACAGTGAGCACGTCACTGTTGTTATTCAGCTACTTTAGGCATAGACAATATCAGCCATTCTTGGATATCGCCCTCTAAGGACTTTGCTCAATGTTTATGGACGCCCTTCCCTGTGAAGCACTCAACTTTAGTTAGTTCCTTCCGAACTTGTATTGACAAATATGAAAACAATATTAAAAAAACATTTAAAATATTTTATGATTTCAGTTTGTGGTCCCTCCTTAAATGTACTGTGCTCCACAGGGAGGCGTATGGCCCCTATTGAAAATGACTGCTTTAGGCAAGGTGAGCATGGAGGGGGGAGACAGGCTAAGAAAATTGTTCAGATTTTCTCTCAAGGTATGGCGGAGAAAAGCAAAGGGAAATGTTCAGTTGTCAGTAATCATTGCTGGAGTCTTCAAAGTGGACGGCCATCGAAGACAGGAATGAACAATTTTCTCTGATTTCCCCGTGCGGTTTAGCTGTTAATGGTATATTGCAGCCACATAACGCCCCTCGACTCTACCACAATAGAATTAATACATTTGGCACAGTAGGCCACAAGGCCTGTTCCTGCACTCTACCATACTGTGTCCTACGTGCTTCCTCACAAACCCATCCCTTCCCCCTCCCTCCCCTCAAAGCTACGTTATCATGGGAGTGGGGGAGGGGAGGGTCAGAGAAACGGGTCTTTGGAAAATTTATCCTCACTGTCAAATAAATCGAGCACCAGATTTTCTGCTCTGTGTGAGACCTGCTGATCTGATCTTTAACCTCCCCATCAGTTAGGACTCCAGAATTTCTGCTCTGCGTCAGACCTGCTGATCTGATCTTTAACCTCCCCATCAGTTAGGACTCCAGAATTTCTGCTCTGCGTCAGACCTGCTGATCTGATCTTTAATCTCCCCATCAGTTAGGACTCCAGAATTTCTGCTCTGTGTCAGACCTGCTGATCTGATCTTTAATCTCCCCATCAGTTAGGACTCCAGAATTTCTGCTCTGTGTGAGATCTGCTGACCTGATCTTTAACCTCCCCATCAGTTAGGACTCCAGAATTTTCCCCAGGGCTCATGAGAAATAAATGATGAGGAATAAGGGAGACCATTCCTGATCATTCCTATGCAGTGATTTCTGTTGGAAAATATAGACACAGATGTCGCTAGAGAACAGGATAGGGTTTAACAATTCCCGCAATCAACAGCACTAACTTTTGAGAAGCATACAGTAATGATTGCTTTGACATTTCTGGATTCTGATTGGGTGCCTAGTAAATTATACCTCAAAAAAAAACCCAGCTTCCATGGAAGGAGACATGGTGGAAGAGTGAAGAAGGGCAGAATTTGCATAATGCACTCTCGAAAGTTGGACACTCCACCTGCCAGTTGCCCCATCTTCCAACATCTCTCTTACACTGTGCATCTAAAGCTCCTTTTCCACTGGCACCCTGTCCCAGGAGTTAACTGGGAATTTACTGAAACAGGGTTTAGTGGAAAAGGAACTCTGTCCAAATGCCAGCATCAAATGACATCATTTCTTGCCGGCGATTAACTGCCTTGACCCCTATTCGTATCCCCTGCATTTGCTGACATCAGCATACTGATAAAACCAGTGGAAAAGGGACAGCAGAAAGTCACCCGTCTCCAATTGAAGGTCCCTAGGGATGAGTTGTGTTCAGTGGAAAAGCAATTAGTATCCCAGTTAAGGGTGGCCCAGTGGAAATGGCACAAAGGGCTTCCTATTCCGGGACAATGCACAGCCAATTAACTAGTGAAAAAAGGGCTTAAGGGGGAACTCAAATGGACAACCTGGCACAGATTCTCCAAGCCAAAAACTACTGTTGTAATGTGGACAGGAAAAGAGTAGAGGAGGGGGTAATGAGAATACAGGAGATGGATAATAGCAACCTTCCAATTGCAGTCATCTCTTCAGACCATTTTTCAATATGGCTATATTAAGATGCACTCTACCAGTAAGGAAATTAAAAGATCCAACAAATTCTTGAAGCTCATTATTAACCATTTATCATGCCCAATCCATGCACCTAAGGAAGACAGGGTGCAGAGATTTACTAAAATGTTGCCTGGATTGCAGTATCTAGAATATGGAGAAAGATTGAGTAGACTGGGTCTTTATTCATTGGAGCATAGAAGGTTGAGAGGGGATTTGATAGAGGTATTTAAAATTATGAGGGGAATTGATAGAGTAGATGTGAATAGGCTCTTCCCCTTGAGGGTAGGAGAGATTGGAATGAGGGGTCATAATTTAAGGGTTGGGGGCAAAACATAAGAGGAAGCTCCTTCACTCAGAGAGTGGTGGCTGAGTGGAATGACCTTCCGGAAGAGGTGGTTGCAGCAGGGTCAATTTTGTCATTTAAGAGGAGGTTGGATGAGTACATGGATGTGAGGGAGTTGGAGGGTTATGGGCAGGGAGCAGGTAGCTGGTACAAGTGGAGTTAACTTAAATCGGTGTGAACTAGAAGGGCCGATATGGTCTGTTTCTGTACTGTAATTGTTATATGATTATATGGTTATACAGGGTAAACCTTGCTTTACCTTAGAAATGTCTTTTTGCCATTCTGCCTTGGGTTATTGATCCCGTTGTTGCTCTCATTGAACAGCTCAGCTCCAGCAGAAGCAACACCACAGTTCAGCTCAGCTGACTGCTGGAAGACCTCAATAGTGGCCTTGGCGATATTTTCCAGCAATGAGTTCATTTCAGAAACTGAAGCTGGGCCCTTGACAAAAAAAACCGATATTATTAAAAAAAAATGCAAATCAAGTTGGAACCTGCAGCTTACAAACAAGACTTTCCAAGAATTGATGTTTCATAGCTGTGTCAACACAATGCTAGAGAAACTCAGCAGGTTAAACATAGAACGCTACAGCCCAGTAAACAGGCCATTCGGCCCTCCTAATCTGTGCTAACCATTATTTCGCTTGACCCATTTCATGACCCTCTAGGCCTTTCCGATCCATGTAGCTATCCAATTTATTCTTCAGACACAAGATCGAGCCCACATTCATCACACCAGATGGCAGCTCCTACCACTTTCTGAGTGAAGAACTTTCCCATAATGTTCCCCCTAAACCTTTCCCCTTTCAGCTTCAAACTATGACCTCATATTTATCTCCCCCAATCTAAGTGAAAAAAGCCTATTCGCATCCACTCTGTCTATACCTCTCATAATCTTGTAAACCTCTATCAAATCTCCCCAAATTCTTCTTTGCTCCAAGGAATAAAGTTCAAACCTGCTTAACCTTTCGCTGTAACTGAACTCCTGAAGACCCAGCAACATCCTAGTAAATCTTCTCTGTACTCTTTCAATCTTATTGATATCCTTCCTGTCGTTAGGTGACCAGAACTGCACACAATATTCCAAATTTGGCCTCACCGATGTCTTAAACAACTTCAACATAACATTCCAACTCCTGTATTCAATACTTTGATTTACAAAGGCTAAGATGCCAAAAGCTTTCTTTACAACCCTGTCCATCTGTGACACCCCCTTCAGGGAACAATGAATCTGTATTCCCAGATCTCTCTCAAACTCCTCAGTGCCCTACCATTTACTGTGTATGTCCTACCTTGATTTGCCCTTCCAAAATGCATCACCTCACACTTGTCTGCATTAAACCGCATCTGACATTTTTTTGGCGCATTCTCCTAGTTGGTCCAGATCCTTCTACAACCTTTGAAAATCTTCCTTGGTGTCTACAACACCTCTTAACAGCTTTATGTAATCAGCAAACTTGCTGATCCAACTTACCACATTATCATCCAGATCATTGATATATACAACAATGCTCCCAACACAGATCTCCAAGGCACACCACTAGACACAGGCCTCCAGTCTGAGAAGCAGCCATCCACTACCACTCTCTGTTTTCTCCCCACACAACCAATTACATATTCATTTTATAACTTCTCCATGTATACCTAGTGTCATAACCTTCTGAAATAACCTCCCAGGTGGGATCTTGTAAAAGGCTTTATTAAAGTCCATGTATGCAAAATCCACAGCCTTTCCTTCATCTACCTTCTGGGTAACATCCTCGAAAAACTCTACAAGGTTTGTTAAACATGACCTACCATGCACAAAGCCATGCTAACTGTCGTTAATCAGCCTATGGCTGTCCAAATACCTATATATCCTATCTCTCAGAACTCCTTCCAATAATTTACCTAATATTGATGACAAGCTCACCGGCCTATAGTTACCTGGTTTACTTTTGGAACTTTTTTTAAACAACAGAATAACATGAGCTACCTTCCAATCCTCTGCCACCCTACCTGTGGAAAAGGATATTTCAAATATATCAGCCAGAGCCCATGAAACTTCTACACTAGTCTCCCTCAAGGTCTGAGGGAATATCATATCCAACCCAGGTGATTTATCTACCATTATTCACTATAAGGCAGCAAGCACCTCTTCTTCATAATCTCTATATGTTCCATGACTCTTATGTTTGTTTCCCTTCCTCCCTAACACACTATGCCAGTTTCCTGAGTAAATATTGATGCAAAAAGACCGTTCAAGATCTCCCCCATCACATGAGGCTCCACACATAGTTGACCACTCTGATCCTCCAGGGAACTAATTTTTTTCCCTTACTATCCTTTTACTTCTGGTTTACTTTTCACATTATCTGCCAGAGCAACCCCAAGTCTTTTTGCCTTCCTGATTTCCTTCTTGAGTATTTTCTTGCATTTTCCATACTCTTCAAGAACTCATTAGCTCCTTGTTGCCTACACTTGCTATACACATCCCTCTTCTTAACCAGATTGCCAATATCTCTTGAAAACCAGGGTTCCGTATACCTGTTAACTTTACCTTTAATCCTAACGAACATGTAAATTCTGCACTCTCAAATTCTGTCTTTGAAGGCCATCCATTTACTTAATACACTCTTGCCAGAAAACAGCATATCCCAATCCACTCTTACTAGATCCTTTCTCATTTACACAAGATTTGCCTTCCTCCAATTTAGAATCCCAACACAAGGACCAGACCTACCCTTTTCCATAATTAACTCAAAGCCAATGACATTATGGTCACTGGACCCAAAGTGTTCACATACACATACATCTGTCACCTAACCTGTCTTGTTCACTAATAGGGGACCAAGTACTCCATCCTCTCTTGTTGATACCTCTATATATTGATTTAGAAAACTTTCCTGAATACATTTCACAACTCCAAGCATCCAGCCCTTTTACAGACTGGGAGTCCCAGTCAATATTTGGAAAGTTAAAATCTCCTACAATCACAACTTTCTGCTTCTTACATCAGTCTGCTATCGCTCTACAGATTTGCTCTTACAATTCTCTCTGACTATTGGGTGGTCTTTAATACACCCCTATCAGAGTGGTCACACCTTTCTCATATCCATATGGCCCCTGTAGAATAACCCTCCTAGCCTCCTGATATTTTCCCTCCTTCCTCTTTCATCCCTCCCCCTCTATCATGTCTGAAATGGAATCCTGGATCATTAATATGCCAGTCTTACCTCTCCCACAACCAAGTCTCACTTAAAGCAATAATGTTATTATCCTACATGTTGATCTATGGCCGAAGTTCATCAGCCTTTCTAACAATACTCCCTGGATTAAAATAAATACACCTGAGAACATTTCTATCACGTACAAGCCTTTAATTTTTGGATAAATGAGGAGATTAAACAAATCAGAAATGCTCATTTTTCCAAAGTTTTTTCAGAGCCAAACTGAACGGGGACGTCGGGCTCCCGGCAGCGGTAGCAGCTGACCTTGGGCTGCCGGCCACAAGTTTGTGGGGACCTCAAGCTCCTAAGCAGGAGCGGGACCCTTGGGCTCCCAGCACGAGCAGGGCCTCAGTGGGGAGGTGTCAGTGATCGGTGGTGGCCAGCGTTTTTTTTTGTGAAAATTAAACATTATTTTAATGCTTAAAAAGCCTTCCTTGTTGTTTTTTGTTGTTTAAACACTGTTACGAGTGACTTGCTGTTGCTACTGAACTGTTTTAAAAAAATGATCAGTTCTCTGAAAAAAACGTTTATCAGAAATAGGCTTGGTCCTGACCATTTTGGATAATCAGAGGTCTGTAGCTGAGTTGAAAAAAAGCTTCTTTACCTTAGGTTGGAGGATTTGTTGCAGTTGTAAAGGTGTTGGCAAGACCTCACCAAGAATAATGCCCACAGGTTTGATCCCCTGACCTAAAGCAATGTATAGTGACATTGGAAGTATTGCAAAGGAGATTCACCAAGCTATTTACTGTGATGGGACGGTTGTTCTACCAAGAGAGACTAAACAGTTTGGGTTTGACTCCATGGAGTTCAGAAGTATGAGGGGTGAACTTATTCAAAAGTTGAAGATCCTATGGGATCGATTAGATATGTTGAGATTCCTTCTTGTGGAGGGTGGTGGATCTCAGGAATTCTCTGTATTAGTGGGTGTTGGGGGGGTTGGAGAATTGGTGGGATAATTAAAAGTATTGAAAGTAGAGGTGGATAAATATTTGATTGATCAGGGAAGGGAGGCATCTGGAGAAATGGTACAGAAGAGGAGTTAAGGAGAACATGGATCATGTTAAATTGTGGATTGAAACATGAAAGTGTACAGATGCTGTGGTTGTAGTAAAACCACACAGAAATACAGGAGGAGCTCAGCTGGTCTCATAGCGTCGGGCCTGAGACGTCTTTACCTCCTATGGCGCTGTGAGACTGGCTGAGTTCCTCGAGCATTTCTGTGTGTTTTTACATCCATCTCAGTTCTGTGTCATTTCATACTTGTGCTGAGCAAAACTTTGAAATTACCACGGAAGCCAATACATCTGCATGATGTAGCACCAAGTTGCAAAGCTCCACAAACCACAGCAAGCTTCTTTGAAAATGAACGGGTGGCTTTCCCTCGCCTTCGGATTTCAAGCATTTGCATGTTGTTGTTTGATTTGTGGCATTGATTTTGTGTTGCATTGCCTTGCCACCAGCTCTCATTTTACCCTATCAAGCACCAAGGACCTCATTCAAGCAACAACACACGATTCAAAATTCATTGTGGTTCATGGGTGCAAATGAATATTAAAGTAGCAAAGTCTGTGCTTTCACTCACGGTCTCTTTCATGAACTGTTTGATCATGAGCTGGAGCTCCAACCATGATTGTCTCAGGATCCACTGGTCCAAACTCTACACAAGAAAAGGAAATTTAAAAAAACACATCGATTACTTGCATTATCTTAGTTTATATCAGTAGCCTGTCTTAATCATACACTCTCAAGCATTGAAAGGAAAAGACAGAAAACAATAAGATTAATTTGTGGTTAACAGAAATATGACCGATCTTATTGATGACTTTGGTATCACAAATCATGTAATCAAGGGGCTCAGTTACTAGACTATAATCCAATTATTTCTCAAGGCATGGTCCAGAAACCACTGATTGGTTGTAGATGATCCTTCACAATGTGGTGAAGTAATATTATAAAGTGATATTATAAACAAGCAATATGTCCTAAATTTGACAAAAAGCAGTTCTTTTAAAAAAATACTCCCACCACAACAAAAAAACTGTTAGTGATCCGGGAAGGAGCTCAGACTTGCTAGCCACACACCCACTGGTGATCTCACAAGATCACCTATCGGCCCATCGAGTCTACTCCTCTATTCTAACTATGAGCTGATCCATTCTCCCACTCAGCCCCCACTCCCCAGCTTTCTCCCTGTAATCCTTGATGTCCTGACTAATCAAATACCTGTCAATCTCTGCCTTAAATACACCCAATGTCCCTGCTTCCACTGTCGCCTGTGACGACAAGTTCTGTGGATTTGTTATGGGTGATCCGTGGTCAGTAAAAAAATACTTAAGGTGGTCTGTGGGTGGAAAAAGGTTGAGAACTGCTAGCCTAGACTAATGATTTGGGGAAAGGATGTTATCACAAGAAAGATACATTTAATGGAAACACATAAGAGGCTGTAAATGCTGGGAAATGGAGCAAGAAATTAACAATTTGCTGGAGGAACTCAGTGGGTTAAACATCATCAGTGGGAGAAAATCTTGATGATGGTTTCCAACCCGAAATGTTGACCTTTCTTTTTATTTCACAAATGCTGCTCGTCCTGCTGACTTCCTCCAGAAGATTTTTTTTAAGAACAATTTAGTACAAGATAGAGCATACTTGAATATCCTTAAGGCATTTGAGAAGGTACTGAAAAGATATACGTATAGAGAAGGTACAGGAAAAGATATACGTATAGACGTTGGGGCTCAATGTTCGGTCGTGGAAGAGAATTTTAAAGCACAGCCATGCAGGGACAGGTTGTTTTCAGGGATACTTATTGGTGTGGGCTAATGGCGCTGTTGAGTAGAGATGCTTGAGGCACAGGGTTAGTGTCAAGTCATGTTTATTTGTTGTTCATATCATAAACCTTGCAGTGTACAGTGAAAACGAGATAGCGTTTCTCCAGACTGTGGAGCTGGTTATTTACATGGATAAATTACCTTAGAAACAATTTTGATAAATAACATATCACTCATTAAATATCATGTTACATATGCTAGCCCTGTGTCCCCGGAGTTCAGAAGCCTCACAGCTTGGGAGAAAGATGTTTTGTAATCTGGTCACGAGGGCCCGGACGCTTCTATACTTTTTCCTGGATGGCGGGAGAGAGAACCGATTGCAGGAGGGGTGTATGGAGTCCTTCATGATGTTTATGGCTTTCCGCACACAATGGCTGTTATAAGTGTCCATCGTGGCAGGGAGAGAGACTCCAATAATCCCCTCAGCAGCCTGTACTATCCATGCAGGAACTTGGATTCTGGGATGGTGCAGTTCCCAAACCAGGCGGTGATGCAGTTACATAGCATTCTCTCAATGAATCCCCTGTAGAATGTAGTGAGGGTGGAGGGTAGAAGCTGGACTTTCCTCAATCTCCGCAGGAAGTAAAGGTGTTAGTGAGCCATCTCGCCAATGGATAGTGAAATGGCAAACAAACAGAAAGCAGAGAAATGAAGTCATTTTAAAATTTGCAACCAGTACATAGTGAAGTACCACAGGATCAATGCTGAGGGTTCAACTACACACAATTGATCTCGATGACATGGATGAAGGAACCAAGTATAATGTAGCCAAAGTTGCTGGTGTTACTAAAATTGGTTGGCAAGCTGCATGGCAAAGAGCATCCAATGGAGCATGTGGACAGGTGAAGTGAGAGAACCAGAAGTTGGGAGTATAACTGGTGAAATGTGAAAAATTTCACCACAAAAAGAAAATTGAGAAAGCAAACCATTATATAAACTATAGCAAAAGAAGGTGATTAAGGGGTTCCCTGACAGGGAATATGAAAGGTGCAAAATTAGAAAACCCCATAGAATGTTGACTTTTATTGCAATGAAGTATAAAAGGGTCGCTGCTCCGCCTGCAACATCACAGGCACCAGACTTCACTCCATTGAGGACGTCTACATGAGGTGAAGTCTTAAAAAAGCAGCCTCTATCCTCAAAGATCCCTACCACCCAGACCATGCCCTCTTCACTCTGCTACCATCAGGGAAAAGGTGCAGGAATCTAAAGACGAGCACTCAGCGGCACAAGGACGGCTTCTTCCCTGCCGCCATCAGATTCCTGAATAATCAATGAACCAAATGAACATTTTGTGCACTATTTTTTAAATTTATTGTTGCCAGGTGGTTTATTTGAATGTTTGAACACTGAATTCATGACTTGTTCATGACAATAAATTCTGAAAAGGAGAAAGCCATGCCATTGGCCGCGTAATGTAGACATACATACAGCACAGTAACAGGCCCTTCCTTCCCATGAGCCCATGCTGCCCAAATACGCCAAATGGCTTACAACCCCCTTATGGTTTGTTGGATGGGAGGAAACTGGAGTACCCAGAGGAAACTCGCGCAATCGCAGGGAAAATGTGCAAGCTCCTTACAGATGGCACCGGTTTCGAACACGGGTCGCTGGCACCGTAACAGCGTGGTGCTATTCACTCTTCTCAAATGGTTTCAAACGGAACAATTTCACAAGGCCTCAACCCTGCAAAAAGAGTGTCTTAACAATGTCAATGGACTCTGTCTCTGTCGTTAAGCAAGGAAATAGGCCCAAAGGTCTGGCTTGTCTGTGCTCAGCACCCTGCCCTCCTGCTTGAGTCCCACTTGTCTGCATTTGGCCCATGCCCTTCCAATCCCCTCCCATCGATGTGGTTATCCAATGATCTCTTCAAGGAAGGCAACTCTACCACCTCCACCGCTTTGCGGGGCAGCTCATTCCATGTGCCCACCATCCTCTGAGAGCTCTCTGACCTTCAGCCTTCACCATGTCCCACCTCGTGCATGTTCAAATCGAGTTCAACAGTCAAATCATATCTACTGGGGAGATTATGGGTAGTCGGCAGGGGAATGCGGCAGAGTGGCCGAATGGATCAATTCATGATGGAGCGTCAGAGCAGGTCTCAATGGGCTGAATGGCTCACTTCTGCTGCTGTACCTTATGGTATTAAGGTCTTACTGCAGCGAGTTCTTCACACTCCAATGACGACGTTGTCTTAACACAGTTGAAACAAAAACTACAAATGACAAACAAACCATACCTTTGAACATTTAGCTGAACCACATAAACAATGATCAAAACCAGCCATTCCCAACACAGGTAATGGGGCTGGTTCAGGCTCAAACGCTGTACCTTTGTCATTGATTATATGAAGCACATTGTTTGGTTGGTTGAGTTTCTCCAGCATTGTCGCTTTACATTTTCAACAGGGGCCGCAGCACATTTAAAGGGGGATGGAAATCATAATTTTTTTTAAATGTAGTCAGGTAGGAGAGAAGTGCAGAAGAAACCCACTAAACTTGACTGCTTCCCAGGGAAAGGGACCCATAAGCTTTAAGTGAAGTCCAAAAGGGGTCATAGCCAAAATAAAAAGTTGAGAATGGCTGGATTAAAGCCTTTTGGTGCAATTCAGATCATATAACCATATAACCATTTACGGAGCGGAAACAGGCCATGTTGTCTGTCTTTGCTCCTAATACCTGGAGTATGTGCTTGATGTGTTGTCGTTGAGGATTGTCTCCTCCCACACAGTCCTTCAGGCCGTGTGGGTAACAGATGAGCTGCAGAAGCTGCCGCGCTTGTTTGTTGGACAGAACTGGGTCTAGTATTAGGTCCTTATCCGTGCACAGTCTCTCTGGCTCCTTTAAGCAATGTTCTCCTACCCATTCCTGTCAGATGGAAAGCAAAAAACTGATCATTTTTTTTAAAAATCCATTGCAAGAGAATATACTTTGCCATTGTATCAGAAAACAAAGCATTTTGGCTAAAAAGATTTGCATGTTTACTTGTCCTGAGAAGCCATGGTGCCATATTGCCTCACCAATAAATTTACTTAATAATGGTTACTCTGGTCAAAGAGATTAATTGTTCCATTATTGTGTGTTGACATTTCATTACACAGTGCAGAAGGTCATTCTGCTCAATGGCAGCTTATAGTGCAATCCCAGTCACATGTTAATTTTTCCCTGTAACCTATTCTCTCCACATTCCCTTAGGTCCTGCCACATCTATACACTCAGGACAACACAGTATCAGGCCCTTTTGGCCCACGAGGCCGTCCTGCCCAATTACACCCAATTGACCTACAACCCCCCCCCCCCCCCAGTACATTCTGAATGGTGGGAGGAAACTCGAGCCCCAGGGGAAATCCCACATAGACATGGGAGAACGTACAAACTCCTTACAGACAGCACGGGATTCAAACCCCGGTCCTGATTGCTGGCGCTGTAACGGCATTGCACTAGCCATGTCGTCTTACCCTACCAACCCATACATCTCTGAGATGGAGGAGGAAGCCAAAGCTCCCGAAGGAATCCAGAGCCCCAGAGGAAAACCACAGGGCTGAATCACCATACAGACAGCTCCAGAAGCCAGGACTGAGCCTGAGGTATCTCTGGCTTGGCTTCGCGGACGAAGACTTATGGAGGGGGTAAATGTCCACGTCAGCTGCAGGCTCGTTTGTGGCTGACAAGTCCGATGCGGGACAGGCAGACACGGTTGCAGCCTGAGGTATAGAGCCATGAGAACTGAGGAAGTAGCTCGACCGTACACCATGACGAGTATGGTCAACAGCAATCATCTCCTCTCAGTGGATAAAGACCTTCTGGAAAGAATGGACCAGAAGTTGTCCCCGGTAAATTCCACCACTCAACCCCATCAATAAAAAGACCAGCCTTGCAGGTTTTGCTACATACGTTCAAATGTTTTTAGTTCTGCACTGAAAATTTAAATTTTCACCACTCATCTCACGCACAGACGGACATCCCTGATCTTCTTCCCACACACTCCACAGAAGGAAAAACTATGTTTTGAGGATAAACTCTAAAAACAGAGGACAGACCATGATGCACGTACACGGCTTCAAGAGGGAGCAGTGGAAAAAAGCAAACTTCTACAGATTTTCACAGACTTGTTTAATTTTTCCTAATCGTAAACTAATTGCTTCAGATTTGATCACATCAGGCAACAGTCAATGTTTGAGCCATTTAAGTCCCATCAATCATTAGTCAATATATTTTACACTTTAAAAAGTATAGCTTTCTATCAACGTACCTAATTCATTCTGTCTTTAACCCAAAAAGGAACTGTTTATGAAAAAATATTATTTTATTCACTTCATTCCACAACTACATTTCAGTCACCCTGTTTCATTGCCTCCAATCATGAGGTCAGTGTCACATCTTTAAATTGTTGCACTAAGACGAGATTAACCTGATGCATCTAGTTCAAAGACACTCCTGGATCCTATTTCACAGACACTCCTGGATCCTATTCCATGGCTGTCCTCTATTACTGTCCCCGTTATACTGGCAATAACCATTTTCATCTTGTTTCCATCTATCACAGAGGCTCCACACCCATTCCCAGAACACCACCACTACAACAAAGTCCACCTCTGCTCTAGAACCTAATACCAAAATCCTGAGAAGCATTTATGTAGAGCAGCAAACATTTCATCTTTCCATTCAGCAACAGTACTTAATAACTTCTACAGGCGCTCCAATGAAAGCATCCAAACAGAGAGCATCGACGCATGGGTATGGGAACTGCTGAGCCCAACCCTGCAAAAAATTTCAGAAGATTGTGAGCATGGCTTAGGCCATTGCACATACCCCACTCACCTATATTGACTCCATCTGCCTTGGAAAGGCAGTTACATAGTCAACGGCTCATCCCATCTATTTTCCCTGCTCCTGACAGGAAGGAAATTCATGAGTGCAAGATCTCGCACCATCAGATTCAAGGATAGATTCTTTCCCATCGTCATCTAACTCATGAATGTTCTCCAAAATTATGTCACCTTAACCTCATACCAACTCTCTATAACGCTACAGTTTTTCACTATTTCCTGCTTTCTACACGATGATTGAGATATCCACTGATCTGATTGTAAAACAACCTCTATATATGCACCTTGGCACATGCGACAATACACGTGAACTTGTGCTTTCACATTTTGGCCCGAGTTTCCAGTTTTGTTTTGTCTCGGGATCGTTCCATAAATCACTTTCTTACACTCCAAGGGAAACAGTTGTGTTGGCCTTTGTCTGATAATTTCACCATTATTATTTTACAAATTTTGGTTTATCTGGGCACCAGATCCAAAAATGGATCAAGTGCCAGCAGAAAATTATTACAGCTTATATTGGGTTGAATTTCTATAAAAACAATTGAAATCTAATGAGGTCACTAAACGGTTATTCCCTACAGAATAAAAAAATATAATTCAATATTATTCAAATATTTATTATTTGGCATAATGACATTAAACACTT
Source organism: Narcine bancroftii (assembly GCF_036971445.1). Classification (NCBI taxonomy): domain Eukaryota; kingdom Metazoa; phylum Chordata; class Chondrichthyes; order Torpediniformes; family Narcinidae; genus Narcine; species Narcine bancroftii. The sequence goes on along the minus strand of NC_091477.1, from coordinate 117,711,124 downwards.
TAATTCAATAGCTATGGATAGAAAATTGGATTTTAATTTCTCACTTTCTGTCTGCAAAAGCAACATACTAAAATATTGGCAGCACTTAAAAGGATCCGTATATAATGGTAATGGTTTTGGTTGATAATCTTTCATCAGAACTGGGAAAAAACTTGGATAAGCAAAATTTATAGGCGAGAGTAAGCATGGGGTGCATATAGGGGAGGAGAAAGTAAAAAGGAAGCCTGAAATAAGATTTTAAAATCTTCTGGAAATCTCTCTTGGGGCCTTCATGAAGAAGTCTCACCAGCTGCTTTACTTCATGAGGGGTTTTGCTATGTCACCAAAGACTCTTGCAAATTTCCACAAGTGTACCATGGAGAGCATTCGGACTGGTTGCATCACTGTCTAGTATGGAGGTGTCAATGCACAAGTCAGGAAAAGACTGCAGAGGGTTGTGAACTCAGCCACGGCCATCATGGGCATTAGTCTTCAGTCCATTTAGGATATCTACAAGAGGAAGGATGCACAAAAGTCTGAAGACAAACATCAAACAGCTTTTTCCTCTCAGCCATCAGATTTCTGTATGGAAAATGAACCACAGACACTACCTCATTTTTTTTTCTCTTGCACTAATTTATTTTCTTTATTAAAAATGTAATTTCAAACAATTTTTGCTCCTGTAATTCTGCCAAGACAACGAATTCTGTGACACATTCACGTCAATAAATTCTGACTGGTTTTTAGGTGAACTTGATCATTAATTTTTGTCAAAGGCAGCGATGTCAAGAGTTTGTAGAGAATCTGAAGATTCTGGAATCTAAAGCTGACCAATAATTACTGGAAGAACCCAGCAGGTAAGAAAGCATCCAGCGATAGAAATGATCAGTCATTTTTGATAAGGGGTTCAGGCCCGAAACCTTGACTGACCATTCTAACTATGCTGCCAGGCCTGCTGAGTTACCGGCATGGACTTGAAGGGCCGAGATGGCCTGTTTCCATGCCATAAACTGTTATATGGAGTTCCTCCAGCAATTCTTCGTTGGCAATAAATGGTAACAAAACTGAGCAAGAAAATGGTGTAGGGAACCCAAATGAGGCTTATTTATTTTGAGAGAAAAGAAAATTAAAATTATTTGGAATGGTAAGATAATAAACATTGGTGCAGAGACATCAGGGAGGTAACATGTAGGACTAGCAAGTGATTAATTAGGCAAATAAAATTCTGGCTTTTATTGAAAGGGTTATGGAATGAAACTTTCCTGCAGAACTTTCTGAAATGCATTGCCAGGGGTGCTGGTGGAAGGTGCTTCTACAGAGACATTCAAAAGACTCTTTGATGGGTACATTGATGTAAGAAAAATAGAGGGTTATAGGTCTTAGGTGGTGAAAAATTAGATTGTTGAGGAGTAGGATTACACTGTGTTGTGTGGTCTGATTCCTGGGATCTTCTCTGAGCAGAGAGAGCACAGATAATCTAACATTTCAAAGAATAAGTAGAGATTTTACTGTGAGATATATAAGATACTGCAAAATAAAATTGACAAGATAAATGGTGATTGGAGGATCTAATACTTGAGGGCTTCACTCCAATGTAAGAGCTCTTTAACATCTTTGTGACTCCTAATCTCAGTGGGCCAGGGACATCAATCCCTGAGGATTCCACTGGCCAGGATGGACAGAGTTTTGGATAAGCAGGTGAAACAAAGAAGATGAGAAAATGACAGGGAAGTGGACTCCAGCCTTGATGTGACTGGATGGCAGAGCAGTCTCGAGTGGCTGTGTTGCCGACCCCTGCTTTGATGCTTTTATGTATTGAATAAATGAGAAGTGGGGGGTTCATTGCCCAACAGAAAAGTTACTTAAAGGAAAAAGGTAAAAAACATATACTCATAAAGTTAAGCCCTGTCATTTATATGACCAATTGTCAACAAGAATTTGAATCTAAATGACATCCTTATGGGGGAAAAGGAATTCAAAACATTTTATTTTAATTTAGGGACTGTTTATCTTTGCAAGGATTTTCCACAAATGAACCAGGAAATATTTCCAAGGTCTTGGTGGAAAAGATACTAGAATCTGGAGCCTGTGGGAAGACAGGAATGGGAATATAAACGAACTCAGTCTCCAGACTGCTTAAGCACAGGCCAGCAGTGGAGTCTGTGGAACCACGTTAAACTGTGTCCAAACTCTGGGGCAGTGTGTAGGGAGAGTGCACCAGATATCCTATTTGGGAGGTATTTAGAAGGGTTGCACATTATGAGTTTGGGTTTCGCATGAAGAGCCTTTTGACCTGTTTAAGAAAGTTTCCTGAAGGATCCAGAGGAATATTTTATTGCCCTGAGTAATAACTCTATGAAAATACCAAAGATTCGAATATAAATACACTGGCCTCGCTTAACATTTCTGAGAAGAGTTAACTTTGCATGTTGGCGTACCATGGAGTGGATATGTTCCAAAAAACCAGCACACATCTGGTATGGTATTTTACTGCGACTGCACTTAACCATGACTGGAGAAACTCTGCTCTCGCTAGTTGAGGTGATAATTGGTTATAATCCAATGGCAATGAATGGTCAACATCTGTTTCTAGCCTGCGACAGCATAAAGCAGCAAAATGCTGTTTGGTGCTCCAACCCCGCAGCCCACCTCCAACCTAATCTATTGCATTGGGTGTGGTCGGAGTGATGCCCACTGCAGCGACCATTTTGCAGAGCATCTGTACCCTGTCCAATCTAGAACTCTCCGTTGTCAACCACTTAAAATTTTATTCACAGCATAGTAGAAGCTATGATTCCGGTCATTGGCTGCCCAATTACAGCCAAATTAACTTACAAACCCTGTACGCTTCGGAGGGTGGGAGAAAACAGAGCACCTGGGGAAAACCCATGCAGACAGCTGCAATAGGATCAAGCTACCCTCTGTGCTAATTATGCTCTTTCTTACCATTCCCACACAGATATGTTTGTCCTCAACCTCATCCATTGTTGGGGGATGGCAAATATAAACTTAAGGACCAATATATTCCTCTGAACAGCCTTTAATCCAATGGTATGAATATAACATTTTCCAAATTTAGGTAACTCCAACCTTTATCTGGTTCCACTGTTCCCATTAAAAACACAATGCTGGAGAAACTCAGCAGGGGTTTTACTGTATAAAGGACACTGTTTGACCTGCTGTGTTTCTCTAGCATTATGTTTTTACTTCAATCGTGGTGTCTGCAAACTCTTCTCCCTTTTACACATCATTTCTTCTCTCCCATTTTCCATCTCCTTCTTGTTCTTTTTGTTCCCTCCTGTCCTACCCATGTTCATTGCATCTTTCCTTTTACTCAGTTCCAATGAAAAGTAATCGACCAGAAAGATAGACCCCCGTTTTCTCCTTCCAAAGATGCTATTTCCAACATGACCTGCACAACAAACCTCTCTCTAGTCTTACCTGTTGACAGATGGTCCTGAGCACAAACCTGGCGTACTCACTCAGGTTGGCTGTTTCTATGGAAACCGTGCACCTGATTAACTTGGAGCTCTTCGTGGAGCTCAGTATCTCATCGTCAGTGATGTCATCATGGATACCGATAGGCGCCAGAAGACTGGTCACACTGAAGTCATCAGTGGTGGAAGAATTAACATTATTACTGCCGAGTTCAGTGTCCCCTGGAAATGAGCACAAGACAATAATGTGCGCTGAAGATCACAAGATATCTTTAGGCATTTTAACTGGTAGGTCCCTTAGAACCAATTAGTTATCAGGGGATTTCACATGAACAAGCCCAGGTAGGGTGTTAGTGAGTGTTGGTAAAATGGTACATTGTGAGTGAAACTCTAGATCTATTTTTTTTTGTTGCCTTTTTGGTAGTAAATCCATACTGTCCCTTTATTGCTCATTGTCCAAAAGTTACAAGTACTAAATTAGTCTACAATTCAGACTATTCATACAAAACTTAAGTTACAAATTGAAATATGATTAACTTTGACAATACCGTCAAACCCTTGGAGAGTCAACTGTTCCCGGAGACCCTCCAAACTGCCCCGTGAGCATTGAACGCTCCTTCTCCAGGTCTACACGGGCACATAGATGTCCTCACAAGAGGGGCAGGCAATCAGCCTGAGCTGAACCCTCTACTGCCCGCTACCTGGATGCACGGATGGCCCTCTTGGCCAAGGCCAGTACAAGATTGACTAGAACAACCCTCAATCAACCCTCCCTCATCCGTCTCAGGAGAGAAATATAGCCAGAACCTGAGGAGCAACCACTCTACATCATATTCATTGATTACATGACTCATACATGCCACATTCCAGCACGGTGTGGATAATAACTTAAAACAAGAATAGACCCACTTGATGGAGAATGAAAACTAGGCTTAGCACCTGTATTTTCTGGCTCAGTTCCACACTTATTCACTAGGGTCAAGGAGAGATACATCATGGAATCACCCTCTTCAACCAATCAGATTCCCATTGATCATCAAGCATCCATTTTAACACTAATCCCACAGCCATCCCAGATTATTCTCCTCACATTCCTAGCAATCCTAAGATTTTAAGACCTACACGCACACCAGGATACAATAAACAGCAGCCAATAACCCGAGAGACCCACACATTTTAGAGATGTGGAAGGAAATCTGGGAAATGTGCAAACTTTGGAGGTGTCAGTGTTGATCCCGGATACTAAAACTGCATGGCTGCATCGTCATGCCACCCAGTTACATCAAGCAAGGAAATTAGCTTTAAATGACTGGAACTTCTTGCACTATTTCCAAACTTCTTCAAACTGACAAGGTGAAAAAGTCTCACCCAACATGAGAATGGCTTTCAGAACGGCAAACACAGCCCCCACTTCTATACTGTTGTGCGCTGCAGCCAAGAGGTGCCGGTCACAGGACGAGCGGATTCCAGGAGCAGATTTACCTGCAGAACACACAACTTTATTCACAGAGTTGAAGTTATATGAGCATAACATTAAAATCTCAATACACAGGTGACCTCCCCCTGTTGTTGGGGGTGGGGGGGGAGGGTGCGGGGTGGTGGGGGGGGAGTGGTTGCATTCCCAGAAAACAGTCTGCGACGCTATTTTATGATGTGCAAAGCTGTGGCATCTCGACATGCAGCAGGAAATATTGTCCTTTATTTATTCACAGTTTTTCATAAATTCCGTGAGAACAAACTTCATTTTGTATCTCTAATTATTGGGCAGTAATTTGTAATTTCTGTAAAGGCAAAATTCCATTACTTGAATCGCCAATGTGAGACGTAATGAGAGTTAATTGTCATTTACACAAGTGCAATGTACAGATGTGTCAAAATTCTTACTTGCTGCAGCCAAACAGGTTCATAAGATACTCCAAAAGCATAAAAAATTACCACATGCCAAGACAGAACAAGAGGTAATAAGTTGATTAGTGTAGAGGGCAACACAGTTAGCACAACGCTATTACAGCGCCAGTGACGTAGGTTCAAATCCGACACCGTCTGTAAGGAGTTTGTACCTTCTCCCCGTGTCTGCATGGATTTCCTCCGGGTGCTCTGTTTCCCTCCCACCCTTCAAAAATTTACAGGGATTGTAGGTTAATTAGTGTATTTGGGTGGCATGGGATTGTGGGCCAGAAGGGCCTGTTACTGTGCAGTATCATTACAAATATAAAAATGTCAAGGGCAGTATAGTTGATGTAGTGGTTAATGCAACACCTTTACAGGGGTTCAAATCCCGCGCTGTCTGTAAGGAGTTTGTACCTTCTCCCCGTGTCTGTGTGGGTTTTCTCCGGGGGCTCCGGTTTCCTCCCCCCATTCAAAACGTACTGGGAATGTAGGATAATTGGGTGTAAATTGAGCAGAAATGGTCTGTTACCATGCTGCATGTCTAAATTTTAAAAATTTTAAATAAAAAAAATAAAATCAAAATTTATACAACCCGTCGAAACAGCGTTCTCTCGTCCTTGGTGCAAAAACATGCAGGCTCACATATCCAGACATAACACACATGCAGACAAATAATACATATGCAGGACAAGTATTATATATAAACAAATAAATAAATAGATGTTGTTTGGTGCAAATGAGAGCCTCGGATGGTTAGTGTGAGCAGTTCCTAAAGATCATAAATATAAAAGGATAGATAAATAAATTTTCACAGTGGCAGTTAGTGCAAGAGAAAAGACTCGGGGATCCTCAGTCTTTTAAAAGTCAGCTTAATCGATGGAGCCACAAGATGATAAACCCCCCCCATTTCAAAAACCAGGATGAAACCCCCAAAACAATTTTGATTTTCTTTTCCAGGAAAAGTCAGGAGATGCTGCTGTCAGAGTTGCGTAGTCTGGACAAAAAGAGTGGGTGAATTGGATAAGTACTTGAAGGTTTTAGGTTTAAATTCATTTGTCACGTTACCTGCTACAGTGAGAAAGGTTCTTTGGTGAGCAGACTAACAGATCAATGTTAAGTAAATGTTAAATGAAGTGAATGCCTCCAACAGTAGAAGAACAATAGCACAATTATGGAGTATGAAGTTCCATTGTAAAAACCATCACTTTGTAAGAGAGCAGTGTTGTGGGGTTCATTAAGGAGCCTGATGTCTGTGGGGAAGAAACTGCCTTTAAACCCACTGTTTGCAAATTCACTTTCCTAAGTCTTCTCCCCAATGAATGCCCATAATGTCAGGTGGAAGAGAGGGTGCCTGAGGTGCGATGGGTTCTTCAGTCTCTTGGCTAGCTTTCCAAATAGTGGGAGATATAGATGGAGCCATTCTCATGTTGTGCAAGAGAATGGCATCAATGCAATTGCTCTTTCAAAGGGCTGAAGGATCACCTTCCGTGTTCCATGAAAGTAAATCTGATTAAAGGTGACCATGAATTAGCATCAACGTTCTTCCCGTTGATTGAGAAGCAACAGTGGAAATCACAAAAATAATTTTGGAGATAGTCTTAGGAACTTGTGTGTAGGAGCAAACACAATGCTGTCAGATGCTGATACTGCCAAGTGTCCCAATGTCAGGTGCCTGTGATGTCAGATGACCATGATGTCAAGTTACCATGATGTCAAGTACCATGATGTCAGATGTCCATGATGCCAAGTTATCATGATGTCAAGTGTCATGATGTCAGATGTCCATGATGTCAGGCACTGATGATGTCAGGTTCCTGTGATGTCAGATGACCATGATGACAAGTTACCATGATGTCAGATGTCTATGATGTCAGGCACTGATGATATCCGGTTCCTGTGATGTCAGATGACCATGATGTCAAGTGCCATGATGTCAGATGTCCATGATGTCATGCACTGATGATGTCAGGTTCCTGTGATGTCAGGAGTCCGTGATATAAAGTAACATGTTGTTAGGTGTCAATAATATCAGGTGTCCATGATGTCAGGCACTGATGACATCAGGTTCCCGTGATGTTAGACACAAGTGATGTCATGTCAAGAACTCTATAGAGTTACCAATGCAGCATTGGCTATTTGTGGAAAAGAAACTATGGGAACTAGAACTAGGAAGAAATAGCAGAGGAAAACTTATGCCTCAGTGACCATGAAATTAATAAAGAAGGGAAAGGTTAGGCAGTGTACAGAAGAGATGACCTGATAGAAGGATGAGTTATTTGGCAAAAACACCACTGGCTTAAAATACAAGCCTTTGTTAAATGGAAAAACTGAGGTAGATTCAAAGCCAGGATCCCATGCCGGGTCAGGAGCACATTTGGTGCTAAACATCCAGAGTGGGCTTGGGATTTATCAATCTGTACAGTGGGGAATAAAATGCTTTTAGTTGTTGTAATTGCTTAAAGTTGGAGCATTCAATGTCTAATAGGTCCTGGGGAGTTTGGTGGCTTCTCCAACATCTCCCAGGGATCCTCTATATGTACTACATTCTTACCAGTTTCCCTCATCAGAAACAATGACCAGAAGACCTTTTACAATGACCTTTGGCCACATTTAGCCTTCAGAGGAAGCCTTAAAATGATTTCACAAGAAGTGGCGCTAGGGGATGACTTCATCCCATCCGCCACTGAGATCGCCTTTGCAAGGGTCGGCTGTGGGGCCAAATTTCCAAAACTGTGAGGATATCATACTTTAAGTCAATTTTTGGTGTGCTACTAAGAAGAACTGTGAAATTAAATTACTTGGACAAGATTCATTGAATGACCATTCATTCTGAAATACTTATATTGTCAAGGCTGCAAGATTTTAATTTCAGCCACATGCTATGTCATGAGACAAACTTGCAAAACCTGCCTTCATATCAATCTTTCATTCATTGGATGAAGTCTTAATCATATCATTCCCTGTGGATGATTCACCCTACACCAGAATAGAGAGGGGAGCTCAAATCAGGCCAAACTACTTTTAAGAATCCTTTACATGATTGCCAATAAAAGTGGTATCAGCCCACATGTGTCCCTTTATCTTCAGACACATGAGAGGCTGCAGATGCTGGGCTCTGGAGCATGACCCAATCAGCAGGAGGAACTCAGCAAGGCCCGATGAAAGGTTCCAACTTGAAATGATGACCATCCTTTTTCTCCTACTGCTGTTGCTGTTCCATCCGGGGAGTTCGTCCACCAGGCTGATGCACTCATCATCTTCAGTTGGAAATGAACCCTTCCTCATCACTGGGTCATAATCCTGAAACTTCCTTTCCGCCAGCACCAGTGGCTCATGTGGGCGGCTCACCACCACATTCTCAGGGTAACGAGGGATGGGCATTGTGTCCTGGCCTTGCAACCGATCAGCCCAATGATCAATGACCAACAAGCAAGAAGGAATCACCTACTTTCCTCTCACTGGAATACGAGAGTCAAAACCAGCCACACAAGAAGGAAATTCCTGTTGCTTTCGATTTTCCACTCCCTCTTCAATTCTTCCTAAAGGCAGAGGTCACAATTTTTTTTTAACTTTTCTAATCAATGTAAAACCTGATGAAGTTACATGAAAGTGCAGGGCCATGCACAGGTGATTCATTTCTGGAGACGATTTAGATATAACCCCTGGCAGCTACTTTCTCACAACCAAGCCAGAAAAGAGGAAGAGTGATGCCAGCTAAAAACTTACCATTCACATGGGGGAAGGGACTCACTTGAGGCGTTCGAAATAAATGCAGCAATAGTCTGCACGTCATCCTGGCACCTGGTTCAGCATCTGGATCGCCACATGCTGCAGGACACAGAGGCAGGTTATGAATATTTCAACTGGAAGCAAAAGAGGAAGTTTAATACCAAGAAAGTAACAGCCGATTTTCTACCAACCTCCAAAAGGTGGAGAAATGCTCCTACAAGTTTCACATCTCAGGAAGACATCAAAATCTCCCTGCAGTGTCAAACTAACATCAATATCCACTAATTGTCAGCACTTTAAATAGTTTCAAATTTCTATTAAAATGGTGGAGAAACTCAGTAGGTCAAGGTATCTTGATGAAGGGCTCTGGCCTGAAACTTTTGTTACCCTTTACTGCATGTTATCTGCTAAATTTCTCCAGCACCATTTGCGTACTGCATTCAACCCCAGTGTCTGCAGAATTTCCACAGTTAGTGTCACGCTGTGACAGTGCCAGCGACCGGATTCGAATCCGGTGCTCTCTTTTTTTTTCGAAATTTATTTATAGTATCTCCATACATTCATTTCAAATTGACTTAGTATAATATTACATAATAGATACTAAATAATTTTCAAATTTTCACCCCCCCCCCCCCTAACCCCTTAGGAAACCACCTTGTGGTGGTTAATTCCCAAAAACCCAAATGGGTGTGGTATAAACCACAAGTGGCCTATGACTTTCGGGAGAGAAGTACCACCCCCTCCCCCACCCCCAGGCAGACAAAATACACGTATAAACCGAAAAATCATCATTTCTTATATAACCCTGGTCCATCAATTTAACCAATCTTATTCATAAACTCTTTTTTTTTTGAAAATCCAAACTTGATATTAAATTTTGCACCCTTTCCACCCTCCCAACACTGAGTTAAACATTGTTTACAATCAATAAAAGCTTTTTTTTTTATTTTTTTTTCAAGACTTCCTGAATTTCATCCACTGAATTAAAACACCTCTGAACATCCCAGTTCAACACCGAATCTTCCATTCTTCTCAGTCTCAAGTTAAATTTGTAGCTTACTTTCAAAAAAAGTTTTTGTTTTTTTTCAAATCTTTTAAAATTTTCTTGAACATAATTCCTTCGGTCTTGATCTTCTAAAGCATCAATGTTATTCATAAGTTCTTTCTTCTGTGTTTCCCAATTTAATACCAAATTTTCCACTTTGTCAATCTTCTCAATGTTAAGTTGAAATTATTGTTTATTTTCAAGAAAAACTTATTCAAAATTTTTAACTCTTCTTGGACATTGCTCCTTCGACTTTAATTTTATAAATCATCAACCTTGTTCATAGTTTCTTTCTACTGAATTTCCAAATTTAATAATAAAGTTTCCGTTTTTTCCAATTTTCTCAATATTAAACTGATCTTGTTATTTAGTTTAAAAAAAACCTTTTCAAAACTATTAAAATCTGTTTGCAATGTATGCATACTCACAGATAATAAATTCACTCTTCCAATATTCCATCCAAAAAAAAATCACTAATAAACCTTATTGCAAGTCAAGGAGTTCCATATATATGTTTATCTTCAGAAAATATTTCAAATATTTCAAATCAACATTCATCGCCATCTTTCAAAAAGGAGTCCGAAATCAACTTTAATAAGTTCTGTTCTTGAGAAAATTCCAGCACCAACTCCAGCTCGGTCTGGGCAAATAGGTCAAATTTCTTCCAAAGTCAAAGAATGTAATTTTGTTCTGTATTTATAGATAATAAATTCATCCTTCCGATGTTCCATCCAAAAAAAATAACTAATAAACTTTAATGTTATCTGGATTTTTAAAACTCACGGGCAACCAATGCCAATTACTTCAATTTATCTTCATAAAACATTTCAAATCAATATTTATCACCATCTTTCAGAGGGGTGTCCAAGGCCAGCTTATCCGACAGTCCAATTAATGAGCTCCGTTCTTAAGAAAATTCCAGCCTTGACTCCGTGGTTCTGTCTGGGCAAGTAGGACGAGTTTCTTCCAAAGTCGGAGAGTGTAGTTTTGTTCTGTATTTGAACTCTATTTTCCTTAATCTTTGTTGCCATTTTAAACTAAAAACAATTGATAAACAAAACAAAGACTTTTAACAGAAAAGAAATATTCTTAAAACGGGTATTTATATAACTGCCTGGGGGAGACCGGGAATGCACGTCCGCTCCCTACGCCATCTTGCCACGCCCCCCGAATCCGGTGCTCTCTGTAAGGAGTTTGTACTTCTTCCCCATGTCTGCGCGTGTTTCCTCCGGGTGCTCCTGTTTCCTCCCACCCTTCAAAACGTACCCCAGTTGTAGGTTAAATGACTGTAATTGGGCAGCCCGGGCTCATGGGCCAAAAGGGTCTGTTACTGTGTTGAATACATTTAAGAAGTTCCCTTTAAATATTTCACCTTTCATCCTTAACCCACATCCTCCAGTTTTTGCCTCACCTCATCTCAGTGGAAAAAAAACCTGCTTGCATTTGCAAGAAGGTGAGAATGGTGGTATAAAGAGAGACCAATTCAATTATGTTGCACTCAAGACTCCATTATCAAAACCCTCGATCACTTACAATTCTCAGTGCAAGATATTGCGTAAGAGCCTAAGATATAGGAGTAAGAATTGGCTACCTGACCCGTTGAGCCTGTTCGCCATTCAATAAGATCATGGCTGATTTGGTCGTAGGCTCAGTTCCACTTACCCGCCTTTTCTGTACAATCCTTAACTAATATGCAAAAATCCATTCATCTTTGTCTTAAATATATTTGATGAGGCAGCCATTACTGCTTCCTTAGGCAGAGAATTCCACAGATTAACTACTCTCTGGGAAAAGCAGTTCATCCTCCATCCTGGACCCAACCTATCTTTGGCATGGTGAAGAAAGCACATCAGCGCCTCTACTTCCTCAAGAGTTTGTGGAGGTTTGCTTGAATCCCTGGAAAATTTCTACAGAGGAGTGGTGGAAAGTGTGCTGACCAGCTGCATCATGGTCTGGTTACCCCTGAGCGTAAAGGTAGTGGTCACTGCCCAGGACATCACAGGCAAAACCCTCCCCACTATTGAGTGCATCTACAGGGAACGCTGCCGTAAGAGAGCAGCAGCGATCGTCAAAGACCCCTCACCACCCAGCACATGCTCTGTTCTCTCTGCTGCCATCAGGAAAGAGGTTCAATTGCCACAAGACTCGCACCATCAGGTTCAGGAACAGCTGCTACCCCTCCACCATCAACGACTGTTCAATAACAAACTCAGAGACTCATTTAAGGACTTGTGGATTTTATTGATTTTCTTTTTTATTCACTCTGTATTGCACAGTCAGTTTGTTTACATTCATTATCTGTTTACAGTTCTTTATTTGTTTACATGTATACGCTGTGTACAGTTTTTTCTTTGCACTGCCAATTAATGGGAATTCTGCCACACCCACAGGAAAAAGAATCGCAGGGCAGTATGTGATGTCATGTATGTACTCTGATAATAAATCTAAAATCCTGAATTTATTCCTGTGAATATTGAGTTATGTTTCTAGTTTTCATCTCACCTGCCTGTGGAAACAACTTTCCTTCTTCCATCTTACATATCTCTTCGATAATTTTATATGCTTCTATAAGATCCCTTCTCATTCTTCTGAATTCCATCAAGAATGGTTCCTAGCAACTTGACCTCTCCATAAAGGTTAAATCCCTCTTATCTTGAATTAATCCAATGAACCTCCTCTGCACCACCTCAAGGGTCAGTACATTGTTCCTCAAGTAAAGAGACCAGAAATGCACATAGTCCAACATCAACAGTAGCCTGTACAATTGTGATAGAACATACCTGATCTTAAATTCAATCATTCCAGCACTGGCGATCAAAAATCCATTTACAGTCTTGATTACCTGTTGGCTTCCAGGACCAACCTTTTCCTTCATACACAAGCACTCCCAAATCTCTTTCCATAACAGCACACGGCAATCTTCCACAATATACGACTATGATCTACAATGTTTTTACCCAAAGTGGATCATGCCTAACGTTCAACGCACTTACCAGCCGCAAGCAGTGAGGGAAGTGCCACATGTTGGACCACATCCTCCAGTGAGAAACACTGACGAGCGATAAGAATGGCAATGAACGTTGCCAAGGAGTCGTGGAATGATAGATCACTAACCTTTGAGCAAATTAAAATAAGCAGTGGTCAGGGATTTGCAAACATTATCGTGAAGTCATGCAATGCAGAAACAGGCTTTTCAGCCCACAATATCTCTGCTGACTATCAAGTACCTAGTCATTCTGATCCCATATACCAGCATTGGTCCAGAGCCTTATATGCCATTGGAATTCAAGTATCTACCAGATGCTTCTTTAATGTTGAAAGTTCTTATACGTGGAAAAGATTTCAGAGAGTTGTGAATTCAGCCAGCTCCATCATGGGCATCATTCTTCACTTAATTAGGGACATCTACATGAGATGGTGTCTCGAGAAATCAGCCTCTATCCTTAAGGCCATGCCCTCTTCACTGTTCTACCATCAAGGAAGGAGGTGCAAGAGCCTGAAGACCCAAGGGTATAAAAAGTTTCTTCCCCTCTGCCATCAGAGTTCTGAATGTACAATGAACTATAGATTATTAACCAAAGGAAAACCATTCAAAGTCTCTTCCCACCGTTAGTTTCGAATCCATACATTTCCACTACCGTACATCATTTCATTTATTTCTGTTTACACTATTACCGTACTGTAGCATCTTGTCATTTTACTCTGTTTTGAAATGGGAGACCACATCCTTTGAATGAAGGTGACTCACGCACCCTGTCAAGTTACAAGAAGAGCAGTACATTTGAATCATTTTTAAATTTAGACATGCAGCATGGTAGCAGGCCCTTCTGGCCCACGTGCCCGTGCTACCCAATTCACCTGCAACCCCCGTATGTTTTTGAAGGGAAGGAGGAAACCAGAATACCCAGAGGAAACCCACGCAGACACCACCTGATTTGAACCCGGGTGGCTAGCGCTGTAACTGAGCTTCCCCCTAAAAGCATGGGTCAGGTTATAATTAATGGATGGCATGAAGTCTTGAACCTCCAACTTAAAAGTAGGATGTGATGATTCTAGAGGACATAGGAAAGATCGAATTGGATGGTCTCATGGATGCAACATTATAGGGTGGAACAGTAACATAGTTGATAGAACTGCCGCCTCACAGTAACCCAGATTCAATTCTGCCTCCAATGTAATCTGTGGGGTTCCTCTGACTTGCATGGGTTTCCCCTGGGTGCTCCAGTTTCCCAGCATCTTCCAAAGATGTGAACACCAGTAGGTTCATTGGCCATCCTCAACTATCTAAAGATGTCTCTGTGATTGGTCAAATTGGAGGAGTGATGGTTGTGAGGCCAATGTGGGGAGAAAGGAATGGAGTTAGTGAAGGTATGGCGTAAATGGCTGCTTGCAGGTCAGCACAGACTCAGTGGGCTAAAGACCTGTTTTTGAACTCTACGACAAAGTTGTTCTTCTTAGAGCTATCTGAATAGACAGGGTATCAAGGGGGAAGAATGTCGTGGTTAGTGCAACACTATTAATAGAGCAAGCAACCTGGATTCAAATCTCGTGCTGCCTGTTTGGAATTTGTATGTTCTCCCTACGTCTGCGACGGTTTCCTCTGAGTGCTCCGGTTTCTTCCCACCCTTCAAAACATACTGGGGTTATAGGTTAATTGGGTGTAATTGGGCGGCACGGGCTTGTGCAGCAGAACATTTTTTTTTAAATAGAAAAGGCTGGGTGTGGGGTTGAGTGGGAGAACGGATCAGCTGAGGATGGAATGGCGGAGTAGCCTCAGTGGACTGAGTCTGCACCTGCACCTTATGATCTTATAAAAACAAAATTATTGAGCGAATATAAGGGTTGGCAGGATGAAGGCTGCTTTAAAAAGGGAAGTTGTCCCTGAAGACTGGCTGAAGCTGAATTGTACAGAAGCTTCAAAATAGAATTGGAGAGAGAGGCATTGAAGTGTTTTATGGGGGTGGGCGATGAGGAGGGAGATTGCGGGAATGACGCATTTGTTCAACCAGGGGTTGGCATAGGCCCCCGTCTGCAGTGGCGCAATTCTATTCCACAATTTGGCTGTCCCGGACTGCTGGACAGAGTCATTTCCCGCTCGTGAAAAAAAATTAGCCAAGAAATGAGTACACTGTGAGCTTACGTCCACACTGCAGAGAAGATCATTGAATCCCCAAACATGATTGGATGAGCAACAAAGGGCCTTAAGAACACCAAGCCATTCAGAACTGAGCACTGTGCAGCTTGCCGTCAGCTCAGCGCACAGATTAGCTATGTTGTTGATTCTGCAAAACAACAATAACCAAACAAAACAGGATGTTAGAGCCATTCACAAACAATCTCAAACTCATTTCTCCCTTAAAATATGGAATTAACCCTTTCTACCTGTGCTGCTTTAAGACCATAGTCATTAATGTTCACCTCGGGAACATTTAATGGAGCAACATTATCTCAAGTTTTCTGATTATTAACGATAATTGGGGGGCACAAAATGGAAACAACGTCTCAATCCATACTGTAGTAGGTTGTGCGTGAGCACAGCAAGAACAACTGAGAGAGTAGGCCATGAGCTCATTAAGCACAACTAGTTTACTTTGTAGCCTTTAAGGCCCTCCGGAGCCCGCCCCGGCATACCGGAACTCATGTCACATTGGCGTAAGTGCGTGCATGTACTTCCGGTCTGTACCGGAAAAGAATGGCCCACGACATCATCTTTGATGCGGCTGCTCTGCTGGCCGCAGGTAACAAGCGGAGCTGGTTCGCTCCTACAAATACATGCACTGCCACAGTATGTTTCTTTTAATTATATAAAGCTGAGAAGGGTGGCTAAAGTAAACGTAGGTCACTTGGAGGATAAGGGAATATATATTTTGGGTGATGGGGAAATGACTGAGGCTTTGTTGATGATCTTCATGGTGTTTACCATGCAAAATGTGGCCAAGAGAGATGTTAATGATTGTGATGGGAGGTGAACAAATTAGTAGGCCTCGGTGTAGATAATTCCCGTGGTCACGAAGGAACGCATCTCAGGGTACTGAAAGAAATAGCAAAAATTATATTAGAGGTGCTGGTGATCATTTACAGAATTCTCTGAACTCTGGGCAGGTCACAGCAGATTGGAAGATAGCACATGTTATACCACTGTTTAAAAAAAATGAAGTAGCTGAAAGTTTGTAGGCAGGAAAATGCTTGAAGCCTTCACTCGTGAAGAAATAGCCAAACATCGGGATAAAAATAGTTTCATCAGGCAGATGCAGCGTGGATTCAGGAAGCCCAGATTTTGTTTGACTAATTGCCGGATGTTCTTTGAGGATCAGAAGATATAGGAGCAGAAGTAAGCCCATTGGCTCATCGAGTCTATTCCAATGAACTCAGTGGGTAAAGGAGAACATGTCGATGTTGTATACTTGGATTTCTGGACAACGTTATTGGGATGCCATATAAGATTAGGATGTATGAAGTGGGAGGTAAAGAGTTGGTATGGTTAGAGGAGTGATTAATATGGGTGTTTCTCTGCTTGGTAATCAGTGGTGAGTGGAGAGCTGCAGGGGTCAGCGCTGGGCCCGCAACTCTTCACAATATACAGATGGACCCCGATTTATATTGTTCCAGCTTATCATATTTCAAAGTTACGGTGATCAGAATCCATTTTAAATAAAGGTAAGTCGGGATCTACCTGTATTGCACTTTAATAGACACAAAGCCAGTTTGAAACGCTTTGCCACCACTGGGGAGGGAGAGAGAGATCGAAGAGGGAGAGAGAGCGACAGCAGTCTGTGCATGCGTTCCAAATCACAATGCGAGCTGTGAGGTGACACCGCTGCCCCCTAGTTATCCAGTGCCACCTCGGGCTCCCAGCAGGGACAGGCAATGGCGCTACCATTACAGGTAGACCCAACTTATGATAATTTCACCTTACGATGCAAGTCCCGGAATGGAACCCCATAGTAAGTAGGGATTCACCTGTACATTGATTTGGAAGATGGGACAGAGTGTAGTGTAACAAAATTTCCTGATGATTACTAAATTGAGTGGAAAAGCAAATTGTGCAGAGTATTTCTTCAGATGTAAGGTTAAGGGAAAGATCAAAGGTTCGGCAGATGTGATTCAATGTTGGTAAATGTGAGGTCATCCACGTTAGAAGAAAATTACAGGATCAGATCATTATTTAAATGGTGGAAACTGTGGCATGCTGTCGAGGAAATTGGAAGGGCTTGTGCATGAATTGCAAAGGGTCGGTTTGCAGATGCAATGGGTTATTAAAAGGCAAATGAAATATTGGCCTTCATTGCTAGAGGGATTGAGTTTAAGAGCAGGGAGGTTCTACTGAAGCTGTCCAGGATACTGGTGAGGCCGTACCTGGAGAACTGCGTGCAGTTCTGGTCTCCATACTTGAGAAAGGATAAAACCAGCTTTATTATTAAACACACGACAACTGAACAGCTTTCACTGTGACTCCAGAACTCTTACCTCCCTTCAGTTAAATATTTGTGTGGCACGGATATTAGTGCATTGGGCACATTTCCGGTGGAGAAATGTTCCTAAGGTGAGACAACCAAATGAAGATCAGATCATAAAGTCAGGAAAAGAGGCAAAAATGAAAGGGGATTGGGAAAGACAGGAAGGTACTAGAACTCAGGAGAGCTTGTAGAGAGAGTTTGTAGAATGCCAATCAGATGGCTTTTTGGAGCAACTTGTCGATAAACCCACCAGGAGATCGGCGGTTTTGGATTGGGTGATGTGTAATGAACCTAGGGTGATTAGGGAATTAAAGGTAATCGAACCCTTAGGATCTAGTAATCGTATATGATTGAGTTCAGTTTCAAATTTTAATATGTAAAGCTATATCAGGTGTGTCAATATTTCAGTGAGAAAAAGGGAAATTATAGCAGTAAGAGAGAGGAACTCGCCCAAGTTGACTGGAAAAGTCAGCGAGATGGAGGGACAGCTGAGCAGAATTAGATGATATTTCTACAAGAAATAGGAAAGTGTAGGATAGATATATTCCAATCAAAAAGAAAATTATGTATGGAAAAATGGCAAAAATGTGGCTGGCAAAAGGTTAGGGCTAAAATAAAAGCAAAAGGGAGGGCAGACAAGGAAGCAAAAATTAGTGGAAAAACAGGGTACAGAGAAACTTTTTAAAACTTTACAGAAAGAGACAAAGAACATCATTAGGAAAGAAAAGCTGAATTATGAAAGGAAGTTGGCAAATAACATACAAAAGGATACGAAGAGGTTTTTTTTTAAATATATAAAGAATAAAAGAGACACATAGGTAGATCTAGGACCAGTTGAAAATGATGTTGAAGAAATTATAATGGGTAATAAAGAGATGGCAGGGGAACGAAATGAATATTTTGCGTCAGTCTTCACTGAGGAAGGACAAATGTCAGTGGTCTCAGGCAATAACATTAAGTACAGTCAGGATTACTCGAGAGATAGTGCTAAGTAAGTTGAATGGACTAAAGATAGATAAGTCTCCCAGAATGGATGAGGTGGCCCCATGGGCTCTGAAGGAGGTGGATTTGGAGATAGTGGAGGCATTGGAAATGAATTTTCAGAAATCAATCGACTTTGACATGGTTCCAGAGGATTGGAAGGTCACAAATGTAGTTCTGCTGTTTAAGAAAGGAGGGAGGCAGAAAAATAGAAATGATAGTCTGACATCGGTAGTTGGAAAGTTATTGGAGTCGATCCTTAAGGACAAGGCTGTGAAGTACCTCGAGGTGCATGGCATGATGGGTCCAAGCCAGCATGGGTTCATGAAGGGAAGATCCTGCCTGACCAACCTATTGGAAATATTTGAGGAAATTTCAAGTAGGATGGACAAGGGAGAGGCTGTGGATGTTGTGTATTTGGATTTTCAAAAGGCCTTTGATAAGGTGCTGCATAAGAGGCTGCTTAATAAGATGAGAGCCCATGGAATTATGGGAAAGATGTCAGTTTTGGTGGAACATTGACTGATAGGCAGGAAGCAAAGTAAGAATAAAGGGATCCTATTCTGGCTGCTTGCCGGTTACTTGTGGTGTCTGCAGGGGTCACTTTTAGGGCCGCTTCTTTTTACAATGTACAATGAATGGTTTTGTCACTAAGTTTGCAGATGACACCAAGATAGGTGGTGGAGAAGGAAACTTTGAAGAAACTGAAAGGTTGCGGAGAGACTTGAACAGCTTAGGAGAATGGGGACAGAAACGACACAATGTTGAGAAATGTACATTTTGGAAGAGAACTAAACAGGCAGATTATTATTTGGTTGGGGAGAAATTTCAAAATTCAGAAGTGTAAAGGGACTCGTACAGGATAGCCTTAAAGTTAACCAGCAGGTTAGATCAGCAGTAAGGAAAGCGAATGCTATGTTGGCATTCAATTCAAGAGGAATAGCGTCTAAGAGTAAAGAGGTGTTGATGCGGCTCCATGGGGCCCTGGTGAGACCTCATTTGGAGAACTGTGTGCAGTTTTGGACCCCTTATCATAGAAGGAATGTAAATGATGTTGGAGAGAGGAAACATGTAAGTAACATTTAGCAGTGTATAAAAACATTCTTAGAAACATTTTGAATGCTGAAAGGATTGGACAGAATAGATATGAATAAGATGTTTCCCTTGGAGGGTGACTCCAGGTCAAGAGGGCACAGCCTTAGAATTAGAAGGTACCCATTTAAAACAGAGATGAGGAGAAATTACTTTAACCAGAGGGTCGTGGATTTGTGGAATTCGTTGCCACATACAGCTGTGGAGGCCTGATCGTTGGGGGAGTTTAAGGTGGAGATTGATAGGTATCTAATTAGTCAAGGGATACAGGGAAAAGGCTGAAATTTGGAACTAGTTGTCAGAACAGTTTAGTGGATTTGTGGAGGAGACTTAATGGGCCGAATGGCCTACTTCTGTTCTTTTATCTTGCGACTGGGTGAGTGCCAACAACACTTTCTGTTGTTGTCAGAGTATCAAATAATCTCCCATAATTTAGCTGGCATCAAACTAACCATCAAAGCTTCTGGCACAGGAGGCAGAAAGCATATGATCTGCTGTGCCTTTGCAAGGACAATCCAGAAGTATTCTTCCTGCCCTCACTTTCTGCAATAAACATCAGTTGTAACTGTTTGAGAACACCAACATTGTTATAACATGGGGGGGAAAGGGCTTTTTAACAAAGGGTTGAGAAGGGTAAATGCATGAAGATGCTCTCTGTGGTGACATGCAGTTCAGACACTGTTCAAAAGACTCTACCTATCTGTGTCCTGATGCCCCATGCACACGTTCATGAGGGCGTTGCACACAAAGCTGTAACGGTTGGCGGCGTTGTCACTCAGGATCTTCCCCAGCATCCCATAGTTGACATTGTGGGCAGATGGGTTCTCGATGAAGTCCAACATAAAATCTGGGTCCCAGAGGAGGTTGGAATTGGAGGGCTGCACGTTGCTATAAATAGTCTGCTTAACCTTTGAACAGGCGCTACTGAGGAGAAGAAAACACATCTCATTACTTTCATTTGTGTAAGTGTCAATATTTCAGAGCTACATGAGTAAAAGGCGATTTGTCTCACCGAAAATACCCACATGTTACAGCAGTTCATGTTTGCCCTTATCAAATTGTCAAGAATTAAATTTGCTCTTAGACAATGCAAGACAGGAGTGGAATTAGTCCATTCAACCTATTGAGTCTGCCCTACCATTCTTTCAACCCCATTCTCCTCCCTTCTCCCCATAACACTTCATTCCCTTCATAATCAAGAACTATTCTACCACTATCTTAAATGACTTGGCCTCCATGGCAATAAATTCTTTGGGTAAAGAAATTCCTCCTCACCTCTGTTCTAAAGGTTGTGCTCTCTGGTTCCAGGCTCCCCTACCATAGGAAACATCCTTTCTGCATCCAGTCTATCTAGGCCTTTAAGTATTTGAAAGGTTTCAGTGAGATCCCCTCCCCTTTTTCTTCTAAACTCCAGCAAGTACAGTCCCAGAACCATCAAATACAATAACCCTTTCATTCCAGTCCAATGCTAACACATCCTTTCTTAAATTAGGAACCCAAAACTGCTCAGAATACTCCGTGATGTCTGACCAATGCCTTCTAGAGCCTCCACATTATATATCTGCTTTTATCTTCTGCACTTCCCAAAAGGAATGTTAGCATTGCATTTGTTTTCCTTATCACCGTCTCTACTTGCAAGTTAACCTTTGGGGAATCTTGCTCTTGAATCCTTGCTTACCACAGTCCCTTTTACTGTGTAAGTGACCCTGATGTGGAAGTAGCCCCGATTAGATGATATCAGTTTAAAGTGATGTGGTGGGATAAAAGAAATCTTGGCATCACACCGTCTCTCATTACTGTGCAAGTGAGCAGTTCAAGCAGGGTGGCCCCTCTACCCTAATTCTCAATAGCATTTAAGGTAGCCAAGTCAGAAAATATACCAATGTTTTAATCAAAGGAATAGAAAATAACCAGATATGACTGAAAGCCTGGGGTGAAATGGCAAGGGAAAATAGTTCTCTGATTTCTATCCTTGAAAGGTGTTAATATGGCAATGCAAAACAACAAAACCATATCGGTTAATACCACTGTGAGCTTGTTATCAACCGATCATGGAAACATTCAGACCTTGACTTTCAAAGGATTCAGAGACTTTCATGCCCTAAGACTAGACATGAGCATGTTGTGCATGTATAATGTGCAATCATAAACATTTATTTATTCTTCAACATCAAAGCCATGAAGTTTTTGGGGTATTTTGTTTCAACCATGTAGTCAATATCTGAGTGTTTTATTTCCCGGACAATGTTGGGTATTCTGCTAGTAATAAATAAATGGTCAGCTAATCTAAAAGGAAAGCTTTTCAGCCAAAAACTGGCCTGGAGAAGAGGAAGGTCGCTATCTGAATAAAACATGTGCTTTTGTTTACTTTTTCCTGACGTCAATGAACAAAAGAAAAGCAAACTTGAGAACGAGGGAAAGGGAATAAAGAGAAGAAAGAAAATGAAAGAAAAGAAGGAATAAAATAGAAAGTAAAGGAAAGAAAAAGAATAAGCAAAACGGAAAGAAAATGAGAAAGAGAGGGACAGGCGAAGGGGTTGTCACTCTCGGTCATCCTATTAATATTGTGGAAGGCAATTCTTGAACAGCTTCCTTGGACACCAAACAACCAAATGGATGTAACTTCAACAATTTTAAATGTAAGGTGAGACCACTGTGAGGTCTCTTCAAGCTATGTCCACTTTGAAGAAGTGTTCCTCTTCTCTCCAATGGGAGTTCTGTGAGACTCTCTCACGACTCCATCTCCCTGATTTTATCTGCCCTTTGAGCCCGCTCCCACCATACACTCTCTCCTCTTTAATTCTGCCTGTCTTCCTTCTCCTTTCTCAGTCTGGAGGTCATGTTTCAACCCAAAACACGTCACGTCTATTGCTCTTCATGGGAGCTGCCTGACCTGCTGAGTTTCTCAAGCAGTTATTTAATTTTTTTACTATATTTTAAAGAAAAGAAACATAAATTTGCTTTGAAAGAGTTGACCTGAGGACATGAGGAGAAAGGAGACCATCATGAAGTACAACTTGACAAACATGAAAGGAACGAGCCAAATTACACAACAGGCCTGCTGAGTGGATGATTCCATTGTGGAGCTAAATATTCCCAAATGGTCTCGTCAGCACCCTGGCACAGCAAAACTTGGAACCACTACCCAAACACAATAATAAAAACCTGCACCACAGGTCATGGCACCATGCATTTCTGGGATGGATTTCCTGGAGCTCTTGAGTCTCCAAAAAAAAGACTCCTCGTTTTAAGTTCAAATCAGAATCAACACTGACAAGCTGCAAGATCTCAGGCTCCACTTAACAGAAATTTGATCATTTGCAATAGTTTGGAAAAGAATGCATCAACACTCCATTACAATTACAATTGTAATTGTTCTGTGCTGTAAGTGGTTAAGGGATTATGCCGAACTGTTACAATTACAATAACGAGGGATTATACCGAACTGTTTATCCACCAGAGGTCTCTTTGCACAAATAGCAGATGACAAAAAGAAATAATCGCAATTGCATTTTAAAAAATTTAAATGTACTTACAATATCATAGAAGTCGATTCCGTCAATAAACCCTCTGCCGCTCAATTTCACCCAATTAACCTACTAGCACAGTACATTTTGGAGGGTGGGAGGAAACTAGAGCGCTCGGGGAAAGCCCACGCTGGTCATGGGGAGAATGCACGAATTCCTTACAGACAGCGCCAGATTCCTCCCAATTTGCTTTAGCTGGGCATCCTTCAGTCCAGAAGTTGCGCCCTCTTGCCTTAGACTTCCCTACTGTGGGAAACAATTTCTCCACATTGACTCTGACCAGGCCTTACACCATTCAAAATGCTTCTACACTTTCGCTGAGAATTGATTCAAAATTAACTGAAGCCTGAAAAAAGATGGCAATTATGAAACAGGAAGTATAAATGTTCACCTGAAAAGATCACCAAATTTGCTTCTGAGGTGACTACAGGAGACGTAGAGGTCATACAGGTAGGCGAGGATGCACCTTTCAGGAGAAGAGCACTCTGAAGGATTGACAACGTGCTTTACTACCCCACAGAGTCTGCAAGAGAGACGACATAGAATCAGGCTGTGGAATGAAAAGCAAATCAGAAAACCTTTATCGACATTGGAGAGATTTTAGTAGTCCACATTCGTAGATGGATGTGAACCAATCTCAAGCAGAGACCCAATCTGATCCATCAAATCCAAACACTTTTCATGATATCATTAATCTGCACCCTACAACTTGTTAAGTCTGATCTACGCTACTGTTGTAAATCCCACCCAATGTTCCTCTGCAGAGAAGCTGATGGAGGCAAATATTGTTGCATGTAGATATTGACAGGTTGGGAGAATCACCACAATGGGAATTGGTGAACAAGTTGAGTCCGTGGTAACACATGGTTAACACAGTCTTAGATTTCCACTGGATAGGGAGTTCCAGAAGAAAGGGGCGCTCAGTGTGGGAAGCTTGGAGGACAAGGTAAATGTGGACAGCAGTAGTGACGGAGCGATAAAGGTGGGACAGCTGTGACAGAGCAGCAATACCTTCCTGACTTGAAGTTGATGGGTTCTGCTAGATTGGAGAGACTGAGGTACAGAGCTGAAACCACGTGAAACTTGACCATATTTAACTCTTGTTTTAGCTCCACAGGCTGGCCAAGAATTTCCGGCATTTATGAAGCTGTCTGTGACATCCAATCCTCAACAGTGGCCACGGCTGAGCTTTAGGGTGAGGAACATAAAGGATGGCCTCTTCTGAACCCAGAACACCACCTCATTAGTCAGGAAGGTACAGCAGCACCTACACTTCCTAAGGAAGCTGAGAAGACAAGGCTACCGGCACCCATCTTGACAACCTTTCACAGGAGCATAGTTGAGAGTGCGCTGACTGGTTGTATCATAGTGTGATGCAAAGCATCAGACAAGAAATCTATATAGAGTCTCATTAAAACAGCCAAGAAGGTCACTAGGATCTTCCTTATATATTTATTTTAAATTCTATCTTTCTGTATATTTACGATTATTCTGTGCTGTGTATTGTGCATTGATGTGTGTGCACCGTGGTCTGGGGAAAGTCTGTTTCATCTGGTTGTATGTGTACGGACAGATGATAATAAACTTGAATTTGAACATGACCCACCCAGGGATCTGCAGATGTTTCAAAGGACAAGGTTAAGTACATTAAAATTCCGTCCCTCACCCTTCAAACACTTGTGCGGTCTGGTCGGGACTGAGCACGAGGCAGGAATGGTAGCGGCGTAGCACAGCCACGATGCACAGGCACAGCCCTGTGGTGTAACTTCCAGCCAGGCTCGAGGACTTCAGCAACAGCTCTGCTTCCACCACACTTAGTTCATTCAGCAACTGAGACGTAAAACACACAGGATGAGAGCACGTGTTATACAATCAACACAGAACAAATTTTAGAATTCACACTTCAAGCTTCATCCATTTGGGTGCAGTGCATTTTCAAGTAAGTTGGTTCGACAGAGGATGTGGGATATGTTGGAATGGTAGCAGGGATGAGGGAGTCTAGTTATGTGAAGAGAGAGTAAAGGAGTGAATATGGGCTCAATGTTGATATTTGAGAAAAAAGAATTTGGATTGGAACATGGCTGGGAGGGGTATAGAGGGCTCCTATCCAGGTGGAGGTCATTAGGACTAGGCAGAATAATAATTCAGCACATACTAGATGGGCTGAAGGGTCTATTTATGTGCTGTAGGGTTCCATAGTTCTATGGCTGTCAGGAAAAAGGTGGGAGCATTCTCCATAGAGCAAAGAGATCCAAGGGAGATTCAACAGAAATGTTCAAAACCATGCTTCTCCCAGAAAATCAGTAGAATTCTCTTCCCAAGGAAATGGTGAAGCTTGCTCGTTGAATGTATTTAAGATACAAATCGACAGGTTTTAGAATCGTAGGGGAATTGCAGGTTGTGAAGTTGAGTCCATGCCTACATCAATCTTGAATGGCAGAGCTGGCTCGATAGGCCAGGTGGCCAAATCCTGCTCCCATATGCAATATTCTCTGGAATAAGGAAGACCTGCATCCAATCCAGTTGGAAGTGAAAGATACCTAGCCTTGAACATGGGATGGCCACTACACACTGCCCAGTCTTGATAGAGTGATAATTTGGTCCAATGGCAAACAGGTCCAAGACAACTGGAGATGAGGCTTTGCAGTTAATGTAATGTAAAAAAAAAATGAAATAAAGCAGAAAATATTAGAAATATTAAGCAGTTCAGGCTGCTTCTCTGGAGAGAGAAACAGTTAATGTTTCTATTGCCAGAATGTAAATTATCTGTTTTATTCTCTGGATTATAATATTGACAAGATTTAATGGAAATGGTTAATATGAAGCGCTTTTTTTTAGTGTGAAATTAAATACAGGTACAGTGCCCCTTATCCGAATACCCAAAATCTGAAAAGATCCAAAATCCCAAACTTTTTTCATTCATGGTCCCATAAGGGAATTCTTACGGAGTTCAGAAATCCTGATCAGGGAACAGTAGTGCATTATTAAGTGCGATTTTTCAATATACATCTACTTCAATTAATTTGTGAATATGTAAATATTGTAATGTGAATGCACATATCTTTAAGTCTGAGTGAATTAGTGCATTTCTAAAATGGTGTTCCAAAATCCAAAAAAAAATCCAAAAGAATTCGGATAAGGGGAACTCGACCTGTACCTTTAATGAATGCAAGTCTTTGTATTCTTTCAGAGTGAAATCACTGGGTCGTAAATCCTTGATTTATTCTCTGAACAGCCCAAATGCATCATATGCCTTACCTGGATAGCAAAGTCTATAAGACCATTGATGTTAAGGGCACACTCCATCATATCAAAAATAAGCTGGATGTGATGGGCCAAAGGCAGATGGTATGAAGTTCCTGAGGCAAAGCTTGTGATTTGTTCCAGGACATTACTGGAAATCTGGGAGAAAATTTAAAATGAATCCTTACAAGGAGTGCGAAACATTTTCAGCATACATCAAGTCAAATCCTTGAGATGCCCACGGTTTATTTAAGAGACATTTGCTTCGACATTTGGGTGTGCATTCAAATTCTTCATGAAAGTGTTATGCAGACATAAACTGAACATAGAAAGCAGCTGTGAGCTGAAAGACTGCAAGTACATCACCCAGCCGAGGTTGTCCTAGTGCCAAGTCATTCCTCTTAATAAACTGACAAACAAAATGCTCATTATTAAGATCATTCCCTGATGAATCTACTTTGGAGAAAAGTCTAAGACAAGAAATTTTTTACTAATAAAACAACAGCTTGATTTTATAATTCTCCCCAGAGCTTAAATCCTTCCAAGATCTCACACATCCCTTCCTCTGGATGACTTACTCTCATTCTCAACCTTATTTTTTGCTATGACCCCCTTAGCATTCTGCTCAAAGTTTATGGGCCCCTTCCCTGTGAAGAAGTTTAGCTGGTTTCTTCCATACTTTTCTCCCACCGATGACATAAAAAATATTTTTGATTTCAGTCCATGGCTCACTTTAAATGTTCTTTAAATGCCCCAGGGGTGGAAGGTATTGTATGGCCCCTGTCCCGGGGTGGGGGTAGATTGTATGGCCCCTGTCCCAGGAGTGGAGAGTATTGTATAACCCCTGTCCCGGGGTGGAGGGTATCGTATGGCCCCTGTCCCAGGAGTGGAGGGTATTGTATGGCTCCTGTCCTGGGAGTGGAGGATATAGTATGGGGCCCTGTCCCAGGGGTGGGGGATATAGTATGGGCCCTGTCCCAGGAGTGGGGGATATTGTATGGCCTCTGTCCCAGGGGTGGAGGGTATTGTATAACCCCTGTCCTGGGGTGGAGGGTATCGTATGGCCCTTGTCCCAGGGGTGGAGGGTATTGTATGGCCCTTGTTGAGAATGACTGATCTCTTAAGTATTTCTAAATTCTCTTGTTCTACAAAAGGCTGTCCAAGTTCCTAAACTTTGGTTACCTTGATGAAGGATTCAAGACAGAATAATTGGTTATCTTCAAGATTCAATTTATGTACTCAATTACATGAAATTCCCTTTTGCTTGCTGCAAGTCAGACAGATTAGGGACCGGCAGAAAATGCCAAGGCACCTCTAACATTTCTTATAGTCAGAGAGAGAGAAGTAAAAGAGAGTCGTCGTTCACCCCCCTCCCCCACCGCCAGAGTCACTGAGTGTCTATAGGTTCACCTCCAGTGCTTTTGCAGCCTCCACAAGCACTCAGAGTCCAGTCCAAACCATTGACAACCCAAGTTAAGATCCGAACCTCAAACACAGTCAAGGACTCTTCGGCGCCCTTGGATGGTGTAACGACAACCTTGTGCTCAACATCAGCAAAATCAAGAAGATGATTGTGGACTTCAGGAAGAAGTCAAGGGAACACATCGAGGTTTCAGTAGTGGAGAGGGTCAAGAACTTCAAATTCCTGGGTGTCAGCATCTCCGAGAATCTGTCCTGGAGCCTCCATGTTGATGCAATCACAAAGAAGGCTCACCAGCAGCTGTACTTTGTCTGAGGAGATTCAGTATGGCACCGAAGAATCTCGATAACTTCTACAGGTAGACCATGGAGAGCATTCTGGCTGGCTATATCACTGCCTGGTATGGGGGCGCTAACTCTCAGGACAATAAACTTCAGAGGGTTGTTAACTCATCCTGTGACATCATAGGCACCAGACTTCACTCCATCGAGGACATCGCATGAGACGGTGTCTTAAAAAAGCAGCCTCTATCCTCAAAGATCCCAACTACCCTCTTCACTTTGCTACCACTGGGAAAAGGGTACAGGAGCCTAAAGACGAGCACTCAGCGGCACAAGGACAGCTTCTTCCCCGCTGCCATCAGATTGCCGAATAATCAATGAACCAAAGACACTGCCTTACTTTTTGCACACTATTGTTATATTTTTACTGCAATCTTATAGGATGATTATAACATGAATGTTTGCTCTATGAGGCTGCAAACACTGAATTGCACGACTCGTTCACGACAATGAATTCTGATTCTGAATATGTATTTGAATATTGAGGGCCATATATAGTAAATATGATTATAAATATACCTTCCCTTTACTTGTGGCCCACCGCGCACCATTTATGAAATGGAATCCAAACCCTAACCATAGAACAATACAGAACAGAAAGTG
The DNA here is from genome assembly GCF_036971445.1 of Narcine bancroftii. Lineage (NCBI taxonomy): Eukaryota > Metazoa > Chordata > Chondrichthyes > Torpediniformes > Narcinidae > Narcine > Narcine bancroftii. The sequence continues at coordinate 117,682,380 of NC_091477.1, read as the reverse complement.
GCCCTTCAGCCCTTCTAGTCTGTTTCAAACTATTATTTTGTCTATTTCCATTGACCTGCACCTGGATGCTAGCCCTCCATACCCTTCACAGCCACATACCTCTCCACATTTTTTAACCCTTTGGACTCCAGCCATTTTTAAACTTTCATAATATATACCATACTCCTGACTGGGTCCATGGGTAAACTTCAGTTCAAAGACCAGTAAAAACCAGTTGGTGGTTGGATATAAAACCAGTCCTGGAAAACCGGGACACAGAGTGAATGCACTTGTAGGTAGTCCCTGAAAACCCGGACATGGAGTCCAAAAGGTTAAATGTCAAAATCGAGCCCATATTCACCATCTCAGCTGGCAGCTGGTTGTACACTCTGGCCACTCTCTGAAGAAGCTCCCCTAATGTTCCCTTTAAATTTTTTCCCTTTCACCCTTAACCCATGTCCTCTAGTTCTTGTCTCTTATCAGTGGAAAAAGCCTACTTGAATTTAACTCCTCATACATACCCCTCATAATTTGGTATACCTCTATCAAATCTCCCCTCAGGGAATAAAGTCCTAACCTGTTTAACCTTTCCCTTCAACTTAGTTTCTCCAGTCCCCACGATATCCTCATAAATCTTGCCCAGGCTACTCCAACAGTGCTTCCCAAACTCACAACCTCTTACACCAAGGAGGATGAGGTCAGCATCACCTACCCTTCCTGAGAAAAGTAAGGGTACCCGGCCCCCATCTTGACAACATCTTGCAGGAGCACAGTTGAGAGTGTCCTGTCTGGCTGTATCACTGTGTGATGTGGTAGCTGCAAAGCATCAGACCGGAAGGCTAGATTACATAGAGGAACATCTAAATGGCTGAGAAGATCACTCCCTCTGCTAATGGGAGTGTTATCTAAATAGGGCTCAAGGAATTATTGAAGACCTTTTTCCATCCAGTGCACAGAATCTTTAACCCACTATGATCAAGAAGAAGGCATTGGAGCATCAAAATCAGGACTGCCAGGCTGGGTAACAGCTTCTTCCCACAGGCTGCGAGACTCATCCCATGACTGTGAAAATCATCCCAATTATACATATGCTTTTTAAAATTATTTATATGACCGCTAGGTGCTGAGCATTGGGTGTTTTTGTGTGTGCACCACAGTCTGGAGAGACGCTGTTTTGTCAAGTTGTATCTGTACAATCAGACGATCATAAACTTGAATTGAATTCTGGTGGCCTAGTTGGCAGAGGGAGGGAAGGGAGTAAAGGAGGGGGTGGTCAAGAGGGTGGGCTGGGCATAGGGGCCACTGATGTGCGGAGAACTTCCAGTTAGTGGTAAAGCTCCTGCTGGTAATAGCTAATGAATGAACATTTTTCTGTCAAGAACATCAGTGTTTTGCGCAGATGCAATGTACTCTCCTGGCAGTAGTAGGTAACTTCCTGATGTTAAGTTCAAGTTTATTTATCATCAGATGGCAAAAGCACCTACTGACGAAACAGTGTCTTCGGTCCATGGTGCAAAACACAGACACCACACCCATAAAGACAAACGATACATATGCAGGACAAATATACCTATATAAAGATAAATAAAGAATTGTTCAATAGATAGTATAGTCTCGGAGGGTCAGTGTGAGCAGCTCATTTCGTCGCTCAGCGTTCTCACTGCCCGTGGGAAGAAGCCCAGTGACACTGGCTCTGATCCTCGTGTATCTCTCTCCAGACAGGAACAGCAGAAAGATGCCGTGTGCAGGGGTCCTCAATGATTTTGTGCGCCCTCTTCAGACAACAATCTTGTTAAATCACATTGATGGGAGAAAGGGAATCCCCAGTGATCCTCTCTGCCATTCTTATGGATCTGTGGATTGATCTCCAGTCCAATTCTCTGCAGCAAGCCTAGCCGGCCAGGATGCTGTCAATAGAGCTCCTGCAGAAGGTTGACATAATTTTGGCCGGTAGCCTTGCCCGCTTCAGTCTTCTCAGGAAGTGCAGTCGCTGCTGCCCCTTCCTGACAAGTGAGGAGATGTGTGTCCATGATAGGTCACTAGTAAGTATCCACTCTCTCTATTACTGAATTATTAAAGTCTATAACTTTTGCTATTGTTAATCCTCAACATTAATATACCCAAATGGAAGAAAAATAAACAGCTTCCCACCTGTGATGTCACCTGATGCTGGTCAAAATAGGATAGTTGTTGAAGTTTAGCAAAAATAGTCTCTAGGGTTAGAGGGGCTTCCTGCTTGATCCTCTTTGATTTCTGTCCTTCATCAACAGCTACACACACAGGAGACAATGAAAGTGACACGCAGGTTAATTAAAAATATAACCGGTAAATGCTGGAAAGGCTCAGTAGGTCAGGTTGTCTCTGAGGAAAGGGCTACTGGGAATGTGCCAGCTTCAAGATGCTTCAAAGGAAATAGGTTATTGTGTTCAGGTCTGATCACCTCATTATAGGAAGGATGTGGAAACTATGGAGAGGGTGCAGAGGAGATTTATCAGGACATTGCCTGGATTGCAAATTAAATCTTATGAGGCAAGGTTCGCAGAGCTGGGACTTTTCTCTTTGGAGTTGAGAAGGATGAGAAGAGGCTTAAAAGAGGTGTGTAAGATTATGAGGGTGAACAGGCAATGCCTTTATCCCAGGGTGGGAACAGCAAACACCAGAGGACAGATGTACAAAATGAAGGAAAGGACGTTTAGGGGAGACATCAGGTGTAAGTTTTTTTCTTACATAGAGAGCTGAGGGTGCCTGGAATACCTTGCCGGGGATGGTGGTGGAGGCTGAAACATTGTAATTAACATAACAGAACATAACAATTACAGCACGGAAACAGGCCATTAGGCCCTTCTAGTCCGCACCGAACCAAACACCCCTTTCTAGTCCCACCTCCCTGCACAATGCCCATAACCCTCCATCTTCTTCTCATCCATATACCTGTCCAACCTTTTCTTAAATAATACAATTGACTCCGCCGCCACTATTTCTCCCGGAAGATGATTCCACACAGCTACCACTCTCTGAGTAAAGAAGTTCCCCCTCATGTTACCTCTAAACCATATATGGGGGCATTTATGAAACAAGCAGCTGGATGGATAAAAATAGAGGCGTATGAGATGGGGAGAGTTTTGTACTTTTTTTTAAAGGATATATGGCTGGACGAAAGAGCCTGACTGTGCTGTAGGCACAATTTTCTAACTCAGAAAATGGGTGAGCGAAGAGATGATAAGGAGATGTAGCCAGCTGAAAGTTGTCAGGGTGAGCTGCTTGTTACTGCAGCCAGCTGATGAATAGAATAATGAGGGACATTAGAAAAGGAAAAGACAGTAAAGGGCCACTTTAAGGCTCCAAAAAATCCAGGTCTGAGCTCCTACCGAATTCAAAGCCAAAAGTAGAATGCTGGAAATGACCTTTCTGGCAGTGCCTGAGAAGCAAGGACTCAATTGTTACAGAGGAATAAATAATGCATTATATAGCTTTGCCGGGGTGATGGTGGAGGCTGGTACAATAGCACCATTCAAAAGACTTTATATAGGCACATAGATGTCAGAGAAATAGAGCCTTATGGGTGTGAGGTAGGGAAAAGTTAGATTGCTGTGGAGTAGGTTTACATAGGTCAGGACAACATTGTGGGCTGAAGGGCCTATTCTGTGCAGTACTATTTCTTTGTAATACTCTCTTGATGCCTCCTTCCATTAACTTACAAATGGGAAAAGTGGGTTTCCAGAATTTCTGAACTGGCTATCAGGTTGCAAAGTTTGCAAGGTCCCCAGATGGAAGATGAGGTGGTATTCTTCAAGCTTATATTGGGCCTCATTGGAACAGGAGGTCAGAGATGAGTGGAGTTAAACTCTGACTAGTTGGACTGCGCTAACAATGCACAACGTTAGCTGAGGAAGAACACTTTATATTCCATCTCGGTATGACATAGCCTTGGTCATTTAATACTGATTTCAAATACTTAAGATAAGTTGCAGCTTTCACCCACAGTTCATCATTAATCTATCAACTAGGTATAGGTAGCTTGGCAAAATCAACCACACTCATGTCCTGGGTCATTCCCTATAAGAGATATTCCCCTCACAGAACCACAGAATACTTTAGCACAGAAGAAACAGGGTCCTTAGGCTGATCCAGTGTCTGCTGAACTATTAATCTGCCTTGTTCCAATAACAAGGACCATCACCCTCCATACACCTCCCATCCATTTTTCGTAGGTCAAAACTTATGCTGGCAGCTCATTCCACACTCTCATCACTTCCTGAGTGAAGAAGTTCCCCCTAATTTTTCCTTTAAACGTTACACCTTCCATCCTCAACCCGTGTCCTCTAGTTCTTGTGTCACCTAACCTCAATGGAAAAAAGCCATCTTGCATTTACTCTATCTATTGTATACCTCTATCAAAACTCCCCTCACTCTCTGACACTCCAGGGAATAAAGTCCTAACCTGTTTAATCTTTCCCTGTAACTTAGAGTGCAGAGAATGTTTACAAGGCATTTGCTCAGACTTGAGGAACTTTCATACTTATTGATATCCTTCCTGCAGTTAGGTGACCAGAACGGCACAGAATACTCCAAATTCTCGTCTTATGCAGCTCCCTCACCTAACTTCTTCTCTCTTTCCCAATTCAGACGACCTGCAATGTGAACCTTCTGCAGATGCTACCTAACCTGCTCAGTGTTTCATTTTTATTTCAAATTTCAAGCATCAGTAGTCAATTTTTGTACTTGTTTTGTGTGGGTTTCGAATTAATGAACGAAGTGCAGATTTGTTTGAGGGGAGAGAAAACAAATGGTTGCTCTGATAGATTGGACGATGCTCCTTTCTGTGACTCACTGGTTTCTGCTGTGCTTTTCTTGTTCAGGATTTTCAGGATATCTTTGGTAATCTTCTTCAGCTGATGCCGTGCTTCATCCCTCTGCTTCCCAACACCGTAAAGAAGAATCATTCGCTGATTACACTCGTGACTTGAGGTTTCATCCTGCGATTGGAGGTCAAAATGCATTAACTCAACCCAGAGAACATAAATTTCAGCTTCTTTAACATGAAATTCCGCTGTGGCATACACGGTCGGCATAGCGGTTAGCACAACGCTATTATGGCCCCAGTGACCCAGTTCGAATCCAGCGCTGTCTTTGAGGAGTTTGTACATTCTCCCCATGTCTGCGTGGGTGTACACTGGGAGCTCTGGTTTCCGACCACCCTTCAAAACATAAAGGGCCTGTTACCGTCCTGTATGTTTAAATTAAATTAAATTTTTTTTAAAAAAGCATACTTCATAAAGATTCGCCGTGGATGACAGAACAAAATTATAACTTTTAATAGTGAAAGATAACTTTTTTATGGAGAGGTCGTTAACCAGGTGGATTTTACATGAGAGTGAAAAGAAGATGTGAGCCCAGAGTGGATTTTTGGCAGCAGTTTTGATGACACAAACTCCAGAGCATTTCCTGCACTGACATCTGTTCAGTAATGCGGAAGATTGCCAGGGATGTTCTGTTCACAAAAGACAAATCCAATCAATACACAGGTGTTCTGGAGAAACTCAGCAGGTCACATAGCATCCATTGGAAGTAAAGGGTAACCAGTTTCAGGCCTGGGCCCTTCGGGGGGAGGAGGAGAGGAGAGGAGGGAGGGAGGATGAGGAAGGGAAGGAGCATAGGCAAACAGGTCATTGTACCCTGCACATCATCCTCAGCATTTATTAAATCCACCACCTGCATGCCTTGACTGCAGTGCAATAACTCACCAATGCCCCTGCAACAGCAGCTCCAAACCTCATGATCTCCATTGCACAGAAGAGCTGCGTCCAGAACTTGTACTTTCACCATCACCACAACGACTTGCACAAACACTGCAATTCCTTGGCTCTAAGTTGTAGAACTCCCTACTCAATAGTGCACTGGATGTACCAGAGACACTGAAGAAGTCCAGAAAGTTTCTCATTATCACCTTCTCAAGGGTAGTTTGGAATGCCTTGGCAGAAATGCAAATATTCCAAATTGTGAATAAATTAATTAAAAAAAACAAGCAAACACATGCACAGCATGGACACTCTCTCTCTCTCTCACACACACACACACACACACCACACACACACACACACACACACGGACATTCTCTCTCTCTCTCACACACAGACACTCTCTCTCTCTCTCACACACATACACACACATACGGACACTCTTTCTCTCTCTCTCTCTCTCACACACACAGACACTCTCTCTCTCACACACACACACACACACGGACACTCTCTCTCACACACACACACACACACACAGACTCTCTCTCTCACACACACACACACACACACACACACAGACACTCTCTCACACACACACACACACACACACACACACACACACACACACACACACACATGCACACAGTAGATAGTAATAGAGTAGTACAGACAGAGTTTGAAGTAAAAAATGAATGGATTGTATGAAACATCCAATGTCGTGGACTATGTGCAGTATTTCACTTCCGATCCAAGCTCCATTTAATGAATGGAACTAAATTTTGGAAGCTCTCCTTCTAATCTACTGAGTGGTTAATGTCTGGTACTGAAATCTTTGACCATTACATAGTTACCTTCTCCCACAGAGATGAATCACAACATTAAATAGTAATGTTATCAGACGAATGAACCTCATGCCAGCAAAATGATGTTACCTTTGCTCGGTTCTAACTGATCTCCATCTGTAATCCTGCCATCTGCCCTTCATTTTTAATTGCACCTCGGTACATGTGACAATAAACAAGCTAGCCTTGGACAGGGGAAAATAATTGGAAAGCTGTAGCAAAGAGGGCTGATGACTGGCTCGTCAGAAGGATCAGATGGCCTTTTTTGGGGATTGACACTTCCACGATGCAATGGGGAGAAAAAGTGGAAAGAAGTTCAGAAAGTATTTACTTTATCAAAATTTCACATCATCTCTTGAAATTGGACAGATCCAAAGCTCAGGAGTGGAAAATAAATACTTTCTTCTGAATTGACCCTTATTTAAAACTAATCATGGAAAGATACAGCACAATTAAAGGGCTTTCAGCTCAGAGTCCACACCAACCTATTTATACCAATCCTTTATTAATCTGGTTAGCATAGCTGTCAGCGCCACACTATTACAGCGCCAGCAAATGGGGTTCGAATTTGCCGCTGTCCGAAAGAAGTTTGTACATTCTCCACGTATCTGTATGGGTTTCCTCCGGATGCTATGATTTCGTCCCACTGTTCAAAAACATACAGGGGTGGTAGATCAATTAGGTGCAATTGGGCAGCATGGACGCAGGCCAAAAGGGCCTGTTACCATGCTGTGGCTATCTTAAAATTAAAAGTATAATTAAAATGTAATAACCCCATTTTTTATTCTTACTAACTTCTGCCAGATTCTACCACTCACCTAAACACTGTGGCTAAATTTATTATCTTTGGGACGTTGGGAGAATTTGGAGCACCTGGAAGAAACCAACATGCAAAATCCTCCAAGGCTGGACCAAGACCAGTTTCACGCACACAGGAAGCTGCAGATGCTAGAATCTGGAGCAAAAGAGACAACGCGTAATGGAGGAATTGGTGGGAGAAAAAGACCGATCCATGTTTCGGGTTGGGTTCTGCCCCAAAATATTAACTATTCTTTCACTCCCACTAGCTCTGCTTGACCCACTGAGTTCCTCCAGCAGATTGTGTTTGAACCTGGGTCTCCGGCTCTATGACACAGCAGAAGTCCCACGATATCACAGCAATGAAGCAAAGCATGTGATGTCACTGCGTTGGCACGACGAAAGCATCCGTGAGCGTTCGTTTCCATGGGAATTTTGTTCCTTCCTATCAATGCAAACCATTCCCTTCACCATTGTGCACCTGTCCAGCTTCAGCAACAACAACGTCCAGCTGCGCATTTCCTCAATGTAAGAGAGACCGTCTCAAACGTAATCTGACCCTGAGCCACTTGTGGGACAATAACGACAGCAGATAATAAATGCTGAGCCGAAGGATTGTTGAATAACAGATGATGGAGAGATTTAGGAAGGGAAGAGAGGGCTGGTACATTTGGTGGAGAAGAGGTAAGGTGTGAGACGTAAGAGATTTGAAAATTGAACAGAGAATATTACAGCACTGTACAGTACCAACGTCGTGCGAGCTTCTGTTAACCTACTACCTTCACAACCCTCTATTTTTCTTACATACACATAAGTCTTTTAAATGCCTTTATTGTACCAGCCTCTGTCAATGGACTCCAGGCACCCACTTCTCTCTTGTGTAAAAGAAGTCCTCTGATGTCTCCCATAACTTTCCTTCACTCACCTCGGGTATTTGCTATTGTCGCCCTGGGAAAAAGGCGTTGGCTGTCTGCCCTCTCCAAGCCCCTCATAATCTTATATACCTCTATTAGGTCACCTTCATCGCTCCAAAGATAAAAGGCCCAGCTCGTGAGGGTGAGTACTTTAAAATGGAGGTATTATTTATGCAGGGGCCTGAGTTGGTCAATGAGTAAAGGTGACTTGGTGACACTAAAGTTTCTCAATACTATCAACATAGCAAGATTGGCTTTCACCAAAGGAATAAATTCCTCCTGAATTCCTTATCAATGTTATTGGCAGCCAAACCAAAACAGACACATCTTCTTTTCATCCAACGATCAAGTCCCATCTTAACATTAAAGATCTCCATTTGATCAACCCAACACCGAGGCTAATTCTGTTTCTGAGTCTTTAATAATAAGATATTCTTTGGTGGGCCCTCTTCATTTTATTTACAGCACGGGAGAAGCAGATTCTGTCATTTAATCCCGTGATGCCCAATTTCACCCAAATTAATCGATTACCCTGTATGTTTTGGTGGGTGGGAGGAAACCGGAGCACCCATGGAAAAGTCACACAGACACGGAGAGAACCTACAAACTCCTGACAGACCGTGCTGGTTTCGAACCCGGGTCGCTGGGGCTGTGATAGTGCCGCGCTAACCACTAGGCTGTTTTTGCCTGCATATTAGAATGCTTATTTTTATTAAACTGATGCAAATGCTTTAATTTATGGGCTACTGAATAAATAATAAATGCTCATTTGCTAGTCACATTTGATTAGCAGCTCCCTGCATTTAAGAGCTCGATAGGAAGCAATTCAACGAGAAAATGTGGCTATTCAACCTTTTCAACTTAACCGGAAAGACGTACATTTCTAACTGATGTGCAAGATAGAAAGTGCTTTTTTGTTTCATCATCAAACCAGAAATAAAAAAAGCATAAAAGTAAATTTGGTAACATCCATTCCTCTTTCATAATGAACTAATGTCTGAACAACAGCACGCTGACTAAATTGCATCAACCAACAAAACCTGAGGCCTCTCCAATGCATTAATTTTCAGGATTTGTTTTGCCTTTCTGGAAGAAATTGTACCACAATTCCCATAACTCCAAACGAGAGGGATAGAATATCTATTTAAAAACCATTTTGACACACAAATCGTCATCTGCATTGTTCTCATTCTCATTGCTACAATTACTTAACTTCAATCCACCTGCACTGGCCTTGCAAACCCATTCTCTGTTAAAATATCTGTGCTTCTTCTGTTCTGCCCTCTTGATAATCTACCAGTTTAATCGCGCTGAGGGGCGATCGCGCCTGTATCACTTTTTTTTCCCCCTCAAGGTAGATGATTTTGGAACCAGCAGGCGGAGGATTAAAGTGAGAGGGAGATCTGAGAGACAACATTTTCATTCAGAGGGGTGGGCCACGTCTAGAACAAGATGTCACAGAAAGCTAGAGAAACAGGAACAATTACGGTGTTCGAAAGGCATTTGGAGAGATACATGGTTAGGAAGTGGATGTAGAGAAAATGTAGGCAAATGAGACTAGCTCGGAATGCCAATTCATTCAGCATGGAAGAGATGGGTTGAAGGGCCTTTTCTAAATTCTGTACATCTCTATGACTGTCAACTAATGGCGACTCTCCTTTCAAATTCTAAATGCTAAGAGATTCTCCTAAACCTCTGTACTGACTCTCAATTCTGCCTCACTCTCCCCCTCTCACTCTCTCTCTCTGTCTCTCAGCCCCCCCCCCCCCCCACCAACATAACAGCACAGTAACAGGCCGTTCTGAGCCACAAGCTTGTGCCGCCCAAATACAGCCAATTAACATACAAGATACCCCCCCTCCCCCTGTATGTTTTGAAGGGAAGGAGAAAACCGGAGTCCCAGAGGAAAATCCACACGGACATGTGCAAACTCCTAACAGATAGCACCAGATTTGAATCCAGATCGTTGGCACTCTAATGGTGTTGTGCTAACCATGCCAGTTAAAGGGAACGGATGGGGGGAGGGGGAGATCTTCCTCACACAGCAGGTGGTGGGAGTGTTAATGAGCTGCCAGCTGAATTGGTGAATGTGGAGAGGAACATGGATGGGAGGGGTATGGAAGGATATGGCCCAGTGAGATTAGGCAGAAAAAATAGTTCAGCACAGACTGGAAGGGGCGAAGGGCCTGTTCTGCACTGTAATGTTTTATAGTTCTAAGCATTTCCTGCAGTGTTTTTCACCTCTCTTTCGAGACCTACCAAAGCACTTTACAGCCAAGGATATAGTTGAGTGTAACAGATAATAGAACGTGGAGGGTAAGCTCTCAGCATTAGCAATGGGCCTGATTATCTGTTTTAATGGCCGTGGGGTAACCGCTGGCCAGAACACTGGCAATAATTCCAAGGCTCTTCTTCGCAATGGGATCTTCTGTGCCAAGGTGACATAGTTGGTTTACTTTTCTATCTGAAAAAGGCACCTCCAACCAGACCACACTCGCTTTCATGAACAATGAGTAAGTAAACTCAATCAAATGTTTAATAGAGAAAACATTAGAATGGCTGGATTACACTTGAACTGGGAGTCCATTAATAATACAAATTATCTCTAAAAGTGTGCTTTTGGAATGAAACTGAAAGCCTGCAGACATTATGATTGTAGTAAAACCATAAAAATCCTGGAGAAACTCAGGAGGTCTTGCAGCATCCATAGGAGATGAAGATATTTTACTGATGTTTCGGGCCTGAGCCGTTCAAAATGTTTTAGGAAGTCTTGTTTTAACTTCGTCCAAATTTAAATTGATGTATTTGAGGGGCATGAGCTTGTGGAAGGGCCTGTTACCATCCTGTATGCCTAAATTTAAAACTACAGCTTAATTGTCAACACTACTGGACAGATATGACCTTGGAGCTCAATCAGCTTTCAAAGTCAGATGGTGGTCAGCATTCTCAACCTGCCGAGCATCGAGAAACTCGTAACAAAGAAGAAGAATTCTATCAATTGTGAAGGTTGAGAAGGTTTACCAGAATGTTACCTGGGTTTAAGCATCTAGAGTCTAGGGAGAGATTGGACAGATTAGGTCTTTATTCTTTGGAGCGTAGAAGGTTGAGAGGGGATTTGATAGAAGTATTTAAGATTATGAAAAGGATAGACAGAGTGGATGTGGATAGACTATTTCCGTTAAGAGGAGGAAAGATTAAAACTAGAGGACATGACTTAAGAATTAAGGGGCAGAGGTTTAGAGGTAACATGAGGGGGAACTTCTTTACTCAGAGAGTGGTAGACGTGTGGAATGAGCTTCCGGGAGAAATAGTGGCGGCGGAGTCAATTGTATTATTTAAGAAAAGGTTGGACAGGTATATGGATGAGAAGAAGATGGAGGGTTATGGGCATTGTGCAGGGAGGTGGGACTAGAGAGGGGTGTTTGGTTCGGTGCGGACTAGAAGGGCCTAATGGCCTGTTTCCGTGCTGTAAATTGTTATGTTATGTTATGTTATGAATGATCATAAATTGCTGGTAATTTGCCCAGTTTTGCTCTTAATCCCACAGAGGATGAATCACCTCCCTGTGAGTTTGGTGTTCACTGCATCTGTTCATTATCTACCCCTTAAACTCACTGGAAAAACAAAAATGAAGATGTCATTTAACAGCCTTATGAAGAAAAAGATTATTGCTCTTGCAAGGAACAGAACAATTTAAACCAGCCATCCTCAACTGGGTGGGTGGGGGGGGGGGGGGGGAGGGTATAGCCCACAACACATTTAGGGGAGAAAGGGGCAGCACAGTTAGCCTAGTGGTTGCAGCACCAGCGACCCAGGTTCTAATCCGCTGTCTGTAAGGAGTTTGTACGTTCTCCCCGTGTCTGCGTGGGTTTCCTCCAGGTGCTCTGGTTCCCTTACATCATTTAAAATGTTTGGGGGGGGGGGGGGGAATGTAGGTTGATTGGGTTATTTGGGCGGCACAGGCTCATGGGCTGGAAGGACCGGATACCATGCTGTGTGTCTAAATTAAATTATTCTTTTATGGTTTTTATGCAATCAGGAGGGGAAACATGCAGAAGAGACCAACACAACTTCAAAAGAAAGGGGGCCCATAAACTAAGAAGCCCATGGTCAAAAAAATTGGTTGAGAATGGCTGATTTAAACCAAAATAAATTGGTGTTGGATGATTTTTTTTTAAATTTGTTCTTTCCTCTCTGTATTTTCATTTATTTAATATTCAGAATCTGGGTACTGTTGGCAAAGCGAACATTTATAGCCCATCCCCAATTAGCATTGAGAAGATGGTGGTTATCTACAAATGACTGCTTTTAGATCAAGTCAGAGGATATTTAAGATTAAGATGCAGAGGATCTGGACTTACAAGGATATGAAACCAGGTAAAGATGGCAGATTGTCTCTCCTGAAGGACACTGGTAAAACAGACATCCTTACATCAATTCAATAGTTTTTAATTATCCTATTCAGAAAGACTGGTGGTTGTTTTACCAAATTGCAGATTGTTAATCGATTTTAAATTCCATATCGCTTTGGTGGAACTTGAGCTCAGTTTTTGAGGTTACTGGTCCAGAAATGTAACAACTGTGCTACAACTACACATATTCACATCTGGTTCCTTCTATTCTTCCCCTCCACTTCTTCTTTCTCTTTACTCTTCTCCATGGTGCAGCTGCCTCTTGGAAATCATTGCCGCATGTTCCTCCAAGATACAAAACATCATCTATGATTCAGGTCATCATTAGGAAAAAGGTATAGGTGCCACAAGACTCGCACCACCACAGTTGCTACACCTTCGCCATCAGACTCCTCAGCAACTCTGAAGGACCTTTATTTTTTGAACTTTTATTTCTTTCTATCTCTGTATGGCACAATCAGTTTGTTTACATTTCTTTACTTGTTTACGTATGTAGGTTGAGCCAGTTTTTCGTCCGCACTGCCAATAATTCTGTCACACTGGCCGGAAAAATAAGAATCTCAGGGTTGTGCGTAATGTCGTGTATGTACTCTGACAGTAAATCAGAGACTCTGATATCTACAAGCATTGAGAAAAAAATAGAGAAAAATGTTTTTCATCAAAAAGCAAAACAAAATGTGCAGACATTAGAAATTTGAAATGAAAACAGAAAAGGCAAGGAATACTCATTGGGAAAAAAATCAGAATTAATGTCTCATGTTTTTCTTCCAGACATTTTTTTAATATTGTTCCCCAGAACGGTCTCTGAAAAGATATTCTGTAACTTATGTGGGGTTTTTTTTATCTCAAGGGATATTGGCATCACATTTATTTTCCATCTCTCACTAACCCTGATCTGGGACATCGCCAGATTGAATAAACATTCCTTTCTCAAAGGACTTCACTGTATAAGTTACCTCTTTCCTCCAATCCTGAAGTTTCACCATCATGATTCAATTTAAATTCCCCATATACCCAAGATGGCGACGTCTGTGTTGAGCATCAACCTCGAGGGGTTGTGGACTCCAGGGGAGCAGCAGATCGGCGCAGGGCACCAAAAATGGGGAGAACACCCCTTGTTGAGAAAGAGAAGTAAAGGGGATCACGGAGACAGACTAGCGAGGAACTTGGCGGCTGAGAGATCCACACAGACTGCAGGCAACTTACGGTTGGGGGACCCAAGTGGGCTGTGGGCTGCTGGAGACTGCCTCACGAGAAGCAGGTAATGAGGCCAGGATTCCAGAGGGTATTGAGGGCAAGAAGGACTCCCAAAGGGCCTCACGCTCTGAGGGCTTCCTGATTGTGTTGGAGGTTTGGATCTGGAGCTCTGGCTGCCGATGGATCAAACAGGAGTTGTGCAGCTGTAGGAGGCCCTGGAGGAAAATCCACGGACACTCAGGGACTCTCTTTTGTTTCTCCTTCTCTCTTAGTGTAAATGGCATCGGTTACAGCAGGCAAAAAGCAAATTTTGTGTAATGTTACCTATTCTACACTATTACATGACAATTTTGAAAAACCTTGAAACGTAAAACTCCAGGTTATGGCTCAAATCTTTCGGATCAGATCATAGTTTCCTGGTCCACTGTGCTACCGTGCCTCACCTTTTAAAGAGAGCCAAAAAGTAGCAGATGCTGGGAATGTAGTGGACTGCACAAAAGAGTTGGAGAAACTCACCAGGAAAGTAAAGGATAACCAAAGTTTCAGGCCTGAGCCGGTAACAGCAACAACCAGGCAGGCAGGGGGAGGGGAGGAGAGGAGGGAAAAGGGCCACAGGGAGAACATACAACTCCTTACAGACAATGCCGGATTCAATCCCGGGTCACTGATGCTGTGATAGTGTTGTGTTAACTCCTACAATAACTGTAAATGAGTAAAGTATTGAGGAGAGTCTGAGTAGCCTGGAACTATACTCATTCTGGGATGACATTCATTGAAGTTTAGAAGGATGGGTTGGGTGGGGGGGGCGGTGGGGGAGAATCTTTTAGAGATATATAAAATTATGAAAGGGGATTCTTTACATTGACAGGTGAATCGAGGACTAGAGGCTTAATCTCAATATTCAGGAGGAGTAGATTTAAGATGGAGCAGTGAATCTGTGGAATTTTCTGCCTATGGAAGCAGTAGAGAGACTGCCTCAAAGAATGTATTTAAAACACAGATAGACTTTTGACTAATAGGGGAATTAGTGTTATTGAATGGCAGAGCAGGCTCGACGGACCAGATGACCAACCCCTGTAGCTGTCTTACATAATCAGGCCAAGAAAGCAGAACTGATGACATAAATCTGTAATGAGTTTGATAAAAGGGCATACTCACCAAAATATTTACATGACATTTAATTCTTCGGAGGGAATATTTCCTGAAGACACTTAAGCCAACAGACTCACGTTCGCCCAAGCAGAATGTGAGCTAATTTGACACCTACAACCGTCTGATCCAGTGGAATCAGCAGGCAAGAGCAAAGAAAGGTAATGAACTAAACATCTCAGAGAGTTAACTGATTAATTATCAATGTGTAAATTAATATCGTAGTTTCCAGGATTGACCAGAAGAGAAATACAATGGAAAGGAAAGGTTCATTTTAAAAAATTTAGAGTAACAGGGACCTGCTGCTCCAATTAATCTACAAACCTTGTACGTTTATTTTTCTATCTTGATTTTAGATTTTCAGTATCTGCAGGTTTTCTTTGTATCCTATTCTTGCACTTGGAAACCCAGCTGAATTGCATTTCCCTTTCTTCCTGGGACTTTGCGGGTATGCCGATCGCACAGAGGAAAACAAATTGAGCAAAGAGAGATTTTGAAAGGAGAAACCTTGTAAGCATTGAAAGAGTTTCTTTTCTCACCAAAATAACATTCTGAGGGTTGAAAGTAAAACATGAAGTTCAAACGAATTTAAAAGCAGAGGGGCTAATGGTTAAGGACTCTGTCCACGTTGAGATTCACTGAACCACCCTCTGCTCCAAATCCAATTCTTAAATGTGAATTATGCAAGTAAGGGTTGAGATAGGTTTGCCCTCATCTTTAACACAAAGCCATCAGCTGCAGCTCGGAGCGCATCACTCCTAACAGGATTATAGGTTGATGCTGCACTTCAAAATTCTAGGCTGACAGTGCATCTCTGAAGGAACCCTTACGGATTACCTGCTCCCTGAAGTAAAACGCAAAATATCTCACTGAACTTTTTGCAGTAGCTGTCTTTGATCGTACTGGCAGTACAATCAACATTACTGAAACAGGCTAGCAATCGCATTGCTACTTCCAGAACCTTCATGTGTTCAATTTGGCCATATTTCCTATTTTGCACAGAAACTGGACATCAAAATTCATTCAATAGCTGAAGGGCTCTCTGGGACATCCAGAATAGAAACAGAAAAATTTAGAAAATTTTTACATTTAAAATTTAGACCATCAACGTGATAACAGGCCCTTTTGGTCCACGAGCGTGTGACACCCAATTAACCTACCACCCCGGTACTTTTTGAATGGTGAGAGGAAACTGGAGCATCCAGAAGCAACTCACAAAGACACAGGGAGCACGTACAAACTCTTTGCAGACCATGCGGGATTCGAACCCAGATTTCGATCACTGGTGCTGTAATAGCATTGTGTTAACCATACCATCCAATTGATTATAAATCCTAGAATTTAAACAAAGATAAGGTTAGGGTTAAATTATACACCACACATGACTTTCACAATGAGTGTAGGCTTTCCATTTCATACTTCTGCTTGTTAATACTAACACTTCATTCTCACTATGACAACAAATTGGGCTCAATAATATCTATTCCGGCCATATCGCTCACTTCCACCACTCCGCAAAAGCAAGTGACACAGTTCATTCAAATAATTTCCATGTACATTTTGTTTGAAGGCATCAGTTGAAAAAATGGTTAAAACCAAAATATGCCTCCACTTAAGACACTTGAAAATTTGCCTTTTTTAAGATGCGATTCCAAGGGCAGCCGAATCTGTCTTTTAGCAGATTGCTTGCTTGATAGCAATCAGGAGTTGCATTAGTTCTCGGCAGTGCTATCCACCGAAGAGAGCTCAGAAATGAGTGCAATCAAAATGATGGGGGTCAGACTCCAGGCCTCTCAGTAAACAGTGGGGGGGGTAGAAAAACAGAGATGGTGGAAAGACGGAAAAGCTCCAAAGTTGTCATTGTGGATGACTTTAACTTCCCCAATATTGTTTGGGACTTCCTTCATTCAAGAGGCTTAATGTCCAGTTCCTTGGCCTCAACAAAAATGTTTCCAAATAGTTCAATTGTTTTTTTTCATGACCTTTTCAAGTATTCTAAGTTTATGACCCAATGCGCCCAATATTTCCCATGGTTATTTCCATTCCTGTAAAGTTTAGCTGCACACAAGATTCCTCTGCCATTGACAGCGGGCGAATATGAACACACAAATAGAGAAATGTAATGGAAGACATCCAACCTCGAAAGCTTCAGGATATTCCAAAACAAACTTTGCAGCTAAGTAAATAATTTTCAAGTACATTTATTGTCATCATGTAAGAAACTTTGGAATCCATTTGCATGTTCCAATCTCCAATAAAATAATATCCATTCATTTTATTTGCACGATAACAGGCTCTTCCAGCCGATAAGCACGTGCCACCCAAATACACCAAAACAATACATGTTTTTGAAGGGTGCGAGGCAACCCTGAGGAACCCCATGCAGACACAGGGAGAACATACAAACTCCATGCAGACAGCGCCAGATTCAAACTCAAGTGACAATGTCAAGCCAGATTTTTGTGCCTGTTTTTCTGAAGCGAGCGTAATTCCATCCTTGTGCACATTAAACTGCTGTCACTCTTTCTGATTGGCACCTCACACGCTCAATAAAACTTAATGGTAAAATGGGGGCAGAATGTTGCAGCTCCAGAGAACCAGATTAAATCCTGACTTCAAGTCCTGACTGTGAGGAGTTTCCGTGTGTCCATATGGATTTTCTCTGGGTGTTCTGGTTTCATCCCACAGAAGTGTTGGTTGATTGGTTAATTGGTCAATATAAATCTCCCCTTGTGCAGGTGAATGGTTGACGAGTGAAATGCTCCAGAAACCATCATGGCTGAGTGAATTGAATAGCCTCCTCCTCTATCACAACAAAATCTTAAAATTCATCTCCACAATCTGTATTGTTTGTTCTGATTTAATCCATCAAGAAGTCAAAAGAGCAAATGAAGGATGCTACGTAAATAAAGAACTTTCATTTTCGTATATTTGTATATCACTTGGATGAAAGAAAACTAGAGGGCTATGAGATAGGGAGAACTACAGCACAGAAAACAGGCCATTGGGCCCATTTAGTCTGTGCTGAAACATCATTCCACTGGTCCCACTGACCTGCACCTATTCCATAACCCACCAGACCTCTCCCATCCATGTATCTATCCAATTTATTCTTAAAACTTAAGAGTGAGCCCGCACTTACCGCGTCAGATGACTGCTCGTTCCACACTCCCACCACTCCCTGAGTGAAGAAGTTCCCCTTTCACCTTAAAGCCATGTCCTCTCATAGCTATCTCTCCTAATCTAAGTGGAAACAGCCTACTTGCATTTACTCTACCTATACCCCTCGTAATTTTGTAAACCTCAATCTAATCTCCCTGCATTCTTATATGCTTCAAGGAATAAAGTCCTAACCTTTTTTAGTTTTTTTTTTAAAGATTTTTTTGTATACACCATATAGATCAGCACAGCATCATGGGCCAAATGGCCTGCACTCTGTTGTAACGTTCTATGTTCTGCCCCCCCCTAGAAAATCTTTGTTAATCCCACAATAATTCTAGCCAATCAAGTACTTCTACAATTCTGTCAGAAACACACCTCCAATATTTCCACATCTCACTCCTTCAAATGGCAGTGTGATGACGAACACACATTTTAATTATGTTTATTGAAGGATTAATATCAGACAGCACTGCTTCTAAAATGAACCACAGCGTCTTTGGAAATTACCAGCAGCTCCTCTGACCTTGCCACAGTCCCTTCGCACTGCACTGGTCTGTCAATCTCCAGTTTTGTGTTCAAAGTTATGAAGTTGGAGTGAGCCCACATCTCTCGGATTCAGGAACGAGAGGCAGAGTTGGTCAGACCAATAAAACTGATTATTCAGACAGGGCAAGTTGAATATAACGCAATCAACTTAAGTCCTTCCGTATCTGACTGCACTTTTAAAACTTCTTGCAATAACTGCAATTGTTAATAGTCATTTACCCTCTCATGTTTATTATCTCTTTTTCTGTATCGGCATATTGTGGTAATTTCATTTATAATATTGTAGTTGGTGTATCTTACGTTCCTGTGTGGATGCAGCAACAAAGAATTTTGATGTATCTGTACATTGTACTTGTGTATATGACCATAAGCTCTCGTCACCAGCTTTGCTTTATAATTTGCTTATTTAGAGATGGATCTGAATGAGACTGGAAGCTTCTTCAACTCTTCCAACAGTACAGTGAAAGTCAAGTGTGCACCAGACCGCAGGAATAGCCAAATGATTTTCTTGATGTTTTACACCATCCTCTTCATTGCTGGCTTTTTGATGAATAGTCTGGCCATTTGGGTCTTCTTTGAAATACCAAGCAAGTCGAACTTCATTGTGTACCTCAAGAACACTGTCATGGCTGACACGCTGATGATATTGACGTTCTTGTTTAAAATTATCGTCGAGTCGCAGTTCAGAACACCCAGGTTCCAAATCTTTGTCTGCCAAGTTAGTTCGGTCATCTTTTATCTGACTATGTACATCAGCATCATATTTCTCATGCTGATCAGTGCGGACCGCTACCAGAAGGCAGTAAAGCCATTCGGCCACCCGGGAACCTGCCGACCCAGGACTGCGAAGATTATCTCGGCAACCATATGGCTGTCCTTGTTTCTCCTGGTGCTACCCAACATGCTGCTGTTCAAGGGGAGCTCCATGCCGCAGAACGAACGCAAGTGTTCCTCGCTCAAGACCAGGCTGGGCTTGAAGTGGCATGAAATAGTGAACTTCGTCTGCCAAATTATTTTCTGGGGCAGCCTGTTGATAATAGTGGTGTGCTACATCCTGATAAGCAGGGAGCTGTATAAATCCTACCAGAAAATAAGAGGCAGCTCCAGGCATTCAAAGAAAATCAACGTTAACGTTTTTCTTGTGCTGGCTATATTCTTCGTCTGTTTTGTTCCCTTTCATTTTGCCAGGATCCCATATACGCTTAGCCAGACCCGAGATGCTTTCAAGTGCTCAGTTCAGATTGCCCTATATTACATAAAGGAAAGCACATTAAGCATGATAGCGTTAAATGCTTGCTTTGATCCATTAATTTACTTTTTTCTATGTAGGTCGTTCAAAAAGATGCTGTTCACGAAATTGAATATCTGTGCAAAGAGACTGCCAAAGCTTCAGCGCAATATGCACTCATCAAACATGGAAACTTCACTCTAGATTATAAGTCAACACAACACTGACTAAGTCTAAATATTCTGCTCTATTTTGTAATCAAGGCAATGGTGATGAACTAGAAGAGCTGCTCTGAAATGGGATAAGGCAACTGATCTACAAATTGAACGCAAACATTCACACAAACTTTTCTTCTTTCTTTCTTTTCTTTGGCTTGGCTTCGCGGATGAAGATTTATGGAGGGGTAAAAGTCCACGTCAGCTGCAGGCTCGTTTGTGGCTGACAAGTCCGATGCGGGACAGGCAGACACGGTTGCAGCGGTTGCAGGGGAAAATTGGTGGGTTGGGGTTGGGTGTTGGGTTTTTCCTCCTTTGTCTTTTGCCAGTGAGGTGGGCTCTGCGGCCTAGTGTAGTAATAATTAGCCCAGCATAGCGGTCTACGCAATGCAGTTACAGCGCCAGCAACTTGGGGTCGAATCTGATGCTTGTATGTTCTCCCCGTGTCCGTGTGGGGGCCCATAAACTTTGAGCAGTGACCTCAGAGGGCCATGGCCAATAAAAGTTTGAGAGTTATTGGTCTAGTTCATGATTTTCCATGAAAGGTCAGAAACCTGAAATGCTAACTCCATTTTTCTCTCTCTATAGATGCTGTCCGACTTGCTGAATATTTCAAACATTTCTAATATTCCAATTTTGTTTTGCTGTACTTATAGAGTGCAATTCATTGTGGTGAAACTACCAGGTTTTTTTTGTCTCTGTCATTATAGTTTGAGAGTCATACAGCATAGATCAGGCCCTTCAGCCCAATTCATCCATGCTGAACAAGTTGTATTTCTGGATTTAGTCCATTGTCCTTCTAAATCCTTCCTATCCATATATCTGCCCAAGTGTCTTTTGAACACTGTAAAAGAAATGCTAATTTCCAACAGTAGCAATGGGAAAAAAAATCACTTAGTCATCCAGTGTAAGTGTTGCTTCAGAGAGAAACATTGGCTAAATCACAGGGAATAACCCCTTTGAACCTTC
Source organism: Narcine bancroftii (assembly GCF_036971445.1). Lineage (NCBI taxonomy): Eukaryota > Metazoa > Chordata > Chondrichthyes > Torpediniformes > Narcinidae > Narcine > Narcine bancroftii. The sequence continues at coordinate 117,661,228 of NC_091477.1, read as the reverse complement.
TTCTTCTCTTTAAATACTGCTAAGATGGTTAACCTGGATCTAACAGCTCATACGAAGCACAACTCCAGTCTTCTTCTTCTTTGGCTTGGCTTCGCGGACGAAGATTTATGGAGGGGGTAAAAGTCCACGTCAGCTGCAGGCTCGTTTGTGGCTGACAAGTCCGATGCGGGACAGGCAGACACGGTTGCAGCGGCTGCAGGGGAAAATTGGTGGGTTGGGGTTGGGTGTTGGGTTTTTCCTCCTTTGCCTTTTGTCAGTGAGGTGGGCTCTGCGGTCTTCTTCAAAGGAGGTTGCTGCCCGCCAAACTGTGAGGCGCCAAGATGCACGGTTTGAGGCGATATCAGCCCACTGGCGGTGGTCAATGGGGCAGGCACCAAGAGATTTCTTTAGGCAGTCCTTGTACCTTTTCTTTGGTGCACCTCTGTCACGGTGGCCAGTGGAGAGCTCGCCATATAACACGATCTTGGGAAGGCGATGGTCCTCCTTCCCAAGACAACTCCAGTAGTGCAGTGATAACATGAGAGTTTAGATTGGAGAATGGGAGAGTAAACCCTTGACCTTGTACATCTGAAATGCGAATTACTATCCTCTGGCAGAATGTTATTTACAAAATACATAATCCGTGGCAACTGGCAACACAAAGTTTATACAGTATATACTCAGGTAATAGTTGATCCCGTACAAAGGTCAACCCTCCAAACCCCTATTTTTGGTCCAAAAATCGCATATTTTCCGTATATCGTGTGAAAATGTCAACCCCCCTCCCTCCCCCTACTTTTTGGCCCCAACACCGTGATCCTCCTCCCTTGGCCTCCCACCCACCGAGCTCCTGATGCCCCAACCATGGATCCTCACCTTGGCAGCCCGCCCACCAGAGCTCCCGACACCTTGAGCAATTCAGGTACTTACCGTGGTCAAAAGTAGTATCCATGCAAAAGTTCACCCCCCAAATTTGACCCGAAAAATTGGTCCCCAAAACTTGACTATTACACACGTATTTCAGGTAGTCACAAAACAGGCAGGACTAAACTTGGAGCACAAAATAAGACTGAAAACAACAATTAAAAAAAAAATCTACATCATCGACTATGCATAGAACTAACCCTAAAATAGGCTAAGGTTTTGCCACAAACATTGTTGGTGGAATCCAGTGGGTAAATCTAATCATTCCCACCGCAGCAGGCCCCATCTCATACACAATCCAGCTACATGCAGGTTTTTTTTTCTCCATCACATACAGTATTTGTTTAAAGTTGCTGTTGGCTTCCAAGCCTCAGAGTGATTCATTGATGTATTTCCTATCTGACTAACTTACTAACATTCTTAATATATTTCTGACCTGATCCTTCTGATGCAGGTTCTAAAGATGCTGGTTTAAAACCCCTGTATGAAGGGCTCCAAAGACCCTTAATTCTGAATTTTTGGCTATGAACTTATCCAACAACAATAACAATATTTAACTCTTCACGTTCTTGCATTGTTCCCCATTACGTAACTAACACTGGCTCAAAAGGTCTCCTGAAATATACACTAATATCTGCAGAAAAGACGTAAATCCATTTTGATGTCTACTGAAATTTTAACCTATTTTATTAAAGCTAAGAGTGAAGATGTCTTACTGTAATTATTGTGTACTGAACCTCAGTGAAATGGACTTGAACCATCAGGGAATCAGATCTTCCCAATAAAGCAGAGGACCACTGGACAGGTTCCTGGCATCACAGGTTTATCCCATGAAGGGATAATGCAGATTGGGTCTATGGTTCTCAAGAATTTAATAGAATGAGAGGTGATCTCATTGAATCGTACAAAATTCTTCCAATGCATGATGAATGTGAAGCTTATATTTCCCTTAGCTCATCTCAAAATAAGGAGTTGATTTAATGCGGAGATAGTCAAGATATCAATCAATTTATTTCATATAGGATTACTGCAAGTCAGTGGCACTGAGGTCGAAGACTATCCATAACCTCGTTGAGCAGCAGAGCAGACACAAGGCCCCTCGTGATAAGTACGATGTGCTCTTATGTTGTCCCTTTCTCTCCACCATCGAGACTACACATGAAAAGAGAACTGCTGGTTCAATTCACAAAGCATCACTAGATAATTCTGTGCATCAACCAGAGAAAACCGAACAGTGATTGTGTGAGGGGATTCCTGGCACAATCAGTTAACCAAGTGCTAAGTCATTTCAAGGCAATGAACCACAACTTCTGAAATAAAGCATTATTTCAGGGATTCTCAGCCAGTTGGTTCAGTTGCTCTGCAGAAAAGAAATGGAAAATAACCACTTGATTAACATTTGTCAAACAAAAAGCAGGTATTCACGCAGAATATATTTATGATTCCTACACAATCCCCAAGCGGAATGTACCCTATGAATGTCAGTACACACCAATTCCAACACAATACCTCAGCTCACACAGTGCGTTAATGCAGATATCACCTTCCACTGCCATTTTTATCCTTTGATAGATGTTGTTACAAGATCAAACCAGCAACCACAAAGCAGGCATATCACACAGGGGTAAAGATGAACAATTACTTTATTAACAAAAAATTCACCTTCAAACTTTAATTCAAAATCCCCCCTTTTATATCAATGCCCACTGGTTATTATGCAAATCTCTATAACAGTGTAAAACTAATAAATTCCCCAGCCTAAATATAACATATGTAATCAAAGTCTAAGTTATATTTCCAACCAGCCCATAGAAAAACTTAGACACAAAACAAACACAAAACATACAAGACTCACAAAACTTCGATCTCAACTGAAGCAAAAATCATAAACAAAATTCAGTTTGTTTGGTAAACTGAAGCCAAAAGACCTTTGAGAGAGAGAGCACAAAATTCGAAGTTGTCTTGTGTTGCATGCAGAGAGAGAGGAACCACTGGCTTGGTCCGGATCCTTCTGGCTGCCTTCGGAATCTTCATCCCTTTATTAAATGCCCAACATTCTAAACTGTCCTCCAGACCATGACTCATGCTCTGGGCCTTCTTCCACTCCACAGCACCCCCAGTGGTGGTTTATCGTCCAAGCCCAGAAATTTTTACATCATTTTCTGCACATGCTCAGTCCATCTCCCACTCTCTCAGCAGTCCACCTTCACCTTGGCTCGCTAAGGCAAACTATCACTTTTTAACATAAAACCACACAACACATAGGCCAATACACAATACAGAACATTTGATGCCCATTTCTAACTGTCAAGCACAGATGGTGCTGATCCACCTTCCTGGTCATATCAGCTTTCATCCCTTCAGCAAGCTTCAAAACATTGGCCTCTGCTGCACCCGCCACACCTACCCCCCCCACCCCACCCCCACCCGGCAATCAGACCAGTGACTTTATCATTGGAATACGACAGTGGAAATCAGTATTAACATCTCGTCACTGACGATCAAGACAGGCACACCTCAAGGATACGTACTTAGCCCATTACTCTGCTCTCTCTACGCCCGTGATTGTGTGGTGAAGCAAAATTCAGATGCCATCTACAAATTTGCTGATGACACAACAGTCGTCGGCAGAATCACAGTCGGAAATGTACAGGGTGGAGAGAGATCAGCCAGTTGAGTGATTTCACAACAACCTTGCTCTGAAGTAAATTTAAGGAACTTAAATTGTGGACTTCAGGAAGGGAAAACCAGGAGAACCAGGAGTCCCCAGCAATAGAGAGGGTAAAGAACTTTAAATTTCTGGGTGTCAATATGTCTAAATATCTCTCCCGGGGCTTTCACGTCAATGCAATCATGAAGAAGGCTCGCCAACGGCTATACTTCATTAGGAGTTTGATGAGATTTGATATGTCACCAAAGACTCTTCCAAATTTCTACAGATGTGTTGGGGGGAGCATGCTGACTGAATGCATCATTGTCTGGTGAGGTGGTGGCAATGCACAGAGCAGGAAAAGGCTGGCCAGCGCCATCGTGGGCACCAGTCTTAACTCCATTAAGGACATCTACAAGAGGCAGTGTCTCAAGATATCAGCTTCTATCCCCAAGGACCCTCACCACCCAGGTCATACCCTCTTCTCACCTCTTTCCTGATGGCAGCAGGAAGGTAGTGTGTGAGCCAAACGATGAACACCCAAAGGTACAAAAGCAGCTTCATCCCCCCAGCCATTAGATTTCTGAATGGACAATGAACTACCGACCCTACTTCACTTTTTAATCTTCTCTTGCATTAATTTATTTATTTTTTAAATAGTATATTTATGGAAGTGTAATTTATAGCAATCTGTCCATCAGAAATGCACAGCAATGCTGCCACAAAATAACAAATTACATGACACATGTTCATGACAATAATTTCTGATTCTTGCTGTAGTCTTTCTGAGCAGCTGGGGAGCAAGCACCAGGATTTTGATCTGGTGATCAGAAAGAAATGGCAAGGGATCCCAAAATTAATGGCATACCCGTACCTTTCTGGAGGGGACCCTGTGGGAGGTGATGCTCCCATCACCCATTGCCCTAGTGCTTCTTGGCGCTCGAGGGCATAGGTTTGAGAGGGGTTATAGGATTAGCCCAAGCCAGTAACTGCAGCCCACGCAGCCCAAGTGGACTTTGCACATTGTCCCCAGTATCTCCTGGTGCCTGGATCTGTCCCCCACACCCTAACTGATCAATATAAATTGTCCTTAGAGTGTAAGTGAGTGTTAGAACCTGTGGTAAATTAAGGAGATTCTTGGGAGAACAGAATGGGAATAACACAGGGTCAGTGTAAAGTCATGTTGACCCTTAGATTACATGTTTGTTCTTTTCGACCTGGAGCAGGAAATAAACAAACATACCTGAACAGTGGCCCATGGGAGAGCACATGCTGAAAATAACCAAGGATGATTTTGCTTTGAAATATAGAGCACAGTAACAGGCTCTTCTGGCCCACAAGTCTATGCTCGCCAAATAACTTATCACCTCCATATGTTTTGAAGGGGGAAATTTGTCTATGCAGACATGGAGAGAACCTACAGCACCAATCATCAAGGTTCCACACCACCCAGCACATGCTCTGTTCTCGCTGCTGCCATCAGGAAAGAGGTGTAGGTGCCACAAGACTCACACTACCAGCTGCTACCCCTCCACCATCAGACTCCTCAACGACAAACTCCATCAGGGACTCATTTAAGGACTCTTGCATTTGATTGATCTTTCTTATTCTCTCTATATTGCATAATCAGTTTGTTTACATTCATTATCTCTTTATAGTTCTTTATTTGTTTGCATGGGTACGTTGTGTGTAGTTCTTTTTCGCATGACCAATATGTGGTAATTCTGCTTTGCCTGCAGGAAAAACGATCTCAGGGTGGTATGTGATGTCATGTACAATAAATCTGAAATCTGAAATCAATAAATCTGAAATCTGAAAAATTATCTCAAGGTGATATGTGATGCCATGTACAATAAATATGAAATCTGAAATCAATAAATCTGAAATCTGAAAAACGATCTCAGGGTGGTATGTGATGTCATGTACAATAAATCTGAAATCTGAAAAACAATCTCAGGGTGGTATGTGATGTCATGTACAATAAATCTGAAATCTGAAAAACAATCTCAGGGTGGTATGTGATGTCATGTACAATAAATCTGAAATCTGAAAAACGATCTCAGGGTGGTATGTGATGTCATGTACAATAAATCTGAAATCTGAAAAACGATCTCAGGGTGGTATGTGATGTCATGTACAATAAATCTGAAATCTGAAAAACGATCTCAGGGTGGTATGTGATGTCATGTACAATAAATCTGAAATCTGAAAAACGATCTCAGGGTGGTATGTGATGTCATGTACAATAAATCTGAAATCTGAAAAACGATCTCAGGGTGGTATGTGATGTCATGTACAATAAATCTGAAATCTGAAAAACGATCTCAGGGTGGTATGTGATGTCATGTACAATAAATCTGAAATCTGAAAAACGATATCAGGGTGGTATGTGATGTCATGTACAATAAATCTGAAATCTGAAAAACAATCTCAGGGTGGTATGTGATGTCATGTACAATAAATCTGAAATCTGAAAAACGATCTCAGGGTGGTATGTGATGTCATGTACAATAAATCTGAAATCTGAAAAACGATCTCAGGGTGGTATGTGATGTCATGTACAATTAATCTGAAATCTGAAAAACAATCTCAGGGTGGTATGTGATGTCATGTACAATAAATCTGAAATCTGAAAAACGATCTCAGGGTGGTATGTGATGTCATGTACAATAAATCTGAAATCTGAAAAACGATCTCAGGGTGGTACGTGATGTCATGTACAATAAATCTGAAATCTGAAAAACGATCTCAGGGTGGTATGTGATGTCATGTACAATAAATCTGAAATCTTACAGTCACCACTGGATTTGAACCAAGGTCACTACTGCTGCAATAGCGTTGCGCTAACCACATACAGGTATACCTCGTTTTACAAAAGTAGAGCATTCCTATGAAAGCTTTTATAAGCTGAACTGGCGTAAAGCAAAGACCCATTCAATATTTTCATAAAAGTGGAAATCCATTCAAATTTCAGTCAGATAGCAAACACAGGTTTTGTCATAAAAGTGAATTTCCATAAGCGAGTATTCGTAAAGCAGGATATACCTGTATTAGGCATGACTTTAAAATACCAATTCAGAAAATTACAAGGATCTGAGAACAAGATACATGACTCAAATAACTCAAGCAGCACATTCTCATATAGCATTCCTAAAAGCTCTGCAAAATATTTTTGTTTATTCCCTATTCCCTTTCAAAAAGCCCCATTCAATGCCATTTCCACCATTTTTACAATCAGTGAATTCATTACCACTACTCTCTGGCAGTGCAGTACACAAATGTTCTGGAGAAACTCAGCACATCACATGGCATCCATAGGAAGCAAAAGGCAGGTGGCGTTTCAGGCCTGATTTCTTCCTCAGTAATGTCAAATATCAGGCATCCCACCAGGCTCAGGAACAGTTGCTGCCCATCCACCATCAGACTCTTAAGCAACAAACTCAATCGGAGACTCATTTAAGGACTCTGACTTTGCACGTTATTTAGTACTGAATAATTTTTTCCTCTATTTGCACAGTCAATTTGTTTACATTTTTTAATTTGCTTGAGTTCATTTCACACAACTGATAAGTAGAAATTCAGCCTGGCCCGCAGATAAAAGAATCTCAGGGTTGTATGTGATGTCATGTATGTACTCTGAGAGTAAATTTGAACTTTGAAACACCTGAATCTAGATACTATGATGAAGGACTCAAACCCAAAATGTTGGTTATGATTCTTTATCTTTGCTGTATAAAGTACACTGTTTGACCTGCTGAGTTTCTCCAGCATTAGGTTTTTATTACTGTAGTAGTAATATTCTCTGGCAGCCTCTTTGTCATTTTCTCTCAGATTTTTCCAGTTGGTTAGAAGAATTAGACACTCCATTTCACCTATCATTGGTCTGTCCATTCTGTCAGCCAATATTTTATATGTTGATCACATTCATGGAGTTGCTATGTTCCAATGGTAACTTCAAGATAAGCAATTACGGAGTTTACTTCGTTAAGTCGATATTCACAGCTGTAACACAGTAGAGAGAGAGAAAAAGAAATGCTGGTCAAACATTGGAGCACCACTCCAATGTTTCTGGTGAAGGAACTCCTACAGAACTGTTGTGGAGAGCATCCCAGGCATTAAAACCATCAACAAATTTATGGTTTACGTTGGAGCCAAATTTGGCTATCCAGTCATAAGTGCACTTATGTGCATGACAATACACTCAATATCATTATCATGAGGTTTAATTCACAGCAAAGAGTTGGGGAGAAAGGTGTTGAAAAAAAATTACATTAAATCACACCCACAGTTAGTTTGGCCATACTTAATTTCAAGCAGAAGAAAAAGGCACATCGAGGTAATAGTAGATGAGGATTAAGCAAGCTTAGAGGTCATTGCATCTACCCCTCCTCAGAACCACCAGAGAATCAGAATTAATTGTCATTGACATGACACAAAATTTGTTGTTTTGCAGCAAAAGTGCATAAATAGTGCAAGAGAATTGGAGGAAGGGAGGCAGTGTCTGTGGTCCATGATCCTTTCTGAAATTGGATGGCAGAGGTGGAGGATGCTACTCTTGTGCCGCAGCCTCCTGATCGTAGCTGAGCGAAGAGGGCGTGGCCTGAGTGGTAGGGAGTTCCTTGAGTATAGACGCTGCTTTCTTAAGACATTGCCTCTTGTCGATATCCTTGATGGAGTGAAGACTGGTGCCCATGATGTCACTGGTCCAATTAACAACGCTCTGGAGTTTTCTCCCCTGTCCTGTCCGTTGGCACCTCCGTACCAGACAGTGATGCAACCAGTCAGAATGCTCTCCACGATCTACCTGTGGGAAATTTTTCGAGAGTTTTTGTTGATGTGCTGAATCTACTCAAACTCCTGACAAAGTATAGAGCTTTCCTCGCAACAGTACTACCAGATTGGAAGCAGAGGGAGAGAGGAATGGCATTTTTTTTTGATACATTGCAGCATAGACTTCCACATTAAATCAAAATGCACTGAGGCTCAGTCTTCTTGACTGAGCCCACCTTCTCTCAGGAAAAAGAATCTCAGGGTTGTATGTGATGTCATGCATGTACTCTGACGATAAATCTGTTTTCATCTTCTCTTCCATTCACGTCTCTGCTCGAACTGATTTATGTGCTTCATTTACTCATCATCTCTCCAGTCCTTTCAAGCAAGTTGGAAGTCGATACCTAGCTTAACTCCCGCAACCCTATGACTCACTCAGTATTATTGTTTTAAATCTCACTGAAATCTTACTGGGCAGAACAATTGTATTTTAAAAAATAATCAGTATTGTGAATTACACAAACACATTCTGTTTTGTCATTATTCTGAAGTTCCTTTTACATCTTCAGACTCATTTTAACTACATGTATTTATACCTAAACATGTACAAAGGGTTTCAAAATCATGCATGTTGGTTATACAAGTATCTTCTTCAGGGCAAGTAAACTTTCCCTTATATTGTTGAAGAATCTCATTTTAATTTCACACATAGAATGTGGGCAATAGAAGTGCTCACTATGTCTTTAAAATAGACATAGAGCTCAAGCTTTAAAATAAATTAAAAGACTGCACGCTCAAAAATCAATAGTTGAGAGTTGTTTAAAAACCACCAGTAAAGATAGGTGCTTGTGTGAGATTGGCAGGTTAACTGTAGCCAATAAAAGGAAGGCAAGCTCGAGACTTAGCCTTGGCTTCAGAGGCTTTGGTGAGCAGAGGCTGAGGAAGTGGTGCAAGTTTTGGCCATGACAGCAGTCCTATAGGAAAAACAAAGCTTCCATAAGAAGGTGCAGGTAAGAGCAGGTGAGGTCAGGTTTTCTTGATGCTCAGACTGAGGAATGGGAATGGCAGCCAGGGCAGTGGCATACTCCTCCTGCAGGATGTGGGAGATTAGAGACCTTGGCTGCATGGATTTAGAATTGGCTTGCTTGCAGAAAGCAGAGGGTAGTAGTAGATGGAATGTATTCTGCCTGAGGTCAGTGACTAGTGGAGTTCCACAGGGACCTGTTCTAGGATGCCTGCTCTTTGTAATTATTTTTATAAATGACCTGAACGAAGAAGTAGAGGGATGGATCAGTCAATTTGTGGTTGGAGGTGTTGTCGACAGTGTGGAAGGTTGTTGTAGGTTACAGGATGCAGATTTGGGTGGAAAAGCGGCAATTCAATCTAGGTAAGTGTGAAGTGATCCATTTTGGAAGGTCGAACTTGAAGATGAAGTGCATGGTTAATATTAGGAAGTATTCTTAACAGAGTGGAAAAACAGAGAGACCTTGAGGTCCAAATCCATAGGTCTCTCAAAGTTGCCACGCAGGTTGATAGGTCATTTAAGAGGCTTTTTGTATGCTATTAGTCAGGGGATTGAGTACAAGAATCATGAGGTAATGCTACAACTCTATAAAACTCTGGTTAGACCTCATTTGGAATATTGTTTTCAGTTCTGGTCACTTCATTACAGGAAGGATGTGGAAGCTTTGGAGAGGGTGTAGAGGAAATTTACTAGGACGTTGCCTGGATTGGAGATTTTGTTTATGAGACATGTTGAGCAAGGAATTTTCTCTTTGGAGCAAGAAAGGTTGAGAAATGGCTCATGGGTTTGACAAGATTATGAGAGGCATAAATAGGGTGGACAGCCAGCACCTTTGTCCCAGGGTGACAGTAGAAAATATCAGAGGACAATTGCTTTAGGAGAGGGGAGCAATGCTCAGGGGAGGCATCACAGACAAGTTTTTTTTTACACAGAAAGTGGGGGGTACCTGGAATGAATTTCCAGGGTGGTGGTGGAGCCAGAAACAATAGGGACATTTAAAATACACTTAGACAGGGACATAGATGTGAGAAAAATAAAGGGTTATTGTGGTGTTGATTTACAGAGGTCAGCACGACATTGTGGACTGAAGGGCCTGTTTTGTTCTGTCATGTTCTATGTGTGTACAATCTATCAATGATAATATAGTTTGCGGGAGGGGGGGGGGCGGGCGCAGGGAATTGAAAGGAGATGCATTGCAGAGTTCCAAACAGTCAAATAAATCCTTCCCTCTTTATTGAAAACAACACGTGCTGTGGTGGGAGAGAGCAAAGGAGGATGGTGAGAAAAGATTAGAGTCTGGACTGGGATTAAATGCATGAAAATTGTTCATTGGTCCATTGAATATGGCCCCAATAATACATCACGCAGGACCTCATTCATTTCCAAGAGGTGTTGCGAAAGATCATGAGGTCACCTCCCATCGGCATATAAATACATCTTTGTTCCTCTCATTGAATGAATTCAGCTCTGCTTTAAAATGTCAAATACTATATATATTTAAAAGTCATATCCTTGACCTTCAGCAAGTGAAATAAGAAATAGCAAATCCTTCACTCAAAAGTTGAGCACATGAATGAAAGGGATCAAAGATGACAGAAAGACCTGTCTTAATTAAATACACCTCTCAGATCTCAGTAAGAAACAGGCCCTTCGCATAGCTTCGGCGACTGTGTAAAGAAAGTTCATCAGGTTGATTCCAAAAATGAAGGGGTTAGTTAATGAGTAAAGATTGAGACTACTCTCATTGGAGTTTAGAAGGTTGAGAGGAACTTAAAGAAATACATAAAATTTTGAAACAAATCGATAAGATGGAAGTAGGAATGAAGTTTCCACTCCTGATGAGACTAAAAATCACAGATATGGCCTCAAGATTTTGGAGAGTAGATTTAAGCTAGATATGAGAAGGAATTTCTTCTCCCAGAGAGTAGTGACTTTGTGGAATTCTCTGACAAGGTAACAGTAGAGGCTGCTTCAGTCAATGTATTTAGGCCACGAGTAGATGGATTTTTCAATAGTCGGGGAAGAAAGGGTGTAGGAGAGAGGGAAGTGAAGATGATTACACAACCAGATCAACCATGATCTCACTGAAAACTGGAGGAGGTTTGATGGGCTGGATAACCTTCTCCTGCTCCTATCTCTCATGTGTTTAAGAGCGTAGGATTGGCATCCAATGCACGCCACTGGTCAAATTCAAATCTCAACCAACAGTTGACGGTTAATAATTTTTCTCCCCTCTCTTTACGAACAGTTGGGGAAGAATTTCACAGTTGTAAATAGGGTAGAAAGAGATAGCACTCCTCAGGGTGCAGCCAAGGAGAGAAAGTGCTTTCAGGACACCAACCACCTGACAAATCACATTTGAAGCTGCAACTGGAAAATGCTGAGGGCTAGGTATTTCGACAAGAGGGACATCCTATTTCATTTTGGTCCAACTCAGGAAAAGTTCATGTAAAGTAATAAAATGAGGAATCAAAACTCTCTGCCAACACAAGCAATGACACCTTTAGACACAGTGTTTTGGTGGACCATCAAAATATCGGAGGAGGAGGGGTAGCTCAGTTAAATGGAGAACTGGAGGAAAGGAGACAGAGGGGAGAACACTGTCAGACGGTGAGGACTGAGGGTCTGTGGGTTTGCCCCGAGCTCTCCTGCAGCCTCAGAATACTCCAGTTCTGGTCAAACTCTTCTGATTTAATTTTCAGATGTGTGGTGGTCCACCACCGGCCTACTGCGGGGGAAACCTCTGTACCTGCAGGAGTGTACCACCACCGGCCTACTGCAGGGGGCACTCTCTGTACCTGCAGGAGTGTACCACCACCGGCCTACTGCAGGGGGCACTCTCTGTACCTGCAGGAGTGTAAGGGGACAGGACAACACCTGGCTGGCTGTCAATCAGTCGGCCTGAATGGATCAAGCCGAGCCCGGTCGGGTGTCAATCACCCTCGAGGATATAAGCCTGCACCGGCCTCCCGCGGCCTCACTCAGAGTTGCTACAGCTACAGCCAGCCTGAGTCTGTGGAGGTTTTTGTGGATTAAAGCCTGTTGTTCAGTCTTTACCTTGTGTGTGTCCGATTCTGTCCAACAGCGCACCACAAGATGTCAGAAGGAAGTTGGCTCTTTTTCACAGTCTACTTGGTTATGTGAGACAGTGAAACGTTTTTGAGGTAGATTTAAGGAACTGTTCAAAACTATTTTTAAATTGAAAATTCCACTTGATCTTTTAGTATTTTTATTGGGTTATATTAAGAAATTGAGCTTGGAGTTAAAACTAAATAAATTTCAAATTGCTCTTTTGAGATTGACTTTAGCTGTGGCTAGAAAATGTTTGGCGATTACTTGGAAAAATTAGATGAATTTGAGTATTCTGCGGTGGGATTTGGAAATGAGATCTTGTATTCTGTTGGAAAAGATTACATATAATTTACGTAATAATTATTCTTTTTTTGTTAAAACTTGGAGCCTGTATTTATAGTATATGGGGTTGAATTGTTAATCTTCTTCCCACGCATTAATGGAGTTCCTCTGAACCTTGGCAAATAACTGAAGAGTTTTACGTTATGTGATCTCCTTTCTTTCTTTTCTTTCGGGGTAGTTTAGAGGCGGTTGGGGATGGGTGGGTTAGGGTAGGGGGGGTGGGGGGTTGTAAGGGGTATCATTTATAAAACTTTTGTGTATATATTATGTTTTTTTTATTTGTATTTTTATTGTATGACTTATCATGATTAATAAATAAAAATTTCAAACAAAAAATCATTGGTAAGCTGAGCCCTGATCCAAACTTCCAATACTTCAGGGCCCAGGGCACATCAGGACCCCTCTTGCCCTCTCAAAGCCCAGTTCCGATACCTTGTTCCATGAGCCATCCTCCAGCAATGTGCATCAATCACCAACAGCCTGTGTGGGTTTATCGCCCGCAAGTCACTGCTTTTGTGTGTCCTTCAACCACGGAGCCCCTCACTGGTCCGCCTCCGTGGTCACTGTCCTTTGGGTGATTCCCTTGGTTACTCCTTCTCAGCGGAAAGTCTTCTCCCTGCTACTGGTGCCCTGCACAGCCCGCTAGTCTCCCAGAGTCTGCAACCCCCTCATAGTCACTGCCAATTACAGTTGCCACCATCTTGGGTCCGGACCTTGCTGTGGCAGGATTTTAAATAAAACATCGTCAGCTCCTTTAACAGGGTATTTAAAGCCTGAACCTAGCTGTCAGCCATAGGTTGGGCTGGACAACCCTGCTGTGTCTCTGCTCCCCACTCTCTCCAGCTCTGGACTAGCAACACCACTGCCATTATAGCAGAAGTCAAACACGAAAATCTCACCACGGTTGAAGTAAAATCGCAAAATGCTGGAGAAACTCATCAGGTCAAGCAGTGTCTTTTATATAGCAAAAGTAAAAATAAAGAACTGATTCGTTGGGCTTGAGCCTTTCACGACGGTATGAAAAAATGTTGGCAGGCATCCAAGCAAAAGAGTAAGGGGGTGGGGGGGGAGGTGTGGTCGCAAAGCAGGAGGTGACGGGTGGAGAAGGGAGGGAGGGGACAGTAGCAATCATGGGGAGGAGGGAAGGCTGGGTGAAGGGAGGGGGAGAAGTGGAAAGGAGAAGGGAAGGCGGAGGAGGAAGAGGAGAGCAGAAATGGGAAAAGTCGATATTAATGCCATCTGGGTGGAGAGTGGCCAGAAAGAAAATCAGGTGTTGTTTCTCCAATTTACGGGTGGTCTTGGAGGGATCGTACACAAGGCCATGGATAGAGATGTGAGTATGGGAGTGTGGCACAGCACTGAAATGGTTGGCTACTGGGAGGAGTCAATCACTGGTGCAGACGAATTGAGCAGCTTATAGCTATTACAGCTTATAACCATTATAGCTGAAAAATGGTACAGCAGCTTCATCTTAACAACAAATAGGATAAGGAGTGCGATAAAAGGTTCTATATTTAGAAACTAAACAATGGCATGGATCACTATGATTAAACATAGTGATATTACTCAATATTTTAAGACATCAATAAATTAAAAAACACTTGACCATTGCGAGTTTTTGCAAAACTATTCCTGCAAAGATTCCCCCTGATTGACAGCAACATTTCTATATCATCCCAACTACAATCACAGTTTCTGCACCCTTCCTTGTTTGACAAAAACAACTGCACTCCCACATTTCACAGACCTTTCGCACCGAGACACGCCCTTGGTACATCTTCTGGCTATCCATCCCATGGGATGATGACGGTTCCTTTCAGTCAGTTTGTGGGGTTTGATATGAGGATACCCCACTCCTCAGAAAGGAGCAGCGTGTGCGTGAATGGATTTTAGGTGGGTAGGGAGTTGCACAGGTCCACACCCCACCCTCTTGACATCCCCTCCCAGATCCAGTGGCATGGTGAGGTCCAAGATGGCTGGGGGAAATTCTGTTGCAGTGAACAGCCAGACCAAGCTTCAATAGCCAGGAATGCCTTTTCTGCGCTTCATGACATGTGTTTGCTCCTCGGCCATTGACCCTATGAGAGGGTTCTTCCACCCTTTGACAAGTGCATGCCCATCAACATTTGCACAATTACAAGAACCACACTCACATCCCATTTTACTGTTCTGATATTTTAACTTCACACCAGATTCCACCCTACTCCTCAAGAAGTAACTTTTCTCAGACTTTGTTCAATAAGGATATTTTCTCTGTAGCTGTGATACACATATGCATGGATCTGACAAACCTCTTGCGGACAATTTAAAAGTTCAAAGTTCATATTTATTGTCAGAGTACATACACAACATCACATACGACCCTGAGATTTTTTTTCCTGCGGGCGAGGCAGAATTACCACTTATTGGTTGCACAAAAATAAAACGACTCAATAAGATATGTATGCATGTAAACAAATAAAGAAATGTAAACAAACTGACTGTGCAATACAAAGAGGGGAAAAAATGTAATAAAGTGCAAAAGTAAGAGCCCTTAAATGAGTCCCTGATTGAGTTTGTCGTTGAGGAGTCTGATGGTGGAGGTTAGCATCTGTTCCTGAACCTGGTGGTGTGAGTCTTGTGGCACCCATGGTAGCAGCAAGAATAGAGTGTGTGAATCCTTGATAATTGCTTCTGCTCTCCAATGGCAGCATGTTCTCAATGGGGAGAGTTAAGCCTGTGATGTCCTGGGCTGTGTATGCTGCCTTTTGCAGGCTTTCCACTCAGGGATATTGGTGTCCCCATACCAGACCGTGATGCAGCCAGTCAGCACACTTTCCACCATACATTTATAATTGCCAGGTTTTCCGATGTCATACCAAACCTCCGCCCGCTCCTGAGCAAGTATAAGCACTGACACGATTTCTTAACGATGCCATTAGTGTGTTAGGTCCAGGAAAGATCCTCCATAAAAGTGACACCCAAGAACTTAAATTTGCTCACCCTCTCCACCTCTGATCCCCCAATGATCATATACTCTCCCAACCTTTACACCTTTGGGATGTGGGAGATGGCCCATGCAGACACAGTGAAAATGAGCTAACTTTACACGGACAGCACCAGACTTCAAATTTGTACCCAGGCCACTGGAGCCATGTGATTCAAATTTATGGTCACAAGGGCCAAAGTACAGAAAAGGTTTCTTCTGTGTGCTATGCAGGAAGTGATAGGTATAGATAGAATAAGCATGAGCAGGGTCTTTTCATTGAGGTTAGGTGAGATGAAAACTAGAGGACATGGGTTCAGGGGGAAAGGGGAAAATTTTTAAGGGAACATTAGGGGGAGCTTTTTCCACATAGAGAGTGGCGGGAGTGTGGAACAAGCTGCCAGCTGAAGTGGTGAATGCAGGTTCAATTTTGGCATTGAAGAAACATTTCAATGGAAAGGAGGAGTATGGAGGGATATGGTCTGGGTACAGGTAAGTGGCACTAGGCAGAATAATAGACTAATAGGGCCAAATGGCCTGTTTCTGTATTTCTATATTGTCCTAAGTATACAGCAAATACAACACACTTCAGAACACAAAGATTAGAGAGAGAGAGATTGGTGAGATCAGTGAGAACACTGCTGCACTTTTTAAATCTGCTGCCAAAATAAATAGCAGCACTTGGACCTGAAAGGGAACTCGGTCTCTCTCCCCATAGATGCTGCTGGCCCGCATAGAGTTTGCATCATCTTCTAAATTTCTTTCTGATTTCCAGCAAATGCGTGTTTATTTCTATTTCAATTTACAGGTGAGCGCTGGCAATTACTTAGCTCAGGTTCACTCTATGGCGGGTTTGATTAAAACTCAGGAAGTAACAACTTCCTCAAAACCTCATGACTGCTGAGATACTCTGCATGTTGCCTGCTGCTCATCTGCTCAGTGAAGATTCTGAAGGAAGATGAAAGCTTGATCTTTTCTATGGCTCCAGTAGTTTTAGGTTGGTATTGTGCATCGGTGTAAAGGAAACGTGGAAAAGAATATCTTGGTCAAGGGCTGAAGTAAGTTTTGAGTTTCAATTGAATTTTTCCCCCCCATGAAGTGTTTTTTTCCATAAAATGTTAAAACAAAGGGGTTACTGTAGGAGAGAAAGTTGAAAATATGATGTTATCTTTACAACTTGGTTCCCACCCCCCCCCACCCCACCCCAACCCCTGTGTGACACAATTAACGGGTCTGAATTCAAAGAATGCAATTAGATAAATGTCTGCCCACTATTGCTAATTGGAATATGTTTCAATATGCTGGAAAAAACAGAAGCTGAAGTAATGCAATATTATTTCGAAAATACAACGCCTAAAGCTTTGTTTTTGAGCTTACAAAGCGGTATTTGCCAATCTTCCTGTACACAAAGTCTGAGTGACAAGTTGAATTGATTTGCTGATTTACTGAAAGAGGGAGGAGGAGGACGTGGAGACGAACAGATCAAGAGAGTGAATGGAATGAAAGATACACACTGTGGATTCTCAGCAGTCAGTTGGTTGTTTGCTTTCGAGATTCACAAGGATACAACTGGGACTGGTGGGGGGATGCTTAGGAGACACGCCATAGGTTGGGTCTTTTCTCCCTGGTGTAGGAAGAGAGGGGAGACGTTTATAAAATCATGAGAGCCATAAATAAGGTAAATAGTTATCGGCTTCGACCCTTGGAGAAGGCGAACCCGAAACTAGAGGGGATAGATTGAAGATAAGATGGGAAAGCTTTAAAAGGTACCTGGAAGGGCAGCTTCAGTGCAGGTGGGTGGTGGCGTTTGGCACAGTGGCCTTCTTTGGTCACTGAGTACTGGAGCATTGAGTGCACTCAATGGCACAAGGACAGCTTCTTCCCCTCTGCCATCAGATTCCTGAATTAACAATGAACCACAGACACTGCCTCACCTTGACTTTTTCTGGAACTATTTTTATTTATTTTGTAAGGTGGTTTATATAAATGCTTGCACTGTGGTGGCAAAATTCTGATTCTACAACAGGACGGAACACTGGTACCGATCACCCAACTATAGAAAAGATATCGGAAAGGGTGCATAAGATTCACGAAAAAGTGTCCAAGATTGCTAGGCTTGAATTGTAAAGTGAGGTGGGGGGGGGGGGGGGGGGGGCGTGCTGGAAAGGCTGGGACCTTTCTCCCCTAAGCGGAGAAGGCTAAAGTGGATTTTATTAAATCATGATGGGTAATAGATAGAAAAGGATTGGAGGGATAGCAGCTAAATGGGACTAGTCCAGGTCAGCAACTTGGTCAGCATGGATGCATTGGAGCAAAGTGCCTGTTCCCGATCTGCATAACTCAGTGATTTTCCATCTGCTTTCAATTGTTTTCCCAAATACATCAATGAGATGAGCTCTTGAGCTCTTCTGATTAAGGCACTTGTTGTAAATGCTGGGATGGCAAGACACAAGCTTCATCCAATGCAGAATTCATGGATCTGACATCATCCAGGAGTGTAAAAGGGCTGAACTGTCAGAGTTGTGGAGGCCAAATTTGAGCGCAGTTTTGGTCAACTAAATACAAGAAAGACATCAATAAAATTGAAAGAGGGCAGAGGAGATTTACTAGGATGTTGCTGGGACTTGAAGAACTGAGTTACAGGGAACAGGTTAGGAATTTATTCTGTGGAGCACAGAAGGGAAGATTTGATAGATATATAGAAAATTATGATGGGTATAGATAAATGCAAGCAGGCTTTTCCTCTGAGGTTAGGTGAAATTAAAAACTAGAGGACATAGAGCAAGGTTTAACAAGGGGAAAGGTTTAGGGGGAACATCATGGATAACTTCTCGCAGAGAGTGGTGGGAGTGTGGAATAAGTGGCCAGTTGAATTGGTAAAATGTTTGGCTCAATTTTGACAATTAATAACCATTTGGACAGGTAGATGGATGGGAGGGGTATGGAAGTTGCGGGGCGGTCAGTGGGACTAGGCAGATAGTTTGGCACAGAGTAAAAGGGCCTCTTTCTATTCTGTCCTATGGGATGGGGAGTGAATGTCGAGGAGGAAATGGGAGAAGAAGGTATTGTTCTGACTACTAAGAAACTAGGAAGCAGCAGGCAACATCCCGACAGCAGAGAGGGTCGAGAGAGGGGGGAGAAAGGTGGCCAGTGAGACAGACCGATATATCAGACGATGTCCAGCAATCTGATAGGGTTGAGAGAGAGGGTTAAGCAATGGCTGGTTTCAGGGAACAATGTAGAGTAATGAAATATTGAACCCACGACATGAGAATAAAGACAAAGTGGATTGCACTATGGGGCTGTCGACAGTTTTGGTTCTTTGTCAATGTTTGGAGACAAGAACATTCACTCACACCAAATCAACACTGGTGAATCACTATCCACAAGAAAGGTAAATTTCTTGCTTACTCCCCAATATGCTCTGCCTGCTCTTTTACCCTCTACAGTTGGGTGAATACCAGGAAAAGTAGTTAATCCAGGATTCCCGTGCTTTTTCCCCTCACTAACAACAGTATCATTTGGATTCTGTTGAGAGGGGGAAGGGTGGTCTTTCAGAAAAATCCGCAGAAGCTGTACCCAGGTCCGTGGGACATTGGTACACTGATTGGTTCTGATGCACAGCTGGAGCGGGGGTGGGGGTGGACGAGGGGCATGGATGGCAGAGACAAATAGAGTTTTAGTGATAGGATACTCAATAGTTAGAGGAGCAGACACAAATTTTGCAGACATGAACGAGGCTCTAGGTTACAGTCAGAGTGTCAGGGTCAAGGTTATATCTGAGCAGCTGGTGAAGAGTGAGTAGTCAGAAGGTATTGTATGCATTGATAACCAACGACATAGGTAGGTAAAGGGATGAAGTCCTGCAGAGTGAATGTAGTGAGCTAGACAGAAGGTTAATAAGCAAGATCTCTGGTTTACTCGATGCCATAAGGTTGTGAAAGTAAGAACAGGAGGATAAGGCAGATGAACTTACGGCTGAGAAACTGGTTCAGGACGGAGGGATTCAGGTTAATGGATCAGTGAGATTTCTTCTCCGCCAGAGGTAACCTGTACAATCCAACTATGGAACAGTAGAAGCCACAGTTCTCCCTGTTCCAATGGCCTGAGTCATTGCACTTGGTTTCTCTATGCCCAGATTCTGCCTGCCTGGATGTGCATTTCCAAATTTAATTTAATTTAGACATACAGCACAGTAACAGGCCCACCCAGCCCAAGAGCCTGTACCACCCAATTGCACCCAATTGACTTACAACCATGGTACTTCTTTGAAAGGTGAGAGGAAACCAGAGCTCCCGGAGGAAATGCACGCAGACACGGGGAGAACATACAAACACCTCACAGACAGCACCGGATTTGAACCCAGGTTTCTGGTGCTGTAATACTGTTATGCCAACCACTACACTAAACATTCTGTGGGCTTTTATTACGTCCTTGACATCCCACAGCATAGAAACAGGCCATTCAGCCCACAATTCACGCTTGCTTATCACTGGTCCCATGGAGGTGCATAAAGTGAGTGCCAATTTCCGAGGGAAGACAATTTTAGAACTAGAGGGGATAGGCTAAAGCTGAGAGGGGGGAGATTTAACAGGGACCTGGGAGTCAACTTTTATACTATGAAGCAGTCCATATATGGAATACTCTGTCCATGTCTGGATTACACTCTGGATTAGAGTTCCATGGAGTTCACTTAACTAGTAACCTATCTTGGACTCTCAACATCCCCTCACTTCTTAGGATGGCGCAACAGTGACTGAACTTCCTGAGAAGACTGAAGCAGGCAAGGCTACTGGCCACCATCATGTCAACCTTCTACATGAGCTCTATTGAGAGCGTCCTGGCCGGCTGCATCACAGTGTGGTATGGTTACTGCAGAAAATGGATTGGAGGTCAATCCACAGGACCACAAGGAGTGGCAGAGAAGATCACTGGAGTCACCCTCCCTGCCAGTGATGTGATCTTCTGGAATTGTTGTCTGAAGAGGTAGCGCAAAATCATTAAGGACTCCTTATCACCTACTCACAGTATCTTTCAGCTGCTCCCATCAGGGAAGAGGTACAGCACACTTATGGCATCATGAAGAGAGCACATCAGCATCTCTACTTCCTCAGGAGTTTGCTAAGGTTCGGTATGATACTGGCAAATTTCTAAGGTGTGTGATGGAAAGTGTGCTGACTGGCTGCATCACAGTCTGGTACGGGGACACCCCTGAACAAAAAGCCCTGAGAAAAGTGGTGGACGCAGCCCAGGACTTCACAGGTAAAACCCTCCCCATTCTCAAAAACATCTACAGGGAACACTACTGCCAGAGAGCAGCAGCAATCATTCAAGGATCCACACCACCCAGCACACACTCTGTTCTCACTGCTACCATCAGGAAAGAAATACACATTCGGAGCATCAGGAGCTCGGATGGGTGAGCGGGCGGGATCAGGTGGTAAGTCCTGAGGAAGTAGAGACGCTGACGTGCTCTCTTCACGATGCCATTTGTGTGCTGTTCTCTTCCCCGATGGGAGCAGCTGAAAGATACTGTGTGTAGGTGATAAGGAGTCCTTAATGATTTTGCGCTACCTCTTCAGACAACAATTCCAGAAGATCACATCACTGGCGGGGAGGGTGACTCCAGTGATCTTCTCTGCCACTCCTTGTGGTCCTGTGAATTGACCTCCAATCCATTTTTCTGTAGTAACCATACCACACTGTGATGCAGCCGGCCAGGACGCTCTCAATAGAGGTCTTGTAGAAGGTTGGGAGCTTGGTTCTCGGAAAGAAGGATGGCCTGGGCATAGGGTGCTCAGATCTTAGATGGAAGGACAGCTGGGGTGTGGGGAGCTCGGATGTATGTTTGGCTGGCCAGGACCGGGTGGTAATTCCGTGGCTGGAGCATCGGGCACTCCGGAGGGCAGGCGGCCTGGTTCACACTAACACTCCGCTAATTTTACTTCCCTCAACACAGCCACATGCGCTATAATCATGCAATTACAAGCCACAGCCATTATAACTACCATTGTGAGCACAGGCTCGTACAATTCCTGACTCAGCCAACATATTTCTGCAAGGCGCATATTTTATGGCAAAGTGCACCATGGGCTCGCGAGCTGCAGTTTGTCGAGGGTCTGTTCTCTTGCGATATAAGCTTCTATTTGCTCTCTGATCCCATTTTGTTGATGGAATAAATCTAATTCCTAATTTCTCATTCTCTTTTTATTCATTCAGAAATGAATAACAGCACAATCTTTCCCATCAAGAAATGCAGTGATTTGCGTGACCCTACTGTGACCAAAGTGATCTTCCCTATTTTATACATCTTTGTCTTCCTTGGAGGATTTCTGCTGAACATGCTGGCTGCCTGGATCTTCTGCCACATTCCAAATCAGTCCAGCTTTGTGATTTACCTCAAGAACATCGTTGCCGCTGATCTGTTGTTCATGCTTACGCTGCCGTTCAAAATCATCTCCGATTCAAATCTTGGGTCCTGGAAGGTGAAAGCATTTGTGTGCCGTTACTCTGCTGTGTTCTTCTACAACAGCATGTACATCAGCGTAATCTTCCTCGGCCTGATCAGCCTCGACCGGTTCTTGAAGATCGTTCAACCTCGGAAGGGTACATGCATGCAGAAAGGCACATTTGCCAGGGTGGTCAGTGGGGGATGTTGGGTTTTTATTCTGGCTTTTGCATTGCCAAACATCATTCTGACCAACCAGGTTCCCACAGAGAAAAATGTGTCAAGCTGTCTGAAGTTGAAAAGCAAAGTTGGAGTCATCTGGCACCGAATTGTAGTTTTCCAGAGTAATGGCATTTTCTGGATTGTTTTGGTCTTCCTCACTTTGTGTTACTTAGCCATCTTAAAGAAAATGTACTGGTCCAACCAGAAATTCCAGAAGGACTCCAGCATCGTGATAAAGAAAGCCAACCGCAACATCTTCAGCATCCTGGGGGTCTTCTGCATTTGCTTTGTACCATATCATTTTATCAGGATCCCATATGACAACAGCCGATTGACTAGTGACTGTACAACACAAAACAAACTGTACTACACTAAACAGGCCACTCTGCTCCTGTGCGCATGTAATGTTTGCCTTGATCCTATCATCTACTTCCTCCTGTGCAAGTCTTTCACCAGACTTCTGCGCAGAAAGTTGAAGATCAAACGGAGCCTGAACCTCACCCAGCATAAAGCTCAGAATAAGCCACAGTCAAGCCATACCTCCATTCCATCCCCCGAGACCAGCAAGGTGGTCGTCGAACTTGTTAAAGCAAATTCTCTCCCATTTACCTCCAATGTGGGTTCTCAGAAACCAAAAGTCCACAAGAAATAGGAGCAGGAATAGGCCATTCAGCCCATTGAGTCTGCCCCACCATTCACTCATGAGCTGATCCATTTTCCCACTCAGCCCCACTGCCTGGCCTTCTCTCCGTAACATTTGATGCCCTGGCTAATCAAGAAGCTATTGATCTCTGCCACAAATACACCCAATAACCTGGCCTCCACAACTGCCTATGGCAACAAATTCCACAGATTCACCATCATTTCAGATCAACATACCATGGCAGGGCAGCAGTAGTTGCAACATCATCCATCCAAAGTCAGCCAAATGTGCATAAAATAATTGATAACAGCCAGCATTTTTTAACCACCCATCACGGAGAGCCACTTCTTTCCCCAAATGGCTCCTGCTGAATACACATCGTTTAGTTTCTTGCATTTTCTTACAATAATCAGATCAGATACTCTTTATTGTTATGTAATAAACCAGAAATGTATTATTACACAAAATTGCCTTTTGTCTCCCATAATGCAGACAAAGATCCACCATTAGTTTGGCACGGTACCCCTTACAATCAGAGAGTGGTAAAAGACAGTCACCGTGTCCGTGGATTTGCCTCCAGCGCTCCTGCAGCCTCTGTCAGCTGCACCAGACTCCAGTTCAGTGCAAACCATCAGCAACCTGAGCCCAGATCCAAACCTCTGACACGATGAGGAAGCCTTCAGCGCCCGGGGCACTTCAAAGCCCTTCTCGTCCTCAGCACCCTCTCGAATGCTGGTTCCGATACCTGATCCTCATGAGCCAGTCACCAGCAGCACGCAGCCTGGTAGGAGTCCTGCGACCTCAGCACCAGCAGCCTGGTGGGAGTCCTGCGACCTCGGCACCAGCAGTCCGCAACCTGTGTGGGTTCCTCATCCACAAGTCACCAGCAGCTCACCGCCTATGTGCGCCCTTCAGCTGAAGAGCCCCTCGGTAGTCTGCCGCCATGGTCAGCATCCTTAGAGTCGTCTCATCTGCTTCTTCTTCTCAACAAAGTGGTTTTCCCCCTGTTACTGGTGCCCATTGCTCCCCCAAAGACTGCACCCCTCAAGGCCACTGCTGAATGCAGGTGCTGCTATCTTGGGCCCCGACCCCCTTGGTCGTTGGATTTCAAATAAAACACTGTTGTCTCTTTTAACAGGTTGTTTAAAACAGCCTGTACAAAGCCGAACACAGTTGGACTGGGCTGTAGGATCCACAGGGGAATGCTGTGTCTCCATTCCCCGTTGTCCCCAACTCTGCAGCGGCAGCACCGACATTTTTTTTGTCTTCTCATAAGTCCTTTCATAGTTCATTCTCAAATGATCAAGAAAGCAATAATGAAGCAAATTTATTTCCTTATACCATTCGTTAGCCACCAAAAATGGCTTGCTGTCAACCAGGTCATGATGTTCCTAATGGGGTCATGAGCCAAAAGTTTTAGTTTGCTACAGCTCACCAAGGAGGATTCCAAAACCACCGGAAGAACACAATAGAATGAGGAATCTGTCATTTGGCTTCCCAATTCAAACACAAGCAGGCGGGACCAGCGTTGGTGGGGACTTGAGGTCGGAGCATTGTAAGGTAAAAACATCATGAGATGGGACTGGAGAAGGAGTCACCCAGTACTAAGGAGTAACAGGATGCAGGTGTGACCTTGTACGCTCAAGATAAGTTTGGCACTAACAAGCTGATGAGCAGCAGACTAACAGAGAAGGGTAGCAACAGCTTATTCATTGGACTGTGTAATGGTATGATCATTTACTAAGTGTGTGTCCTGAGGTATAAAAAAACACCACTTGCTGATATTGTTAGAATGCGCCTTCTCCAACTAACACTGTTAGTTGCAAGTGTTACAATTCGGTAATAAAGAACCTTGATTTCGACTCAGTCTGGTGTCTGACTCACTCATTCTCGAACAAAGCAGACCTAACAGCATCCAAGTTGGGTCAAAAGGATTGTTTCTGTGCTCTCTGAGTCTGACTTGATGGTTGACTTGCCCTTTCCCTCTTCTCCACTTTTGTGCCAGGTCTGTTGAAATTTCATTTCCCTTTCGGTCCAGAAACATAATGAATAACTCCAAGGCAGAACTCTCGCCAAAGCGAGATAGTTGAGAAATACAGAGATGGGAACGTGAACCCCATTGACTCTTCAGTACCTGACTCAGGGACCACTGAGTCCTACTGATTAATGGATGGGAAAGGCTTGAAGGAAATTATTCCTTGGATGGTGAAGGATGTGATCTGAGATTACAAGAGGAACTGGGAAAGTGGGCCAAGGAATGGCAGATGGCACTTTTCCCAGTTAAACCATGGCAGGACACACAAGAGAGTGTCGTAGAACAGAGGGAACTGAATTGAATTGCTTCTTGTCACATGTACCAAGATGCAATAAAAAGCTTTGTTTTGCATTCTTTTCAGGCAAATCAACCCATTTAGCAGGTAATGTAATAAGGAAAAATTTAAAAATGAAATAAAACAACAGAGTATAGGTGCTCTGTGGTCAGTAAGGGACTACTTAGGATGGTATATGAGTGGGGAATAAAAATGGTTGAGAACCACTGGTATAGAGAAAATTATAGTGAAAAAAAATAGTGCAAGGGCATCATCTATTGCCAGTGAGGAGTCCATTTAAGAGTCTGATAACAACAGGAAAGAAACTGATCTTGAAATTGGAGGTTTATGTTTTTTTTAAGCACGTTCAGCTTCACGGAGAGCCAGGGACAGGAAAGATTTCAGGGTAGAGGTACGTAGTTGCATGAATGTGGCAATGCAGGTAAACGTGGGAGTAAAAGCAGCGATTGGCACACTTTCCCTCATTGATCAAAGCGTCGAGTAGGGGTAGGGGTGTCTTGTCACAACAGTACAGGATGTTGTTGAGAGCACTCTTGGGAGAAACGTGCACAGATCTAATCGCCCAGCGATAAGAAATATATCATTAAGATAAGAAGGGTGCAGAAAATGTTCACAAGATTTTTTTTTTAAATGTAAATGTTTTAAATTTAGACAGAACATGCCCTTCCAGCCCACAAGCCCATCTTGTCCAAATATCCCAATCCACCTACGCATTAGGGTTAGGGTTACATTTTGAACGGTGGGAGAAAGCCAAAGCACGCAGAAGAAACCCACACAGACACAGGGGGCGACCTACAAACCCCCTTCACAGACAGCGCTGGACTTTTACTGGGACTGGCGGACTCGAACTGTAAGGAGAGACTGGATAGGCTGGGTCCTTTTTTCCCCGGAGCATAGGAGGCCGAGGAGGGAACCTTGAAGAGGTTTATAAAATCAGTGAAGTAACAGACAAGGTAAATAGTCACACTCTTTTTTTATTTTCCCAGGAGGGGAATCCTAAGACTAGAGGGTATAGATTTAAGGAGAGAGGGGAAAGATTTAGAAAGAAGCTGAGGGGTACTTTCTTCACATAGAGGTTAGTTGGAATGAGTAGCCAGAGGAAATGGTAGAGGTAGGGATAACTGTAATGTTCAAGTGCCATTTAGTTATGTACATGGATAGTAAATATTTAGAGGCATACGAGCTGAATGCAGATATCCTAGCTAGTCAAGAACCTCTGCCTTAAATTCACCCAATTACCTGGCGTCTGCAATTGCCTGTGTCAATAAATTCCATAGATTTACCACCCTCTAACTGAAGAAATTCCTATACATCTCTGACATTGTACCCTCTTGTCCTACACTCTCCAACCACGGGAAACATCCTTTCTACGTCTACTCTGTCCACACCTTTCAACTGTCAAAACATTTCAATGAAATCCTCCCCATTCTCCTAAATTCCAATGAGTTCAGACCATGAGTTGTCAAACGCTCCTCATATGATAACCCTTTCATTTCCAGAACCATTCTTGTGAACCACCTCGAACCCACTCTAACGTCAGCACACTCTTTCATAAATGAGGAGCCCAAAACTGCTCACAATGCTCCATGTGAGGTCTCACCGGGGCCTTATAAATTCCCTCCTCTTGTATTCTATTCCTCTTGAAATGAACGCCAAATTTGTCGACTCAATCTGCAACTTTAACCAGGCCAGATCCATGAGTCCTAGACACTTATGCAGAAGATATGATTAGAAAGAAAAACAAGTTGGTAGATATTGATACACTTTGGACCACTGCATGAAATTTTTGGCATCAAATTAACCTCATTAGAAAATGTAGAGAGAAGATTTTCTCACAATAAAGTGGTTCTTTATGAGAAACAAATGTTAAGGGATTTGGACTCATTAAGTGCCAAGGGATATGTAGTGACAGTTTACTTTGATTCTTACCCTATTAGTAATAACAAAATATACAGTGAGGATTATTGTCACAGGATACAGGGCAATTAAAGGAAAAATGTGAGATACTGTGAAGGCTGAAAATCTTGAAGCTTAAATTGATGGAAGTAAGCATATATATGGCATTATTTAACCTGAAATAACTATGTAAGTTAGAGATGAAACTATCTTGGAGAAGCAGAGACAGGTGGGAGGGTTGGAAGTAAAACTCAAAAGTCTGCAGACCGAGGCTGAAGTAAAAACGCAAGGCTGGATAAACTCAGCAAGTGAAACAGTCTAACTTATCTAACAAAGATAAAGGTGAATAACCAATGTTTTGGGCTTGAGTCCTTCATCAAGGGTTAGAAGAAACTTTTTCTCTTGTCTTCTGGGAAAATATCACTCAGAATAGATTTGTCATGCTCAAACTCATGAATCATGAAATGAAATGGTTAACCTGATACAGAAGTGCATTATTGCTATTAACAATATTGGTACATCTTGTCATGGAAAATAAACCCATAGTTCATTCTTGGTTCAAGTAATCCAACCTGCTGCCTCTCATTACATTTTTTTCCCAAATAAACCTCAGACAGCAAAACAATTGTCTCGTAATCTTGAAGTGCATGTATACAGCATTAGACTTAATTGCAACAGTATGATTGAATTTTCTTAAACATTGAGACATTAATGTGTGCAAATGGCAGTTTGTTGTTCCAAGCACTCAATTTCAAAAAGAGTGCGGAATTGAAAATGATGCCGATTTAGAACATTACGTTATTTTTCAAGGAGAATCTCGGGATTTTTATACTGCAAATGGTTAATATAAATATCTGCATATATTTTAATGTTGCCAGTTACAGAATGACCCAGTCCAAGATTACTCCCAGATTGATTCCTAAATTGAACAGGCTGGTTTTGAAGGAGATTGTACAGTTGGTAGAATGAGAAATAGTCTTATTGAAAATATAAAATCCGTTAACCAGAATTCGAGCAACCGACAGCCTCAAGTAACCGGCAAGAAAATGGTGGAAAGTAAATAAGTTAAAAAAAAGGTTCAAAATTGGCACCCCCTACAGTCAGTTCACCAATCCACACATCATGCAATTTCAAGCAACAGGCAAATTCACTTGTCCAGCATCTACTCATCTCCATAGGTGCCAGATACAGGGTTTTTTAAACTGTATATAAAATACTTGTAGACCATCTAATAACCATATAACCATTTACGGAGCAGAAACAGGCCATGTTGGCCTTTCGAGTCCACACCGGTTCACTGATTTTGTGCGCCCTCTTCAGGCGTTGGTGATTTTAAGTGCAGTGTATCTTTGAGAATTTTAACATCTATCCATAGCTACTCTGTACTTTGGATGTGAAATCTCTTAGTGGAATGGTTTTGATACTGTTTCATCTGGATCAATTGGCTAAGTGGTCAATGTTCTATGATAAGACTCTCTCTGGTCAGGGCTAAGGGAAATAAATTGCTTCACTCAAATTGCTGTTGATCCTTGGAATTCCAAGCCCCGAAGGACTATGAACGCTCATTCACTTGCACAATCTACTGTTGATCAATAGGACTCACTCACCTGGAATCAAGGATGTAGATGTGGAGCAGGTAGATGAGATTGATTAAGAGTATCAGTTATGAATACCTGAGGAAATTTGGGGGCCGTGTCACCAACCGATGCATCTGGTTCCTAGCAACATTAATCTGGTTATCTGTAGTCTTTGTTAAAATTCAAATTTCCCACTGTGCAACCCATAAATTAGCATTGAGCCTCATTTGACATTTATTATTAGCATCTGAACTGTTTCTTGTGGGGAATGGCTAAACGTACTTAAATATCTTTTTTCTTTCTAAATTCAGACATACAGCATGAGCCCATGCCACCAAAATACCACAACAGAATCATCAAATTAACCTACAACCCCCTAACATTTTAAAGGGTGGGAGGAAACCAGAACACCCAGAGGAAGCCCAACCAGACACGAGGAGAACATACAAACTCCTTACAGTGACAGCCAGATTCAAACCTGGGTTGTTGGCATTGTAATAGAATGGCCAATATATTTCTTTCATGCAATGTTACATGACCAAACAACTTTTTTCATGATTTATTTTTAGGGAAAAAAAAAGTATTTTCAATTGTGTGGATATTACAGATAAGATCAGAATTCAATGTCGATTGCTCATTGCCCTTGAGAAGTATAATGGTGGGACACCTTGCTGAAGCACAAGAATCCTCTGAACAAAGTTCTGCCAGTGTTGTTGAGGAGAAACTTGTCAAATTTAGACTCAGCAAAGATGAATGATATATTCCCAAATGAGAAAAGATACACAACTTTGAGAACTTAACCATGTTGGACAATGACCTCAATGCGCATATCCTAGCTAGTGATAGAAGCCATGGGTTTGGGAGGAAGTTGAGACAAGAAACCAGAATGTATTTTCAAAATGGCAGTGACTCTTAACAGAGGAAATTAATACTAATGTGGTTCTAATATGGCAGGGTACTTCAATCTGGATGGCTCAAGCTTCAGTGCCTTTGAGATGTATTCATCTAGATGTATGAAGAAGGTTCCATCATATACTTTGTAGATGGCAGATAGAGTTTAGGGCAGTGGTTCTCAACCTTTTTCTTTCCTCTCACATCCCACTTTAAGTCATCCCGGTGCCATCAGTGCTCTGTGATTAGTAAGGGATTGCGTAAGGTCGTATGTGAAAAGGTTGAGAATCACTGCTCTAGAGCTAATGGTTACTGAAATATTTTACTCAAGAAAAATTGGCATTGGCCCATTTCCTTTTGTGCACATAACGAGTCAATGAGGGACGATTAAAACAGTGGTTTACAAACTTTTTCTTTCCACTCACATACCACCTTAAGCAATCCCTTACTAATCACAGAGCATCTACGGCATAGGAAATACTTAAAGTGGGATGTGAGTGGAAAGAAAAAGGTTGAGAACCACTGGTCAAGAGATGAATCCCCACCGAGTTGCTGCCACATTGATATAATTAGACTAGTGTTTCCAGACAATAGTCTCAGGACAAGAATAAATTCCTGACAGTTGCTAACTCAGCCTGCGACACCACAGGCACCAGACTTCACTCCATCGAGGACATCTACATGAGGCGGTGTCTTAAAAAAGCCGCCTCTTTCCTCAAAGACCCCCACCACCCAGGCCATGCCCTCTTCACTCTGCCACCATCAGGAAAAAGGTACAGGGGCGTAAATTAAGGCACTCAGCGGCACAAAGACTGCTTCTTCCCCTCCGTCATCAGATTCCTCAATAATGAACCAAAGACATTGCCTTATTTTTCATGCTCTTATTATTTTTATTTATAGTAATGTTGTAAGATGGTTTGCACTATGTACTACGGTGCTGCCACAAAACACCAAATTTCATGACTTGTTCTTGACAATTGATTCTGATTCTGAAATTTAGAGAAGATTAGATGCTCAATTTCTGATTTGAATTTTCAAACACTGTGTGGACCCTTTTTGAATTATTTTTATAATCTTTGATTTGTTATGAAGGTAGAAATGTTGACTAATGAGGTCATTGATCTCTCTGATAAAAATTGTCTTATTTTTGGCCAAACAGCTTCTTTCTTGGTTGTGGGTTTAGATTTTCCTTTTATTTATAATAAAATATAAATATAATATAATCTGATTAAAATGTGGAGTATCTTGGATGAAATGATATGATTTAAGTGTAATGTATCTTTTTGACTGTTAACATCTGCTCTGCATTTTTGGATGAAAATGTTCTATGCTAATAAAAATATTATAAAAGAAAAGATTATCGTAAAATTTTACCTAAACATCTCTAGTGCTGTCCTGGCCCACCCATGTTAAAGCAATGACCAAATGCACCAGCACCTCTACTTTCTCAGAAGTCTGAGGATATTTTGGCATCTCACTTGCACCCCCTTCACAACTTCCATTGAAAGGATCCTATCAGTACGCATTGTTGCGCTGTAAAGGACCTGCTCCAACCAAGACAACAAGAAACTGCAGATGATGTGAATGCAGTTCGGGTCACACACCACCCCTGCCCTTCATCGACATCTCGCACTGCCTTAGAAAAGCAGCCAACATATTAAAGGACTAGTTCCACCCCGGCCACTCTCTCTCCACTCCCTTCCCATTGGGAAGAAGATTCATAATCGTGTGAGGTCATGCACCATCTGATTCAAAGCATTATCAGATACCGGAATGAACATCATAACAGTAAAATAATGTCATCTTTGTCCTGTGCCATCTGATCTCTCTCTATAACTCCACACTTCTGTACTGTGTCTTACTTACTACCAGATGTCTAGCTGGAATGCTTCCAAAATGTTCTTTTAGTGCATCTTAATATATGTGCAATAAACTTGGACTTAAACATAATTGATGAGACACAGGTTCATATCGAGACAGGGAGTCGAGGCAAAACCAAAATGGACTTGCCACTGCTGGCTGGAGATGATTGTAAATGTTTCAGCCACAACTTCAGCACACACAAGCAAGACCCTTCAACAGGAAACATCAATTCTACTTCTCTTCACCCAAAAGGTGCTCAACCTGCTGAGTTATTTTTTTACTTTAGATTTCTAGCATTTGTCGATTTATTTTTTTCTCTCGTTTTCCTTGCTGATTGCAACAGAGAATTGAACCAGGTTCACCATCCCATTGGATGCCATGTGACCTGCTGAGTTTCTCCAGCATGTTTATGTAGAGTGGAACCCTGATTTAATGAAATTCAGATACAACGCGATGAGACAATGGACCCCAAGGCATGTGCCGCTTAACATCCACGTTCCCTGCTTTGAGATAGGGCGTTAAGTGTGCCCATTTTAATAGATACAGTACCAGGGATGACCACCCTGTGGCGCAGCAGATGTTTAGACGTGGCGCGTCCAAATGATTAAGGTTGGGCATTCATCACATGATGGTGGGGTGAGTTCTGCTGAACAGTAAGGGGGGTGGGGGGGTTCCTGCCGCAATTGATGTGTGTATATATTGTACACAGTGATACCCCGATTTAGCACAATGCAAATTTTTTGGACCCCAACTATCACGTTATAACGGGGTTCCACTGAATTACACTTGACCTACTGATCCACAACAACTATCCATTTGCACCAGCCATTCCCACCTCTTTTTGGCTATGGCCCCATTAGAACTCTGCTCAAAATTTATAGGCCCCCTTCCCTGTAAAGCAGAAGTTTAGTTGGTTTCTTCCATACTTCTCTTCTACCGACTACATAAGAAATATTTTATGATTTCCATCGGTGGCCCCTTTAAATGTGTGGTGGCCCCTGTCGTGAATAGATGATTTACGTGGACTCTACATTAATTGCATTCATTTTTATTCTCTCCACATTCCTGTAACTCCCACCACATTCTACAGCTCCATTGTTTCATCTTGTATTTGTATTGGTGAGTTCTAAAGACAACGCATGGATGAAGGAAAAGGTTCTCTACTTTAAAGTTGTTAAAAACAGAAGAAGAGAAATGCCATGAGGCTGCAAGTCTCCATTACAGGTCCAGCATACAGTGGGTCCTGCCGTGTCAACTGCTGGTGGAAGCCAAGTATAATCAAACAATAAGGCGTTGCTAGTTGGTTGCAACCATTATCACTACCATTGCATCCACCACACACTATCACCAAACCTACAAATCTGCACATCTCAGGCATTTGAGAAGAAACTAGAGCAAATGGAGAAAATATACAATACCACAGGAAGAACATGCAAACACCACACAGATGAACACCAGAGATTAGGGCTGAACCTAGGTCACGAGCTGTGGGTCAGCAGTTCTACTCGCTATGCCTCTACACTCACCGAAGAGACAAATGAGAATTGACCCTGTTATGAGCCCAGACGACCCCAAAACCCAGCAGCAATAAAAATTCACCAAGTCAATGGTTACTTAAACAAACGTTGCTTTTAATTTTCTTTAAACATAATAACAAGTTCAAACTATTAACTTAACTTAACCTAATTTAACTCCCTTCTAATTCTAAAAGCACATGTATGTAGTGTTTATATGTTCAGGAAACTTTGTTTCACAGTCCAATCATTCACTTTTCACTTCTCCAAGTTCACTAGTATCAGGTAATTCATATACTGTGCACAGAATTTAACATTTATGAATCTTCACCAGGCTCTGGTGCTTAAAGATAAATGGTTACTGCTCAGGAAGGTTCTTGTTGGGGGGTGGGGGGGGGGGGGGGGTGGAAACGGCGTGCCACCTGATGATGTGTGATTAGATTGATAATCCCTGCTTTCCACAAAAAAGTTGAGAAAAAGTGACAAAAAAAGGTTATAAAAGTTACAGAAAATATATGCAAGAATTGTCTGAAGACATATAGAAGACATCAACAATGCCACCAAAGAAGGATAAAGGCCTTACTGCTGTACAAGGAACCTAGCAAGAAACCGAGCAAGAAAAGGAAGAGAGGCCTAGCTTAAGACAAGATCCTGGAGCTGTCCGCAAGGTAATATCTAAAGGAGAGGCCAGAAGCCAGGGAGACCTTGGACACTGCTGCACAAGGCCTCCCCCGACAATGGCTATCGACATTGGGTAAAGAAATGACTCTGTGCATGCGCGACTCCTCGAGCATGCGCAGAGCACAAAAAAAATTGAGGAAATTTTTTAAAAAGATTCCAGACACTCATAGCTCCAGTGATCATGAAGAAGACTTGGAAAAGCAAAGGAAAGAACAAGAACAACCAACAATCAAGAAAAAAGCAGAAAAAGAATGAAGGGGGAGTGGATGGCCTTGTGTTAAACAGAATGGGAGTCACAGGGGTATGGGGAAATAAGGAAAGAGGAGAATGGGACCAATGAAGTGAAACATTAAAGTCTGCAGACATTGGGATCATAGTAAAATCATGAAAATTCTGCAAGAACTCAGCAGGTCCTGCAGCATCCATAGGAGGTTCAGGCCTCAGCCCTTCTTCAAGGTATATGCAAAAGGCAGGCAGGTGCCTGAATAAAAATCCAGGAGTAGGAGCACAAGCCAACAGACAAGAAGCAATCATTGGACATGGACAGAAGATCATGAGAGGAAAGGTGAGAATTAATAGGGGGAGAGGAGTTGACTCTGAGAACGCAGAGCTGGAGAAAAGGAAATGGAACGGAGGAATCATCCAACCATTATTATCAAACTTGACTCATCCACCATCCTACCTTTACCATCAAGCCTGGCACATCCATTGTTCTCCCATGAAGCCATAGAATCAATGTTGACTCGATGACAGGGATCTTGGGAGGAAACCAAAATAGGTCATGCATTCAGAACCGTTCCAGCTGATCAATTTAAGTTTATTGCTGCATGGGTTTCTTCTGAGTGGTTGTTTCACCCCTCCCGCCCCACCACAGTCAAAAGACACGTTGGTAGATTAATTAGTTGCTGTAAGTTACCTCTGGAAAAGAGTAATGGAAAAAGAACAAAGGAGAGTTGATACAAGGAGCTAAGGAGATGGGAACTGGAACATGTATCATTGCTCTGCCGGAACCTGCAGTGGTCAATACTCCCTTTCTGTGCTGATATCAGTAGAAGGAATGACTGTTGTCAATAATTGACCTTGCTCTATCAGAATAAATCATACTGCATAGCTGACATTTCTACTTCCTGTCTTCTGGTCTCTTTGAATGCTTGGACTAGCTTTAGTGGTGAATGTTTAAGAATTCTTTGCATATTTTGATCATTGGATCTTCACAAGTTTAACCAATGGTTTACATATTAGAAAATATTGTTCCCAAAGCCATGCAGGTTTGTTGGTTATATTAATGATAGGAAGGAGTGCCCTCTGTAGGATTCCTGGTCAGGAACAGGGCTACGGAAGGTGATGAATGCACCTCAGAACAGACACAAATTTCTCGCTCTCACGGAGTCCATGTACGTCTCCCATTTCCTAAGAAAGGCAACCAACATACAGAAGGGCCCATCATACCTCGGGCACACTCTCTTCCTGCTCCTCTCATCGTGAACAAGGCTCAAAAATATCAAATCATACACCTACAGGCTTAAAGACAGTTTCTTACCCGCAAACATCAGGCTCTTTCAGATTTCAGATTTCTTGAATGAATCCCACAACCCTTAGTACTGGTGCTCCTCAGAGCTGTGTAGCTCAGCCCGTTTCTGTTCACACTACTGACCCACGAATGCATCAACAGATCCAGCTCCAACAGTGTCATCCAGTTTGCAGATGACACAACAGTAGTTGGCCTCATCAGCAACAACGAGGAGTCAAACTATAGAGAAGAGGTGGAAAATCTCCTGATAAGGTGAGAGAGTAACAGCCCGAGTCTCAATGTGGACAAAACGAAGGAGACGATCATAACTTCAGGAGGACAGGGAGCAACCACCCTCCACTACACATCAATAACTCTGTAGTGGAGAGAGTGGAGAGAACTGAGTTACTTGGAATTAACTTAACTAGTGACCTAATGTGGGTGCACAACATCTCACTTGTCAGGAAGGTTGTATTGGAGGATTTAAACCATGTTCTTTGCTCCTGCAAGGCTGAGAATCAGTAACCTGCTTGAGACTCAGCAGACATAAGCTAAATTCCACCATGGGGCCCAGAGATGCAGTTACCTGACAAAAAGACATCTGTGTACCAAGAACATTTAATCTTCCTGCTTGTTTTGGTCACAGTCTTTCAGGCAGAGACCTAACCTTGACACAAAATAAACCATTGTATTCAAAGTTGTGAGAGATGAGTAAAACTGATATAAAACTATGAAGATGAGGAAACTAATATAGATATATGGGTAAATGAATAAAGCCAGTATGAACAGGATAAGAAATGGATATTAGAATGTAGGAAGCAGAGTCAGTCTGAGTAAGATAAGAATCTTCTAGCCTAGACAGAATCAGCAAGTTCACCTTATGAATGAGATAAGGATAGACAATAGATAATATAGGAAGTAGAGTGAATAAGATAAGGGTCTCCTAGCCCCAAACAGAATTACCAAGTTCTGCATATGAAATTAGTAAGCCCTTAGACAGTATTAGCAAGTTCTGCATATGAAGAGGTTGTAGCCCTGAGAGTTGGGAAGGTGTAAATTAGAACAAAGACATAATGACATGATGAGACACCAACAGGATACCCCCTGGTCCTCCAAGTTCACAAACAGCAAGTAGATAGGCAGGATTGCCTAATGCCAAACCTATCCAGGAGGCAGAAGAATGTAAGGGGGAGGGTATTCCTATACTGTATAAAAGTTGGGTGAGCCCCAGTGTATGTGTGTATTCCCAGGGTAAGGGGAAGCACCCAACTTTGAATTGATGTATAATAAATGTTCTATGTTCTCAATTTTTCTCTCGAACAATTTCTGTGAAGGTACTTCTGTTTCTAACAAAGTGATAAGCTGAAAGCTGTGTTATTCAATAGAAGCCTAGGCATCTTAGCTTGATCACTTATCTTTCTTTTTGTGCTGGGAATAGGTGCTTGGGTAAGCAGTTTTTGGGTAATATAAGCCATGGTCCTGCTGCTGAAGTTTGAGACTCTCTGAGGGGTGGAAACGTCTCTCAGCAAGAAGAAGAACTTCTAGAGTCCAACCAACGTCCCGGTCGGGGGAGGTGGACAACCTACTACAGGTGTGCGGTCGTTGCCTCAGCAGTTGGGACCAGTCCAGGCATTGATAAGTATAATTGGGAAGGTCTTGCATATTGTTGTTTGAAATCAGCTTTAGATTTTGTAATAAAGATTTGTATAAACTGAAGTGCTCTCGGCATGTGTCTCTGTTTTCTTTCGGTATCTCAAACACTGTGACCAATCTAAAATGAACAAAGTGAGAGGTAAAAGTTTACCCAGGACAAAGGCGCAACTCCAACTGTACATCCTGAGAAGACTGAAGTGGACAAGGCCACCATTATGTCAACTGTTGTGTATATACTCACACAATTAAGACTCGGAGACGTGATGCTTTCTCATCCTTTACTTCTATTAGTCTAACATGGGAGTCATGAGGGCAGGCTTATACCCAACACTCTTTCCTCCCCATGCAGTAAATGTTGACTGCACCCCTTCGAACAAATAAGATTACATCGGGCCCAGGACAACAAGTGAGAATTAGAATACATCTCACGAGTGATTATTATTAGAAAAGGGAAGGTATTTAATAATAATCAGGGCACATGGTCCTTAAAGCGTTCAGGTGGTCTTCTTTCTCTTTTGGACCGCCTCGGCGTGGTTTGCTGCACCAGTCTGTGCTCGGGACCTGTAGATAGTCAGGTCGGCGGTCAAGTTGGTGGCCACTGCCCGCATTTGCTGACCTTTGGCAGCAACTGCCCATCTTCGCTGCCCCCCTGGCTGCTTGTCTCATTTATATGACTTCTCACTGGACTGCTTTGACTCTGCAACCGGTCACTGCCCCCCCCCCCCCCACCCTCGATCTGAGGGGGAGGATGGTCAGGCAGGTCACGGCAGGTCTGATTCCACCTCCTCCAATTCGTGAGGCCGTTCATGGACCTTAGTGTCAGTCAATGCTCGTATTTAGTCAATGTGTCGCTTCCACAATCTGTCCCCCACTAGAACAAACTATGAGCAGGAGCTCGGAGCAGAATCTTTATATTGTCTATAATCTTGTACCATAACTCTCTCACCCACTTCCAGTGTTCTAGGTGAGGTTTGTGGCGATGCTGTTTTTGCAATTAGAAACTCAGATCTGGACGATCTGTGGACAGCCTGGTCCACAGGTTGCGGCCAAACATTAGTTCTGCTGGGGTGCATTTTGTGGTAGAATGTGGCATGTTTCTGTACCCCAATAGAAAATCTACAATTTTGTGTGTCCAGGAAGCATTTAGAAGTTTCATGTTTTCATTGCTTTTATACAAAACCTTCTGCCTCCCCATTAGTACTTGGGTGATAGGGTGTCTGATATTGTTGTCGCGCATACATTTTTTAAAATGTTCTGATGTAAATTGAGGCCCATTGTCCATCACTAATTCATGAGGCAATCCATAAATGGCAAAGATAATTCATAAGACAGTCAATCATGGGATCTCCTTTGGTATTTTTCAGCTGTGAAACTACTGGCCATTTGGACTGTGTGTCCACAGCAATGAGGAAAGCCTCACCCATGAATGGTCCAGCGAAGTCTGGTGTGGAGGTGCCAAAGCACCAGACTAGAAAAGGCTACAGACAGTTGTAAACTCACCCAGCACCATCATGGGCATTAGTGTTCATTCCATTAAGGGCATCTTCAAGAGGCAATGATGCATGGTACGATAAGCCCCAATTATAAGGATTTTTTTTTTCATTTTTCCTGCAGAAATAGCATGACATATTGAAGGCAAAAGGCAATTCAGAACCTTCCAGACAGGTTGAAAGATAGACTCCAATATCTTTATTCAGAAAGGGAGTAAAATAATAAACTCTCAGCAAACCACTCATTGGTCTGATGGATTAACTGCATTTAACATCCATTTAATTTCTTTCAAGGAATTTCCACCGACAAAATAAAAAATAAAAAATAAATTCTTCAGGAAGACAAACCAGGGAAGGACTTGCACGGTAGAGCACTGTGGATTGCGGTAAAACAGGGGGAAACTTGTAATACAGTTATGTAATTCCTCAAAAGGGATGTCCACTGTTAGATAGGGTCATAAAGAGGGTTTTTGGCATATTAGCCTTAATAAAATAAATTACAGTAGAAGTCCAAATATCTTTATGCCATAAATCCGGACCACCCAGAATCTGGACTTTTCAAAACACAAACTTCTATAATGTAGCGGTCTTTCGTGTGTGCATGTGCATGCATTCATAAGCGCCAAAGATGCACAACGGCAACAAGTAACTGCTCGTTTTGACCAACAAAGCATGATGTATTTGCTAATGAATAAACTACCAAATTTTACCTGTTTATTTCTTCTTTATTCCTCCTTAAATACAAATTTAAAAAATACTGCCCAAGAATCTGAAAATCCAGACAAACCCAAACCCTGAGCAGTCCAGATTTTTTTTTTAAACTTGTACTGTATTTAGTGCAAGAGCTGGGATGTTATGATGAAATTGCATGGGTTATTGGTGAGACCACATTTCATGTATGCAGTTGAGGTCATCTATCCACAGAAGAGGTACAAATAGTGTAAATGCAGGGATTTTCCACTGAGGTTAGATGAGGATCAGGGTTAAGAGTGAAAGGGGAAATGTTTAACAGGAACATTAGAGGGAACTTCTTCACTCAGTAGATAGTGAGAGCGGTACGAGCTATCAGCGGAAGTGGAGAATGTGGGATCAATTTTGACATGTAAGAGAAGATTGGATCAGTACATTGGTCAGGAGAGGTATGGAGGGCTATTGTTCAGGTGCAGGTTAATGGGTCTAGCTGGAATAATAGCTCAGTAAACTAGAGGGGGTGAAGGGCCCTGTTTCTCTGCTGTCTAAAAGTGTGAGTTTTCCCCTTTCTTTATGGCCTGTCTGTCTCCTCCAACGGTCAAAGTGACAGTCAGTAAAAGTATCTACCAAAACCATCCTCTTATGTGCTGCAATAAGTGTTTAACACTCAACAGTGGTGCAAACAGGAATTTTGAGTTCAACATATCTGTATCTCTGTTTCTGAGCCTTCTCCTATCCTTGGTCCACACCTGCCAACATAGTCTTCAATTCATTTCTTCCGGATACATCAATTCATCAATCATGTTCATTTCTACCACCGTTTATGGGGGCAGGTCCCATATTCCAACTCTTGATGGCCAGAAATGGCAATCACTGAGATTGTCGATGCACCGAGTTCTTACAGCAGATTGTCTGTTCCAATATTATAACAATTCCTTATACAAAGACCTTCATTATCACAGAATTACTTTCCACGAGGAATAAAAATAAATTAATACAAATTTATTACAATTCATGCACAAAATTGCTGGAGAAATTCAGCAGATCCCACAGCGCCCATAGGAAACCAAGATATACAACCAATACTCGAGGCCTGAGCCTTTCATCAAGGAATGAGCAAAAAGTAGGCAGGTAACTGAATAAAAGAGTGGGAGGGGAGTAGGGTAGCAGGGAGAGGAGCACAGGCCAACAGGCAAAATGGGTGGGTGGGTGGACACATTGTTAAGAGGGCAGGAGAGAAAAGCTGAGAACTGATCATGGTGGGGAGGGGGGTGTAGCTCTGTCAATGCAGAGCTGGAGAAAAGGAGACAGAGGGACAGAAGAATCAAGAGGGACAAGGAGAGGGGAGCTGGAAGAAAGGAGACAATTGGTAGGGAACAGGAGAGTCAGAGGATGGAAAAACAGAAACCAGACAGGCTGATGTTAATGCCATCTGGTTGGAGGATGTAGAGATAGAATATGAAGTATTGTTCCTACAAATTGCAGCTACTCACATTTGGGCAGGGCAGGAGACCATGGACAGGCATGTCAGCATGGGAATGGGGCAGGGAAAAGACAATTTGCCATTCAGAATACAAGTCATTCCATCCCAGATAGAGCGAAGATGTTCAACATAACAATCTCCTAGTCTGTGTCCGATGCAGAGGAGGCCACATCAGGAGCACTGGATGTAGTAGACGACCCCTGTAGAGTTACAAGTGAAATTTTGCTTCACTTGGATGGTCTGGTTGGGGCCTCGAATGATGGTAAGGGAGGAGGCGTGGGTGCAAGTGGAACATTTCTGGTGATCACAGGGGTAGGTGCCATGAGGACAAATGGAGAAAAGGGATGAGTGGATGAGGGAGATCTGGAGGAAGCAGACATTGTGGAAAGTG
Source organism: Narcine bancroftii (assembly GCF_036971445.1). Lineage (NCBI taxonomy): Eukaryota > Metazoa > Chordata > Chondrichthyes > Torpediniformes > Narcinidae > Narcine > Narcine bancroftii. The sequence continues at coordinate 117,620,220 of NC_091477.1, read as the reverse complement.
GAGAGGGAATGAGGTGGGGGAGGGGTGGAGAGATGTGTCCAGTGGTGGGATCATGTAGTAGGTGGCAGAAATGGCAGAGGATGATACGTCCTAAGATCAGACACAGTGGAGGAATAGGAATTGAGAGAAAGTAATAGAATCCTTATAGGGGACAGGGTATAAAGAGGTGCAGTTGGGGTAATTGCAAGTATTGGTAGGTTTATCAAAAATATTGGTAGGGAGTGGACTCAGGGAAATTGAGAAAGGGGAGAGTGTTACTAGAGATGGATTAAGTGAATTTGAGGTTCGCGTGAAAGTTAGCAGCAAAGTGGATAAAGTCGACAAGCTCAACATAGGTAAGGAGGCAACACCAATGCAGTCATTGATACAGCAGATGAAGAGTTGAGGACCCTTGCCAGTGTAGGCTTGTAGCATGGATTGCTCCACATAGCTCCACAAAATGGCAGGGAAGATACCCATGGCTACCCCTTTGACTTGGAGAAAGTGAAGTGAGCCAAACGAGAAGTTAGTGAAGGTGAGAACAAGTTCTGTCAGGTGAAGGAAGGTGATGGTGGAGGGGGACTGGCTAGTTCTACTGTTGAGGAAAAAAACTGAAGGCGCTTTGGACCTTCAGAATGCAGAGAACTGGAAGTTGTTTAAGTGACGGAGGCCACATGAGATATCATGGATATATCATAGATGTGCAGGAAATAGAGGGAAGGGCTGAGTTGATGGCAGTAGAGGGGTAGCCATGTTTCATGCAGTATTTTAATTTTATAATTTTTTTTAAATTAGACAATTCGGCCTTACGAGTCCATGCCGTTCAAATTACACCCCATTAACCTGCACGTTTTATGTATGGTAGGAGGAAGCCAGAGCCCCTGGAGAAAGCCCACACAGATATGGGGAGAATGTACAGACAGCAAGGGATTTGAACTCCGGTCCAGACCTGATTGCTGGTGCGCTGGAGGTATTGTGCGAAATGCTACGCCAACCGTGCCTGATTTTATCAGCTGTGAGGTCATACGTTATCTCCACTCCAGAACCAAGACTGCCACAGCCTCAGATGCAGTACAGATATGACACTTGAATTTGCTTGAGTTCACTTGGTAAACTTTACATCATGATTGACTCATTCACTGAAGCACAAGTGGGTAGGGCCCTACACATCTTCCAAGGATAGATCCTCTACCTTGTCCCAGCTGTGCAACATCATTAGAATTAAGGTGAGATCCTGGATACCATGGATCACTTCTTGTATCTCAAAGGGAGGGGGACACTTCTCAGTGAAGGCAGTCAGAAATTATGAAATTTACCATTACCTTCAATGTGCAATCTATTTGATGAAAAGAGCATTGAAGATCAAGATGTCAGACATAGCAGAAATCTCAGTCTGGCCAGCAGTAGAAATTTCCTATATGTTTTGAGATCTGAAATACTTACAATAAGCATGTCCAATGGTGTCTTCACTGGCAGAATGGGTGACCCAATGTCAATGTCCTCCCCCAGGCCAATAGTAGGACCCCAGTCACTTTTGCCGGGCAGGCCATGGATTGTGTTTGCCTGACACCAGACTCCCAAAGCAAACCCATTCTATGGGGAAGATATTGTCCAATTCAATGTTGGCTTCTAAGTATCTTTATTTAAATCATAATATTCTGGCAGTCCAAAGAAATTTGTCTGATGAAATAGCTCTTCTGTAATGAGCAACCAAAGAATTGAGATCTACATTCATTTGACTTCTTAGAATGCGAGGTGTTCTTATTGAAATCCTGAAAGATAGTCATTAAGTGGCATTACCTAATGGAAGCATCTTGAATGAAGGGATATAGTTACAAGATTTGAGGAAGTCATGAATAATATCAAACAAGGAAACTTCACAAAGGGTGGTAAGTCTCCGGAATTTTCCATTATGCTGGAAAGCAGATGTGTTTATATCTACTGATATATTGCAGATTCAGGAAGTGAGGTTATGGGGGAACTAGCACAGAGAGAAAATGAAACCAGAAGATTGAAAGGCAGGGTAGTCTCGAGAAATGGAGTAGTTTTCCCCCGCTCCCATTTTCATATGCAAAAGTATTCTTGCATTGTATATCTTGAGAATCCTGCCAATCAAAATTAGGTAGTACCATTCAGAATGGCACTATGAACCTGAACGAACAGGAGCCCAACACAAACTGCAGAATACATGCCCCATCCCCCAAACTACCCAACTATTAACACATCAACAGTAATCTCAGATGTGACAGAACTGGGGTGGAACCAGGTCACCATCAAACCTGAAGGTCTGCTGAGAATTTTGAAAAAGTAACGGTAAACAAAAGCAAGCAAGCGATGCAGCTTGCCTCACAGCGCCAGAGTCGCCAGTCCAATCCTGACCTCAAGCGCTGCCTGTGTGGAGTTCTCCCAGTGACTGTGGATTTCCTCAGGCTGCTTCACTTTTCTCTCAAATCCCGAGAAATATGCAGGATGGGAGGTTAATTGCCCCCAGTGTGTAGAGTAGTGGAATCTGGGGTGAGGTGATAAGAATTTGGGGAGAATTAAAACACTGAGAGTTCAAACAGGTTAGGATATTATTCCCTGGAGTGTCAGAGAATGAGGGGAGATTTGATTGAGGTATGCAAAATTATGAAGGGTCTTGATAGGGTTAATAGAAACAGGCTTTTTCACTGAGGTTAGATGAGATATAAACCAGAGGACATAGGTTAAGGTTGAAAAGATAAAATGTTGAAAGGAAACATTAATGGGACTTCACACAAAGAGTGGTGGATGAGGCCTCAATTCTGTCATCAAGAAAATTTGGATAGGTAAATAGATGGAAGGGGTATGGAGTGCGATGGAGCTGAGATGAGGCAGAATAATAGTTTGGCACAGTCTGGGTGGGCCAAAGGGTCTTTTTTTTTAATGCTGTAGTGTTTCTATTGTTCTATGTACAAAAAAATGCAGAAGGAACTCAATGGGTCGAGCATCATCCATGTGAGAAAAGCAATGGTGGCTTTTTCGGGTCGGAATCAATGATCACTGACTTCCTCCTGCAGGTTGTTTAGTGCTCCAGATTCCAACGTCAGCAGTCTGTCGTGTGCCCCCAATTGATGACGGTGTGGACTCGGTGAGCCGATAGGCTTGTTTCCATCAGTGTGATTCCCAGTGCAAAAGGAACTGAGGTCCTACTATTGGCCTGGGGGAGGACATTAACATTGGGTCTCCAATTCTGCCAGTGAAGACACCATTGGAGATGCTTATTGTAAGTATTCAAAGTTTAACCATGCAATTTAGTGTTTAATAAAGTGTAGGTTGGTCACAGGTTCATTCACAACTGTAGCAGATTGGTTATAGCAAATGCCAAAGGTCAGGTAGATAACCTGTCAGTTAGCACCATGCCTTTACAGCGCCAGCGATCGGGGCCGGGGTTCGTATTCCACACTGCCTGTAAGGAGTTTGTACGTTCTCCCTGTGTCTGTAGATTTTAGATGGAGAAGAGGAAAAACTGTTTTTCCCAGAGAGTGGTGAATCTGTGGAATTCTCTACCCAGGGAAGCAGTTGAGGCTAGTTCATTAAACATATTTAAGGTTGAGTTAGATAGATTTTAACATAAAAAAGGAATTAAGGGATATGGGGAAAAGGAAGGCAGGTGGAGTTGAGTCAGTGATCAGATCAGCCATGCTCTTATTGAATAGGGGAGCAGGCTCAATGGGCCAGATGGCTGACTCCTGCTTCTATTTCTTATGTTCTTATGCATGGGTTTCCAGTTTCCTCACACCATTCAAAATGCCCCGAGGATGTAGGTTAATGAGGGGTAAATTAGGGGGCATGAATTTGTGGACCAAAATGGCTTGCTACTGTGCTGTATATCGAAATTTAAAATAACTGTAAAGTTGAAGTGATGTGAACAGGACAGATAGGAAGTGGTTTATGTGCAGCATATAAACTGGACCAAAAATAAGCTGTCTGGTTAGACTGGTCCTGTTTGTAAAAAGAAACCAGAATTTTGCAGATAGTCCCATGGATTTCGTACATTGACCAACTGTATATTGAAGTTACAAGAGGCAATCATTGCCAACTAACTGTCTGGGACCAGTTCTGCCGGGATTTCTACCCCACAGTCACAATCAAAGTCCAAGAGGAACACCGTTACCAGGTTCCGCTCGTCTGTTGAAATCGGAGTGCAGGTGTGCTTTCTTCTAAATATCTATCAGTACAGTAATTGCTGCATTATTGTTGGTGAGGAGTAAATTGTGGCTTGAAAAATGTAGAAAATTTAGATTGCAAAAACAAAAGAGGTGTGGTTTTGTGTAGTTACAATTGTGGTCCAACTCTCAGCGAGGAAAATAGTTTGGGCATATGTCTTTTAGCAGAAGTTAGGGGATTGTAGAACAGATCCATAACTCAGACATTAACATCTCTCCAGCTGGTTTCGGTGGTGATCCAACATTTAATTCTGAATTGACTATGGAATCTTTGAACTTGCTAGAAATCCAAGCACTCGGTTATTTTCAAAATTGTGTTTTTGTAACCAATTTCAGTCCATTTAACATAACATAACATAAATAACATAACAATTACAGCACGGAAACAGGCCATTAGGCCCTTCTAGTCCGCACCGAACCAAACACCCCTTTCTAATCCCACCTCCCTGCACAATGCCCATAACCCTCCATCTTCTTCTCATCCATATACCTGTCCAACCTTTTCTTAAATAATACAATTGACTTCGCCGCCACTATTTCTCCCGGAAGATCATTCCACACGGCTACCACTCTCTAAGTAAAGAAGTTCCCCCTCATGTTACCTCTAAACCTCTGCCCCTTAATTCTTAACTCATGTCCTCTTGTTTTAATCTTTCCTCCTCTTAACGGAAATAGTCTATCCACATCCACTCTGTCTATCCCTTTCATAATCTTAAATACTTCTATCAAATCCCCTCTCAACCTTCTACGCTCCAAAGAATAAAGACCTAATCTGTCCAATCTCTCCCCATACTCTAGATGCTTAAACCCAGGTAACATTGATAAAGGCCAGCATACTAAAAGCCTTCTTCACCACCCTATTCACGTGAGTTTCTACCTTCAGGGAACGATGTACCGTCACTCCTAAATCTTTCTGCTCTTCTGTATTCCTCAATGCTCTCCCATTTACCACATATGTCCTATTCTGATTCTTCTTACCAAAATGAAGCACCTCACACCTCAAACTTGGGGAAATAGATATTATTAATTTTTTTAAATAAATACGAAGAAAAAAGGATGAAACCAAACTCTGTGTGTGTGTGTGTGTGATTATGAGTGTGTGTGACTGTGTGTGTGTGTGTGTGACTATGAGTGTATGTGACTGTGTGTGTGTGTGTGTGCGTGCGTGCGTGCGTGCGTGCGTGCGTGCGTGCGTGCGTGCTTACCGAAGGATGGGGGGAGGGGTCGAGGGAGTGGAGGATTTATCCTCCCAGCAAAGATTTTTATTACAAAACAATAATTGAGTTCCTCACCTTGACTGGATGAAAGAACCCACAGAATCATTCTGAAATCTGGTAAAGGAGGACCAAGAACTTAAATTGAGCCAAAATTGTTTATTTAGTCCTTTAAAGTTGATATACAGTAAAATCCCCATTATTCAGAATTCAAGCATCTGGTAAAAAAATTCCAGAAGTTAAATTTAAAATTGGCGCCCCCAGCTGTTCATTTGCCAGTCACACAACACACCATCTCAAGCAACTGGCAAATTCACTTATCTGGCATCAACCAATCCCCATAATTTCTTGATACTGGGAGTTTTAGAAGTGACAGCATTATTTAATCACCCAGATAATAATGTTTAATTTTCTGCAAAACAATTTCCAGCAATGAAAGGATTCTTGATTGCTCCCATTGATTTGTAGGGAGAACGCAATGACAATCTGGGAATACAGTGTGATATCCTCATATCTAGCACCACTCCCCACCTGGGGATTGTGGGGTCTGCAAATGGGATTGGAGACTTGCTGCCTTCTGCAAATTCACACGAGTACCAAATGGTGAGAAAGCCGTGAGTTACCCTTGACTCCAAGAACTTAAATTAACAAAGCATTTCAAACAGTGAACAGCACAAGGACAGATGGGTTTGCCACATCCACAATGGTCTCCTATTGAAGGTGCAAACTCCTTTCACAGATAGAAGCCATTCATCCCATCATACTTTCCTATCCCCTTGAAACAGCCTTTCAACTGTGATGAGGAAAAGAAAGTATCATCTCACATTCTCCTAAACTTGAACCATTTTCCACAATTATTGAGACAGGCTGTAACATCTCAACTAGTACCAGCTGGATTATCTGCTGACCACAGACTGAACGGACTGGACAGGCCTCCTGCCCACCTCTCTTACCTTCATTTGACCAGTAACCTATCACCTCTTGGCCCCACCCCAGACCTGTCCCCTCACTTATGTCTTTAGCCTCAATAAAGTATCTGAACCGTGAAATGTTGACTTACTGTTGTTCTCTTTGGATGTTGCATGATCCTTCGAGTCCCTCCAGCTTCTCATTGTTCACACAAGATTCCAGTAACTGTGGTTGTTGTGTCTCCCTGCTAGAACCATCCCAAGTTTCACAACTCAGTGCAGAACCAGCGATTTTCAGCATTTATTTTGTGTGTTCTCTTTGGTCATAATAATGACTTTTCCACAGCTAAGTTTTACTTAAACAGCTAGAAGTTATTTGTGCAAAAGTCACGATTAACTCCACCTTTTAAGGAAATAAATGTATTGTTAATAAGGAAGTGCATATCTCAAAACTCAGAAACATTCCTACTTTGAAATGTAAATCATATCAGTTGCTGCTCTCCCTTGCTATGAGTTTGGCTCAGTTAATTCCACTGGGCAGCACCTGACTCAGCAGATATACTGTTGCCTTACGGCTCCAGTGGTCCTCGACGGTGGCACTGTTAGTGCAACACTGTTACAGCGCCAGCGATCGGGACTGGGGGCTTGAATCCCACACGGCCTGTAAGGAGTTAGCACATTCTCCCCATGTCTACCTGGGTTTCCTCTGGTGGCTCCGGTTTCCTCCCACCCTTCAAAGAGTACTGGGGTTGTTGGTCAACTGGATGTAATTGGCGGCACGGGCTCGTGTTACCATATGATCATGTGGGAGAGAGTGGCTGACAGGGAACTTAGTGATGGGCCACGTGGTCTGCAAAGTGGTAAGGATGCATGAGACTGCATCAGGCAGCAAAGTTGCTTTGCACACAATAATAAAAGGAGCTGGGATAGACTGTTCTATGGTCATCTCCATCATTAACATGCTCCACCATCTCTGTGCAGGTGTGCCCATGGCAACGTCAAAAGATGTCTACCTAATTCCGAACAGAACAATCACTCTGGACACAGCAAACACCTTCAATCACTCCAACTGCAAGCTCGCCCTGGAAGGTTTTGCAATGTTCAAAATCACTGCCTACACATTAATTTGTGTATTTGGATTCATCCTCAACACTCTCTCACTCTGGGTGTACTTCTGTCACATTCCCACCACTAACCCCATCATCTTGTACCTGAAGAACCTGGTCATAGCCGACAGCTTGCTGGTCCTTACGCTCCTCGTGAAGATCCTCAGACAGAGCATCACCTCTCCCAACCTAAACAAAATTTACTGTGGCTTCATCGCCTACGTATTCTATCTGAACATGTACTCCAGTATTTTCTTTATGGTTTATATTGCAGCCACCAGATACTTGAAGATTGTCAGACCACTCAAAAGCCAGGCGTTTCAAAACCTGAATACTGCTAAGTGTCTTTCTCTGGGAACCTGGAGTGCCCTTATGCTCCTTGGAATACTGTTTGTAATTCTGATAAATGTGCCCAAACAACCACAGCGATCAAGCCCTCAAACCTGTTTGAAAATTGAAAAGGGATGGAAGAATATATATATGTTTGCCCACATTACTGGCTTGACCATATTTTATTTAATGCTGGCAGCGGTTTGTTACTGTTACTTTCAGGTTTCTAGGCAGCTCCACTTGTTGTCTTCCTTGTGGTCCCTGAAGAAGAAAGCCAAGGCAAAGAACAACATTCTAATCCTGTTGGCTGTGTTCTTCATTTGTTTTGTGCCTTACCACATCATAAAGCTTCCTTACATGCTCAGCCAAACAGAACTAATTCCAGACTGCTACTGGCAAAGGGTTTGGTACATTGCGGAAGAATCTTCCCTCTTGCTGTCAACATCCAACACTTGCTTTGATCCAGTCATCTATTTTCTGTTTTGCAAGGTATTTAGGTCAAAGTTAGGTCTGGGTAAAAAAAAAGTTCCGGGGCCAAACTAAATGAGTGTGCCTGTTAATGTCTAATAACTTGTGCTCAATTTGCCCCACTGATTTTCCACATCCACAGTAAAAAGGCTATGAATCGTATCACACCTTACAGTATGAGGCGCAATGGTCCCTTGCTGACTCCAGTCCTGTCCTCCAGTGATCTCTGTGTGGAGTTTGCATATCACATGGGCTCCCTCCCATAAATCCTAAAATACACAGGTTGGTAGATTAATTGGCCACTGCCAAATGTCCCTAGTGTATAGATGAATGTCAGAATTTGGGTGGGGGTAGGCGAGATGGTTGGAATGCTTTTTTTTCCATTGACAGCATGGCAGAAGCCAATTCCAGCCATTTAAACCCGTGCCACCCAAGTTAACCTACAACCCCATACATTTTGGAGATTGAGAGCAAACCGTAGCACTCTGGGAAAAGCCAACTTAGACACGGGGAGAACATGCAGACTCCTTACAGGCACCGCTGGATTCGAACACGAGGCACTGGCCCTGTAACAGTGTCACACTAACCATGGCTTGGGGAGAAGTTAGTGTAAATGAGAGCTTAATGGTTAGAGTGAGCCTGTTTCCCATGCTGCATCACTCTCTGAGAATCATGTAAAAATTGGCCGTTGATAGGTCAGACTCACACCCCAGTGGGTCAACAAAACTTTCCATCAGCTGATCAAAATACTTTTTCTAAAGGAACTGTTTAAGGTCCCATTCAGATATCCTGAAATCCATCTGTGATTTGGTCTTAAAGCCATTTTTATATCTCCTTACTCACAAAGCCAACATTTTTAAGGCTTGAATGTTCACAAGATCAAGAAACAGAACGCACAGAAGAGAGAGAGAGAGAGAGAGACACACACACACATGATAGAGACGGACAGCGGAACCCCTCAGGTGACTGAGCGGAGGTGTCACAATCATTGCCTCCCATTAGTAATATGGATGCTTCCCTGTCAGTACTCTCATTTCCATTATTGCAGCCAATCACAGCAGGAAGACACGGTGGTGTGGCAGGTAATGCTGCTCTTTCACAACGCCCAGTGGTCCAGGTTTGACCCTGCCCTCTGGAAATGTCTGTTTGAAGTTGCGACATATGTGTAAGATTTCACCATTTCCCTCCTGTGTCCCCAAGACATCCCAGTCGGTAGGGTTAAAGGACCAATGAATGCAAATCACCACCCACGGACTGGTGAGGGAGAGATAGGAGGATCGGAGGGGAGATGAGAAGCATGTGAGATGGAAAGTTACAGGGAAGCAATGGGAATGGGATAATGGGAATGCTCTTTGAGCTACCATGGGCCCAAGAGTTGAACAGTCTCATTCCAGGTCATAATAAAGCTCCCCATGAAATTAAAAATGCAATCATTTTTTCTGGGAATCTATTCTCCGTCCAAAATAAATGGGGAAAAAAAATTATATGGAGGGTTCTATAAACCTATTTTATACTTTTACCTCAGCTCATGCTCAACAATCTGAGTGTAATTCATTCCTTAAAACACACTGAAGACCTAAAAGTAAATTGCAGTGAAACAAAAAAGTTTGCAGACCCTGTGATTGTGGTTAAGCACTGGAGAAACTTTGCAGGTCCTGCACTGTCCATAGAGGGCAAAGATACAGAAATAAAATTGATAGTCTGAGTAGCACAGCACATTTTAAACCAATCATTCCCAAAGTGAGTGGTCCCCCCACCACGGGTGATCATCGCATTTTCACATCTGCAATGGCCAAGGCCCTAGGTTTTGAGCATCGCAAGTTATCTTCAGTCTTGTAATGTACATTTAAATTATAATCTAATAAAGATATGATTGGGGGACCCCACAATATTTCCCTCTACATTTCTTCTGTGTTTTGCTGTGATTTTACATTTGCTTTTTTCTGCTAGAAATGCCTTCTCATTCTCCTCTGTAGTGACACGATATACTCATTTATTTATATTTATATAACATCAGACAGCATTAACTTATATTTCATGAATGCACATATACACGTTAGACATATCTAGGATATGTGGCGATACCAGCTACAGGTGGTAGTTGCCGTTGTGTATTTGCGTCTACCTGTACCTTCTAATGTCAAGTAATTAAGTATGATTTTTTTAGTTTCATACTTGTGCTTGTATTATTGTGTCACCGACTTTCCCTCGTGATTACATCGCTATTGTATTTCCTCGTTTTTTTCTGTTGCATTTTGTTGTGATTGGCAGAATTTTTACAAATATTTTTGGTTGCAGAATAAAATACATCCACAGCTCAGCAGAATAAAATACATCCACAGCTCAGCAAACCAAAGAAGGACTGAAGGCCCATATAGGATGGAATATCTGAAATATGGATTTGCCGTATGTTTCGCGTGATAATTATAATTTTTTTATGAATAAGTGATTGTTATATTCAGAATATTTACATTTCAATTTATAATGATTAGATCTTAATATGTATATTTAATTTTTCTTTAATATTTTTTCTTTTTTCTTTCTTTATGGCTCTCCTCAGGAGAGTTGGCTGAAGGGGGGTGGTTCTTTTCTTTTCTTTCCTATATATAAAAAAAATAACGTTCATGTTTATAGTTAATTGTTGTATATGTCATATGCTATTTGTTTTTTGAATGAATAAATAAAGTTTTTTTTTTAAAATGAAATATGGATTTGTATCAGCACCAAATGTGATAGAGTCTGTTCAAATGAAACCAAATGAAGATTAGATTTTATTTTAGATTTGCAATAGACCTAATACCAAGAAAGAGCTCTGTGTGTGTGTGTGTGTGTGTGTGTGTGTGTGTGTGTGTGTGTGTGTGTGTGTGTGTGTGTGTGTGTGTGTGTGTGTGGGGGGGGGGTGTGGGTGGGTGTGTCTGTGTGGGGGGGTGTGTGTGGATGGGTTTATGTGTGGGGTATGTGCGTGTGTGGGTGTGCGCGTGGATGGGTGTGTGAGTGGGTGTGTATTTGTGGGGGGATGTCTGTGAGTGTATGTATGTGGGGGTGTCTGTGTGGGGTGTGGGTGTGAGTGGATGGGTATGTGTGTGTGTATGTGTCTGTGTGGGGGGGTGTGTGTGGATGGGTTTATGTGTGGGGTATGTGCGTGTGTGGGTGTGCGCGTGGATGGGTGTGTGAGTGGGTGTGTATTTGTGGGGGGATGTCTGTGAGTGTATGTATGTGGGGGTGTCTGTGTGGGGTGTGGGTGTGAGTGGATGGGTATGTGTGTGTGTATGTGTGTGTGTGGGGGGGTGTCTGTGTGGGGTGTGGATGGGTATGTGTGTGTGTGGGTGGGTGTGTGTGTCCATGTGAGTGTGTGGGGGTGTGTGTGTGTGTGTGTGTGTGTGTGTGTGTGTGTGTGTGTGTGTGTGTGTGTGTGTGTGTACATGGGGTGTTGGGGGGGGGATGTGCTAGGGATGTGCCCTGGGACCTAAGAGGGCGGCAGCCCAAATAGCTTGGGAGCCACTGTTTTAAACAATGACAACTGAAACAATAAGGTTAAAGTTTCCTTCTCACTTTTGTCCTCTGTAATCCACTGAAATTCTGTCAGAAATTTGCAATGTCGGTTTAATAATAATTCAATATTTCACCAAATGGTTTGACAGATTGAATAAAATGTTGACATGTGTATGTAAGTCACTACATCCTTTTTTACTCTTTTCTCACAGAGCAAACTTTCTAAGAAGTCATTCCCAATTGGTCCACCAAATCTTACAAGGGAACATTGAGCAAACTCTCCCTCAAATCCTGTGGGACAAATAAAAGACCAATATTATTTGCGAAGGGGTTGGAGTTCTGAAATGAGTCACATGCAAGGCGTTGGTGAGACCATGAAACAAAAACGTCTGTAATTGCAGTAAATACACAAAATTACAGGAGAAACTCAGCAGGTCCCGCAGCACCCATCGAAGTTAAAGATTTAAAACCGACATTTCAGGCCTGATGAAGGGCTCAGGCCTGAAAGGATGGATTTTTTTTTTTACCTCCTCGGGATTCTGCAGGACTTGTTGAGTTTCTCCAGCAATTTTATGTCTTTACCTGGAAATACTAAGCACAGTTCTGGTTTCTTTCACTAGGAAGGAATTTAGTACAACTGGAGGCAGAGGCACCAAATATAGTACCAAAGGAGAGGCACCAGGCTAATTCCTAGGGTGAAATGATCATTGTATCCAATAGATTAGGTCTGTATTCTTTGGAGTCAAAAAGAATAAAGGTCATCTTATTGAAACATATGACATCTTAAAAGGGTTTTGATAGGATCGATATTTTCACTTCTGGCAGAATCTCGAGCAAGGGGAGTGAGCTCAAGATAAGATCAGTCAATAAAAATCACGGCAGAGCAGGCTTGGTGGCCTAACCCATGCTCCTATTTCTCTTGTTTTTGTCTTCAACAGGGACAATGCCGTCGACCTGACGTGGGCCGCGCCGGGAAACAAATGACTTCCATTTTCACAGATGTCCATCAATTGAAAAATGCCACTTGGTCAACAGATCTCCATTTGGATTGATTGAGTGGCTTCAGAAGCACACAAATCTTTCAGTGAAAAATTACTAAAAGGGGGTGGGGGTGTGTGTGTGTGTGTGTGTGTGTGTGTGTGTGTGAGAGAGAGTGAGTGGGAGAGAGAAAGGGGGGAGGGGAAACTTGATCTGCCATTTGTCAGAACGAACACATGTACATACATCTGACTTCTAATTTATTAATATTATAGAGGCTCAATTATATGTAGTCAGTTGTTGATAGCCCAGTAATGGCCTGTCCATCACAATTCATTTTCTGAACGCTCCCAAATATGTGATTAATTCTTCCTTTAATTCCTTCTATTTTATCCTTATCCTGTTCTCAGTCGCAGCTCAGCTGAGTACATTTTCACCCACAACACCTTAGCTTGTGGAATTCAAACCCATTGGTAAATGTCGAGGCAGCAAATCTGGTGCTGCCCTGTGAGAGGTGCAATCCTGTGGCCATAGAGGTAAAATGCAGCCATATTTTTAATAGGCCACGATAATAGGCCCTTCCAGCCCATGAGCCCGTGCCCCACTAATATACCAATTAACCTACAATCCCTGTACTTTTTTGAGGGTGGGAGGAGCATGTGGGGGAAAAGCCTACGCAGACAGGGAGAAAACGTAGAAACTCCTTTCAAGCAGTGGTTTATTTGAACCAGGGTCACGGGAGCTGTGATAGTGTTGTGCTAAACTACCCGTACCAATATGTATTCTCTCCTAACAGTACTTGGAAGATGAGCAGGGAAAGGGTCATGGGAATTGATTGAACCTTTGGCTAACATCACAGGCGATCTTGTTATTATCAGTGTTGCTCATGGAATAATGCAAATTGGCTGCCAGTTTTCCAATATTACTCCGGCGACATCTTTAGCTACAGAGCACTTTGGGATGATCAAACTTTGAAGATGTACACTGTAAATATAAGATTTCATGGATTTTCACATGACATAATGCCAACAATGAACTTCCCCCTTCCCATACTTGAACAACATTTCCAGTAAGTTTCTCCTGTCAGCATGAAAAATCCCAGGCTATACCCCAATCAGTTGATCTTACCACCATCATCTCGTTCAGCCACACTTACCAGTGACTACAAAATCGCTACACTTAAAAACATTAACCACTTCTACTTTTTGTGTGGTCCATTGCATCAATCTTCAGAAGATGCCCCATGGTGTTACCATCCTCAAGAAAGTTAGCGCAAACCAAACAGGATGCTTGAATAACAAAGAACAGTTAGCGTAGTGCTGTCACAGCCCCAGCAAACCGGGTTCGGATCCACCACTGTTTGTAAGGAGTTTGCACGTTCTCCCCGTGTCTTCATGGGTTTTCTCCGAGTGCTCCAGTTTCCTCCCACCTTCTAAAATGTACGGGGTTTGCAGGTTTATTGGGGGGGGGCACATGGGCTGGAAGGGCCTGTTTATTCTGCTGAACGTCAAAATTAAATTTTAAAAAATTAAAACTCTATTTATGATATTGGTGCGATCATACAGACTGAGATTTCAGTACATATTAACCATCTGGGAAAATACTGGGTCTGGAGCAGTGATTCTCAACCTTCCCTTCCCACCCACATCCCACCTTAAGCAATCCCTTACTAATCTCGGAGCACCGATGGCCTAGGGATGACTTAAAGTGGGACGTGAGTGGAAAGAAAATGGTTGAGAACCCCCTAGTCTACCTGATGAAAAAATGTTTGAATCAATGATGACCAGAGGAACGCAAGTTTTATGCACCTGATATTACCAGTACCAGTCATTTCTCCTTCCAAGGAAGGAAGAAACAAAGACAAAAAGTGCAAGTGCCCACTGACCTATCTCAACATCATGAAGGCAGCATCACAGTCCATCCTCTGCACCCTGATCACACTCTCTTCTCTCTGCTACCTTCAGGTTCAGAAGCCTAAAATCTGGTTCAAGAACAGGTTTCCCCCCCCCCCCCCCCATAAACAGCTATCAGACTCTATAAGGCCCATTCTCAACCTTATTTTGGCTATGGCTCCTTTAGGACTCTGATCAAAGTTCATGAGCCTCCTTCCCTGTGAAGTTTAGTTAGTTTTTTTTCCCATATTTCTACCGACTACATAAAAAACATTTCAAAAATTTATGATTTCAGTCCATGCCCCCCCTCACTTAAATGTGCTGTGGCCCCCGGGTGGGAGTGTATGGTCCTCAGGGGGTCAGCCATTGTGAATAGCTGCTCTATAGCATCTCCGCTCCATCCTCAAGATTCATTGGAGCGACTTCATCCCTAACATCGAAGTACTCGAGATGGCAGAGGCCGACAGCATCGAGTCCACGCTGCTGAAGATCCAGCTGCGCTGGGTGGGTCACGTCTCCAGAATGGAGGACCATCGCCTTCCCAAGATCGTGTTATATGGCGAGCTCTCCACTGGCCACCGTGACAGAGATGCACCAAAGAAGAGGTACAAGGCCTGCCTAAAGAAATCTCTTGGTGCCCGCCACATTGACCACCGCCAGTGGACTGATATCGCCTCAAACCGTGCATCTTGGTGCCTCATAGTTCGGCGGGCAGCAACCTCCTTTGAAGAAGACCGCAGAGCCCACCTCACTGACAAAAGGCAAAGGAGGAAAAACCCATCACCCAACCCCAACCCACCAATTTTCCCCTGCAACCGTGTCTGCCTGTCCCGCATCGGACTTGTCAGCCACAAACGAGCCTGCAGCTGACGTGGACTTTTACCCCCTCCATAAATCTTCATCCGCGAAGCCAAGCCAAGAGACCATGGAACCAGCAAAAGATCCAACTGTACTCCTGAAACACTGCATTTTTTTCAAGTGCAATCATGAATCGTGATTTGATTCATCCTTTGATATTTATCATCTCTTTTTCAGTATTGCACTTGTGGTCATTACAGAAGCCCAAGGAAATCTGTAAAGATGATTCAGCTACTCCATGATGGAATGACAGGACAGGTCCTCTGCAATGGTGCCATTTCTAATGGGGTGAAGCAGGACTGTGTACTAGCCCTGGTCATGTTCAATCTGTTCTTCACTTGCTTGTTTCACATGCTGTCCAAGATCTAGAGGAGGGAATGGACATTAGGTACCAACTGGACGGCTTTCTCTTTGACCTTCATCACTTGAACGCACGGACGAAGTGCCTCTACACAGTCATTCAAGAAACATCTTTTGCTGATGACAAAGACAGTGATCCACAGTTAATGCTGAACAGATTCTCAGACATTGACCATCAATCTGAACAAGTCTGAAGTACTCCATCAGTCCGTGCCAAACAACACCACAGAACCAAAAATGACTGTTGGCGACACCCAGCGGACAAATGTAAACAGCTTCAAATACTTAGGGAGCATCATCTCAAGTGATGGGTCTTTGGACAAAGAAATTGACTCCAGGATCAGTAAGGCCAGAGACTCTGAGGAGGCAGTGTACCAGAGTGCTCAATCAACACAACGTCCCTATCTCCATAAAGCTGAAAGTCTACAGAGCTGTGGTCATTCCTTCTCTCCTAGATGGATGTGAAACCAGGACTCTGTACTGACGTCACATCAAAGAACCGGAGAAATTCCACATGCGCGAGCTCTGTTCCATCCTTGGCATCCGTTGGCAAGACCGTGCCTCCAACCTGGAGATCTTGGGTCACATGAAGTCCACCAGCACTGAGCCCCTGATCATCAGAGCCCAGATGCAGTGGGAGGGACACGTCATCAGAATGGACAACCACCAGATGCCTCACCAGCTGGTCTCTAGTGAACTGAAGAAGACCTCAAGGTCATTCACACAGGCTCTATAAAGACACTGTGAAGGAAACCCTACGCTACTGTGTCATCCAGCCAAGAGAACTAGAAGCTGCGCTGCTGACAGATCGAGCCGGCGAGGTCTGTGCGATGAAACTACACCAGTCTTTGAAGACAGGCGCTGCCAAAATCTGATGGAAAACCATGAACGGCGTCACAAAGCAGCAGCCGTGGTTATTACAAGAATGGACTCCAGAGCCCCCATTGTGTGAGATTCTGCATTTCCAGACAGGGACTGTAAAGTCATCTTCGTGTCCACAGATGAAATGCTTAACTGAAGGATGACCAATAAAACTGCAGTTGGAGTACATTACACAAGAATTTCAGTATTTCTGTTCAGTGTATTTATGGGTATGAGAATAAATTCATCATCATTATCAAGATTTTGTAAAGAATGTTCACAAACTACACAAAAGTAGACACACAATATTTCCTCAGTTGTCAGGAAGCCACAACAATGAATGCACTTCCCGAGAAGGCTGAGGGCTGGCAAGGCTACTGGCCACTATTCTGTCCACTTTCGACAGGAGCTCGATTGAAAATGTCCAGGCCGGCTGCATCACAGTCTGCTGTGGTTAGGAGGTCAATCTTCAGGACAATAAGGGTGGCAGAGAGGATCACTGGGGTTACCCTTGGATACATGCTTAGAACATCATCATATCATTACTTGTCCAATGACTAAAACTGTTGCTATCCTTTCCCTGCTAGCTTCCTGCCTCTCAATCCATCAATGTCTCTCTTATCTTGTAAGTACAAGGATGCATTCACATCTTGTTACTGCCCCGTACATTCCCATCTCATGATGTTTTACCTAACAGGAGTACAAGGACACCTCCCCTTCTTGTTACAGCCTTGTACAGGGTAACTCCCTACACATTCCCATCTCATGATGTTTTACCTTACAATACCTGACGAAGGGTTCTACTGGCTTTAGAAGTGGTGCAGAGGAGATTCACCAGGTTGATCCCAGAGATGAGGAGAGGTAGATTGCCTGAAACTATACTCCATGAAATTTTGAAAAATGAGAGAGGAACTTAAGGAAACATAAAATTATGAAGGGGATAGATAAGATAGAGACAGGAAAATGGTTTCCTCTGGTGTGTGAAAAGAGAACTAGGGCTATAGCCTCAAAATTCAGAATAATGATCAAAATTCATTGTTGTGAACATGTCACAAAATTTGTGGTTTTTTTGCAGGACTGCAGTGCAAATATCGCTATAAAATTATATTCCAAAATAAATAAACTAGTGCAAAAAGAAGAGAAAGTGAAGTAATGTCTGCGGTTCATTGTCCTTTCAGAAATCTGATGGCAGAGGGGAAGAAGCTGTCCTTGTGCCACTGGGATTTAATCTTCAGGCTCCTGTACCCCCTTCCTGGTCATAGCAGTATGAAGAGGGCATGGCCTGGGTAGTGGGGGTCTTTGAGGAGAGCAGATTTAGGTCAGAGATGAGGAGAATCTGCTTCTCCCAGAGGGTAGTGAGTCCTCTGACCAAGGAAGCAGTGGAGGCAGCCTCATTAAATATATTTTTGCACATATGGGGAATTAAGGATTATGGGGGCTATGGCAGGTAGGTCCATGGCCAGGTTAGCCATGATATTATTAAATGGCGGAGCAGGTTTGATGGACCAGATGGCAGGCTCCTGCTCTTGTTTCTTATTGACTTAATATTGCAGTCACCACACAACAGGAAGAATGTGATTGCCGTGGAGAGGATTCTGCCTGGGATGAAATGTTTCAATTTGGTGGAGAGCCTGGATCGGCTAGATTTGTTTCTGGAGCAGAGGATGCTGAACAGAATTTTGAGACACTTCAATGGCGGAGATAAAAACTTTTCCCCAAAGCAAAACTTTGTTAATAAAGATGAACTTGAACTTATTAAAAACATAATGCTGGAGAAACTCACCAGGTCAAACAGCATATATAGCAAGGACAAATATAGATAGCCAATGGTTCAGGCCTGGGGCCTTCAAGATAGGAGCAAAATGTGGGCAGGTGCCTGAATAAAATGGTGGGGGGAGGGGGGAGGAGCACAGTCCCAAAGGCAGGAAGTAATAGCTGGATGAGGGAGGGAGGACACACCAGCAAACAGGGAGAGGAGGGAGAGCTGAGTGAATGGAGACAGAGGGGGATGGAGAGCTAGAGGAAAGCAGAACAGAGAGATGGGGAAGAGAGGGAGAACAGAGAGTGGGCTAGCAGAAACCGGAGGTCAATGTTAATGCCATCTGTAAAGGTTAAAACCTTGTGCTTTTAATTCTTAGTTAATTTTGTGCCTGTCTCTTTAAGAAAACTATTGTTTGTAGTGTTACCATAGTGGCTATATTGTAATATGTCATAATATCTGCCCAGGCTAACTGTTTGCCCTTCATTCTACAAGATGTGAAGGAAGCATGAGCACGAGAAATGTTTCTTTGAACTGTGTATCTCTTTAAAGTTATTTGTATCTCTTTAAAAGCCTTTGTATCTCTTTAAGCTAGTATCTCTATATATCTTCTTTATCTCTATCAAACAGTAAATACTTTGTTATTCATCATTATGAAAGTCTTGTTGCGAAGCTATGCAAAATATTTATCTGTTTTATCAAGGAGTTAAAACTGCATAAATTAACAGTCACAGAATTTGATTTGTTGGAGTAAAGAGATCTAAATTTGGGATATCACAGCTCACACTTTGGAAGATAATACTCTGAGATTAGGATATATTAGAATAAGGAAAGTGTCATCTATACCATCAGGTTGGAGTGGCTCCTCCAATTTACCAGTGGCCTTGGCTTAGCAGTACATGAAGCCATGGACAGGCATGTCAGCAAAGAATTGAAATGGTTGGCCACTGGGAGATCCATGTCATTGAATGTATATCTGTAAGACTGGTAAGAAAACATGAAAAAAATCTGTCATGGTTTTTTTTCAGAACCCAAGAGAAAATCATTTTCAAGGGGCCAAAGGAAATGAGTGGAGGAATGACTTAGAGGAGATGGCATGGACTCCTCGGTCCTTAGCTTAAAATTTAGACATACACCACCATGGTAACAGGCTCTCCTGACCCACAAGCCCATTGCCCCTCAAAAATACACCATAAAACCCTTCACAAAGGGAGGAAACCAGAGCACCCAGAGGAAGCCCACCCAGACACAGGAAGAAGGTACAAACTCATGACACACTGCACCGGATTTGAACCTGAGTCACTGGGCACTGTGATAGCACGGCACTAACTGTACTGCCCTACAACCATAACTAAGCGCTGTAACTATTCCACTCTAAGGAGAACTGGAATTGGAAATCAACCTTTCATCACCTGGGCTAAATAACCAATGAAGCATCCAACATAAAAATGGAACTGCATTTCAGGAGGAATGAGGCAGGCGTGCAATGTGTCAGTGCTGTGAATCTACTCCACTAATCTGAACAAAACCCCATGAATCACGGTGGAAGTAGCAGGAGGCAAAATCTCCCTGCATAAAATGCCATTATCTGTTAGAATCATAAAAACAGGACCTTTTGACCCAAAGCATCCATTCCAACCTGTTTGTCCGTGAATCCCATATGGCTGCATTAGGTCTGTATTCTTCTATGCTTTGCCTATTTAAATCCCTGTCTAAATGCCTCTTAAAGGTTGCAATTGCACCTCCTGTTCTGGCAGGTACAGTCAGCATTGCGGTTCGGGCAACACTATTGAACTAGCAGCGACCCAGAATCAAATGAGACACTGTAAGGAGTTTGTATGTTCTCCCAGGTCTGTATGGATTTCCTATGGGTGCTCCAGTTTCTTCCCCCTTTCAAAAACATGAAGAGATTGCAGGTTAATTGGTGAGTTTGGGGTGCACAGGCTGGGGCACAGAAGAGACTGTTACTGTGCTGTCCGTCTAATTTAAATTTAATTTTAAAATTTAGTACATTCCAGATATCAACCACTCTCCTTACTCTTATTTTAAGCCAATGCTTTCTTGTTTTTGATACATCTACCATGGGAAAAAGATTATATATCACCTTTTAAACTTCTATCACATCAACCTCCTTCGTTCCAGGAAAAAACATGCCCAGCCTATCCAAACTCCCATGTCCAAAGTCTTCCAATCCAGGCACCTCAAAGATGTGGGACTCCATTCATTCTTCTGTCACTGGATCCTCCATTTCCTCATTGGCAGACCCCAATCAGTACATCATCTCCTCCACACTGGCCATCAACACAGGGCCCCCTGCTCCCTGGGCACTCATGACTGCGTAGCCAGGTTCAGCTCTATCTCGATCTACAAATTCACTGACAGCACTGCCTTTGTTAGCCGAATAACTGGAAATGAGTCAGAATACAGATCGACAACCTGGTAGCAGAACAACAATCTTGCTCTCAACGTCATGAAGTCCAAGGAAGATTATTGATGATTTTAGGAAAGAGAGGCGAAGGGTCCATGTCCCTATCTACTCTGATGGAATAGTGGTGGAGAGGATCAAGTTCCTAGGAGTCCATATTTCTCTCCTGGAGCCAGTACATCAAAGCAACAATGAAGAAGGCACACCAATGGCTCTGCATTCTAAGGAGTCGGTGGAAATGTGGCATGTGGTAGAATTCTCTAACAAACTTCTAAAGTGCCTTGTGGAAAGTTTACCAACTGGTTGTATCAAAGCCTGGCATGGGAATTTGAATACCCAGGAATGCAGCAAACATAACTCTCCCATCCACTGAATACATATATGAGAGGCATTGCCTCAGGAAGGCAGCCAACATTATAAAGGATTCCCATCACCCTCGTCACAACCTCTTCTGCCTTGGGCAGAAGGTACAGAAGCCTGAAGACGAGCACAACTATTTTCAGGAACAGTTTCTTTCCGACTATCAGACTCTTGAACCTCCCCTTGTTACACTAATCATAGACAGTCCTGACATCACAAAATAGTGTCTATACTATTGCAACGACACTTTCTATTGCACTCAAATAACTGAATATTTATTATCTATCTTTTGTATGTATTTTTCTGTTTTAATTCCATTAAGTATATTGTCTTGAAGTACTTGTTTGGGCGCAGCAAGTAAGGGTTTTGGTGTAATGATAATAAAGTCATTATCACATTCTAATACATTTCCTCTCCGGTACAAAAACATCCTCCAAATAGCAGCCAGAATTGCATGTAATTGTCTGAGTGCAGCCTTAACAACATTATTGTCCCAACTCTTGTATTCTATTCCCTAACCTATGAAGCCAAGCATGCCATATGCCTTCTCTACACCTTACTAATGTGTGTGGCACCTTCAGGAAGCTATGGACCTCAACACAAGGTCCCTCTGTTCAATGGCTTTTAATGTCTTACTATTAACTGGATATGTCCTACCCTTATTTGACTTCCCGAAAAGCACTTGTGAGGATTGAATCTCATCTACCAATGCTCGACCTAGCTTTCCATCTGATCCATATCCTGTTGAGCACTTGGATAACCTTCCTCATTACCACAACACCAGCAAATTTCATGTCACCTGCAAATTTGCTCCTCATACCCTCGTGTTCAGATCTAGGTTGTTGATACTATATCAAGACAGCAAAGGTTCCAGCACCAATCTCTGAAGTTCAACACTATCACAGCTTTTAAATCAGAAAAATGTCCTTCCACCCATAACTATCTGCATCATTTTGCGTGCACGTTGTTAGATCCAATCTGCCAACTCACCTTGGTTCCCATGTGTTTTAACCTTCTAGCCCAGCCTACGACATAGGACTTTGCCTAATGCCTTCATGAAATCCATATGGACAACTACCACCCTGCCTCCACCGATCTCCTTCACTACCTCCTCAAAAGATCAGTGAAACAGGATTTCCTCCTTAACCCTGCCAACTATCTCTATTCAATTCTTGCCTTTCCAAATGAATGCTAATCCTGTCTCTTAGGATTTTCCCCCATAATTTCTCTACCACTGACCAGCCTCCAATTACTTGGTCTAGAGGTTGAAATGAAAACACAATGCTGGAGAAACTCAGCCGGTCAAACAGCATCCTTTATCTAACAAAGGTAAGGATACATTGGTTAGGTATCTTTATCTTTACTACATAAGGGACCATATTTGACCGGCTGAGTTTCTCCAGCATTGTGTTTACTCAGCAATCTCCTCCTTTGTTTCCTGTAATAGTCTGGGAGAGATGTCCTTCAGCCTTAGGGATTCGTCCATCTTGCACATTACAAGACAGGCATAGCATTGTCCTGCTTCAATTTTACAAGGCCGTGTTGGCATTACATCTTTAAAATCTAGAGGTGATGTAAAAAATTCGAAGATACTGCCTATATCACCCATTCTCAATGAAGTCTATTCAGCTCCTCCAGGGCCACAGCACACTAAGGGGGGGCTGAAATCATAACGTGTTTTTTTTTTTTTTGCTTTTTATGTAGAAGGTAGGAGAGAAGTATAGAAGTAACCAACTAAACTTGACTGCTTCACAGGGAATGAAGCCCACAAACTCGAGCATAGCTCTAAGGGGGCCATAGCCAAAAAATAGGTTGAAAAGGGCTGCCCTACACTACTGCACTGGGATTCCGGTGAATACTACTTATGAATTTATTGAGTCTTAATTCAATTAGTTGGTGATTATGGCTTTTCTTGATATGCACTTGTTCAGATGCAGCAAGTAAAACTGTCAACACATTGTACATAATAAGTAAGACAGTGAACTCATCCTAAATGTCATCATTAGCGTCTATAAGTAGAAGAATCAAGCTCAGTCTGTAAAATAATCTATTTTCAATGGTCTTTTCTTTAGCTCCCAATGCTGGAAGCAGGAGTAGTCAGTCAGAATAAACTGCTGCATCACACTATTTTAGTTCCCTTTTTTTCCAAAAAGGAAATGCTGACATCTGAAATAAAAGCAGACATCCCTGTGAGAATATAAATATAGTCTTGCACTGCACCAATGACTCCAGTTCAACACTGCTAAGTGATACCTCTCCAATCACACCACCAGGAGGGAAATCTCAACAGAAGAACCACCACACAACCAGGTGGGTGATTTTTCCTGCATTTAAATATATACAAGGGTGAGCGTGAGACCAAAGCGTGTTAAATTGGGACGTTGAGAACTTAGTGCATCTCTGGAAGGATTGCACATTAAGGTTGGATCTTTTACTTGAGAAATTAGTTTGTGAAAGCTGCCTCAGCTGTGTATAATCAATTGCAGTTTTTAAAAGTTCAAGATTCAAGTTAAAGTTGATTACCAAGATGGAGTGACCGAGGTTGTCAGTGAAAAAGGGCAGAGTTCCAGTGAGAGATCACTTGGTTCAGAATGAAGGCAGCACAATTTTACTGTTTTGAGATTCATTCAGGAACGTAGAGGTGCATGATCTCATAATTGTGAGATTTGTCTGTTCATTTCTTGGGAACTGCTGGCCATTGATGTCATAGTCAATACTCTCAGACTATAGTATCTGTGTGGTTTCTGCATGTCTCTCGTGACTGCATAGGATTTTACTAGATGTACTAGCTCCCTACACGTCCAAAGCTTGTGCCAAGAGGTTAATTAGCTATAGTGAACTATTCAGTAAAAACACAGAAATGCTGGTGGAACTCAGCAGGTCACGCAGCGTCTTTAGTTTTAGACATACACCACTCTAACAGGCCATTTCAGCCTATGAATCCAATTTACACCCAATTAACCTACACCCCTGGTACATTTTGAACAGTGGGAAGAAACCGGGGAAAATCCATGCAGACACAGGGAGAACGTACAAACTCCTTACAGACAGCGCGGGATTTGAACCCCAGTCCTGATCACAGATGCTGTAAAGATGTATTAACTGTTACACTAACTGTGCAGCCAGAAAGTCATAGGAGGTAAAGATATTCAAAATATACCGGGGGGGATGTAGGTCAATTGGGTGTGATTGGCCGACACAGACTCGTGGCCGAAAGGGGTTCTTACCGTGCCGAATGTCTAAAATAATATATATAACCAATGTTTAGGGCCTTCAAAGTATAAGGAATTCAGACACCCACCTTCTTTTATTCCAACTGGGGTAGACAAGAATAATAATTTAATCTGGAGGGATGGAACCTTCGAGTCAGGTTATCCAGACTCAATTCTCACATTTCCTCTTATCATATCCATTTAACACCTTTTATCTGTTGTCTGGACTCTTCTCCCTCCCTCTTCCTTCTTTCTTTCCCTTGCTCTTAGTTTATTAGATATTGTGTTTCTTCACTGAAACCTTGATGAAGGGCTCAGACCCAAAAGATCAGTGACATATCTTTACCTTCTAAAGACGCTATGAGATGTGCCAAGTTCCCCCAGCACTTTTGAGCTTTTACTACAATCACGGCGTCTGCAGACTTTTGTATTTTACAACAGTGAACTATGCCTTGAGTATCACTAAGTGGAGGGAGACAAGAAGGGCAGGGATAAGTTGGTGCACTGGTTTCACAGGTGAATCTCACCTCACGGTTGGCATAGCAGTTAGTGCAACGCCTTTGCAGTGCCAGCGATGGGGATCAGAGTTCAAATCCTGCACTGTCTGTAAGAAGTTTGTAGGTTGACTGGATGTAAGTTGGGCGGCGCAGACTTAGGGGCCAAAATGGTCAAAATTTAAATTTAATCATGTCAAAGAATTAAAAATTAATTCAAATGGCCCTTATGAAGAGATGAACATTAGAAATTCATGTACTTAGAAAGGTCGAGAATACTCTCTTTCTTCTTCTTCTCCTTGTCCGCCATCGCGCTGGCCACCTGCGACCTTTAATCCCGGCGACCTTCAACCCTGCCGAGTTGCTCCTCCAAACATTCTCCTCTATATAGTAGCATCAGCGCAATGTTCTCTACCCCCAAAATTCATTCTTTCACTGAATCTACATTGAGTACAATGCTACACGTCTACCTGATTGTGTTTAGTGCCACTGATCAGTAATAAATTTCTCACAACACTCATTTGTATTTGAAGAAACTAATGTTATGTACTTGAGATTTCAGTTTCTGTGCTTTTTTTATTTCCCTTGTTCATGAGGCTTGAATATTGAAGGCCCTTACTCACTCGGTTAGCATAGAATGCAGGAAAGTTACAGTGGCAGAGACCCAGGTTCAAATTCACCACTTCCTGTTAGGCGTTGGGCTTCCCATGGGTGCTACGGTTTCCTCCCACATTCCAAAGACATCCGGAGTTAGTGGGTTCATTGGTCACACGAGTGTATTTGAGCAACGTGGGCTCATGGCCTGTTACCATGCTGCATCTCTAAATTAAAAACAAGGCTGGAGGAACACAGAGTCATCCCATCGTTGGGTCTAAAGTCACACATCAGCTCAGTAAGGACAGCAGATTTGCTGCTTTGAAGAATTTTAGCAAACTAATCATATTTTTAATGCTATTCTGGAAATCTCACGGAAATCATTTTTAATTCTTGAATTTAAATTCAACAAAGATCACTTTGGGGTTCGAACTCTTGTCCTCTGGATCAATATTTCTGGATTCTAGCTCAGTAACTTAACAGATATTTACTAAGGACAAATTATTAGTCATGGCCACAACTGCCATCACCAAAGACTCACTCAAACTATCAATTGAGTAAAATATGAAAATCAAGCATTGCCAAATCAGGGCCACCCATAAATTGGAGGAAAAACACCTACTACTCCATCTGAGCACTTTCCAACCAGACGGCATTAACATCAACCTCTAGTTTCTGCTTGACACTCCCCCTTCCTGCTCTCTTCCCTATCTCTCTTTCTTTCCTCCAGCTCTCCACCCTCTTCGCTCTCCATTCACAGAGCTCTCCTTCCTTCCCTTGTTTGCTGGTGGGCCCTCCCTCCCTCATCCACCTATTACCTCCTGCCTGTGGGACTGTGAACCTCCCCCACCATTTTGTTCAGGCGCCTGCTGACATTTTATCCTTACTTTGATGAAGGGCTCAAGCCTGAAAAGTTGGCTATGTATCTTCATCTTTGCTCTTTAAAGTACACTGTTTGACCTGCTGAGTTTCCCCATCTTCTTTGAGATGTTACTCAGACCCTCAATTGTTTCCGTTACCAAAAATTCCAATTCAACCATGCCTTTAGAATCCAATATTGCTGAGCATTTTCTCAAGTGAATCAAAAAATGAAGTGACAGAGGAGGTACACAAGATAGACGACCAAAGGCTTGATCAGTGATTGGTTTTAAGGAATATGTTGAAATAGGAACGCAGTAGAAGAGGATAAAATGCTCAGGATGGGGATTCCAGAGCACAAGGGTTTGCCAGTTAAAGATAAGGCCATCGATGGTGGAGCAATTAAATCCAGACATGAACAAGAGAACAAAATACTTTAACAAAGGGCTCAAGCCCGAAATGTTGGTTATGAGTATTTATTTTTGCTATACAAAGAATGCCGAGTTTCTTGCTGAGTTTCTCCAGCATTTTTGTGTAAAATTAAAAAGACCAAAATTAGACTGGTTCAGATAATTTGGGCAGTGGCATGGTTCGCGTAGACAATGCTGTTACAGCCGCCTACGACCGGTACTTGGGTTCAAATCCCGCACTGTCTATAAGGAGTTTGTATGTCCTCCCCATGTCTACGTGGGTTTCCATTTCCTCCCACCCTTCAAAAACGTACTGTGTGTATAGGTCATTTGGGTGTATAGATGACATTTTCCATTTTCTCATATTTCCCAATTTCAAAACATGCAGAACGAATGCAACAATATTCCAAATTACTATCTTATTTCCAATACACCAAACTCTGTATTTGCGGCTGTAAGTAGCTTTAATTTGTTGATAACAATTAAACATTCTGCATAACTTCACATAGAGATTTTCATAACATGAGTGAATAAAGCATACTGTGCAATGATAAAGATATTCTTCTTTAAACAGTTAAACCAAAATTAAGATGATTAAAATGAAATAAGATAAAATAAGATGAAATAATATGAATTCAAAGAAAAGTATCTCAAGAGCTTACATCTCTGTCATGGCTCCCCGTACACCTGGATATTACAACATCATAGTAACTATGGTAACACTACAAACAACAATTTTCCTTAAAGGGATAGTCATGAAATTAACCAAGAAGTAAAAACACAAGGTTTTAACATTTACAGGGTGCAAATGGGTGATATGGGTTCGTGGGCCGAAAGGGCCTGTTAGCGCATTGCACGTCTAAATTTAAAATGAATATCTTCCACGTAACCTATTCTGTCTTTATATTTAGATATTTTGATGGCCACTTCCACAACAAGCACCGAGATTGCTACATGGACAAACTTCTCCAGCAACACAAGTTGCCCGTTGCCATACACCACTTTCCCAAAATTTACACTTTCTGCATACTTGCTAATTTGCTTCGCTGGGGCTATTCTGAACAGCCTGGCTTTCTATGTGTACTTCTGTCAGATTCCCAGCACCAACAGCATTATTGTTTATTTGAAAAACCTGGTCATAGCCGATTCCTTGCTGGTCGTGTCTCTGCCAATAAGAACCATTGAAATGCAAGTAACATTTTCCATTACAATGAGAAAGCTGTACTGTAACTTCATAACCTTAATCTTCTATTTGAATATGTATTCAAGCATTCTC
The DNA here is from genome assembly GCF_036971445.1 of Narcine bancroftii. NCBI lineage: Eukaryota > Metazoa > Chordata > Chondrichthyes > Torpediniformes > Narcinidae > Narcine > Narcine bancroftii. The sequence goes on along the minus strand of NC_091477.1, from coordinate 117,592,199 downwards.
TTCTTGGGATACATAGCAGCCCACAGATATCTGAAGATTGTGAAACCTCTAAGCACGTACACATTCCAAAAACTCAAAGCTGCAAAAATTCTATCCATAGGAACCTGGTGTACGCTACTTGCCCTTGGATTTTCTTATGCATTCCTGAAAGGAGAAAAGACACCACAGACCAACATAAAAACATCTTGTTTGGAATTTAGAAGTGGTTTTGGAGTTTATTGGCACTTAACCCTCCACACTGGTGGCACAGTCTTGTTTTTTGTTGTGTTAATAGGTCTCCTCTTCTTCTATTTTCAAACTTTGAGGCGACTAGGCAAAGCCCCGCCCTCAAGTTCATCCAGTAAGCAAGTCAAGGCAAAGAACAATATCCTGGTTTTGCTTGTTGTATTCTTGATTTGCTTTGTTCCCTACCACATCTTAAGGATTCCTTACATGATGAGTCAGATAAATGTCATTTCCGACTGTTATTGGAAAAAGATGCTGCTCAACCTCAAAGAACCGACTATAGTTCTAGCAACGCTAAATTCGTGTTTGGATCCGGTGATCTACTTTCTATCTTGCAAGGCATTTAGGTCAAAGATAGGGCTGGATAAAAAAGCAAATGACTCTGATCCACAAAATGACCACTCCTCACACGTGACTCCGCTAGGCACCACAGGAAATAGCCAAAGCAACGTGAATGACTGCAATGTTATGAAACTTGAAAGTTTGAGTTAAGTTTCAGTCTCAGCCATTTTGCATGATCACGAAGATGTTAGCCAATCGTGTGTCGAGATTATATGGCCGGTTGGAACTGCAGGGAAGTAAATATTGAACAACACATCCCTCACATTCCTCCTGCGATTCTGGATTGGACCAATTTTGAAATACTGTTGGAGTTCCTCATCTAGTCAAAAAGTAGCCAAAGGTCTCACAAAACTGAACAAGAATCAGTTAACACTGGTGAATGTTGCTAAGAAAACTTTGAGCAAAAAGGAAACAAAATAGCACAACTGCACTCCTCAGAAGTAACGTCAGGACCACTGACCCAAATCATTCAGCATAAAATCATTCTCTCTCATCATACATTTGACCCAAACTTCAGACTGATAGGGATTCTCACAGCTTTCATGAGATGGAAAGGACATTGATTTAAATAGTAAACTTCTGCGACTTTCATTTTTGTGAATTACCACATTTTGAACTCTGTGCCATAAATTGCCTCCCAATATCCATGTGCAATGCAAGTAACAGTTTTTAATCTTTTTTTTTAATGTTTCAGAAATTAGCTTGAAGATGCTCTTTTATTCCAGTCACAAACATCTGGATTATCTTTTTTTCCCAACAAGTCTGCAGTTCTAATATCAACCTTCTCTTTAAACTGATGAGAAAGCAGTTTCCACCACCTCGAGTGAACAAGTGCCAAATACTTGAGATAAGAATGATCTGAAAAGGAAATACAATGTACACATCTCATTTTTAGTATTACCAGTGGTTCTCGGACTTTTTCCTTCCACCCACATCCCACTCTAACTAATCCCTATGCCATCGGTGCTCTGTGACAAAAAGTAAAACAAAAATGGATTGCTTAAGAAGGTATGTGGTTGGAAAGATTGAGAATTGCAGCTCGAGACCCACTTGTAACCAAAATATTTTGCTTGAGAAAAATGGTCATTGGCCCATTTCCTTTGGAGTTATGAGACCGTGCACATAACGAGTCAATGAGGGACGATTAAAACAGTGGTTTTCAAACTTTTTCTTTCCACTCACATCCACCTTAAGCAATCCCTTACTAATCACAGAGCACCAATGGCATAGGGATTACTTAAAGTGGGATGTGAGTGGAAAGAAAAAGGTTGAGAACCAATGAATTAAACTAACTGAAGGTCAAAGTTCAAATTTATTGCCGGAGTGCATACACGACATCCCAGACAACCCTAAGATTCCCTTTCCTCTGGTGTTTTATGAAATTTGTGCATCGACTCCCCAACAACAGCACATTACTGTTCAATGTTTGATATGAGTTTATGGCCGTATGCATAAGTACTGCATAACAGACTGAAAACTATGTTACTGTATTGGACAAGTGCAATCCACTTGTACCATATCAGAAGCACATTTTCGATCTTTTCATAAATATCTGGCGAATGAAAATGTTCCCTGAAGGTTAATGTTCTCTTTTAAATAATTAGAAAAATGGAAGCGAGGGACAAGTAGGTTGAAGCATATCATTTACTTTGGTTCCTTGCTAGCTTTGCCATTTTGCTACATTACTGCAGTCATAACCAGGTGCTTGCATCAAAAAAGAACCAAGTTGTGAATGCAAGGAACGATACGCTCATTATCAGACCATGAGGTCATTTTGAATAAAGGGGCAGAATGTGTCTGAATTAAAAGAGGAAGTTGTCATTTTTATAACTAACCTGAGGGAAAGAAAACCTGCTGCACAATATCTTGGACATTTGTGATGACACAAAAACAGGCTTGCTCTTGTAATTGGACAAAACTTGAGATGAGACGAACAACATGTTAAAAAGAAAGAAATCAAGGTCCCTTTATATGCTTCAGCTCTTTTAGTTTGTTTGTTTTTGTTGCTATTTTCACTTGAGATGTAGCTATTGTAAAATATCCCTGTCACAAATATTGTACAAAGTACTCTTTCTGTGGTCTCACCCACCTCTCAAGGTTCATCAACTTTTATTCATTATTCCCGATGCAATAAAGAAAGGAAGTCCATTTTGTTCTTAACTTTTTTGCTTTGCTTATATTTTTTCTTCGTGTCGGTAGGTTCTAGCTGGTGGAGCATCAGGGAGATCAGGTTAGTGGATATCCAGATCCATCTATGCAGCAGGATCCTGTACTCTCTCTAAGAGGGCAGGTAGGGTAAGTACACAGGTGTGGTGGGTCTTCAGCAGAGGTACACAAGGCAGGTAAGATACGCAGGTGTAGGGAGCGCTCACAGAGGTACACAGGGCAGGTGGCTACACAGGTGGAGTGAATGCTCACCGAGATAGGTAGGTGGATTACACAGGTGCAATGAGTGAACACAAAGATACCCAGGCCAGGCATGTCACACAGATGTAGTGAATGTTCACAGTCATTCCACAGCAGTCAGCACATTTCCTCCACTGAAGTCATTGTGTCCACCCCTTCTCGTCCACTCACTGTCAGCTTCTGATGCATTTGAAAATGACAACGTGTCAGTATGTGTCATGCTTCCTGTTGAGGCATTGCAGCTCACAAGACTGATCAACTGATACATTTTTATATCTACAAGATTTGGGCGAGAGAACATCAGCGTTACTGTGCATGTGTGGGTTGAGTAAAGTGTTCAAACTTAATGACTGTCAGAAACCGTTGGCAGATTATGCGGATTGAACAGACTCTGAGGATTGTGTTTCTGTTGACTGACTTCACACAACAGACATAACACACATTATGCAGGACAAGCATTCCTATATAAAAATAAATATTATTTAATAAATAGTAGTCTCGGATGGTCAGTGTGAGCAGTTCCTTTGGTCGTTCAGCATTTTCACTGCCCATGGGAAGAGTCTATTTCTCAGCCTGGCGGTGCTAGCTCTGATCCTCCCGTATCTCTTACCTGATGCGAGCAGCTGAAAGATGCTGCGTATGGGGTGGAAGGCATCCTCAACTATCTTGCACTCCCTCTTCAGACAACGATTCCAGTGGATCACGTCAATGTCGGGGGAGGGGGCTGGAGTGATCCTCTTTGCCACTCTTGTGGTCCTGTGGATTGACCTCTGATCCAATTCTCTACAGCAACTATGCCACACTGTGATGCAGCCAGCCAGGACATTCGCAATGGAGCTCCTGTAGAAAGTTGATATAATGGTGGCCAGTAGCCTTGCCCACTTCAGTCTTCTCAGGGAGTGCAGTCGCTGTTGGGCCTTCCTGACAAGTGAGAAGATGTTGAGTGTCCGCGATAGGCCACTAGTTAAGTGGACTCAGAGGAAGTTGGTGTTCTTTACTCTCTCCACTTCCAATTTGTTCATGTGCAGTGGAGGGTGGTCAATCCTGGTCCTCCTGAAGTCCACGATCATCTTTATTGTGTCCACTTTGAGACTCAGGTTTTTATTCTCAAACCATATCACAGCGCCAAACTACAAATGACCCTAGAACAATAAACCACTTGCACTGCCCCGAGCCTGGAGTTACACAAAGGAACAGGAGACTTGACATTTGAAGCCTTAGGATTCAGCGTAACAGGGATTTAAATATTGGACACCAATCAAGAAAAACTTCAGAAGCTGATGAACAAATAAAAAAGGCAGGTCAGGGAACTGAGCCACATTGCTTCCTGTCACGTGTCCCCAGACTCGGTGAAAAGCTGTTTTGCACGGCGTCAAGATAACTCATACTGAAGGAGAGAAGGGGAGTGAAAGTGATTGTGCAAGGAGGAGTAAGAGTTGATGTTTCAGGCCTTTGAAGAAGATAAAGCAAGTTAGTTTTAAATTTCAAAGAAAGCTGAGGAGGGGTGGATATGACAAGGGGGGGTGAAGTGACAAGAGCAAATAAGTTGATATGGCAGTTCAACCAACAGAGAACATGACTGCACAGTACCGGCCCTTCAGCCCTCGTTGTGCAGACCTATATTGTATATTCCTCCCAAATAATTCTAAAGCCTTCCTACCTCATTATCCTCTATTTTTCTTTTGTCAATGTGCCCGTCTATGAATCTCTTAAATACCCTTAAAATTTCAGCCTCCACCACCACCCCGGCAATGCATTAAGAGGCACTCACTGCTCTCTGTGTGCAGACCTTACACCTGATGTCTCCCCTAAACTTTCCTCCCTTGCACAGAGGTCCTCTTGTGTTACTACTCCTGCCCTGAGAAAAAAAAAGGTACTGGCTATCTACCTTATCTAAGCCCCTCAGAATTTTGCAGACTTCTATTAAATCACCCCTCACCCTTCAGAAAAGTCCCAGCTCTGCTAACCTTGCCCCAGAAGACACATTCTCCAATCCAGACAACATCCTGGCAAATCTCCTCTGCACCCTCTCCATAGCTTCCACATCTTCCTGTAATGAGGTGACAAGAACTGAACATGATACTCTAAGTGTGGTCTCATCAGAGATTTGTAGAGTTGCAACATGATCTCTCAACTCTTGAACTCAATTCCCCAACTAATGAAGCCCAGAATCCCATAGGCCTTCTTAACTATCCTATCAACCTGTGCAACAACTTCGAGACTTTTTTTATTAGGTTGTTTATATGAATGTTTACACTACGAACCTGCTACAAAACAATGAATTTCATGACTTGTTCATGAAATAAATTCTGATTCTATATAGATTCGGACCCCAAGGTTCCTCTGCTCTTCCACACTTTTAAGTATCTGACTACCAACTCTGTTACTCAGCCTTCAGGTTTGACCTTCCAAATGCATCACCTCACACTTATCTGGATTGAATGGCACCTACCACATTTTCACTCAACTCTGCATCCTATGTAACCTTCAACAAACTTTAACACTATCCAATGTTGATCATCTCAAAAGAAATGATCAGTTACTGGGACATCTGAATAATCACAACTTAGAAGAGAAGAAGTGGAACCTTTTATCATGTGTTGCATGCTGCTAATAGCAGAGCCGTGGGACATGGGCACCCTCCAACTGGAAGACATCAACATCTTAAACCATATGGAGCAAAAGTAGGCCACTCGACTCATCGAGTCCGCTCCGCCATTCCATCATGAGCTGATCCATTCTCCCACTCAGCCCCACTCCCCTGCCTTCTCCTCATAACCTTTGATACCCTGACTATTCAAATACTTATCGATCTCTGCCTTAAATTCACCCAATGACTGAGCAGGCTGGAGGTGGAGCGAGAAAAAGAGCCAAATATTGTAGAAATGGACAGCCCTGACGAAGACAGAAAGGTAAAGGTTCCATTATTGTCATGTAATACTACATTTAGAATGTAACATACATTAAATTATTTTGTCTACCATAAGGCAGACAGAGAGTCACCACTTTGTTCAGCGCCCCTTGCAGAAACTTACAGCATCTGTGTTCCTAGGTGATCTCCCCTCCAAGTACTGACCAGGCCTGAACCTGCTTAGTTTTCAAGATCAGACAAATTCAGGCATATTCAGGTTATTCAGTTTTTATTCGGTTATTAAGTTCTTTTTAGTAGGTTTTTATTAGGTTCTTCATTAAGTTTTTAAGTAGGTTAAATAAAGTTGGAGAATTCCATATAGCCAACATTCCCAGAGGGATGATAAGACATTATTCCTCGAACTTGAGTTGGGCCTCATTGTAAAAATCCAACACCATTAGATGCTCCTGGCTGCCAATATTCTCATATTTATTTGTCGATGAGGTAGTAACCACATGACTCGAGAGCAGAGGTCATAACAATAACTATTTACAGGTAAGTGGAAGCTCTGTATATAGTGACTGTACCGCGCCTGGACTCTGTTGAACTCCAGCCCCGATCTGGAGCTCGCATTTGCGCAGACCGCTACCACAGGTACGGTGGCTGAAACACGATTCAGCGGGTGCTGAGTGACTGGTCTACAGTGTCTGAATGGGCAATGCACCTCCAGAATATCAAATCAAACGAGAACAATTCATAAGTGAATTCAGTGTTGAGTCTCCAGATTGATCTTAAAATTATCACTTTTGCTTTTACACAAGTCAAAAGGAAATCTAAACTGCTTCGTGTGGTTATAAAAGCCCTGCATCTAAAGGGACAGAAGTGATCCTTTCCCATCCAGATTAATGAGGCCTTTCAATTCTACACTTGCTTATGTTGAAGAGATTCATCACCTCTCTCCAAATGGCAACACAGAGCATCCATTATTTTCATGCGTATACAATGCTTTTGGGAAAATCTAACCCCATTTACATTCAAAAACCCACAAATCAGATGTAAGAGCAGAGGGAGAGACAAACCAAGCAGCTCGACAAGCTGGTTACATATCCCACAATTCACTGGAATTTGGTAACACTTGCAACATCTATTTTACTTCCTCTCTTGCTACGCTGCAGAGCTTACAACACTAGAATGAAATGAGTTTCTTCATTGTATTTACTGTTAGCGATGTGTTCTCTCCTGAACTGGGAAAATCAAATGCAAATTAAAGACAATCTTGCAGAACACTTCCATTCCATCCGCAAATGTGATCCTAGGCTTCACACAAAATGAGTTTTCAGGAAAGGGGGAGGTGTTGCAAGTGGGACGAGGCAAAATAATAGTTCATTCAGCAAGGATTAAATGGGCCAAAGAGCTTGTTTCGGTGTTGCACTGCTCTATGGTCTTAATGCCAAGGTTTCAGTTGCCTGTCACTTTCCATTCTCCTTCTTGTTCCCACTCTGACCTCTAATCTTGGTCTCCTACACAGGCCATTCTCCACCATTCTTTTAGGATTCTGCTCAAAGTTTATGGGGCACCTTCCCTATGAACCAGTCAAAGTTTAGTTGGTTTCTTCCGTACTTCTCCCTTATCGACTACCTTAAAAAAAATACTTATTTTACGTGATGAAAACAAAAATAAATGCGCTGTGGCCCCCAGCGGGGTCGTTTGGCCCTAGCTGAGAATAGCTGTCTTACACAATATCAATATAGTTCAAATGAAACTCAAAGAACAGCACCTTAAAAATCATCAAGAATACCTACAGGGAAACACAAGCAATCCGATACCTAGATATTAGACTAGATAATAATCTAGGCCATCTATACAAATTAAATTATCAGCCATTAATGAAAAAATTACAAGATGACTTAGAACATTGGAAAGATTTACCACCAACACTGATAGGAAGGGTAAATTGCATTAAAATGAATATCTTCCCAAGGAAACATACCTATTTCAATCATTACCAATTCACCTAACAGAGAAATTCTTCAAGGAGCTAAAGCAGGGGTGTCAAACTCAAATTCACGGAGGGCCAAAATTAAAAACTTGGACTAATTCGAGGGCCGAACTAAATATTTATTGAAAATTTTCAACAACATCTGCATGTTTTCTCTTCTTTCAACATATGTAATGTTAAACTTTTTCTTATTAAAATAAATGTTTAATAATAGTTTTGGATAAACTCTTTCCAGAAGCATTAACAAATGAGAAATAAAATATTCAATCAATAATATTTCTCTATAGAGGATTTGTCAAATGTTGCTAGTGTGCTGTCGAATAGTAAAATCTGAGGGCTATTGAGAATGTGGGAGAATAACATGATTCCTGAAACAATCAAATGGGTGACTGATTGTGGGCATGAACTCTAGCAGGGTTATTTGCCATGCCCTTTTTCCATTGGTACAGATATCCTTTGATCTACACACTTTTCAAGTTTTATGCCTAATAAGCTTGTATCCAGGTGCAGGACCATTTTTAACCTGGAATATATTTATCACTGTGACATGAAACTATTGGAAGATTGTTTTATCCTGAGATTAAAGTTCATAATCCTTACTCAGGCCTGTGTGCGAGAGGGCGGGGTTTGCGGGCGATCGGGTTGGACAACGACAGTGCGGGGGCATCGGCTCTCGCTGCAGGGCGGCATCTCAGCGGATCAGCGGCCCTGTCACCGAGAGTCGCGGGTCGGCCTGCGGCAGGGAGGGGGAGTGGGCAACGGTCCTGGCGAGGTCAGGCCCCCCCTTAGTTTCTGCCGGACCCCCCTTGACCTGCTGAGTATCTGCCGGACCCCCCTTGACCTGCTGAGTTTCTCACGGACCCCCCTTGACCTGCTGAGTTTCTCCCGGACCCTCTCATCTTGACCTTCTGAGTTTCTCCCGGACCCCTCCCCCTTGACCTGCTGCGTTTCTCTCGGACCCCCCTTTGACCTGCTGAGTTTCTCCCGGATCCTCCTTTGACCTGCTGAGTTTCTCCCGGAACCCCTTTGACCTGCTGAGTTTCTCCCTTCTGGTGTTTTTACGAGAACCACAGACTTTCGCTCATACATTGATGAGGGGGATCAAGGGCCAAACATTGTCAGGTACCTCTCTGCTGGATAAAGGATACGGTTTAACCCGCTGAGTTTCTCCAGTGTTGGGTTTTCACGAGGTAGAGTCAAAGGGCCGAAGGGCCTGTTTCTGATCTGTAATGTTCGACGGACCCTGCTCTTCTTTCCGTGCCAGTGTCCCAGGACCTTTCCAGGGCAGTCTCCGCGCTCAGGACCGCGCTGGGATCCTGGTCAGTGGTGGAGGAGCAGGTGAGCGTGGCTAATCCCGATCCAGCCCACGCCACTCCCGAGATTGGCGGGGGGTTCCACCCTACCTGCCCGACCACCCTCGCTCTCCACGTGTACTCCGGGAACCCGCCGCTGGTCCAGTGGGAAGGCGCAGGGCGGCAGGCAGCCAGCGCCCCCATCGCCCGGCGGAGAGTCCCAATCTTCCCTCCGGCATCCCGACTCCATCTGCAGCTCCAAGAAACGCTGTGCCACTGGGGTTCCGGGCGCTGGGAAGCGGCCTTGGCTTCCCCTGACACCGGCCAGGCCGCGCTGCGGTGGGGGGGTGGGCGGGGGGACACGACAGCATGTTTATAAAACCACCCACCACTACTTTTCAAGGACCAGGATTTTTCTCTCTCTCTCTCCCTGGGACACAGCGGTTACTGTGCATGCGCTATACTGGCGCGGCGGCCAGTGGGCCACCTCTAATACATTTTTGATATGATCTTGCGGGCCAAATATAATTATATCGCGGGCCAAATTTGGCCCGCGGGCCAGAGTTTGACATGTGTGAGCTAAAGGAAATAATAAGGAAATTCTTATGGAAAGGGGGGAAACCGAGGATAGCGCTAGATAAATTAACAGAATGGTACAAACAAGGGGGCTTACAGCTACCAAACTTTAAAAATTATTATAGAGCTGCACAATTAAGATATCTATCAAATTTTTATCAAACAAGGGAAAAACCAGATTGGACCAGGTTAGAGCTAGATAAAATAGGGGAGAAGGTACCAGAACATATACTTTATAAGTGGGATGAAAAACTGGTGCAATATAGAAGTTCACCAGTACTGAACCATCTGCTCAACATTTGGAAGAAGATTCACGTAGAAAGGAAAAAAACAAATTACCAACTACCAAAATTATTATTGACGCAAAATCAACTAATCCCTTTCACAATTAATAACCTTTCCTTTAGAAAATGGGAGAGAAAAAGGATCAAAAGAATAGAAAATTATTTTTTGGGAAATAATTTATTATCTTTTGAACAAATGAAGTACAAATATGGTATAACTCACGGTACAATGTTTGCATGCCACCAACTGAAAACCTACTTAAAGGACAAATTGGGAAGAAGGCTGAGTTTACCAGAAGGAAGCAGCTTTGAATATGTGATTACAAAAACAATGATAATAAAAAGATTTATAACAAACATGTACATCAAGCTGCAAGAGAAAGAGAACGATGAAATAAGCTGTAAACCCAAACAAAAGTGGGAACAAGATCTAAACATAAAGATAAAAAATGAAAAATGGGAAAAACTATGCTCCAGAACTATGAGAAATACAATAAACACGAGGTTACGCATGATACAATATAATTGGTTTCACAGGCTCTACACCACGCCCCAAAAGTTAAATAAATGGGACCCAACATTATCAGATAGATGTTTTCGCTGTAAGAAGGAAATGGGAACAACAGTACATGCAATTTGGGCATGTGAGAAAGTGGAAAAGTTTTGGGAAGATCTAAATCAGGTATTAAATAAAATCACAAAAAGCAACATCCCAAAAAGTCCAGAGATCTTTCTTCTAAGTAATACAAGAAGTAAAGAATTAGGCCTCAAATTGGATGACGCACAAAAAAGATTTATTATGATAGCCTCAGCTGTAGCAAAAAAAGGTATAATGTCAACCTGGAAATCAGAAGAGAGCCTGAGAGTACAGCAATGGTACATAGAAATGAATAAATGTATTCCATTGGAAAAAATAACGTATAATTTAAAAAATAACCTCACAGCATTCGAACAAATTTGGGAACCGTACATGGAACACAACAGAGAAGTCCTACCGCGGACCTCCACCCCCCCAAAATGATAGAATGAGAAGAAGATGAAATGAACTGACCCAGTGTGTAAAAGGAGATGATAAAATTTTCTTGTTTATTTTCATTGTGTGATGACATTGTTTAATGGGTTTATTGTAATGTATATGTTGAACGTTGAGTGGGTGGGGAGGTGGGTGGGAAGGAGGGAGGGAAGGGAGGGGGGAAAAGGGGGAGAAAACAACACTGTGTATATTCAAGAGGGAAATGTTTGTGTGTATTTTGGTCAATATGGTTCATAGTGTGAAAAATTTTTAAAAATTAAAAAAAAAATACCTACAGGGAGCAGCAGCAAACATTGAGGATCCACACCACCCAACACACGCTCCGCTCTCACTGCTGCCATCAGCAAGGAGGTATAGGGGCCACAAGACTCGCACCACCAGGTTTTCCAGGAACAGCTGCTCCCCCTCCACCATCAGACTCCTCAACAACAAACTCAATCATTTAAGGACTGCACTTTATTGTTTTTCCCCTCTCAGTATTGCACAGTTTGTTCATAACTTTTTCAATTTTTAAGTTTTAATCAGACAGCATAGTCACGGGCCCTTTTGGCCCATGAGCCTGTGCCGCCCAATTACACCCAAGTAAACTACAACCCTTGAATGGTGGGAGGAAATCGGAGAACTGGTGGAAACACATGCAGAAACGGGGAGAACATAGAAACTCCTTACAGACAACGCGGGATTCAAATCCTGCTCGTTGGCCCTGTAACAGCATTGCACTAACTGCTATGCTATCTGTGCCACCCCCTGTAAAGAAATTTACATTTCTTTATTTGTTTCTTCTTGTTTACAGTTTTTTGCACTACCAGGAAGTGGTCATTCTGTCAGGCCCGCAGGAAAAAGAATCTCAGGGTTGTATGTGATGTCATGTATGTACTCTGACCATCAATCTGAACTTTGATTTTGACTTCCAGTTTCGACTCTCATATGTCCAGCATTCAATCTTCTGATTTCCTATCATCCGATTTTTTAGATTGAATTTGCTTCTTCCTATTTACACCTCTCCCCCCAAGTCACATTTTAATCATCCCCTCTCCTGCCATACCATCACAGCGCACCAATTTCTCCCAGTTTCCACCCTATCACAGTCGAAAGTTTGTTTCCCATGGTGGAAGGGTCCAGGATAAGAGAGCACAACCTCTGGATTAAAGGGTTTCTGCTTAGAACAGAGATGCACAGGAATTTCTTCAGCCAGAGGGTGGTAAATCAGTGGAACCTCACTGGCTATTCTCTGAGATCAGCGCAAGATAAATGAGGAACAATACACTCTGCAATTAAAACATCTTCCCCACATTTAAAAAACACTGAGCATTTTACAGCAAGGATAAGAGGCCAGGCGCAAGAGAAATAATGATGATACATTTAATATGGAATAGAGAGGGTGCAGATCACACATTTATAATGTTATTTTTTTCAAGCTGAATCAATAAACCAATGAAAGTTTTCATGTGAATTTATGCTAATATCTCCTTGGAATGTAAAACAAAATAGAATATAGATAGAACATTACCACACAATACATATATAATTAAGAAAGGAATAGATAAGATAGAGGCAGGAAAATTGCTTCCACTGGTAGGGGAGACTAGAACTTGGGGATACGGCCTCAGGATTCAGGGGAATAGATTTAAGTTGGAGATGAGGAAAAACTATTTTTTCCCCAGAGAGTTGTGAATCTGTGGAATTCTGTGCTCAGGGAAGCGGTTGAGGCGACTTCATTAAACATATTTAAGGTTCAGTTAGATAGATTTTTACATAAAAAAAGGAATTAAAGGATATGGGGAAAAGGCAGGTGGGTGGAGTTGAGTCGATGATCAGATCTGCCACGATCTTATTAAAAAGCGGAGCAGATTCGATGGGCCGGAGGGCCGACTCCCGCTCCTATTCCTTATGACCAATATAAACCTATGCAACAAACTAAATTATCCCACCTCACACCCATAATTCTCTATTTTACTTGCATCCATGTGCCTGTCTATGAATCTTTTACTTGTCCTTATTGTACCAGCCTCCGTACCCTGGCACTCACAACACTCTGTGTAAATAATTTACCCCTGACGGTTCTCCTAAACTTTTCTTCCCTCACTTTGTAAAGATGTCCTCTGGTCTTTGCTACTCCTGCCCTGGGATAAAAGTGCTGGCTGTCCACCCTATCTCTTCAAAGTGTATGAGTCATGTAAAGAAACTAGGGTTGAAGGGGTGATTATGATCTACCTATCCTTTTACATTTAATTTATGCTATATGACTTGCGTGTTTCACATACAGGTGTAACTGTAGCAAGCAAAAATATCACCGCCTCGGTGTCTGGTATTTAGGTATTTGGAAATAAACCTTCGACACAAGGCTCATGATCAGAGTGAAAACAAAAGTACATCTTTAAGTTTGGTGAGATCGTGTGCTGGAAACCAACCATTGAAACTAAACAGAGGGACGGTGACCAGAAATAGGTCATATGATCAAAATATTTTGAAGTGATCCAGTGGAAATCCACATTATTTTTGAAACGGGAGGAAGAAGTTGTCTAGTTTGTGTCATACGACTATCAGATACTTTCAATCTATTGAATATGTTGTTACAACACAATCCACAGTCTCGAGCTCCTCTATCACATTGCTTGATTGCTTGTGGTTGATCTTTACAAATCCCACCCAGCAAAATCAAATGAGCACCTCATCTAAAAATTTAAAGATGTAAGCTGTGCAGACTGGGAACAGGAAAACCACCATGTCAAACAGCTGGATTTTCAAAAGATATTTCTAAAGGCACTGCACACAAAAAGTGTCCTCACTGACACTATTAATGAGCACAAAGGGGTTATTAACAGCGCAATTTGTTCAGTTTCATTTCCCCTTTCCATTTTTACATTTGAACATTTGCTTACAGCTTTGGTATCCGGGAGCAGATGCTCGTTCGGAAGGAATAGACATGGACCGTTCCCTCTGCTATTCTCCGAGGTCAGTGCAAGATAAACAAGGAACAACACACGGCAATTAAAACATCTTCCTCACATTTAAAAAACACTGAGCATTTTAGAGCAAGGATAAGAGGCCAGGCACAAGAGAAATAATGATGACGTGGTTAGTATGGGATAGAGAGGGTGCTGGTCACAAATTTACAATATTTTTATCTCCAGCTGAATTCATAAACCAGCATTTCATGATTATAAAATAAAATTCAAGTTATAAATCTGTATTTATGCTAGATTCTGCTTGTATTGTAAAACAAAATAGAACATAGATAGAACATTACAGCACACTTCAGGACTTGCATCCCACAATGTTGTGCTGACCTGTATAAACCTATTTAACAATCTAATCCTTCCCCACCTCACACCCATATCTCTCTATTTTTCTTATATCCATGTGCCTGTCCCCATTGTACCAGCCTCCACCACCACCCGTGGCAAAGCCTTCCAGGCAACCGCGACTCTCTGGGTAAAAATAAAACTTACCCCTAAATCTCCCCGAAACTTTCCTATGACCTCTGGTGTTTCCTACTCTCACCCTGGGGAAAAAGGTGCTGTGGCTGTTTCCCCTAACTATGCCTCTCATAATTGAGCCAAAATTCTTCATCAAAGAGTACAGGGGCCTTGTAAGGAGGTCTAGGGTAGGAGGGATGAGGCAGTCACGTTATCTTTGGACAGATGTTGTGTTTAAAAATCAGGAAGTCATGATGCTGTGGCATAAAACTTTGGTGAAGCAGATTTGGTCACTTCATTGCAGGAAGGAAGTGGAGGCTTTGAAGAGGCCTCATTGGGGTGGTGTCTGGAATAGAGTGTATCGGCAAGCAGAAGAGGGTGAAGAAATTTTTTTTTTAAAGTTTAGACATTCAGCAGGGTAACAGGCTATTTCGGTCTTCGAAATGTACTGCCAATCAGTACATTTCGAAAGGTGGGAGGAAACCCCACGCAGACATGGGGAGAGCGTACAAACTCCTTACAGATAGCTCCAGATTCAAGCCCGGGTCACTGGTGCTATTATAACGATGTGCTAACCTGTTCCAGTCCAAATGGGCCGGGATGCTGTCTGGATTAGAGGGCATTAGCTATAAATGGAAATTTGGACAAACTTGGACTATTTTCTCTGGAGCATCAGAAGCTGAGAGGGGAGACCTGATAGAAAATTCTAAAATTGCAAGAGGCAAATACAAGGTTGATAGAAGACCACAGCTGGGAACTGAATATCTATAGATACACAGTGTATCGGAAGGACAGGAAGGTCGGCAGAGGTGATTCTGCTGGTAAAAATTGGAATTAAATCTTGGAGAGTGGAGACATTGGATCAGAAGACAGAAACCCTGTGGGTAGAATTAAGAAGCTTTAAGGGTAAAAAGACTCTGATGGGAGTCGTTAGCCCCTTTTCCACTGGTACCTTGTCCCAGGAATTAACTGGGACAGGGTCCAGTGGAAAAAGAAAACTGTCCGAATGCCGCCGTCAAATGATACCATTTCATGCCAAGGATTAACCACCTCGATCCCTATCCAAATCCTTGGCTAGGGATGATTAAAAAAATAACAGTGGTAAAGGGACAGCAGAAAGTCACCCATTTTCAGTTGAAGGTAGCACACTCCAATTCCTGGAGATGAATTGTGACCCAGTTAAGGGTCATCCAGAGGAAACGGCTCAAAGGGCTTCCTATCACGGGATACTGCAAGGCCAATTAACTGGGGGGCCAGTGAGAAAGGGGCTAAATACAGGCCTCCAAACAAAACCCAGGATGGGAGGTGTGCAAATGACAGAGAGGAGATAGAGGAGGCATGCAAAAAGGGCAATGTTACAATTGTAACATGCAGGTTGATTGGGAAAACCAGATTGGTGCAGAATCAAAAGAGAAGGAATTTATTGAAAGCCTTCAGGATGGCTTCTTTGAACAGCTTGCAGCTGGGCCGACCAAGGGAATAGCAATTTTGGATTGGGTATTGAGCAATGAACCAGAGCCGATAAGGGAACTGAAGGCAAGGGAACCCTTAGGAGCTGGTGATTATAATATGATTGAAGGGAGTTTAGAAGGGAGAAATTAAAATTAGATGTGACAGAAAACCAGTGGAATAAAGGAAACTACAGAGGAATGAGAGAGGAACTGACCAAAGTTGATGGGAGAGGCACACTAACAAGGAGGACAGCAGAGCAGCAATGTTTCTGTGAGAAATAGGGAAGGTGCAGGATAGATATAATCCAAAAAAGGAGAAATATTTGAATGGTAAAATGACACAACTGTGCCTGACAAGAGAGGTTAAAGCCAATGTAAAAGCAAAAGAAAGGGTATAGATGGAAGCTAAAATTAGTGGGCAAATAGAGGACTGAGAAGCTTTTAAAAGCATACAAAAAGCAACTAAGAAAGTCATTAGGAAGGAAGGATGAAAAATGAAGAAAGGAGGCTAGCAAAAAATATCAAAAAGGATACTAAAATCTTTTATTAGTACTTTAGGAGTAAATTAAGAGGTGAGAGTAGATATCCGACCAATAGAAAATGGTGCTGGAGAAATTGTAATGGGAACCAATGAGACAGTAGAGGAACTAAAATTAGTATTTTGCATCAGTTTATTCTGTGGAAGACATTAGCAAAGTGCCAGATGTTGAAGGGTGTCAGGGAAGGGAAGTGAATGCAGTTACTCTTTCAAGGGAGAAGGTGCTCAGAAAGTTGAATGAACTACGGGTGGATAAGCCTCCCAGACCAGATGGATTGCACCCTCGTGTTCTGAAGGAAGTAGTGGAGGAGTTTATGGAGGCATTGGTATTGATCTTTCAGATATCACTAAATTCTAGCCTGGTCCCAGAGGACTGAAAAATAGTAAATGTCACCCCACTATTCAAGAAGGAGGGAGGCAGCAGAAAGGAAATTTAGACTGGTTAACCTGACATCAGTGATTGGGAAGATGTTGAAGCCAATTGTCAAGAATGAGGTTATGGTGTTCTTGAAGGCACATGACAAGATAGGCCAAAAACAGTGTGGTTTCCTTCAGGGTAAATCTTGCTTTATAAACCTACTGGAATTCTTTGAAGAAGTGACAAGCAGGATAGATAAAGGAAACGTTGTGGATGTCATGTATTTAGATTTTCAGAAGGCTTTGACAAGGTGCCGCACATGAGGCTACGTAACAAGATAAGACCTCAAGTTATTGCAGGAAACAGTCTAGCGTAGGTAGCGGCTGATTGGTAGGAAGCAGAGAGAAGGATACAGGGTTCATATTCTGGATGGCTGCCAGCTGCTCGTGGTGCTCCACAGAGGTCAGTTTTGGGGCCACTTCTTTTTAAGATGCACATTAATGATTTAGATTATGGAATGAATGGTTTTGTGGTCAAGTTTGCAGATGATACAAAGGTAGGTGGAGGAGTTGAGGATACAGGGAGGCTGCACAAGGACTTAGACAGATTAGGAGAATGGGAAGAGAAGTGGCAAATAAAATATAATGCCAGAAGGTGTGCGGCCACGCACTTGGGTAGAAAAAAAATAAATGGGAAGACTATTTTCTAAATGGGGAAAAAAATTGAAAACACCAAGATACAAAGGGACCCACAGAGTCATTGTACAGGACAGCCTGAAGGAAAATTTGCAGGTTGAGTCAGTGGTGAAGATTATAAGATCCTGGTGAGACCTCACTTGGAGTATTGTGAGCAGTTTCCTGGTGAGACCTCACTTGGAGTATTGTGAGCAGTTTTGGGTTCCTCATTTAAAAAGGCATGTGCTGATGCTGGAGAGGGTTCAGAGAACATTCACAAGGGTGATTCTGGAAATAAGAGGGTTATATAAGGCTCATTTGACAGCCCTTGGCTTGAACTCCTTGGAATTTAGAAGGTGGGGGGTGAATTTGATTGAAAATTTCAAAATGTTGAAAAGAATTGACAGAGCAGATGTAGAAATGTTGTTTCCCATGGTGAGAGGGCCTGGAACAAGAGGGCATAACTTTAGGATGAAGGACGTCCACTTAGAACAGAGATGCAGAGAAATTTCTTCAGCCAGAGTGGCAATTCTGTAGAATTTGTTGCCACAAGAGGCTATGAAGGGGAGGTTATTGGGTGTGTTTAAAGCAGAGATTGATAGGTTTTTGATTAGCCAGGACATCAAAGGTTAGGAGAAGACTAGGCAGTGGTGCTGAGTGGGAAAATGGATCGCCTCATGATAGAATGGCAGGACAGGCTTGATGGGCTGAAAAGCCTATTTTTGTTCTTATACATTAGTATACCTGGCTTTAAAGGTCTCAGGGTAGAGAGGTGAGTGCAGTCACGATCACCAGAGAAAAAATGCTTGGGAAGCTGAATGATGTAAGGATAGATAAGTCTCCTGGGCCAGATGGATTGCACCCGCAAGTTCTGAAACAAGTAGCTATAGAGATTGTGGAGGCATTAGTAATGATCATACAAGAATAACTAGATTCTGGCATGGCTCCAGAGAACAGTAAAGTTACATGGGTCATCCCGCTATTTAAAAAGGGAGGTAGGCCACAGAAAGAAAATTATAGGCCAGTGAGCTAGCATTGATGGTTGGGATGTTGTAGGAGTCAATTGCCAAGGAAGAGATAATAGAACACATGGATGTGAATGACAAGATAGGCCACAGTCATGCTGGTAAGGCAGAGCAGACTCGATGGGCTGAATGGTCTACTGTTCCTTTGTCTTATAAACAGGATATTATTCTGATCAGTGCCTTTGTTCCCTCAATGATAAATGCTGATGAAGTCCAGAGAAAGTCTGTGAAGATTTAGACTCTGTAATCTTGCTGTAGTCATCTCAAAGAAGCTCATCGATCTTGGAGACTTCAGTACAAGAATTGAAACTTACTAGAAAGCCTGGGAGGGAGCAATTGATACAGAACAGAGTTGGGAAGTGCATCTGTAATGGCCTGCAGTAACTTAGCCTGGGCAACATGCAAGACCTAATCATTACAGGGCCTATCATCAACCAAATTCTCACAAATCTCCTTGAATACATCCATGCTCTGGACACAGGTACCTCATTGTCTGCCTTATTGTCAGGAACAAAGACCATCAAGATGAGAGTTAGCAAGGCCTTGTGCAGTGCAGATTACTGGATGGACCACAGGCTCATTAACTCCACACTTGATCTCCAAATCTACAATAAAAAGCATCACCAAAGCACAAATTCTGTTATATTAATTAAATGTATACAAATTCACAGATAATACAGTGAAGTAAGAGCTTGCTGAGTAGTTGGCTGTTAATATGGACCACATTCTTGATGATGTACATGGAACAGTGCACCTCCAGAACAGGCCTTTCATGACACATACCTGCATCAGTCACAATGGCCAAATTAAAATAACACTCAATCTGCTCATGGAACTCTGTGGTCGAACAGCGACTACAGAAGATAAAGAATGACAAGACTTTTGCCTATTAAGAAACATACTGAACTGGCCATGGAAACCATCAGGCTGGTTCAATTAATATAATGAGGAAATTAAGTCCGTGCTATGAACAAACTTCACAATGCATACCACGCCAATCCAATGTCTTTCTCTAAAATAATGTATTTGCCATCATTTGTAGAAGCATCTTGTGGTGATATGTAATTACATCATTAGGTCACCATGGGTCATCCCGGTGACCTTGTCTATAAAGCAGTCCAGAGCTACAGTCTAGCCTTCCAGGTTCATCTTGCAGAGAGACAAGACGTCTTAGTGTACATATTAGTTTATTAAAGCTGTCTTATACTCGCACTGCTGGTGTGGTTATTGTCAGTACAATTTAATGTACAACTAATATGTTTAAGAAATAGACATTTCTATTATTGGAGCGGGCCTTTAAAATCGAGGCTGAGACGCTCAAAAGGTTTGATAGCTTTTATCAGGGTGGCTTTGTCTGGCTGGTAAAATTGTGGTTTGCATTCCGCACAGATGGGGCAGCTCTTGTTCACTGACCTCACTTCCTCTACTGAAAATGGGAGGTTTTGGGTTTTAATGAAGTGGAACGTCTAGCGACCCCCGGGAGGCCCAGCTCATTGAGCAAGCTCTGCAACTGGGATGTGTGGTTAAGGATGGCACAAGTGCCTCTGGACAGCACGTCCGGGGGCTCATTGAGTTTCTCGGGGCGTACAGAATGTCGTAGTTAAAAGTAGACAATTCTATCCACCAGCGCAGGGTTTTGTCATTCTTAATTCTCCCCTTGTTCTGATTATCAAACATAAAAGCCACAGATCGTTAGTCCGTGACGAGGATGAAGTGTTTGCATGCCAAATAATGTCACCAGTGCCTTACTGCTTCCACAATGGCTAGGGCCTCCTTCTCTACTGCTGAGTGTTTTACCTCTGACCCCTGTAGGGTTCGCGAGAAAAAGGCTACCGGTTGTACATCTTGGTTTAGGGTGGCTGCCAGAGCCACATCAGATGCATCCATTTCTACTTGAAAAGAGATCGACTCATCTATGGACCACATGGTAGCTTTAGCGATATGGCCCCTAATGTCCCTTAATGCTCTGGTGGCTGCTAGGCACAGTGGGAAACTGAGGCTTTTATAAGTGGGTGGGCCCTGTCGGCGTAGTTGGGGACCCATTGGGCGTAGTAAGCGAACAGCCCCAAACACCTTTTTAGTGCTTTCAGCGTGTGTGGCACTGGGAGGTCTAGGAGAGGGCGCATACGGGCTGGGTCTGGGCTGATTTCCACGTTCTGCACTATGTAACCCAGGACTGACAACTTCCTGGTACAAAAGACGCATTTGTCCCTGTTGTATGTTAGGTTCCTTTCCTCGGCTGCCTGGAAGAAGCATTTTAAATTCGTGTCATGATACTCCTGAGTGTGGCCACAGATTGTCACGTTGTCTAAGTAGGGGAACACCGCTTTCATTTGGAACTCATCTACTATTCAGTCCATTTCTCTCTGAAACAGGCACATTATTGGTGACACCGAAGGGGAGTCGCAGAAATTGATACAGCCTGTCGTCTGCCTCAAATGCTGTGTAAATGTGATCGCTGTTTCTAATGGGCTGCCTTCAGGTCTATGGTGGAAAACACCTTTTACTGCGCAATGTTGTTGACCATGTCTGCTATGCGTGGCAGGGGGTAGGCATCTAGTTGTGTAAATTTGTTCATTGTCTGGCTGTAATCCACTACCACGCGCAGTTTTTCTCCTGACTTTACTACAACCACCTGGGCTCTCCAGCCCTCCTGTAGTAGCCTGCAGACCTCTGTCCTAATGAAGGCTCTGTCCCTCAGGCTGTACCTCCTGCTCTTTGTCGCTATTGGTGTGCATTCTGGGGTCAGGTGTGTGAGCAGCGGAGGGGGTTCTATGTTCAGGACAGACAGGCTGCAGTGTTGTTTCTTTGTAAGGTGTAGTGGGGGTGAGGCCCGTTGTCCACTATTGTAATGCTTTCTAACTGGCAGTGAAAATCTAACCCCAATAGTATCGGGGCACGGAGGTGAGGGAGTAGTAGTAATTGAACCCTTCATATTTTTTACCCTGGATTTCGAGAGTAACCCTGCAAAACTGTTTTACTTCAGCCGCAAGGCTGCTGCCTGCTAACAGGATCTGGGGCTCACTTGGGCATGTGGGGAGGGCAAGGCGGTTGACTAACCCCTAGTCAATAAAACTTTCAGTGCTTCCACTATCTATTAAGCAATTTACCCTCACATCATTAATTTTGATGCACACAGTGGCGTCAGATAAATTGTGTGGACTTGCCTGATTCATGCGTAGGGAACCAAGTCTGGCGTGTCCTTTGATCCGA
This sequence comes from Narcine bancroftii, assembly GCF_036971445.1. Classification (NCBI taxonomy): domain Eukaryota; kingdom Metazoa; phylum Chordata; class Chondrichthyes; order Torpediniformes; family Narcinidae; genus Narcine; species Narcine bancroftii. The sequence continues at coordinate 117,570,513 of NC_091477.1, read as the reverse complement.
TAGTATTCGGCATCATATTTATCTCCTGAAGACATTTGTCCAAGATGGCTGGCTGCACATGGCATTCTTCTTCTTCTGTTTGTCTGTGGAGAAAGAAGAGCTTTCCCGCTTCTCATTAGCATGAGAATGGGCCTTGGCTGTGGCCTTGGGTTTCTGCAGACTTTTGCAAAATGCCCATGTTTTCCACAGTTGGAACAGACATTTTCTCTGGCAGGGCAGTGGGCTCTGGGGCGCTTTCTTTGTCCACAGAAAAAGTACTTGGGACCCTCAAGGTCTGCTGCTGCTGTGAATTCCTGTGAGACAGCAAACTTTTCTTTCGTGGGGCGAGAGAGTCCAGCAGTGTGACATTTGTCCCAGCCCCAGGGTCCTGTGAGTACTCTTCCAATTCTTTTCTGGTGCTTTCTAAAGCTTCTGCAATTGTCTCTGCCTCATCTTGCCCCACCATTCCTTTCTCCAGCAATCGATGTCTCGTCTCAGTGGACCGTACGCCCGCAACAATTCTGTCTCTAATAAGGTCCTCTGCGTACTCCTGAGCTGATACTGCTTTAAAGTTGCAGCCTCTCGCCAGGTCTTTCAGAGAGAGTATAAAGTCTCTGGCAGACTCCCCTACTTGTGACCTGGTCATGAGTCTGTACCGGGAGTGGAGTTCCCGATGCCCCTCACTGTAATGCCTCTGTAAAGTGCTCATTGCCTCTTGGTAGGACCTGGCATCCTGTATAAGGGAGTAAGGGTGGTCTCCCAGCTGGGCTAACAGCAGCATTAATAGCTCTTTATCAGATGCCTCAGCACCCTCCATGTAATTCAGAAAGCATCTCTGCCAGCGGCCAAAGTACATGCCGGCTCCGGGATTTCTGAGCGAGCTCCAGCCTGCCTGGTCGCAGCACATGACTAAGCCACAGTCTCTGGTCCCTTAGGTATAGCGAGGGCGGGCCTGGGGTACTGGGAGCTGCTGGTAGAGCCTCTGTGGGGCTGTGTCTGCTGGAGGAGTAACCTGGGTGCTTGGGGCTGTTGGCTGAGTCTCTGGCTTTGGGATGTTTGCAGCGGGCTTGGGGGAAATCCTAGCAGTAGCGTCAGGTTTCCGTGGTACTGGGGAAACTACTGCTGGGGAAGTGACGGTAGCGGTGTCTGCTTTCCCTGGCTCTGGAGTGGTCGGGAATTCTGCACGTACATGGCAATCGGGAGCACGACTTGTGGAGATCCTTCCACCCGCGCTTGTAGTGGCCCCATCTGTGCGGAACGCAAACTGCAATTTTACCGGCCAGACAAAGCCACCCTGATAAAAGGATCTCAGCCTCGATTTTAAAGGCCCACTCCCGTCCAATAATAGAAATGTCTATTTCCTAAAGGTAATAGATATATATTCCTGTTTCCCCTTCGCAATCCCATGTTCTGATGTATCAGTAGCCACTGTTATAAAATGCCTCCAACCCATCTTCAGCATATTTGGGTACCTGAACTACATACACACAGACAGGGGTGCTGCATTCATGAGCGCAGAAGTACAGCAGTACCTGCACGAGAGAGGGACTGCTACCAGCCGCACTACAAGTTACAATCCCAGGGGGAATGGACCAAGTCGAAAGGGAAAATGCCACTATCTGGAAAATGGTCCTCTTGACTTTAAATCAAAAGACCTGCCTGTTACTAGATGGCAAGAAGTGTTGCCAGAAGCCCTACACTCTATACATTCTTTACTGTGTACTGCCACTAACATGACCCCACATGACCGTATCTTTTCTTTCACAAGGAAAGCCACGACGGGCACAGTACTGCCTAAATGGATGATGACACCGGGACATGTTCTCCTCTGGAAGCACTGCAGACCCCACAAAGTGGACCCGCTGGTGGATCAAGTGGAATTGAGGCACGTGAACCCTCAATACGCCTTTGTCACATTCCCAGATGGAAGAGAAGACTCGGTGGCCACCAGGGATCTCGCGCTGGCCGGATGTGTGAACAACACGGAGGAAACACAGATGTCTACAGATCAACAAGGAGTGTAGCAGCAGTCACTAGAAGTCATCCATCGAGTCACCCCAGAGGACTATACCACCCACCCCGGAAATCAGGACCCTAGGTACACCTGCCCCACAAAATATCACCACCCTAGACTTGATAGCAGGATCTAATCCCACACAAGTGGATCCCCAGCCCACACGGCCATCTAGTACTTCCCACTCCCAAACCTCCACCAAGAAAGGCTGAAAGGCAGACCACATTCCCCCCCCATACCACTATTGAGGAGGTCCAGAAGGCAACGGAAGCCACAAAAAATTTTGGACTTATGAACTTACAAACCAGGGAAGGAGGACAGGGGCGGGGGGGGGGGGGGGGGAATAGTGGGGGTGAATGTGGTGATATGTAATTACACCACTAGGTCACCAGGGGTCATCCCGGTGACCTTGTCTATAAAGCAGTCCAGAGCTACAGTCTAGCCTTCCAGGTTCATCCTGCAGAGAGACAAGACGTCTTAGAGTCCATATTAGTTTATTAAAGCTGTCTTATACTCGCACTGCTGGTGTGGTTATTGTACACATCTAAATAAGAACTCTGCAAGATGCAGGCTCTGTGGCTCAGTAATAGGCCACAAGATACAGAGTTATGCTGATCAGAATGACTTTAAGCTTCTGTGCTTCACTGGTGGTTCACTGAGTGGCAGGATGCTCGTCATGGACACACAACACTGCCTCACTTGCCAGGAATGTGCAACAATGACTGCACTTCCTGAGAAAACTGAAGCGGGTAAGGCGGCCAGCTGCCATCATGTCAATTTTCCACAGAAGCTCTATCGAGAGAGTCCTAGCCGGCTGCATCACAGAGCAGTACGGTTGTTGTAGAGAAATAGATCAAAGGTCACTCCACAGGACCATAAGAGTGGCAGAGAGGATCACTGGGGTCTCCCTCCCCCACCACCGACAAGATCCGCTGGGAATGATTTGAAGAAGGCTCCCAAAATCCTTAAAGGCCCCTACCACCCCGCACACAGCATCTTTCAGCTGCTCCCATCGTGAAAGGGATACAGAAGTATTAGAGCCAGGAACACCAGCCTAAGAAAGAGTTTCTTCCCATGGGCAGTGAGACTGCTGAATGGTTGGTGAAATGCTCGTACAATCCCTCCGAGACTCTACAACTTATTTAACAGTATTTATTTGTTTTTATCTCTGTGCTGCACATAAATCGCTTGTAAATATGTTTCTGTGTGTTTGCATAGTTTTACACTGAGGACCGGAAAACACTGTATCATCTAGTTGTACTTATACAATTGTATGATAATAAGGAACTTGAAATTGAAATCATTATTTTAAAGTAGCAGACCTCAGGGATGGCTGATCATTTCAACCCAGTCCTAAAACAAGCATCTACAATTGGTGATTAAGTAATGCCACAATTCACCAAGTCAATGTCACAATTAAGTTAATTTACCACATTACACTTCATAAAGTGAGAATATTCTTTCCAGAGCAGTCTAACAGGTGAACTCTAACTGGATATTGTCACATAAAGTAGAAGGGCCAAGAGGGAAAGCTCCAGGAGCAGGTATATATCAGGGCGTCCACTGTTCATTATAAAACTGACAAATCTACTTCAGGTGTTATGGAACGAGGAAAACCCACACCAGCATCACTTGTAAATTGGAGGAGCAACACCTATTATTCTGTCTGGCCAGTGTCCAATAGGATGACAATGGCTTCTCTTAACCTACTTTCCATTCAACCTCCCTTCCTTTTCCCTTTGTCATCTCCACCCCCTTCCCTTTCCATTCATAGAGCCCTCTGTCCTTCCCCTGCTTGTTGCTGTGCCCTCCCTCCCTTATCTCCCCTATTACCTCCTGCCTTTGGGACCATGCTCCCCCCCACTACCATTTTGTTCAGGCACCTGCCAACATTTTTTTCACATGTTGATAAAGGGCCCAAGCCCAAACATCGGCAATGTATTTTGTTTACTCCCTCTCCACCCACCCATCGATGTGATCTACTGAGATCATTTTCTGAAGGCACCCAAAGTCGTTGAGGACCTCTACCACCCGGCACACAGCATCTTTCAGCTACTCCCGTAGGTAAAGTGATACAGGAGGATCAGAGCCAGCACCACCAGGCTGAGGAACAGCTTCTTCCCACGAGCAGTGAGAAGGATGAATGACCCAAAGAACTGCTCATACTAACCATCCTTCTTTTTTTATTATTAGTAGAGGACTCTTTGTGTTAACCCAGTTGACTCCCAAAGGAGAAGACTCTACTATATATTAAACAATATTTATTTAATCTTTATATATGTATGCACAGTGGAACCCCATCATAAGCGATAGTTTGGGTGAAAAAAACACATCGCAAAAAAAAAAGCAGGGTCACGCTGAATTGGGGTTTCAATAAATCGTTGTAGTTAAAGCTGAAATTAAAACACAAATTAAGTTTTAGTAAACTGACCATTCCCGCTGCTTGAGGCAACACCAAGTCCCTGCAGCTCACGGCAGCCCCAAGTACCTGGGGGCAGCATGACACCCGAGTCCAATGACTCATCACATTATATCCGGATTTGCATTAAATCAGGTTTCCACTATATGTAGTGCCATGAATCATTTGTTGGAGCATGTTTTGCCTGGTTGTGTGTTTGCATGAAAGATGGGAGAACAGTTTTGTTGGGATGCACTTACATAATCAAGTAATAATAAACTTGAGAAAGGAATCTTGATACTTTCCCACAACTCTGTCGCCTGTGCGAAAGGAACTTTCAAGCCCAGAATGGTCGAATCAACCATCTTTGAATAGATCGTAATCCCAAGGACTAGATGTCAGAGTCTTACCCCAGAAAGCGTAAACAACAACAATTGCATTTCTGAAAACAAAACAAGGGAATTAACACTTATGGGAACTGGCAAACAAGAGGCGTGTTCTAGAGATCAGCCACAATCATATTGAATGATGAGGCAGACCTGACAGGCCGAGTGGTTTACTGCTGCTGTTAAATTCTTCTGATCTTGTGGTTCTAAATATTAATTTGTTCAACGAGAGACAGAGAGAGGGAAAGAGAGCAAGGATAGTTGTCTTAAGTTTTCAACATTTCCCAGCTCAGCAGCCAATATTGAGTCAACAAGCACATAAGATATTTCGAGGAATCAGCCATTTGGATGAAGTGAAATTTATAGACAATTGGAAATTCATCAGGAGTAAGGAAATCAAATCAAGTTTATTCTTGTTGGTTTGTAAGTATCTGTAGTGATCAAGGTCACCTGCTGGGTCATTGATTAGGTTGTGGATATTTTGGGGGAAAAGAACCGACTTGTTCTAAGTCCCTTTCAGATCTTGCCCACAATTCCCATATGATCTGATTAGAACTAAACAACTCATTATTTTCCTGTCCTCCAATTACCACGCCTGTGGTCCTCCCCTTGCACCTGTTCCTCCCCCCTCCCACCCACCTTCCCCAATCCTCAAGCCTTTTTATTTAGACATCTTCCTGTTTATTGCTCATCCCTTGATGAAGGGCACAGGCCTGAAATGTTGATTGGAAATCTTTACCTCCTGTGGATAGTGTGAGACCTGTTGTTCCTCTGGCAATTTTGTGTTTTTGTACAAATAATCTGTTCGTTCTAATTCTTGGTGGGTACAATAAGAGTTGAGGAGCCTGCCATGTAAATCGTACCGAAAAAATTCATTGACGGTCATCACTCTACTGCCTCCCAACCACTGGGACTGTTGGACTCAGGTACTTGCAATCTAAATAGGAGCACGGTGTGAATGACCACACAGGCAGTAATTACCTTAATCAATTTTCCTGACATTGCAGTCTAAAAACCATAATAGGCATGACCACCATTGAACTTCAGGAGAAGAGGGGAGGAAACTTCAATCGTTTGGAATACATAATTCTTTAAAGGAAATTTAAGCCCTTGCACAAAACTATAATTATGTAACAGATACAATAATTAGATTTTTAAAAGTCTCATCACAAAATATCTTCCTGAAGCAAATTCATGCAAAAAATTAATTCAGAATTATTCAAAATTTTCTTAAATACAAATGGTTTAAAACAATAGTCAAGCATCAATTCTCAAAGTGTCAGAAGCATGTAGAAAGTAATATTGTATCACACCAGCAGATAGCTCTTTAAAATCTGGTTTCATCAACGTCAATCAACACATTTTCGAACAAACCACACATCCCTCAGCAAACCAGTCTTCAAATGAAAGGAAAACATTAGCAATTCAGCTGCTTCATCACAAAACATATTGAAAGTGTTTTGTACAAACACTTCTCAAGGAACCACGCAACCTGGCTGATCGAACTCGCCCAAGAATAATCTTTCAAAAATCAGGTACAAAATTTATTTTTCTTGTTGCATTGAAGGCATCAAGCTGTTTAAGAATGTTCATGTGCCAGGATGGTTTCTTCACAAGCTATCTTCTGAATATTCAAAAAGGGGAAGAAGTCAATCACAAATGTGAAAAAACACACCAATACTAGAGAAACACAGCACGTCAAACAGTGCCTTTATGTCGCAAAGATAAAGATACATCACCAACATTTTTGGGCTTGAGTTTGTGGGAACATGAGAGATGTCCAAACAAAAGTGGGAGGGGAGATGGTGAGGGTGGGAGATGATAGGTGGGGGGGGGGGGGGGGAGGACTGCAGGATTGAGGGAGGAGTCTTGGCTAGGAAGAGAGAGAAAAGAAGTAGGAACTGGATGACTAGTTAAAGTGGGGGGAGGGGGGAAAAGGCAAGCGGATTAGTGGAATGCAGTGAACTCAATGTTCATGCCCTGGTGTTGGAGGGTGCACAGACAAAAAAATGAGGGGTTGGTCCTCCAATCTGCGGGTGGTCAGGGTGGGGAAGTGTGAAAGGCCATGGACAGACATGTGAGCTTGAGAGTGGGACTCAGAATTGAAGTAGTTAGCTACGGGGAGTTCGCCCCCATTTTGGACGGAGAGGAGGTGCTGCGCGAAGCGATCTCCTAATACGCGACCAGTCTTTCTGAACATCTCTCGTGTTTCCCCCACACCTTGATGAAGGGCTCTCGCCCAAAACATTGGTGATGTATCTTTACCTTTGCTACACAAAGACACTGCTTCACCTGCTGAGTGTTTCTCTGGTATTTGTGTGCTTTTTCACTTAACCACAGTGTCAACAGGATCCTGTGTTTTATCTCTGATTACTTCTGACAAATGTAAGAATGCCACCTATTTACGATACCTCACTCCTGACGTCTGCTTCCATTGATAGCGATACATTTTGGGAGAATGCCAAAAGAAATTTAGTAGAGAAAGAAAAATGGAGAAAAAATAATGGTTGGCCTGAATTTCAAATTTTGCCTCACAACTTAATCATTGCCGCAATGACTCTAAAGTGGCAAGATTTGATCTTTCTTATTGTGAAAGATGCTAGATCCATGACTTGGCAAATTTCAGTTAGCGCAATGCCTTTTCAGCGCCAGTGATCAGGACTGGGGTTCAAATCCCACGCTGTCTGTAAGGAGTTGTATGTTTTTACCATGTCTGCATGTAGGCTCCAGTGTCCTCCCACTGTTCAAAAATGTACCGAGAGTGTAGGTCAACAGGTATCACTGGCCTGAACAGGCTCATGGGCTGAGTGCCCTGTTACGATGCTGGATGTCTAATAAATTTTAAAACAATTTCAGTTGCAGGAGCTACTCTTAAAATATTTTCTCACAAACGTAGTAATATAGAAGTTTGCTGCATTATTTCCCTAAATGCATGAAGAGAAGTTTTTTTTTGTGTGTTGTGTGTTGGGAGGATGGTGGTCCAAGTAAATTTGTCAGCGTAGGCCAGGAGTGGCCAAACTTGCTTAACGGAAGAGCCACGTACGATAAACTTCAGATGTTTGAGAGCCGCAAAACGTGAAAAAATATTACATCTACTTTCTCCTCTTGCATGCACATTTTGTTACAAAAATTTATAGAAATATTAATACATATACTGTACATTATAATATTTAATATATGTAGTTTCTAAATGGATAATTTGTATTAGTTTCAATAATCAAAAAGTACATATTCTGTACATATGCAACTAATGGTCCAATTTTTAGAATAAAATTTAGGGGGTTGACTATTTCATGCATACTTTTGATTGCAGTAACTACTGTATCTGTATCATTTGTGGTGTCAGGATATTGGATAAGTGAATGGCCGATACCAGGTGGTAAGTCCCTGGTCAGGGCACCGGGAGCTCCGGTGGGCAGACAGCCGATGCCTAGTCCAGAGTCTGCGGTCACATGCGGCTCTTTGACACATGATGTGTGATTCCTGACCCAGCCAACGCATTTCTGCGAGCCGCACACGATGTGTCAAAGAGGCACATGGGGTTCATGGGCCGTGGTTTGGCCCACCCCTGGTGTAGGGTATGGAAGTAGCCCTGGCCAGTATAACCGGATTAAGAAGACTCAATCAAAGCATGGTGTTGGATCAGCGGATTTTCAGGACTTTAAGGATCATATTCTACCTAATATGCATCTCCACGTGGCATGCAAATTATGCGAAACATCTCCATTACACAAAGAGGCCGTGACTCCCAATAAGGGGCATCAGCACACTGCCAAATATCTTTGTTTTTGCATCCATTTCAAATATTTCCAAAAGAATCTTTTTTTTCTGAAAATCAATTCCCCTTCCATAAGCTTTTCATTACAAAAAACATGATGGGCAAAAGGTTCAGCCTCGGCATGATGGACTGAAGGGTTCCTTTAAATTCCATACAACTCGAGACACCCTTGAGGAGAAGCACAAACTGAGCCACTGACCCCACGATCAGTAAGCAATTCAGCAAACAAATTCCTTTGCCCCATTTGAGAAATGGCTTCTGCTTTCATGCATTTGTTATTGCAACCACAAAATGCTATCTGAAGGCAGGTCTACTTCCTTCATTCTCAGAAGAGCAGTGACCTCAATGTTTATAGCTCTTTTACTGACTTTCATGTACAGATGCAAATAGTGTAATGGGGTTGGAGTAGTTTTAATGTTGGTTAAAACAGAAGACTTCCAAAGGAAAACTTCTGAATGGCTTGAGACACACACAGGAGACTGGAACCTGGAGCAGCCGTTCTCAATGAGGGCCCCACGGACTTCGCCTGTGTACCACAGCACACTTAAGTACTGTAAAGGCCTTGTTTTCTTTTCACCTCACGTGAGAAAAACCAAAATTTGACTGCTTCACAGAGAAGGGGGGGTCCTTAAACATTGAGCAGAGTCCTTAGAGGGGCATAGTCAAAGAAAAAAGGCTGGTCTAGAGCAACAAACAATCTGCTGGAGGAGTTCAGAGCATCGAGTAGCACCCGTGGGAGAAAATTAATTATCGATGTTTCAAACTGGAACCCTTCATCGACTTTTCCTCCCGCTTGTGTTGCCCGACTCACTGAATTCCTCCAACAACAGTATGGGAATCTCATGAGCCAAACCACAAAGTGCTTCTCAAATGAGAAGAGAAGCTCTGTGATCTGTAGACAAAAGCTTTACTTGCTCATTGATAACAGGGTGTTGAGAATGACCTAATATTGCCTTTCATAGGGCTTAAACTTCTGCAAAGCTATTGCAGTAATTCGAGTTTCTGGTAGGTTGAAACAAGGCAGCTGCTAATGAGAAGAGTGAGTAATGGGGGAACTTTGCTGGAGTTTATTCTAACTCAAAATGTACAGTATGGTTTGCACGCAAAGGTTTGGTGAAGACAAACATAGGTCAGTACATCATAGCATTGAGTAACTTACCTAATATTCACTGGAGCTTCCTAACCGCAGGATGAATAGATGGGGCTAAATTAGTCAAGTGTGTTCAAGAGGATTCCTGACAAAGTATGTGGACCAGCCGATGAGAGGAAAGACCATATTGGATCAAGTACTGGGTAATGAACCCAGTAAAGTGGTGGATCTCTCAGAGGGGGAGAATTTTGGTGAGAGTGACCACAACTCCCTGAGCTTTAGTTTAGCTATGGACCATGATAAAAGCAGACAAAATGGGAAATGTTTAATTGGGGAAGGGCTAATTACAATGGGATGAAGCAGGAACATGACAGAAAATTGGAAACGTGTTCAAAGACGAAAATACAGAACTAAAGTGGAGGAAGTTTAGAGACCACTTGTGCTGCGTTGAGGATAGGTTTGTTCCATTATGACAAGGAAAAGATGGTATGAAAAGAGAACCATGGCTGACAAAACAGGTGAGGCAACTTGTCAAGAGAAAGAAGAAAGCATATGTTAAATATAGGAAGCAGGAAACAGGAAGGGCTCATGAGAAGTATGTGATAGCCAGAAAGGAGCTTCAGAAAGGATTTAGGTGACCTTAAAGGGGGCCTTGGCATGTAGGAAGGAGAACTCCAAGGCATTCTATGAGTATGTGAAGAACAGAAGGGTAACAAGAATGAAGTTCAGGCTGCTATACAATAAAGGAGGCCACATGTGCCTGGAGGTTGGGACGGTCATAAATGAATACTTTGCTCCAGTGTTCACAAGAGAAAAGGACCTTGATCAGGGTGAGGTCAAAATAGAACAGGCCTGTGTGCTGTACAATGTGGAGATAAGGATGTGAAAGTGTTGGATTTTCTTAAAAACACCAAGATTGATAAGTCCCCAGGTTGCAGTGGGAAGTGAGAGAAGAGATAGCTTGGGCAGTAGCTATGATCTTTGAATCCTCTTTGGCCACAGGGGAGGTGTCAGAAGATTGGAGAATGGCAAATATAGTCCTCTTGTTTAAAAAAAGGTAATAGGGAGAATCCTGGAAATTATAGACTGGTGAGTCTTACCTCAGTATGGAGAGGATTCTTAAGGATATGATCTATGAGCATTTGGAGAAGTTCAATCTACTCAAGGATAGTCAGCATGACTTTGTGAAGGGAAGGTTGTGCCTCATGAGCCTACACAAGTTTTTTGAGGAGATAACAAAAGAAATTAAGGAGGGTAGGGCGGTAGATGTGGTCTACATGGATTTTAGCAAAGCATTTGACAAGGCCCCCCACAAGAGACTCATCCAGAAAGTCATGAGGCGTGTGGATAAAAAATTGGCTTGAAGGAAGAAAGCAGAGTAGTGGTGGAAAGGAAGGATTCTGCCTGGAGATCAGCAACTAATGGAGTGCTTCAAGGATCTGTTATGAGGCCCCTGCTCTTTCTGATTTTTATAAATGGATGAAGAGGGAGAAGGATGGGTCAGTAAGTTTGTGGATGACATGAAGGTTGGAGTTGTTGTAGAAGGAGTTGAAGGTTGTCAACTGTTACAAGAGGATATAGACAGGATGCAGATTTGGGAAGAAAAGTGGCAGATGGAGTGTGAGGTGATGCATTTTGTAAGGACAAATCAAAAGGCTGAGTACAGGTTACTTAATGGTCAGTTATTTAAGAATATGGATTAACAGAGGGCCCTTGGGGTTCACTCCATACATCCCTCAAGGTCGCCACACATGTTGAAAGGATAGTTAAGAAGGCCTATGGGATGCTGGGCTTCATTAATATGGGGATTGAGTTCAGGAGTAGAGGTCATGTTGCAACTCTACAAATCCGTGGTAAGACCACACTTTAGAGTATTGTGTTCAGTTCTGGTCACCTCATTATAGGAAGGATGTGGAAGCTATGGAGAGGGTGCAGAGGAGATTTACTAGGATATTGCCTGGATTGGAAAACAATTCTTATAAAGCTGAGACTTTTCTCTGTGAAGCGTAGAAGAATGAGAGGAGACTTGATAAAGGTCTACAGGATTATGAGAGGCAGAGATAGGGTGAACAACCAGGAGCTGTTTCCAAGGGCAGGAATAGCAAACACCAGAGGACATCCATACAAAGTGAAGGGAGGGAGGTTTAAGAGAGACATCCATACAAAGTGAAGGGAGGGAGGTTTAAGAGAGACATCAGGGGCAAGTTTATTTTTACACAGAGTTGTGGGTGCCTGGAATGCTTCACTAGGGATGATGGTGGAGGTTGAAATATTAAGGGAATTTAAGAGACTCTTAGACAGGCACATGGATAAAAGAAAAATAGAGGGTTACAGGGTAGGGTGGGTTTAGCTTTTTTTTTTAAAAGGAATATATGGGTTGGCACAACATGGAGAGCCAAAGGATCTGTACTGCACTGTAATATTCTATGAATAGGCCCATCAGCCTACGATGTCTATGTCAAACGTGATGCCCAAATTACACTAAAACTGCTGCTTGCACATGACGCACATAACCTTTCTCCCTGCACATTCATGCATTTGTCATGGTCTCTTAAATGCCTGTTTCCATCACTACTCCTGGCAGCTTGTTCCAGATGCCACTCTGTGTAAAAAAAACCCTATCGCACACATCTCCTCTAAGCTTCTCCTCTTTGAGAGTTGTGGTAGAACTTTACGAGATTGCAAATAGCAAAATAGATAAAGGCAAGACAGCTGATGGGTGCAAGTCAATAGGCAAGGATGAGAGGTCAAAGAGAAGACAGTATTCCCTCAAGGTAGCAGGGAACCTTTTGAATGTGCCATCTAGGAATGCTCCAGAGCAGCCATTCTGAATGGGTGGGGGGGGGGGGGGGTGTGCACAGCACATTAAAGGTGGATGGGGCCCTGGACTGAATTCACAAAACATTTTTTTCATGTTGATGTCATCGGAGGGAGAGAAACACAGAAGAAACCAACTAGACAGCTGATTCACAGGGAAGGGGCCTATAAACTTTGGGCGGAGTCCTAAGGGGTCCATGGCGAAAACAAGGTTGAGAATGGCTGCTCTGGACCAGCCATTCTCAAGAGGATGAGCTCTACTGTCCCCCTCAGCACATTTTTATAAAAGCTTTATTTTCTTTTTGCGTCACGTATCATATATATTTCAATAGGAGAAAAGTACCGGAAGAAACCAAAACTTGACTGCTTCACAGGCAAGGGGGCCCGGGGGGGGGGGGGGGGGGGGGGGGCATATATGGGAAAGAAAAAGGTTGAGAATGGCTAATGTAGACAATCCTCAACCCCTGCTCCATACATCACTCTGATTTGACTCAAGCAAATCCAGAACATTAGTTTCAGTCTGTCTTCTCTTCTTGTTTCAGATCTAAAGCTGGGATTCGGATGTTTGTTTGAAATAGCAAAGCAATGAGTAATAAATCATCGAATAACTTGACCAAGCAGTGCACAATGAACAACAATATGGAACCTTTCACTTATGTCTATTACCTAATCTTCTTGATCGGCATCTTTGGGAGCTGCATCGCACTTTGGGTTTTTAGCAAACAGAGGAGAGCCAAAAGGTGCCTAAACATTTACCTAATTAACCTTCTGACCGCTGATTTTTTGTTAAGTTTGGCTCTCCCTTTCAAGATTGTTGTGGACTTGGGTATTGCCCCTTGGAATTTGAAGATCTTTCACTGCCAGGTCACAGCATGCCTCATGTACATTAACATGTATGCATCTATTATATTTCTGGGATTTGTGAGTATAGATCGATACATTCAGCTCTCTGGCAGTTCACGATTTCAACGGATACAGGAACCAGGCTTTGCAAAGATGATGTCCATCATTATATGGGGAATGGTGCTCTTGCTGATGGTACCTAACATGGCAATCCCCATCAAAATCATAGACCCAAAGCCTTTGTTGAAGTGCGCGGAAATCAAGAGGACCATGGGACTGCACTGGCATGTCTTCACTAATTTTATCTGCATAACTGTATTCATGAATGTTTCAGTAGTAATCCTGACCTCCAACTTTCTTTTAGTGAAAAAACTCCACAGAAACAAGGACAAGGAGGCACAAAATGGCACGAAGAAAACTCTGAGGCATATTTTGATTTTGACCGGCATCTACATCATTTGCTTCGTGCCGTACCACATTATTCGGACACCGTACACTCTAAGCCAATACAAACCAAAAACAGATTGCAATCTGCAGAGATCCCTCTTTCTGGCCAAGGAATCCACCTTTCTTTTGGCAGTTCTTAACCTCTGCTTTGACCCCATTTTGTATTTTTACCTCTGCAAATCATTCCGATCAAAAATCACAGAAACATTTGGATCAACTAAACAGTCCCAAGAGGAAGAAGAGAGTGGAGAATGAACAAGGTTATGAGGAGAAGAGCTGAACTCCATACAACTAAAGTGGACACCTTCAACATCTATCTCGACATTTCATTCTGAAAATGTAGAAATCTTACATTATAAATTGTGTCCATGCAGAAATTATAAACGATGACCAGAGATTGGTTCAATGTTTCCTATTATTAAGAGAGTTTAGTTCATATCGTCAACTGGATTTCCATTTTTCTGCATTCAATGCGACGTGGAATTCATTAGACATTTTATACAATGTCTTTATAATGCCAACGATCGGGACCGGACCTGGGTTCAAATCCCGCGCTGTCTGTAAGGTGTTTGCATATTCTCCCCGTGTCTGCGTGGGTTTTCTCTGAGGGCTCTGGTTTCCTCCCGCCTTCAAAAATGTACTGGGGTGTAAATTGGGTGGCACAGACTCGTAAGGTCAAATTGGCCTGTTACAATGCTATATGACTAATTTTTTTAAATTAATTAAACGAGTGCATAATTTTGATTTGACAAATTATTATAAATGGCCTGGTGTCATTTAGCACAAAAAAAATTATTTTCCTTTCAGTGACATCCTGAAGAGTAACAGTCATAATGTTTGCAGTATCTTAAATATATGCAATGTTGTGGAAGAAGGCGATTCAGCCCATCAAGATCATGCTAGCTCTAAGCAGAGCAGAGCATTAGGCAGCCGAACCGACCCCACTTGTCATGCACGCAGCGGGGCAGCCGGCCAAACTGGCGCCGTCAGGGGTTACTTCCCGACCTTGGCACCGGGCTCAGAAAACCGCGCTTGGTGACCCACATGATGCCCCAGTAACGTTGGGGCCCCCTAGTGCGGTTCTCAACCTGCAATATATCAGTTTTGCTCACTGAACTCAACCCATCTGTTCCTTCAGTTAGCAGTGTAGCCGCCGCTACAAATTGGTGACCACGACAGGTTCAAACATCTTTGAACCCAATATGAACGACCCTTCAATCAGCGCTATAGCCATCGAGCTTCCTGACTTCTGGGTTCAGGAGCCGGAGACCTGGTTCAGCCACGCAGAGGCTCAGTTTCACCTCCACCAGATTTCATTGGATTCAACCAAGTTTTACCATGTGGCCGCCACCCTGGACCAGGCCACTGCCAAACGAGTGCTGCACCTCGTTCAGCACTTACCCGCGGAAGATAAGTACGTGACCATCAAGCGGGTGCTCACCGGCTCCCTCGGCCTCTCCAGGCGCCAGCGTGCTGCTCGGATGCTGCGCCTCGACGCCTTGGGGGAAAAACCTCAATTGAGTTGATGGACAAGATGCTCATGCTCATGGGCGATCACACCAACTGCCCACTCTTCAAGCGCATCTTCCTCGACCATCTCCCTGAAGCCATCCAGCTGTTACTGTCCCAGGAGAGCTTCATTGACCCTAGGTAGGTCGCTCAAAAGACTCAGGAGCAATGGCTCGAATGATTTCCAGAGGGCTCACCAGTCCAGCAGGTTACGAGTCATGGGTATGACTATGCCTAGCCTTCCTCGAGCACTGGGGTGGAACACCCGGCCCCTGCAGGGGCCTCAAAGAGCATAGCCAGAAGCAAACCATCCACTTCAGGCCTCTGCTTATTTCACTAGTGCTGGGGAGCCAAGGCTCCAAAGTGCCGTCAGTCCTGCTCGTTCCAGGGAAACGAGCAGGCTGGCCGCTGTTAATGGCTGCAGCGGCTGGCCAAGAACACAGCCTTCTCTACCTGCGGGATTCAGTCAGCGGCCGACGCTTCCTCGTCGACACCGGGACCCAGATCAGTGTCATCCTGGCCACAGCCATCGAGTCCCAGAACCATCCTCGAGGACCTCACCTGCATGCAGCAAATTCGACAGAGATCTGAATGTATGGAGACAAGACCGCCCACTTCCAAATTGGCCAGCAGAAGTTCTCGTGGAGGTTCGCCATTTCGTCCCTCCCAACCGCCATCCTGGGTGTCGACTTCCTCCTCGCCCACGGACTCCTGGTTGACATTCGAAGTAGGTGACTGGAAGATACCAGTACCTTCCAATCTGTTCACCTCAACGCCTCCTGCACAGAGCAGCCACAGATGGCCATGGTCAGCATGCCCAAGGATGAGTTTCAGTGTATTCTGGACGCGTTCCCATCCCTCCTCAAGCTGCAGTTCTCCACCGCCTCACCACGCCACGGGGTGTTTCATTACATCTCCACCGAAGGCCCACCAGTCCATGCCAAGGCACGCCGGCTCCCGCCAGATAAGCTCCAAATAGTGAAGGAAGAGTTCTCACATCTGCAGGAGCTGGGGATCATTTGATGCTCTGACAGTCCTTTGGCCTCACCACTCCACCTGGTCCCAAAAGCCTCCGGCAGCTGGCGCCCCTGCGGAGATTATCGACGGCTTAATGATGCAACAGTACCTGACCGTTACCCGATCCCTCACATCCAGGACTTTACGGCCAACCTACATGGTGCGAGGGTATTCTCCAAGGTCGACCTGGTGCACGGGTATCACCAAATCCCGGTGCATCCCGAGGACATACCCAAAACAGCCATCACCACCCCCTTCGGCTTATTCGAGTTCCTACGCATGCTGTTTGGGCTCAAGTATGCCACCAAGACCTTCCAATGCCTTATGGACACAGTGAGCAGGGATTTGAATTTTGTATTCATTTATCTCGACGACATCCTTGTCGCCAGCAGAGACCGGGCACAACACAAGTCTCACCTGCGCACCCTCTTCTCCCAACTGGCCGACTTCGGCCTAACGATCAATCCGGCCAAATGCCAGTTCAGGAAAGAGTCCATGCAGTTCCTGGGCCATACCATCACGGCCGAAAGAGCTACACCTGCCGCTATGAAGGTCGCTGCAGTTAGGGAGTTCCCACACCTGGACAAACTCAAGGGGCTACAGGAATTCGCGGGTATGGTCAATTTCTATAACTGCTTCATCCCAGGCGCTGCGCGCATCATGCAGCTGCTCTTCGTCCTCATTGCGGCCAAAGACAAGACACCCGCCTGGACTCCAGAGACCGGTAGGGCATTCGAAGCCACAAAAGATGCCCTCACGAAGGCTACCCTGCTTGTCCACCATGCACCGACCTGCATATGGCGACTCCTTCACTCGCAAGTATAGTGCTTTCGATCGTGAATTGCTGGGCATGTACTTGGCGGTGCGTCATTTCCACTCTTTCTTGGAGGGGAGGCCGTTCACCATTTTTACCGACCACAAACCCCTCACTCAGGTGCTCGCTATGGCAAGAGATCCCTGGTCGGCCCACCAACAGTGTCATCTCACCTTCGTGTTGGAGTTCACCACCGACATTCAGCACAAGGCGGGGAAAGACAACATGGTCGCCGACGCACTCTCGTGACCAGCCATTTGCGAGCTGACACACAGCCACAACTTCGACCAGCTTGCCCAGGACCAGAAGTCCAATGAGGAGACGCAGACCTTCAGGACTGCCATCACAGGCCTGCGGTTCCAGGACCTCCCAACTCCTCATGGTGAGGGCACCATCCTGTGCGATCTCTCCATGGACACCCTGCATCCAGTGGTTCCCCAGCAGTGGCGGAAGCAAGTTTTCTACCATATCCATGATTTTTCCCACCCTTTCATCAGGTCCATGGTCCATATGGTGGCAGAACATTTCGTCTGGCACGGGCTTAGGAAACAGAATGCAGACTGGGGCAGAACCTACACCCATTGCCATCTTTCCAAGGTACACAGGCACACTAGAGTGCCCATACAAGATTTTGAACACATCTGGGAATGTTTCAGCCACATACATGTGGACATCGTTGGACCCTTACCCGTTTCCCGAGATAACCATTACTTTTTCCACAGTAGAAGACCGCACCACTCGTTGGCCCGAAGCGATCCCGATGCCAGATGACTCCACGGACTCCTGTTCCTGAGTGCTTTTGAACAGTTGGGTTACCCGGTTCGGCGTCCCACACCACCTCCCCAGTGATCAGGGCACCCAGTTCACCTCTGCGCTCTGGGAACAGCTCGCCAACAGGCTGGGGATCGAGCTAGATCACACCACGGCCTATCACCCACAGGCCAATGGGCTAGTTGAGAGACTGCACCGCCACCTTAAGTTGGCACTGATGGCCCACCTCACTAGCCCCAACTGGGTGGACGAGCTGCCTTGGGTGCTCCTGGGCATCCGCTCGGCACTCAAAGAAGACCTACAGGTGTCATCAGCCGAGGTGGTCTACGATGCACCGCTAGCCCTACCCGGTGAGTTCATCAACACACCTCACAACCCCCAGCAGTCACTGCCTGGTCTACTTACCAGCCTCCAGGCCCAGTTGGACTCCTTCACACCCCCACTGCCACCCAGACATGGCACTCAGGCCTCTTTCGTCCCCAGCGAGCTGTATTCTGCAGAGTACGTTTTTATCAGCCAGGGCCCATCCACATCACCTCCACAAAGACCATACGAAGGGCCGTACAAAGTCATCCAGAATTCAGGATCCATTTTCACACTTGACATCGGTGGTAAGGGGAAACTGTTTACGGTGGAAGCCAGCCCACCTCGACCCCACTGAGCCAGTAGTTGTGGCCCAACCCAAGAAGCAAGGCTACCTGGCAAAAAAGTACATTGGCACTGGTTCTAGGGGGGGCTGTGTGGTGGTACACCATTAGGCAGGCAAACCGGCCCCACTTGTCACGCACACAGCGGGGCAGCTGGCCAAAATGGCACCGTCGGGGATTTCCTCCCGAACTCGGCATCGGGCTCAGAAGCCCACGCTTGGCGACCCACGTGACGTCCCAGTGATGTCAGAGCCCACCAGCACGGTTCTCAGCCAGGTCTGGGCTGGGAGTATAAGACCAGCCAGGCAGCCTGCAATAAATCAGTTTTCTCACTGAACTCAACCCGTCTAGTTGTGTGATTCTTCAGTTAGCAGTGTAGCTGCCGCTACAGTCCAATTATGATGAGGGGGAATTGGACCAGTGATGTATTCTCTCACAACCCCATCCACTTCCACCAAAGGCCAACTTACTCTCACCAATTTGTTCCCTTCACACTTTTTGAGATCTTGGAGGAAACTGGAGCACTTTGAGGAACACCACTTGGTCACGGAGAAAATGTGTGAAGTTCACACAGAACACACCCAAGGTCAAAATTGAACCTGGATTCCCAGAGCTGTGCAACATTGCACTATTCTATTTGCATGCCAACTGTCAAATCACAAATGTTTTCACAGTACCCCTGACCATCAACCTCATTCTATGGATAGCAGACATGGGTAGATAGAACTAAGAGTGGAATTACATCACAGAACTCATTCAAATAAGTATCTTGAGGGGTAAAAGAGGTGATCAACAAGTCAGATGCCAGTGGGTGGGGAGGGGGGTGGGAAGGAGGGAGGAAAGGGAGGTGGGGGGGGAAGAGGAAAAAAATGACACTGTATATTCAAGAGGGAAAGGTTTATGTGTATTTTGGTCAAAATGGTTCATAGTGTGAAAAATTAAAAAACATTTTTAAAAAGTCAGATGCTTTTGTCCAAAGGGTGCAAAGATTACCTTACATACAATACATGTTCAAATGGATTTTGCTTACTTTGCCCCTCTGGCCATCCATCTCCCAAACACGCCGAGGCCTTGGTTCTGCAGATGCCCCACTAGTGCAACAGGCTGGCCCTGAGCAGCAGTCATGCCTCTCAACAACTTATCCTGAGCTCTTGCTCACATTATCAAGCCCTTCTGAATTTTATTTTCTCATCAAACTTTTAAAAATCATTAAATTATTAATTAAATCATTTATCTATTTGAATGCACTACCTTAAAAAATCTTCCAATGGAATGAATCAAAATGTTGCAATGAATTTATTATGTTGAGAAAGGTTCAAATGAATGGAGCTATGCTAGAACGAGAATTTTTTAAATGTTTAGACAGGCAGCACGGTAACGGCCCATTTCGGCACACAAGCCCATGCTACCCAATTAATCTACACCCTGGTATGTTTTATGTGGTGGGAGGAAACCAAAGTCCTCAGGAAGAACACACACAGACACAGGGAGAAAAGTACAAACACCTTACAGACAGCACAGGATTCAAACCCAGGTCCCAATTGTTGGCGCTGTAACAGCATTGCGCTAACCAATACGCCAACCGTGATGCCCCTTGCATGAAGTTAGAATCGGGGTCAGATACAAACTGCACTCAGATCCAAGGGCTGGGTTGGGATGAGTTAGCTGGGATGAACACAGGCTTGCAAGTCCAAAATATAATCAAGTTTCCTCTGCAGATCCATGTGATCTGGCCCATTCCTACAGTTTCTGGAAACCCTGCTGTTTTTGCCATTGATGCAATGGATCAAAAGAATATCCCACCAGAAGAACAAGAGGGGAAGAGATTCCAATGTCCTGGCCAACATTTAAGCCCATCCTATCCCAAATGCAAATCAACTGATAAATTACTGCTTTACCATATTTGACAGTATATAGGACCCCACTTTTATTCCCTCCCAAAAAAAAATCACCTCAACAGGTCGTTTGCTCACTGCCACCCACCCACGTGCATCATTCAATCTGTGCGGGAGGCCTTGCTCATCGAACAAAGGCTCAGCATGGAGCCTGATCACCAGGCCCAGCACTCCCCTCAAAGCAAGCGGTCGATAGTCTGTTCCCTGAGATGGTGGGCCTGGGTCCTGCCCGATGCCCTGGCTTTTCTTTCTTGTGCACCGGCAGGTCCCGGGGCACCTGTTAATCAATCGGCATCTGTACAGTGTTGGGGGGGGGGGGAGCCTGAGCCTCAGCATGGAGCGGGCAGGAGGACACTTCGCTGCTGTTGCTCATGTGTGAGGAGGCTTCGTCATCTCAGCCATGCAAGGCTGGAGGGTTTCCATCAAGGTGAGTGAAGGAAAATACTCTAAAACAAATTTTTCCTGAAATCTCAGGCTAAAAATGGTGGGTAGGGGGGGTTCTATATTCCAGCAGGTCCTGTATGTGGTTAAATATGGTAATTGTTGCTCGTGGGATCTTGAAGTCTCCGCGTTTACGAGCAAAACTTGACACTTCAAATATGTATTTTTTGTTTCACAAAACATTTTAAGGAACATTCTCAGAACATAAATGATGTATAAATTCGGACAGTTCCGTGTGAAGGAGAAATTATGACTAATGTTTACTTCCAAATATGCCAACAGTAAAACCCTTTAATTAAAAAACAACGATTTAAGAAAAACAGCAAGGACAAATGAAAGGGGACACAATCTTTCAACAAGAAATTAGATACTTATTTTTAAGCCAGCATAATCTTTTCTGTTTTCGATTGTTGGCCCCATGCAAGAGGTCATTCATATTGATTTTATAAAGAGTTGGAGATATTGCCAACAATTCTTTTTCTCTTCACCTGCACAACAACTGCTCTAGTGTTTTATTACAATCAATTAGTTCGTCATGCAATGATAAATTATGCGGATGCGATTGGCACCATCTCTTTTGATGGTCCATCCCTCATTGAGCCTGAACTAAGAACGCAGCAAACGGAGAATGACTTTGAGATCTTGGCCAGCCTGGAGAAGGTTGGCAGATCATCTTCATTGAAAGCTACAGGTGCGCCAACTGGCGTTTTACGACAAGCTAATAGTTTCATTATTGCTGTTGTTGAAACAACCTTTTTATTTCAATTGAAACTAAAGTAACCAGGTGTGATCAATGACTGGACCTGAGGTTCGGGACCAGTAATTTAAAATCACTTAAATTCTTCTCTATTTCTATATACATTAAAACTCTTGTTATCTGGAATGCAAGCAACCAGCAAAAAACACATACTGGAAAATAAATAGGTAAAAAGTACAATAATTTAAAATTAGTGTACCTCATCATTAATTAGTTCAGCGATCACGCAACACGCAATCTCAAGCAACCGGAAAATTCACATCCTGCATCTACCAATCCCCAAAGGTGCTGGATACCAGGGGTTGTACTTTCTTTACAACGCAAGAAGCCATTCATGTCACTGAGTCCATGCTATCTCCAAACACTATTTTGAGCAACTCCATGACCATCATTAGCTTTGAACCATGGATTTAAGGATGTTTCCACAGAGTTGTGCAGTTTTTTGTAAAAAAAAGGAAATCCAAATTCTGTCCATCCCCCAATATTATGAGACAAACTTCTGTTGCGAAGTGATCTGCCATAAGAAAACTGCTTTTAAGAAAAACACAAAACAAAATAGTTTTAAGTCAGTTTTCAAAGATGAAATAGATTTTGTTACACGTTAACAAAGCCAGAACTTAACACCATGAAATGAACAAGGATCATCGTACCGATTCTCAAGTTAATAAACTGAATCACGGGCTCTTCTTTGCTGTTCATTTGTGAGCTGCCTTTGCAAATGTTACTCTAACACGTTCCTTTCCAGTTTTAAGCGTTACAGGTTACCTGGGGGATGGGAAAGTGGGTGGCATATTGCAGGTGTCGAGGGTGCTCGGAAGTGCACGGGAAGATCAGTTCTTTTTGCTTGTCTTTCCTCATTGCCTTTTCATCTTTTGTGGCACTTTGTTCCAAAGAAAGATTTGCATTGTGCTCAGAAGCCAAAGAATCCCCAGCCATTGGAGAGAAAATCTGCAGACACAATAGTTGAGCAAGGAAATCATGAATTTGTATAATAGAACCAGCCTACACATGAAAATACAAGTCATGTCACATTTCATTGACAATAATTAAAATCTGCCTATTGTGTTTATGACACTGGATGAGAGAACTTTTCTCAGCACAATGGGCTCCTCGTGGAGGATTGTCATTAAAAAATATACTAATTCTTGGCAAGCTCAAAGTATTTGCAAATGATCCTTGAGTGTCTTTCACAGAAGTACAAATCCAAGTTTCATCTCCTGAATGCCACTACTTAAGATGCAAACAAATCAACAATGTGTTGTTGTTCAACTTGACCAACTTCCCGCAAGCATCAGCGTATGTTCTCGATCTCAGCCCTACCGATATAAAATTTGAACTGGTATCTGGGCATCGCGAGAGAAGCCGTTACATTTTGTTCCTCCTGATTTTCATGGTACTTTTGGTAACATAGTGGTTTTCTGGACTCCAAAATAGAAGGGACCGAACCAGATCAGAGCGAGTTTTCTTTAGCGCCAATCCCATTGCTTCAATGCCACTTTCAGCTTGATTATATATAAATCTTCTTTGGCTTGGCTTCGCGGACGAAGATTTATGGAGGGGGTAAAAAGTCCACGTCAGCTGCAGGCTCGTTTGTGGCTGACCAGTCCGATGCGGGACAGGCAGACACGATTGCAGCGGTTGCAAGGGAAAATTGGTTGGTTGGGGTTGGGTGTTGGGTTTTTCCTCCTTTGCCTTTTGTCAGTGAGGTGGGCTCTGCGGTCTTCTTCAAAGGAGGCTGCTGCCCGCCAAACTGTGAGGCGCCAAGATGCACGGTTTGAGGCGTTATCAGCCCACTGGCGGTGGTCAATGTGGCAGGCACCAAGAGATTTCTTTAGGCAGTCCTTGTACCTTTTCTTTGGTGCACCTCTGTCACGGTGGCCAGTGGAGAGCTCGCCATATAATACGATCTTGGGAAGGCGATGGTCCTCCATTCTGGAGACGTGACCCATCCAGCGCATAAATACAATTGATTTAATAACATTCTCAGAATGCCACAGGGAGCTTTCAACAAGATATTTGCCTCATTTTACGATTATTATAATATTGACTCTACTATCTTTTTTTCAGTTTAAAAAAAAACAATATGCCTGAGGAACACAGCAGATTTTGTGGTGTCCATAGGAGGTAAAGATGCATAACCAACAATTTAGGCCTGGGCCCTTCGCGATTCCATCACATTAGTGGATTGTACTCATTTCTCCAGCATGTTTATGCATTGTTCTTGGATGTTGGCGTGACCTTCTGAGTTTTGCACAAGACCCCAGCATTTGCAGACCTGTTTAACTTTAAACACAGCATGTTTCGGTGAAGAAAATCCCTCAGGATGTCAAAGGGCATGAGCAAGAGTATCAAATGCCTGATATCCCCCTGGTGCAGAAAATCAAGAAATTGTTGCAAAGTTCTCAGGATCTTCTGGAAGTTTTATTGACTGATATCTTGCATTGAAAGATAATGTTCTTGCACATTAACTGGTGTGAATTGAGTGCCAGCGAGCCACTAGCCGACACCAAAAAATTGGGGTGGCCCTGAATATATGAATGGTAATAATCCAAAATCAGTGCACTGGCAGTAAAATTCTGGGAAACAGCTCCTAGGAGTTGAAAACATACACGTGACTCCTGGATTTTGTAGCATTTGCACATTTTGAAACAAATTATATTCAAGCATCCTTTATTGCCATGTAATAGTACAGAATATACTGTATAATGTTATAAGAATTTGCCAATTTGTCAAAGAGTCGCCATTAGTGTCATCCAGTGCCCTTTATAGTAGGATATAAAGAGAAGCAAAAGAGAGTCTCTTCAGAGTCACTCGGTGTCTGTGGATTCGCTCCCGCAGCTTCTGCAGCTGGCACAGACCCCTGTTCAATTCATTGGCCACATGAGCTCCAGATCCAAACCTCAGACACGATCTGGAAGCCTTCAGTGCCCGAGGCCATTCAGGAACCCTTCTTGCCCTCAGCACGCTCTCGAATCTCGGTTCAAAATCCTGGTTCCCGTGAGCCAGTCTCCAGAAGTTTGCACCCCATGCAGTTCTGCCGACCGCAAGTCGCCCGCGGCCTGTGTGGGTCACTCAGCTGCTGAGCCCCTCGCTGGTCCATCAGCGTGGCCATCGCCCTGGAGTGTCAGCTCCTCTGCTTCGTCTTCTCAACAGAGGGGTGTCCTCCACGTTCTGGACCCCTGTGCTCCCCCCAGAGTTTGCAAACCTTCATCGTCATTGCCAACCACAAGCGCTGCCATTTTGGGCACAGACCTTGGCAAATGCAGAATTTTAAAGAGAAACACCATCAGCTCCTTTAACAGCTTTTAAAAGGCTTTTTAAAGCTTTTATGGAGCCACCGGTATGAGGTCTGGGTGAATGAACCCTTTGGAGCTGTGCTATGTCTCCAAAATCAGACTATGGTCTGCAGAAGAAAATCCTGAGGTAATCCTGAGGTAATCCTGAGGTAATCAAGGCAAGTGTGAGTCCCCTGGCATCCTTCATTTGCTTCCAATTATGAACAAACTCTTGCATGTGTAAATGTTTTACAAGACACTTAAAAACCCTACATAATGAACTTGGCTCATTGTTACTTCCTTTACAAGAGGGTTTGGTTGCACAAGTGGTTGGCCAATATCAATGACTGCGTTTCTCATCAAGAGTACATTTTTAAACTTAAAGAGAACTTGTGCTGGAAATTACAGATCTCAAAACAAACCATTGATTTAGCAAATAAAACCTCAAAAACATATCTGTGAATTGACTGGGAACACTCACACCAAATATAATTAACAAGAGGATGATTTAGCAGATGGGATCAGAGTTTCAGATTGATAACTTGAGTCATGAAAGACCATGCACCCAAGATTTTTGCTCCATTTCCCCTCTGCCTGAAACACTTAGGTTATTTTGAGACTTTGAGTCATAATTTTAGAGGAGGGAATGTCTTCTTTCAGTCTAACTTGTCCATCATGATGAATTTGTCTCTCCAATGCTGACCAAGTTGTCTTCCCCTACTTCTTCTTCAGAATAAAATATAATTCACACATATCTTTCTTTTTGGAGAAAAATAATCTTTATTGATTCCTATTCAATTTATCTTTCCACAAAAATAAATTAGAGGGACTGATGCCCAGATTCAATTCATTTTCTTTTGTGTCATACTGGTCTGTTCTCTCTGGCACCTTTCACCAGCTACAACCAGTGAAAACCTTTTGCTCTGTCAACAAGGTTAAATACAAGACCCAATATCCCTACAGCAAGCTCCCCAGACAGCTGTTCAGAAGTTGAAGATACTGTACTCTGGGTGGGAGGGGTCTTCTATAATTTGTTCAAGGTTCAGATTTATTGTCAGAGTACCTACATGGCATCACACTACAACCCTGAGATTCTTTTTCCTAAAGGCCAGGCAGAATTTCAATGGATCAGTAGTGTAAAAAAAATTGTACTCAAGGAATGATGCACGTAGAAAAGAGAGAAATGTAAACAAAGAAAACAATGCAATACAGAAAATGAATGTTCGATGATAAATAATGTGCCAAGTGAGAGTCCTTAAATGAGTCCCTGATTGAGTTGGGGAGTCTTATGGCGGAGGGATGACAACTGTTCCTGAACCTAGTGGTGCGAGTCCTGTGGCACCCATTCCTCTTTCCTGTTGGCAGCAGCTTAAAAAAGGTCACATCCTGGGTGGTGTGGATCCTCAATGATTGCAAATCTCATTTTTGTTTTAAATCATTGAAGAGATTAAGTATTAGTCAAGTCATCGAGTGAAAACTGCTCTCATCTTCTTCTGGTATTATTGCCATAGGATGGGCAGTTTAATGATTTAGGACTTTATTCCCTGGAACATAGAAGAATGAGGGGAGATAGGACAGCGTTCAAAATTATGACGGGTATAGGTAGAGTAAATGCAAGCAGTCTTTTAGGCGAGATTAAAAACTAGAGGACATGGGTTAAGGGTGAAAGGGGAAAAAGTTTAAAGGTAAGATTACAGGGAACTTCTTCAATGGTGGTGGGAGTGTGGAGCAAAGATGCCAGCTGAAATGATAAATGCAAGCTCAATTTTGACATTAAAAATGTACATAGACAGGAAAGGGAAAGAGGGATATGGTCTGGATGCAGGTCAGTGGGATGAGGCAGAAAAATAGTTTGAGACAGACTGGATGGGCTGAATGCCCTGTTTCTGTTCTATGGTTCACACATCAGATTTACTTTTTCATTCTTGGCACCCTCAGAACCTTTTAAACCAATACCAGGAATTCACACAGATTGTGGTCACTACATTCATTCCCCTTCAAACTGATGGAAAGGCCAAGAAATTCTGAATGAGAGTTTTCAACCTACTGCAAACTCAGGTCCAAATTCGGATTTGAAGTCATTTGTGTCCACTTCATCAAACAGATTGCTGGGTCCTGTGTCTATATCCATGTGCTCGCCAAGCCCTTGATCCTATAAATAGAAGATTATGTTCTTGAAAACTCACAGTCAATACAAGAAAGAAAGAAACTAAAAACCATTGGAAAGCCATGGTCAGTTTAAGAAGTCAATGTGGCTTTGCAAGGAGAAGGTCCTTCCTTCCCAATCTGATGTAAAAATTTTTTTTTGAAGAGGTGGCAAAGATAGATGTGGAGGGTTGAGCAGTGGATATTTATATACATGGGTTTCAGTAAGGCGTTTGACAAAGTCACTTATGGTGGGCTGATTCAAATGGTGCAGGTCGTGGGATCCATGGTGAGTTTGCATATGAAATTGGATAGCTCCCAGAAGGCAGAGGGCAATGCTCGAAGGGTATTATTCGGAGTAGAGGACTGTGACCAGCGATATTGGATGGCTCCCAGAAGGCAGAGGACAATGCTCGAAGGATATTATTCGGAGTAGAGGACTGTAACCAGCGATATTGGATGGCTCCCAGAAGGCAGAGGGCAATGCTCGAAGGGTGTTATTCGGAGTAGAGGACTGTGACCAGCGATATTCTGCAGGAATTGGTGTGGGGACCCCTATTATTTGTGATATGCTTAAATGACAAAAATAGCTGAGTAGGCTGGTAAGTTTGCAGATGATACGAATATTAATGGAGTTGGGGATACTGTAGAGAGTTATCAGTGAATGCAACAGGGTCGAGATCAGTGGTAGGTGGGTGAAAAGAAAAATTTTGAAAACCACTGTTTTAATCGTCCCTCATTGACTCGTTATGTGCACGGTTTCATAACTCCAAAGGAAATGGGCCAATGACAATTTTTCTCAAGCAAAATATTTTAGTAACAATTGAGCAGTGATTCTCAACCTTCCCTTCCCACTCACAGACCAACTTAAGCAATCCCTGTGGTGGTGTACCAGCCTACTGCAGGGGGCATCCTCTGTACCTACAGGAGTGTAAGGGGACAGGACAACACCTGGCTGGCTGTCAATCAGTCGGCCTGAATGGATCAAGCCCCACCCGGTCGGGTGTCAATCACCCTCCGGGATATAAGCCTGCGCCGGCCTCCCGAGGCCTCACTCAGAGTTGCTGCAGCCACAGCCAGCCTGGCTTTGTGGACGTCTTTGTGGATTAAAGCCTGTTGTACAGTCTTTACCTTGTGCGTGTCTGATTCTGTCTTACAGCGCACCACAATCCCTTACTAATCACAGAGCACCGATTGCATAGGGATTACTTAAAGTGGGATGCGAGTGGAAAGAAAGAGGTTGAACCACTGGTCTACATCAATTTCAGATATTGGGTAGAGAAGTGACAAATGGAGTTTAATCCATACAAAATATTTGTACTTTGGATAGTCAAATATAAGGGAAATGTATACAATTAATAGTATTGATATACAGAGACAACAGTGGCGTTGAAGAAGCTTCCAGATACATAAACATGAAGCAGCATGGTTAACCTAGCAAATAGCACAATGCTGTAACTGCACCAATGCACCAGGGTTCGAATCCCGTGATGTCTGTGAGGAGTTTGTAAGTTCTCCTCACATCTCCGTGGGTTTTCCCCAGGGACTCCAGTTTCCTCCCACACTTCAAAATACGTATCAGTGGTGTCGGTCAATTGGGTGTAAATAATTGGGTGGTACGGGCTTGGGGGCCAAAAGGGCCTGTTTCTGTGCTGTGTATGTTTAAATTTAAATTTATTAAAATTTAAGAAATTAAATTTAATGAAGAAGGATGTCGGAAGAGCTAACACGAGAGAGCAGTAGATTTTTAATTTGATGTGGGCATTATGTTCAGCACAGACACATGGGTGAAAGGGCCTGCTCTTTTGCTGCTCAATGTTTTCCTCGCTAATCTTACCAGAGCAGGGGACAGTCTTGTTCTTCCTCGGCCCTACCATTCTCTTCATAGCTGAACTGTTCTTGGCCTCAACACCACCTTCATGCCTTTCCCATTCTCTCCAAACTATTGCTCAGCCTTAAATGTGTTCAAGAATCCAAAGATTCTTCAAAACAGAAATTCCTCAACCATCTTAAAAGTTCAATTCTCCATTCTGAAACGATGTCCCAATTTCTAGATTGCCGAAAGCAGAAGCCGTCTTCTCACCCCACAGGATCTTACACATTTCAACAAGATTACCCTCTCAGACCCATTGAGTAGAGTGGCAACCTGCTCAGCCATTCCTTGTGGAACAACCCAGCAATCAGCCAGGTGAACCCCAAAGGCCAAAGCCTCCACCCACAGAACTAATTCTGATTTTGACCTGCTGTTTCACCTTGTCCCTTTCCTATTTGTACAGGATGGTAGCTTTGGCAGAGGAAAGTCACAGGCAGGAGCACCACCTGCCACACTCCCTGAGCCCCATTCAAATTCATAAAACCTCCTGGTCCACCAAAAGTACTACAGCTTGCTACGCTCTCTGGCATCCATTGTCATGACTCAGAGACCCACAGCAAAATTCAACCTCTGCAACTTATCCTGATCATAAGCTAATGGGCCACAATGCAATGTATTACATAGGAATGCAAGATGTAGCATAATAAACCTCTTCCACACGTGATGCAGACACCAATTAGTACATTTGATCCCATTGTAAGTTTGTACTCTCCCTTCAACCTTCCAGGGTTTGTCTGTGATTGCGGAAACAGAAATAAATCGTTTTCTGTGAAGTAAAAACACAGGAATGCTGGAGGAACTCAGCAGGTCTCACAGCGCCGTAAGAGGTAAAGATACTTAACTAATGATTCAGGCCTGAGCCCTTCTTCAAGGTACAAGTGAAAAGCAGGGAGGTGTCAGCCACTACCATCAAAATATAGATCACAGATTTTGGTTCAAGGTTGCTGCCCTAGTATTCTAATTGAAACACAGATCAATTTACAGCACCAGTGCTGGTTTTAACACCAGCTCTCTTAGAAAGTCCTTGCATATTTCAAACAAATGCCCCCCAACAGATTGTTAAATCACTTTTTTTTTGTTTTATTTCCATTTCTCACATTTATGTTGACTTTTTAAAAAAAAGTTCACTATTAACAAATGTCCAAAAAAGTAGTGGGTTTTTGGGAAGGGCTGTCCCATCATGATATCATACTTCTGCACAGAAGTGAAAATGTTTTATTTTTAGAAGTTAATGCAGTTTTTTTTTATATGTGGACAGTATTTCCGCAAAACTGTAAATAATTCTATCTAGGTGCTAAGCATAATTAACTGCCAGGATTTCCAATTTGCTGATTAAAAGTTCCTGTGGTGTCAATACTGAAATATGACTAAACTTGTTATAATTATTCAAGGTGAGGATATACAAATGCACCAAAATTCTTAGTTGCCGCAGGCAAGCAGGTACACAAGGTACACCAATGGCAAGAGTAGAAATTAATTATGTGCAGACACTGTAAAAGAGGTAAATAAATAATGAAGAATTGATAACTATTCACTGCTGCGGTTACTGTTAAAAAAAAAGACCTTTCAACAGTCCAGGAATATCTTTGGTGTTCCTGGAGTCGTTTATTTTAATTTTGTTTCTAATTTAGACATCCAGCACGCTGCCCAATTTACACCCCATTAACTTAACACCCCTGGTACGTTTCGAACAGTGGGAAGAAACTGGAGCCCCCCCCTCCCCCCGAGAAATCCCACATAGACCCGGGGAGAATGTACAAACTCCTTACAGACAGAGCCAGATTCGAACCCCGGACCCAAGCACTGGTGCTGTAAAGGCATTGCGCTAACTGCTACGCCAACCATGCTGCTCCAATGGGGAGGTTCAAGAGCATGATTCAAGATTCCTTTTATTGTCATGCAATAGCTCAGAACGTGCAGTATTACACAAAATTGCACAAATTACACAAAATGAGTCGCCTGGTTCCCCTGATGAAAAGTGTGGGCCGGACAACACCTTTGGAAAACTGTTCTTTACTGAAAACAGTGAAACACGAAAGTCTGCAGATGCCGTGATTTTAGTAAAAACACACAAATGCTGGAGGAGCTCAGCAGGTCTCGCTGTTTCCAAATGAGATAAAGGTATCTTCTTCTTTGGCTTGGCTTCGCGGACGAAGATTTATGGAGGGGGTAAAAAAGTCCACGTCAGCTGCAGGCTCGTTTGTGGCTGACCAGTCCGATGCGGGACAGGCAGACACGATTGCAGCGGTTGCAAGGGAAAATTGGTTGGTTGGGGTTGGGTGTTGGGTTTTTCCTCCTTTGCCTTTTGTCAGTGAGGTGGGCTCTGCGGTCTTCTTCAAAGGAGGCTGCTGCCCGCCAAACTGTGAGGCGCCAAGATGCACGGTTTGAGGTGTTATCAGCCCACTGGCGGTGGTCAATGTGGCAGGCACCAAGAGATTTCTTTAGGCAGTCCTTGTACCTTTTCTTTGGTGCACCTCTGTCACGGTGGCCAGTGGAGAGCTCGCCATATAATACGATCTTGGGAAGGCGATGGTCCTCCATTCTGGAGACGTGACCCATCCAGCGCAGCTGGATCTTCAGCAGCGTGGACTCGATGCTGTCGACCTCTGCCATCTCGAGTACCTCGACGTTAGGGGTGTGAGCGCTCCAATGGATGTTGAGGATGGAGCGGAGACAACGCTGGTGGAAGCGTTCTAGGAGCCGTAGGTGGTGCCGGTAGAGGACCCATGATTCGGAGCCGAACAGGAGTGTGGGTATGACAACGGCTCTGTATACGCTTATCTTTGTGAGGTTTTTCAGTTGGTTGTTTTTCCAGACTCTTTTGTGTAGTCTTCCAAAGGCGCTATTTGCCTTGGCGAGTCTGTTGTCTATCTCATTGTCGATCCTTGCATCTGATGAAATGGTGCAGCCGAGATAGGTAAACTGGTTGACCGTTTTGAGTTTTGTGTGCCCGATGGAGATGTGGGGGGGCTGGTAGTCATGGTGGGGAGCTGGCTGATGGAGGACCTCAGTTTTCTTCAGGCTGACTTCCAGGCCAAACATTTTGGCAGTTTCCGCAAAGCAGGACGTCAAGCGCTGAAGAGCTGGCTCTGAATGGGCAACCCGCCTCACGGACCCGTCCCCTGAAACCCTCTGGGATCAGTTGAAGGCTACCATACTGCAATCCACTGAAGAGGTACTGGGCTTCTCCTCCAGGAAAAACAAGGACTGGTTTGACGAAAACAGCCAGGAAATCCAGGAGCTGCTGGCAAAGAAGCGAGCTGCCCACCAGGCTCACCTTACAAAGCCGTCCTGTCCAGAGAAGAAACAAGCCTTCCGTCGCGCATGCAGCCATCTTCAGCGCAAACTCCGGGAGATCCAAAATGAGTGGTGGACTAGCCTCGCCAAACGAACACAGCTCAGCGCGGACATTGGCGACTTCAGGGGTTTCTACGAGGCTCTAAAGGCTGTGTACGGCCCCTCACCCCAAGTCCAAAGCCCGCTGCGCAGCTCAGACGGCAAAGTCCTCCTCAGCGACAAGATCTCCATCCTCAACCGATGGTCAGAACACTTCCAATCTCTTTTCAGTACCAACCGCTCAGTCCAAGATTCCGCCCTGCTCCAGCTCCCTCAACAGCCCCTAAGGCTAGAGCTGGATGAGGTTCCCACCCTGGATGAGACATATAAGGCAATCGAACAACTGAAAAGTGGCAAAGCAGCAGGTATGGATGGAATCCCCCCAGAAGTCTGGAAGGCTGGCGGCAAAACTCTGCATGCCAAACTGCATGAGTTTTTCAAGCTTTGTTGGGACCAAGGTAAACTGCCTCAGGATCTTCGTGATGCCACCATCATCACCCTGTACAAAAACAAAGGCGAGAAATCAGACTGCTCAAACTACAGGGGAATCACGTTGCTCTCCATTGCAGGCAAAATCTTCGCTAGGATTCTACTAAATAGAATAATACCTAGTGTCGCTGAGAATATTCTCCCAGAATCACAGTGCGGCTTTCGCGCAAACAGAGGAACCACTGACATGGTCTTTGCCCTCAGACAGCTCCAAGAAAAGTGCAGAGAACAAAACAAAGGACTCTACATCACCTTTGTTGACCTCACCAAAGCCTTCGACACCGTGAGCAGGAAAGGGCTTTGGCAAATACTAGAGCGCATCGGATGTCCCCCAAAGTTCCTCAACATGATTATCCAACTGCACGAAAACCAACAAGGTCGGGTCAGATACAGCAATGAGCTCTCTGAACCCTTCTCCATTAACAATGGCGTGAAGCAAGGCTGTGTTCTCGCACCAACCCTCTTTTCAATCTTCTTCAGCATGATGCTGAACCAAGCCATGAAAGACCCCAACAATGAAGACGCTGTTTACATCCGGTACCGCACGGATGGCAGTCTCTTCAATCTGAGGCGCCTGCAAGCTCATACCAAGACACAAGAGAAACTTGTCCGTGAACTACTCTTTGCAGATGATGCCGCTTTAGTTGCCCATTCAGATAAAGGTATAGAACCAACGTTTCAGGCCTAAACTTTTCTTCGTGTTTTAATGAGTGAAAAGCAGGCAGGCACCTGAATTAAAAGGCCGGAGTAAAAGGAAAGAACAGGGGAAGGAGCACAAGTCAACAGGCAAAAGTTGATTGGTCTGTGTTTCACTTCCTGCCTTTTCTTTTAATTCAGGCACCTCCCTGCTTTTCACTTGTACCTTGAAGAAGGGCTCAGGCCTGAATCATTAGTTAAGTATCTTTACCTCTTACGGCGCTGTGAGACCTGTTGAGTTCCTCCAGCATTCCTGTGTTTTTACTTCACAGAAAACAATTTATTTCTGTTTCCGCAAATGGTGCACGCATTTGTAAATTGTGCATGAAGAAGCAGGGAAATGCCTGTCAATTCCCTGAAGGGAAGCGAATGTAAATTTTGCAAAGAGAAACTTTTCCCCGAGACTTGCAACAAGTCTTTAATTGAGTAATTGAACATTTACTGCTTGAATATTTCATTAGGGAATAACTATCAGGAGAATATCCTATTGCTCGACAAATACTTTGTCATCATTTAAAACCTCACTGATCAGAAGTCATTACGATTGTACATCATATTTTTCTCTCTAATTGAAACTGTGATTACTTATTTATTTAAATTTATCCTGTGGTCATTTAATTTAATTTTTTTGTTAATAGATCTTAAAATGCATTAACTCAAGTGTACATTTCCTACAGCGTCAGAAACCTAAGTAGCTGAAGCAAGGAATAATTTCAGTGCATCTGTACTTATGTATAAGACCATAAGAGCAGAAATAGGCTATTCAGCCCATCGAGTCTGCCCCGTCATTTAATCATGAACAGATCCATGTTCCCACTCAGCCCCACTCCCCTGCCCTTCTCCCCATAACCTTTGATGCCCTGGTTAATCAACAACTTATCAATCTCTTCCTTAAGTACACTCAATGATTTAGTCTCCACAGCCATCTGTGGCAACAAATTCCACAGATTTACCACCCTCTGATGAAAGAAACTCCTCCACATTTCTGTTCTAATTGGACACCCTCCAATCCTGAAGTTGAGCCCTCTTGTCGTCTCCCATCATGGGAAACAACTTTCTACCCTTTCTCCTTTCAAAATGTTTCAATGAGATTCTCACCCCCCCCTTCATTCTCCTAAATTCCAACAGTTACAAACCAAAATCTGTCAAACGCTCCTCATACAACCCTTTCGTTCCTGCAATCATCCTTGTGAAGCTCCTGTGAGCCTCACCAACATCAGCACGTCCTTTCTTAAAAGAGGAGCCAAAACTCCTCACAATACCCTGTGAAGCCTCACCAGTATATTTATATGAAACTAAACTCACTTCGTCATGAGAGATCGAAAACTGCAAGTCAATGTAAGAAAGTGCAATAAATTCATTTCACTATGGTCCCATTTCCATAATTTCTATTGACATAGCAGTGAGCTATTTGACGCAGTGGATCGAAGCCACCAACCTGTTTCCACATTCCCCTCAGATTCCCCCATTCACATACACACAACAGCAACCAACACTGGTTAACTTGCCTGCCAATTCTCACACCTTTGTGCTGTGGGAGGCAATCAGAGATCTGGAGAAAAGCCGCTGGACAGAGATAAAGTGCAAACTCCACACCAGTGGAAGCTGAGGTCAGATTTGAACTCAGGTAAGCAGCAGTTCTCCTGGTGTCCCACCGTGCTGGCAATATTTCTGCCTTTTGCCAATTCTGGCATGTCAGTTTACCATAGAAAGTTGTGTATTCAGCCTTTATCACATCGCAAAGTACTTCCCAGCCTTACTGCAAACCAAAGGCAATTTTGTGTAATATTACACCAGTTTTATTACATGACAATAAATGAATCTTGAGATGTGCAAAAGGAAGGTTGGAATCCCACACCAGAGACTAAAGTGCTGTGGGATTGTAGCAAGCCTCATTTTTTGGGTTGGGAAATTAATGCAAGTTCCTGACAAACCTCTCAATAAAACCTCTTGCACAGGCAGTCCAAGAGCAAAGGAGGAAGATCCAACATGCTGGTTCACATTCACCTCAAAATCGAGGTTGCTACAGTATTTGCTCAATGATATGTTCATGTGAAAAACATCCTGCCAAGTCCACAGAGCATGAACATGCAAATCTTTCTCCTTATCTCAGGCAAACTAAGACATCAATAAATACGCTCCAAGATCCTAAAATATAATTTTATCCATCCACATCACAGAAAAGCAATATTTAGATCATCAATCTAATGCAGCTCTTGTTTCATGTGAGAGCCTTACCAACATCTCTTCACCTAATCAGCAAATCTTTTATCCTTTTCTCCCTCACATTCTTAAATGTTAAATTCATAAACACAGCAGGCCCTTCCGGCCCATGAGCCCAAGGCGCCAAAATACCCCAATTAACCTACACCCCCATGTGTTTTGAAAGGTGGGAGGAAACCAGAGAAAATTCACAGACATGGGGAAGCTCCTTATAGTCAGAGCTGGATTCGAACCTAGCCCACGGGTGCTGTCGTCTCTGCTTCTCTTCTTAGCAGCAGGATCCACATTCTCATCCATTTCTGGTGAAAAGGTTTTGTTTGCATTGGACTTACTGGCACAATCTTATATTTATAAACTCTGATTTTAGGCCTCCCAAAGAGAAATGCTTTCTCTGCATTCATTTTTTGAGAATCTTATAAACCTCTCAGTTCATCTCTTTTCTATATTTCACCCTACTCATCCACCAACATCCTTCACCACACCCAAGATTCCCCTTTCCTATTGAAAAGGCCTTAGGTTACTCTTTTCTTATTTATCAACCAATTCTACACTTTGGATCTTCTCACTTGCCCCTCATTACACGCAACACCAAAAAGTTTAAAAGACAGACAAATGAACAGGCAGGGGTCAGGGGAATGTGGATCACATGAAAGCGCATGGGACCAGCTTAATTTGGCACTAACATTGTGCTGTAATGCTCTCCCTTCTATGTTGAACATCCCCATTCCAGAACCGTGTGATATTGATAAAAGGATAAATATCAACAAGGGATGGTAAATTAACAGACCACCCTAAACGAGTGTGTCGGTGAGCGGTGGAATATGAGGGGCGTTGGTGACAAAATGTGGAGAATACAAAACACGATCAGTCAGGCGGCACGGTTAGTGCGGTGGTTAATGCAATGCTATACCAGTGCCAGCGACCCGGGTTCAAATCTGGCACTGTCTATAAGGAGTTTATACGTTCTCCCTGTGTCTGAGTGGATTTTCTCCGGGTGCTCCAGTTTCCTCCCACATTCAAAAATGTACAGGGGTTATAAGTTAATTGGGCAGCACTGGCTTGTGGGTCAGAAGGGCCTGTTACCATGCTGTATGTCTAAATTAAAATTTAAAAAGCACAAGTGCTTAATGAACGTGCTCCATACGGCCTGTTTCTCTGTGCTGTATCTCTCCAGGACAGACTAAATTGAACAAAAGGAGGTGACAAATTAGGAGAAGGGATTTTCTTGTAAATGAAAGAATGTCACTGTCCTTCCCAACACCCCACTCACCTCCAGCTTGCCACCCAGGTGACTGCCATCATGCTCCTTTGTGTCACGTTCCTCTGAATTGGCTGCTGTGGGAGATCGTGGTCTCGATGCGGCAGTGACGGACGTGAGGTCTCCACGGGATATGAGTGTGCACATGTACGCATCATGTGAGAAGACATCGTGGCGGATTAATTCACAGAACAGCAGCACTAGATTTACAAATTCTGCCTTTTCGTTTTCATTATTGAGGTCAGCTAGTACACACGCACAAAAAAAAACATCGAGAGTCAGAGTTGTTCGGATAATACTTAAGAGCACATCTTCAACAACGTATAAAACTTAAGATTTAAATTTAATGCTGTGCTGCAAATTGAGTCATAAATAATTTGAAACCTCTTTTCATTTTGTCGGCTGCCCTTTTGGAACTCTGCCACCTAACAGGTTGACCCCAATAAGGTTGAAGACTTTTACAAGTCATGTCAAGTTCATTGTCATCTGATTGGACAATTGCAACCCAATGAAACAGGTCCTCTGTGCGAAAGGGGTAGACATACAACCAGACATAATACACATAAAGATAAGCAATACATATGCAGGAAAAGTCTTCGCACATATAAATAAATAGCTTCATGAATATGAGAGTCTTGGATGGTTAGTGTGAGCAGCTCCTTTGATCATTCAGCATTCTCATGCATTCTTGTAAGTGAAGTAGTGGGAGTCCACAACCACTAGGTATCAATAAGGTATAGGCAGCGAGTCCAAAAGAAAGGGGAAATACATGTCAGGTACAGAGAGCTGAAAATCAGGAGTATACTAAGTAGAGTGGTGCTTAAAATAAATTTGGAGGACAAAGAGGGGACAGAAGATATAATTGGTGGACAAGATTAAAGAGAATCCCAAAGTATTTTATAGTATATTAAGGGTGTGACAGAATATGTTGTGCTTTATATTGTATATAGCTATGATTTTGGGAGATAAATTGGGGCTGGTTTTTTTAGTGTAGGTCACATACAAACACTTCAAAACAGATCTCATTTAAAATACTGGAGCTCTGCTCAAGCCAGATAGGCCGGCTCTGAATACCTTTGTAAAAGCTTTGGGAAGTGCCCAAGGGACTTCACGAAGGTGAATGCAATTTCTGAATTTCATTTTCCCAGTGGAAAGAAAGCAGCAAGAAGGTTTTTAGGAAAGGCAGGATATTTTAGGAAATTTTGTAGAAATCTTGCTGCGGTTGCCCTTCCTTTAACCAATCTTTTGAAGGGGAGAAATTTGTGTGGACTAAGGTTTGTCAGACAGCTTTGAAAAATTTAAAGGAGATAATATGCCATTACCCTGTTTTAAAATCTCCTGATTTTGACAGACCATTTTCTTTAGCAGTGGATGCCAGTGAGGGAGCAGCAGGTGCAGTTTTATTGCAAAAACACAATGAAATTGATCATCTTTGTGAAGATGCCCAAGGGACTTCACTAATGGATTGTTTTGAAAAGCAACAGATGAAAGAATTTGGAGGATTAGGTTCTAAGCCGCAGTCGGTCTGAGTGAAGGTTGCTGTTCCAAGAGGATCATGTGGTTTTGCAAGCAGAGAGAGTCAAACAGAGAGAGAGAGAGAGAGAGAATTCAGTTCAGCAGCAGCTGGGACTGGAACAGGACAAGCTGGCAAGCTTGAGGAAACCCCCATTTTGAAGATGGGGTTGTGAGTTCTTAGTTCAAATCCCTTGTGGTCCATACAAGAGGAGAGGACTGGCTGCCTAATGTTTCACTTGAAATAAGGAAAACAAAAAGGAATTCTGTGGTGACCTGAAAGAAAGTTATCATCTGGAAAACCACGATGGGGCAAGTTTCTTCGGAAAGACACTGACGTGACTGATTAGAAGGAGTCAGTTTGCATCCAGCAAACAACAAATCTCTCTCTGAAAACCAACAAGAACCTTCCTGAGCTGAAATTCATAAATGTTAAATTCTGAACACAGTATAAAAATTGCCTGATACCGGTGAACTTGGAGGAGTGAGAAGTGAGATTCGACTGTGAATCAAAGAACATTTCTGAACTTACACATACATTACATACACGTGCACTTAGAATTAGAAGGGGGTTAAGTTAGGTTTGTTAAGTTAATAGTAATAAGTTAAAGTTTGATTCTCTTTTCGTGTTTAAAGATAATTAAAAGCAACTTTTGTTGAAGTAACCATTTGACTTGGTGAATATCTATTGCTGCTGGGTTTTGGGGTCCTCTGGACTCATAACAAGGGTAAAAGTGTAACAGTGAAGAGCTAATTAGGGACCAAAATGGCAACCTGTGCACGGATCCCAAGAATATAGCCAAGGTTTTAAATGAATACTTCCCATTCCTGTATTCTCCACAGAGAAGTACATTGGAATTGGAGGAATCAAGGCAGGGTATTAGATTGTCATAATAAAAAGGAGGTACAAGGGATCTACAATGGTTTAAAAATGTTTAAATACCCAGGATGTCCCTGGTTGAGACGTATCCCTGGCTACAATTGGAGAAAAGAAGGGTTTGCTTGGGCTCAGAGATATTTTAAATCATTGTTGAACACATGAAGGGTCAGATAACTGGCGGGTAGTACCAAGAAGATTCAAGAAGGGCAGCAGGGATAAACCAGATAATTACAGGCCTGTGGGACTCACCTCTGTGACAGGGAAGTTGCAAAATAAAATTCTGAGGAACAAGACTAAACTTGAATGTTCAGGCATTAATTAAAGATAGTCAGACTTCAGATTTATCATCAGATAACACATCAACCCTGAGATCCCTTTTTCCTGCGGCCACATAATTCTGCTAAATTTTTAATTTAAAAAATATCATTTCATCTGTGCCACCCAATTACACTGAAATCAACCTCGAATCGCATACATTTTGGAGGATGGGAGGAAACCAGAGCACCTAGGGAAAACCCATGAAGACACTGGAGAACAAACGTACTCCTTACAGATAGCTGTGGTTTTGAACTTGGGTTGCTACATGACTGCATCGTGCTAACCACTACACTAACCTTGCTGTTGTGGAGGATGGGGGATGGAATCCTATCTGATCAATATGATTGAATTTTTTTTTTTGCAGGGGTAACAAGATGCTTTGACAAGGGCTCTGCAAGTAATGTTCTTTAAATGGACTTTACAAAGTCCTTTGACATGATCCTACAATAAAAGTGTTAGAACCCATGGCAACCAGGCAATTAGGATGCAAAACTGCCTTGGTAGCAAACGGCAGTGGGTGATTAGAGAAACAAACCAGCGGTGTACTGCAGGGATCAGGACTTGGACCCCTGCTACATTAACAATCTGGATCAGAATATGAGAGGCACGATTCGTAAGCCCACAGCTGAAATAAAAATGAGTGTGTTCTTGATAAGGAGGAGGAAGCCCATGTGAAAACAGTGTGAAGTGATGCACTTTGGGAGGACTAATAACGGTAGAACATCCACAATGAATGTTTGGGGCTTGGGTACTTTGAACAGAAAAACCTCAGTGAAACATAACAAAGATTTCTGAAGGCGGAAAGGGTGGTGGGGATGTGGAATGAGCTTCCGACAGACGTGGTCGAGGCGGGATCATTGGTTACATTTAAGGAAAGACCGGATAGTTACATGGAGAGGAGAGGACTGGAGGGGTATGGACCGGGTGCTGGTCAGTGGGACTAGGAGGGTGGGGATTTGTTACGGCATGGACTAGTAGGGCCGAACTGGCCTGTTCTGTGCTGTAAGTGGTTATATGGTTATATGGAAACGCAGGTAGATTAGAAAATGTCTTCATTTGAAGGAGCGCAGAATCTAAGAGCTAGAAAGTTCTGGTGTGAAAACCTGGGTTTGGCCACACCATGATATTGTGTGTAAAGGTGTAAAGATGTGATTCCATTGCAGGGGATACATAGGAGGTTTACCTGGGTATTGCCTGGAATGTTTTAGTTATCAGGACTGACAAGGTTGATTTCCCTTGGAACAGAGATTGAGGTAGGGCCTAGCAAGACTTAAATTAACTGAAGTTTCATGCATAGGGTAGATTGTAGGAAACTTTATTCCCTATTGCCCAGTCATCTAAAATTGGAGAGCATAAAGTAAAAGAAGTTTTAAAATGTTCAAAGGAAAAAGTTTTCAATCAGAGGTTAGTTGAAACCTGGATTGCAAACCCAAGTAGATGGTGGAGGCACTGATTCTCACGTTTGAGAAGTATTGAGATGAACACTTAAAGGTTGCAGACCAGATCCATGGGATTGGCGTAGATATGTACCTGATGGTTTTCATGGGCATGGTGAGCTGAATGACCTGTTTCTGTGACTCTACAACTTTATAAGCATGAACTACAGATTCTACCAATCTAAAACAAAAAGAATATTCGGGAAATGTTCAGCCAATCCAACTTCCTCCCCATCACCTTAAAATCATCTCCACGAGTTTGTGTCACTTTTACCCTGGGGATAAGAGACTGACTGTCTACCTTATCAATACCTCTCATGGTTTTATAAACTTCTATCAAGTCATCCTCAAGTGTCCTGCACTCTGGAAAAGACAACCCAATTTTGCCCAACCTTTCCACAGAACTCATGCCCTCTAAACCAGCCAACATCCTGGTAAACCTCTTCTGTACCCTTTCCAAAGCCTCCAGGTCCTCCCAGTAATGGGGTGACCAGAATCATAGACAGTCATCCAAGTGTGGCTTCCAAGTATGACTGCAACGTGACTTCAATATTAAATTGGAGATTGGCAGATTTCTAGTCATGGCAAAGGGATGAGAGGATATTGGACATAAATGATTCTATCGATTGTCACCTTTCCTGGGAATGTGCATTATTGTGGGGGGGGGGGGGGGGGGTGGGGGTGACGTGACCTCTCTGTCTGAAACATCACCTGCCAATCAAGGTTGGATTCTGCCCACCCATTGATGCCAACCTAGTGATTACCTGGGCTGGACCCTTCAGCTGACTGTACTATATGTCCACCACATGAATTAGCTCTCTCTTTTGATCTTAAGCGTGAGACGAACCCTGCTCCAGGTTGCAAATGTAGACAACACTTCAGGAGCAAATGGTAAGGTGTGCACTATACAGGGATCGGGTGGGATAGATAGGATTGGAGCTGTGCCCATGTTAGACAAGGAACAGCGAGCAGGTAGCATACAGTGACCCTTGGTTGTTATAAGTCTGTACACAGCTGCTAGGGTCAGTAATGTTAAGTCTGATGTGACTTGGTTGTACTGTGCTTGTATGACTGTACACAGTT
This sequence comes from Narcine bancroftii, assembly GCF_036971445.1. Classification (NCBI taxonomy): domain Eukaryota; kingdom Metazoa; phylum Chordata; class Chondrichthyes; order Torpediniformes; family Narcinidae; genus Narcine; species Narcine bancroftii. The sequence continues at coordinate 117,528,386 of NC_091477.1, read as the reverse complement.
TCTAGTACCGGTCGTGTTAAGTTCGATGTGACTGATTATACTGTGCTTCGTGCATGAGAGTAGTTATGTGTGTTATGCCTGTTGCGATTCTCTTATGTGTGTTTTAATAAGGACACTTCCTGTGATCAGCCAATGTGGACCAGTTGGGCTGAAAGGCCTCTTTCCCTGCTGTCGAACTCCATGACTGATATTTCTAGACTGTGTTGTGCGTGATCCTGGCTGGCTAAAGTCAATGTATTTCTACACATCATTCTAAAATGTTGATGTTACCGCCCATCTCTTTTTAACTCAGATACCTGGTGCGGAATTTGCTTTCATTCTTGAACAAATGAGACCACAGCATTCTAAATCAGAAGAAAGCTTGAGTGTATTTCAAGATTTCACAACCTGCCAATGTGCCTGAAACCAATTACGTCGAGGACTTGCAAGTAGTAGGATTTGCTTCATGGTTATCGCAACACCATCACATCACCAGCGACCTGGGTTTCAATCCTGCACTGTTCTTTCTCCCTCTATCTGTGTGGGTTTTCTCCGGGTGCTCCAGTTTCCTCCCTCCCTTCAAAATGTACCGGGTTGTGCGGGAGAGGTTGTATGTATTTGGGTGGCATGGGCTCATAGGCTAGAAGGGACTGTTACCATGCTGTATGTCTTAAAAAAAACACACACACATCAAGAAAGTGAAGATCACCTGATGATTTATTTTCCAGCTGAATTCCTAACCTTGGGTATCAGCTGCCAATTGATCAAGAAGAGCAAGCCCCTAAAATCCCAGGGAGCTCTGCCATCCTTCCACTTCCTTTAACCAAAATGGGTAATATAGCAAATGTGAGAAGAGAAACCATGGCAGCAAATGTGTTCTTCCATTTAATCCATTTTCCAAGAGTTTCTGTCAATCACTTGCCAGAGAACTACAGTGAGATATATCTGCAAGGAAGAAGAATTGAACCAGAACAAATCTCCTGAACAGCTAAGTCTTAGAACCACATAGAGAAGCTGGGAGGGACTCAGTGTGCCAGGCAGCATCTCCAGGGAGAAATAGTCAACCTTTCAGGTTGGAACTCTTTATCGAGGTTCTGATATTGGTTTGACAAATTGATATGGGAGACAATGTTGGTAATGAAGGTCCCACAGGGGTTCAACAAGAGATAAAAGCCGAAAATTAATACTTACTTAATACAGGAGCTTGGGTATCAAGGAACCTAAGCAGAATGTTCTGAAAAACAGGAAGGCTTGATCCAGTAAGTGACACAGAAGAAATTGACTCCTTTTCATCCAAGACTTCAGATTCCCCACATCGCTGAAAAGGTGAGACATGAATAAGTGAATCAGAACATCTCAATTTAGTCTAACCAACACGTCGGCTTCACTGAACAACTCATTGAGATGGGACAAAATTCAAGATGTTCCCACTTTGAGCATTTGTAGTCAATGGGTCACAGAAGGAGCAGACAAGCAAATAAGTAAGCTCTGTGGGTGGGAAGCAGGAGCCGCATGGAAGCGGCCATTCAGCCCAACTTGGTGCCTGCCGCCTAACCAGTCCCATACTGGAAGCGAACTGATCCCATGTCCAGGACTGGCCACAAGAATCCCACACATCAGCCAAAATCGTGATTCATATATCATGCATTTTGCACCATCACTTCTATTCAGTGTGCATGATCAGGAGAAGGGAAGACATCAGTCTGACCTGATCTGCCTCAAAAACCAGAATGTTGAATTACCAGAGGAAACGCAAGTTGATTACAACAGACACCACTGTATATTTGGTTCCAGTTAAATTTTTTTAATCTCCAGATAGAATAATAAATGCAGCCCCATCATCACAAGATTTAGAACTTACAGCGTCAACTGAATAAAATTCTTTCACCAGTTTAAGTTGCAAATGTAAGAGGCATCTATTGAATTTAAGTTTCCTGACATTTTCTGCTGGTATCGGGATCTCAGGTTTGGCATTTGTGTGTGTTTACTCACCTCTGCTTCAATTTCAGCCTGCTTCTTCTCCAGGAGTTTTGCCACCGTCATAGCTCTGTGTTTCCCACATCGCTTGCAGCTGACAGCCCACTCACATAACAATGTCACGACGGCTTCATCATTAGGTGCTATTTGCTGTGGGACCGAGTTGCAAAGAGATAGTGAGAATTAATTCACACCAAGCGGCCCGTTTGTTGTCCTGCATCTTCCGAAGGAGAAAGGGAGGGAAGGGTGGAGGGAGAGGGAAATGGAGGGAGGGAAGGGATTTGAGGAAGAGGTGGGTGAGGCGAGGGGAAGAGAGTGGTGAGGGGGTGTGGGGTGGGAGAGAGGATAGGGAGGGGAGAGAAGGGGTGGGGGGGAGGGGGTGGGGAGGGGGGTGGGGAGGGGGGAGGGGAGGGGGAGGGGAGGGGGAGGGGAGGGGGAGAGGAGGGGGAGAGGGGTGGTTAGAGGGGTGGTTAGAGGGGTGGGGAGAGGGGTGGGGAGAGGGGTGGGGAGAGGGGTGGGGAGAGGGGTGGGGAGAGGGGTGGGGAGAGGGGTGGGGAGAGGGGTGGGGAGATGGGGAGAGGGGTGGGAGAGGGGTGGGAGAGGGGTGGGAGAGGGGTGGGGAGAGGGGTGGGGAGAGGGGTGGGGAGAGGGGTGGGGAGAGGGGTGGGGAGAGGGGTGGGGAGAGGGGTGGGGAGAGGGGTGGGGAGAGGGGTGGGGAGAGGGGTGGGGAGAGGGGTGGGGAGAGGGGTGGGGAGAGGGGTGGGGAGAGGGGTGGGGAGAGGGGTGGGGAGAGGGGTGGGGAGAGGGGTGGGGAGAGGGGTGGGGAGAGGGGTGGGGAGAGGGGTGGGGAGAGGGGTGGGGAGAGGGGTGGGGAGAGGGGTGGGGAGAGCGGTGGGGAGAGCGGTGGGGAGAGCGGTGGGGAGAGCGGTGGGGAGAGCGGTGGGGAGAGCGGTGGGGAGAGGGGAGAAACAGCTCATTCATATTGATTGGGAGTTACAAGACAAATAGCTACTTAATTTCCAATCCTTCAACCTCCACCATCTTGGAAAAGGGAAAATACCACCACTTGCAAGTTTCCCTTTGAAATCACAAACATTCTCAACTTGGACAGATCATTTCCCTTCATCGCTGCTGGGAGAAAAATACCAGAATTCCACACTCAACTGCATCATGGGAGGACCTGTGCCAGAATGTTCACAGTATTTCTAGAGCTGACATTATTCAGCGGCATGTCATTAATGCAGATCGACTAACAGTGTCTCTGTTGCCATTAATAAATAATAATTTATCTCCAGGAATACTTGTACTGCAATGGGCTAATCAGTTCTTCTCAGAGTGTAACAGCTCATGATATCACCATCACCGAAGAACAGCAATTGGTGGCTATAGGACTTGTATCCAGACACACAAGTTCAATAGTAAAACACAAAACTCTGTAGATACCATGGTTAACACAATGCTGGAGAAACTCAGCTGGTCAAACAGTGTACTTTATATAAAGATACAGTATATACAAATACCAAAAATATAGCAAAAGGGCCCTCACCAACCAGACAGTATTAACATCGACTTCTCTCATTTCTGCCAGCCTACTCTCCATTCTCCCTCTCTTCCCTTTCCCTTTGTCTCCTTTCCCCCAGCATTCCACCTCCTTCCCGCACCATGCACAGAGCCATCCCCTGCCCCCTGTTTGCTGGTGTGCCCTCCTTCCCTTATCCACTTATTACCTCCTACCTTTGGGACAGTGCTCCTACCATTTTGTCAGGCGCCTGCCTACACTCTGTGAAGGGCTCAAACCCGAAGTATTGGCTATGAATCTTTTTCTGCTGAGTTTCCCCAGCTTTGTGTTTTTACTTCTCAAGTTGCAATAGCCCATGGTCGAACCACAGCAAAATCAGTATGGTGGCTACGGGACTTGTATCCAGACGTACAAGTTAAATCCATCAAGGAACACAAATTCAAATGATTACATGTCTGGAATATATTGGTGAATGAAGAAGGTCCTTCATGGAAGGAAATCTGCCAACGTTAACCAGTCTAGTCTATTTGCAACTACAGACCCACCAATGCTATCGATTCTTAAATTCCCAAGCAACTCGGGTGCAACAACTAATGTTGGCATGAATTAAAAATCTTTTCTTGACAACTAATTGCATCCTCTACAAGAAAACCACCACAAACCAAATGTTTCCGTGAAGTATGATGAACAAATGCTGATCCGCAATGGACACATAAAGAAATTTATTGTCCACTTTATTGCAGAAGAGCACTCCCAAACGGGGAGTACATAGGTCCAGACAGTGATGGGATGCAGACTTAAATATTAATATAGATGAACAAAATTGGTCAGAGTTGTGTCGAGATAGTATGACAAATTAGTTCAATATAATTTTAACAGCAGCTATATCTCATGCCACAGAAGTTAAATGGATTGAAATTAGATTTATCAGACCAGTGTTTTAGATGTGGCCAGGAGATAGGTACTTCTTTACATTCTATTTGGTCCTGCCTTAAAGTGAGACCCTTTTGGATAAATTTGGCAATTTTTTTTAAGACAGATTACAGGAATTAAATTCCCAGAAAACCCAATGTTATTTTTATGAGGTAATATTGAAGGGATAAGACCAAAATTGAAACTATCTAAATATCAAAAAGTATTTGTAAAGATTGTGTTGGAAGTAGCAAGAAAATATATAGCAGTTACATGAAAATCAGATGCCCATTTAGGTATGGAGTGATGGAATGCAAGGCTGCGTTCCTCTTGAGAAGATTACTACATTTGAGAAATGAATATGACATATTTTTGAAAATTTGGTGCCTGTATTTACAAATTGAGGGAATTAATTTATAGATTCTATAATGGTCTTCATATTAATATTTGATTATTGTATTTTATATTTGGCTACGATTACATGCATGGGAAATTTTTAAATAAAATTTTCAAAAGAAGTATGATGAACGCAAGTTGGAACGTGGTAATAGGTGGAAACAGTAGATTGAAACACGAAATTCCGTAGATGTTGTGATTGTGGTAAAAACAGAATCTTCTTCTTGAATAAGATTATGCATCTTTACCTCCTATGGTCGCTGCAAGACTTGCTGAGCTCGTTCAGCTTTTCAAATTTGGAAACAATCATTTCAGTATTGCAGATAGTGAGAAAGATAATAAACGATTTGGAGCATCACCTTTTCACTTTCATTTTTCTCAGCTCTGAGTTCATTGCTGGCAGCTTCAGCTCCCTCCCCACCTTTGATCGTAAGCTGGTATAGGCAATGTGGAGCAAATAGGAGTGCACAAAATGCAATAAAAACCTCAGGAAAGAAATCAAGATGGCTGAAAGAAGACATGAGGTTCCTTTGGCAAAGAATGTGAAGGAAAACCTGAAGGGTCTCTACAATTATATTAAGGGGGCAAAAATTGGTCCCCTTGAAGATCAGAGTGGTCAGCCTTGTATGGAGCAAAGAAATGGGGGAGATCTTAAATGTTTTTTTTTCATCAGTATTCACTCAGGAAATGGGCAGAGTCGTGGGAAGTAAGGAAAACTAGCAGTGAGGTCATGGAACCCATACAGATTAATGAGGAGGAAGTATTTGCCATCTTAAAGCAAATAAGGGTAGATAAGTCCCCAGGGCCTGACAAGTATTCCCTCGGATGTTGAGGGAGGCTAGTATAGAAATTGCAGGGGCTCTGGAAAAATTATGTAAATTATTAATATAAAATTATTTAGAGAGCCTGTAACTGATTAGAGATAGTCAACAAGGCTTTGTGCATGGTAGATCATGTTTAATTAATCAGAGTTTTTCGGGGTGATTACCAGGAAAGTTGATGAAGGAAAGGATGTGGATGTTGTCTACATGGACTTTAGTAAGGCCTTTGACAAGGTTCCACATGGGAGGTTAGTCAGGAAGATTCAGGTATTCATGCTGAAGTAGTGATGTGGATTGACAATGGCTGGACGAGAGAAGCCAGAGAGTAGTGGTGGATGATGCTTCTCAGACAGATGGCCTGTAACTAGTGGTGTGCCTCAGGAATCAGTGTTGGGACCATTGTTGTTTGTGGAAAAATGGATCAGCAAATTTGCAGATGACACTAAGACTGGAGGCGTTGAGGAGAGTGAAGAAGGTTTTCAAAGCTTACAGAGGGATCTGGACCAGCTGAGAAAAAGGACTGAAAAATAGCAGATGAAATTTAATGCAGACAAGTGTGAGGTGTTGCATTTTGGAAGGGCAAACCAAGAAAATGGTAGGACACTAAGGAGTGCAGTAGAACAGAGGGATCTGGGAATATAGATACATAATTCCCTGAAAGTGGCATCACAGATGGATAGGGTTGTAAAAAGAGTTTTTGGCATATTGGCCTTCATAAATCAAAGTATTGATTATAGAAGTTGGAATCTTTTGGTAAAGTTATACAAGATATTGATGAGGCCAAATTTGGAGAACTGTGTGCAGTTCTAGTCACCCAAAATAAGATAATAAGAGGGCAGAGAAAATTTACTAGGATGTTGCCCAGACTTCAGGAACTGAGTGAAAGGGAAAGGTTACAAAGGTTAGGACTTTATTCTCTGAAGGATAGAAGAATCTGGGGAGATTTGATAGGAGTATTTAAAATTATGAGTGGGGTAAACAGAGTAAATGTAGGACGGCTTTTTCCACTGAGGGTAGGTGGGATACAAACCAGTCATGGGTTAAGGGAGAAAGGGCAAAAGTTAAGGGGGAGCATGTGGGGGATCTTCTTCACACAGCGAGTGGTGGGGATCTGGAACAAGCTGTCAGCTGAAGTGGTGAATGTGGTCTCAGTTTTAAAATTTAAGAAGAATTTGGATGGGAGAGGTAATGGAGGGCTATGGACTGGGTGCAGGTCAGAAAAAATGATTCAGCATAGACTAGAAGAGTCGAAGGGGCCTGTTTCTGTGCTGTAATGTTGTATGCTTCTATGATTCAGTAATGCAACAGCTGCTGCCTTTCTCTCTTTCATGACCCCTTACTTTTCCCTGAATAAAGTTCATGGTACTTAGCACTGAGTCAGTGGGAGAGATTGGTGGATTTTAATGGAGCATCAATAATTGTTGAAAATCAAAAACACAAATGCTGGAAATCTGAAAATAAAAATGCTGGAAATGCTAAGTCAGGCAGAATCTGTGGAAAGAACAGGTTGAATGTTTCAGGTCTTACAGCGTCCCTGGAACAGAAACTGTCGTTTCTGGTCTGAGACCTTCTTCAAGGTATGAACAAAAGGCAGGCAGGCACCTGAATTAAAAGGCTCGGGAGTAGGAAAAAATGGCAGGAGTGGAGCACAGATCAACAGGCAGAAGGTGATCTTTGGATTTGGATAACAGAACAAGAGAGGAGGTGGCTCTTGAATGCAGAGCTGAAGGAAAAGCGATCAGAGGGAAAAGAAAAAAGAGAGATAGAGCTGCAGGAAAGAAGAACTAGGGGGAGGGGGGGGTACTAGGAACCATCTCATCTTAATACCAGTTTTGCCCATTTGACCAATGGGACCAGCCCAGGCTACTAACTCAGTTGGCATGAATGAGTTGGTCCAAAGGCCTGTTCCATGCTGAATGACTACCCTTGAAAAGTGTTTCCTCAGTTGCAAAACTTAGTTCAAGAATCTGGTTAGTTGACACTTGAATTTTTAGTCCCAAATTTGATCTCTCCCCAAAATTCATGTAAAAAAAATTTAAAATCCATGATTAAAAGCTGAAAGTTATTTGCAGAGACTAAAAGAGTTTATAAATTGTTTTCTATTGGATGAAACTATACCCTTTTGATCAGAGAGTACAGATGTTAACACAAGGTGATTAAAAAGATTAATTACTCTGCATTAAATTAAAAGAGTTTACATTTAAAAAAAAAAGGGACAGCATGGTTGGTGTAGCAATTAGTGCAATGCCTTTCCAGCAGGCAGCAATTGGGATCAGGATTCAAATCCACGCTGTCTGTACAGAGTATTTATGTTCTCCCCTTGTCTGCTTGGGTTTTCCCCAGAGGCTTTGGTTTCCTCCCACTGTTCGAAACAAACAGTGGGTGTAAAATGGGCAGTCAGTCTCATGGACTGAAATGGCTTTTTACTAATGCTGTGTGTCTAAATTTAAATTTACACGGTTTTGTTAATGGCTCATCATTTTCAGTAAGGCAGTGGACTAAACAACCTTTATTTAGTGCCGGAACATAATCTCCTTTTCCGTCAAGAGCTTTGGGGGAATTCCTCCCTGCCCTTTGCCTCTTCAGATGCTTGTGTGACTAAGAAACATCAAGGATCAGCAAACACACAAGTGGAAAATTCACCAAATAACCTACATTGCTCTGAGGAACAGGAACAAGTGCAGAAAGTGCTGAGTTGTTCTTTGCGATAAGAAATGTCAGTCAAACTAGCATAGACATCATCAGCTCAGGAGTACACCCACCCTTAAGAAAGTTACCCTTCCACAAGCTGAAGGCCAGATTTTGGGAGATTTCCATGCAGTGACAGAATTAAATTATTTCCAGTGCCAAAAGACTGATCAACCACACTGCACGGATGTTGGAAACCAACAAAGTGTGTGTGAGAGAGAGAAATGAACTTCTAAAGAGTTGTTCAGGAGTACAATACCAAATAAGATGGTTAAAATAAATTCAGTGAGTCCAAATAAAGAGAAAAAAAATTACAAGTTATTGGGGAGGAGCAGAGGCATGGGAGGAAATGGGTCTCTAAGAACTGGGGGTGGATGTTGGACCAAACAACCTCTAGTGGGCAACAAAGCAAAACAAGAATTTTGATGGTAACAGGAGCCTATTCTGAAGAGAACTGGGTCAGGAAGATGTAAACCAGGTCAGGACAGATGACCACACAATAAACCAAGACAGGACGGCTGACCATGGGTAAACCAGGCCAGGGAAGCTGTCCACACAGTAAACCAAGTCAAGGCAGCTGAACACATGGTAAACCAGGTCAAGACAGCTTTTCTGGCTTTAATTAAACTTCTTCCCCACCCCCACTTCTTCCAGCTCTGACTCTCTCCCTTTTCCCTGCCTCCTTTCACACAGACACATCATTTCTCACCTCCTCGCTTATCATACCCAATTAACACCTTTAGTTGGTCAGGACTCCTCTCCTTGCCCAGCATTTTCTCTATTCTGAGATTTTCCTGTCTTTTGCTCATTCTCCTTATTCTTTGCTTATTCCCCTCATGAAGGGCTCAGACTCAAAACGTTGGCAATATATCTTTGTCTCCTATGGACACTGAAAGACCGGCTGAGTTCCTCCAGCATTTCAGTGTGCTTTTAATACATGTACTTAAAAACATGAACCTCCAAATTCTAAGACAGTTGCTTTCATGATGCTGTCAGACTCTAAAATGGATTTCTCACTGGCAAAGGTGATGGCCTTACATCATTTTTTAAATGTGCTTTTCTCTGTAATCTACATTATTTGACTTGTAGCACTGTTTCCTGTAACCTTATCTGCTGCACAAGTTGACCTGCCTGGATGGCACATGAAACAAAATGTCTTTTTAACTGTGTATCAGTTCACGTGAATATAAAAAAATTCATTTGAACAGTTCAATATCTAACATTTATGATATGTTGTGAATAAGAGAAGCTCCCTCAGATAAAATTTAAAAAGTCTAGGAACAAGACCTAGAAATTTTAATTCCTGAAGAAACTTGGAATGTAATTTTCATATTGGTTAATACCTCTTCTTTACGTGCCCACCACTCTCTCCTATAATTTAAAATAGACCATAGGGCTCACATATCCAAAGTCAAACTATCTCGATTCTATATGGATGCATCTCCTCATTGCGATGAATGCAACAAAGGAGATACTGCATTAATTCATGTCAGAGTCTTGATAGTTATTGGAACAAAGTATTTCAAATTTCTTTGCACTTTTTAAAGTTAATTTTAAACCATATCCCTTAACTGATTTATTTTGTATTGTGGAAAAGAGTGACACAACTTTTAATGGCATCTGAGCTGCATGTATTAGTTTTTATTTCTATTTTCGCTAGGTGGGCAGTATGGCTCAGATGGCGGAACATTACCCCATCTACTCATGTTCAATGACGTCATGTCATGTTTATTTTAGAGATTGTTAGATGCTCAATTTCCCAATTGGAATGTAAATTTTCAAACACTGTGGGGGACCCTTTTTGAATTTCTTTCATAATCGTTGATTTGATATGAAGACAGAACTGTTGAGTAATGAGGTAATTTATCACTCAGATAAGAATTTGGTCTTTTTACTGGCCAAACAGCTTCTTTATTGGTAGTGAGTTTAGATCTTTTTATAATATTAATGCAAACCAATATGTTTGATTGAAAATGTGGGATACCTTGATATGATTTAAGTGGAATGTATTTTTCCTGACTTTTAACAGATGTACTCTGTAATTTTTGATGTAAATAAAAACATTGAAAAAGAAAGAAAAATTCAATTTCTGGACATTATGCTCTAAAATGGAGCAAATCTTATCTATATCCACTCTGTCAAAACCTTTCAAAATGTTTCTCTCAGCTTTTTCTCTCGCTAAGAATGCGCCTGAAGAAGCAGAAGCGGCCCTTTAAACTGCCATTCAGGTGGCAGCGATTAAAACGCAGCGCTGGCCACCTGAAGGACACAGCTGCTCAGGAGGCAGCTCTGAGTGCACTCCGGCTCCTGCCCAGTGTCAGCTGTGATCAGCAGACTGACCCTTTAACATCCGCTTTCAGCCAACCGCATTCAGGTGGCTGCGGGAGCCACTGAGCAGCTTTGAGGGACTTTGCCTCCAAGGCCATCATCTTGGATATGTGAGAGTTTACAATCATATATTCAAGTACAAGGCACGTGCACCAAGATTCATTCTTCCTACAGCCATACAAGATATAACAAGAATCTAAATTAAAATTGCACCCATGACCTGTAACCATCACTTTAAATTTTTGTCCAATTTACTTCAAAAGGGAACAATAAAATTCTGCTTCACCTCCTCAAGGCAAATAATTTCTTATTTCAATAACACTTGGATGAAAAAAAAATCATATCATTGACCTAAGAAAATAGCTTTTCTCTATTCATCTGATCAAAAACCTTCTTGATTTTAAATTCTTACACTGAACTATGGAATCAAAGCCAGTTTCATTCAAAAAAAAAATCCCCTCAAAGCCAAATTTCCTCAGATCCAGTACTGTCCTTATGGGCGGCACCGAGAGTATACCTCAATGCTATTACAGCACAAGTGAAATGGGTTCGAATCTGGCGCTCTCCGCAAGGAGTTTGTTCGCTCCAAGTCTGCAGGGGTTTTCCCCAGGTGCTCTGGTTTCCTCCCACCGTTCAAAACATAGGAGCTTGTAGGATAATTTGGGAGTGATTGGGTGCATGTGGCCCGAATCAGCTCCTACCGTGTCATAAATATATATTTTTTAATAACTACACTGTCTTTTCTGGAGAGCTTCAATATATTTGCGATAACGTTGCTCCAAAACAGCAGCATAGATTTTCCACGATGACCAAATGCTTAAGCTGTGCTGTCTCATCACACTTCATTATTCTTGAGCCCCATTAATTTACTTTCAAATGAAGAAAAGTGATTGGTTTTATATCCAGAGTTAACGACAGTTTCAGGGAATGTCCTTTATCTCTGTAAATCCAAGCTACTTGACATATCTCCTACTGAAGGTCCTCTCACTTTCCAGAAATCTCCCCCAAAATCTACATCTTACACTTTCTGCGTTAAAGCACAACACTACTATCCACTTGTGTATTTTTCCTTTGCCGAATCTGCATGCCATTGGCTCCTGAGAGGAGCAGCAGGCTTGGCAATTCAGAGGGCAGTTTACAGCCAACCACATGGGCAGGGAGTCACAAATCACAAGATCAAGGAACAGAAGCAGGCCACTAGGCCCATCGAGTCTGTTCCGCGCCTGCACTAAGTTGAACGATGCTCATACTTAGCTCCAATTTCCAGCCTTTACCCCATATCCCTTGATACCCTTACTAATTAGATATCTATCAATTTCCTGTTTAAATTCTCCCAATGATCTGCCCTCCACTGGTGCATGTAGCAGTGAGTTCCACAGATCCACGGCCCTCTGACTAAATTACTTCCTCATCTCGGTTTTCAATGGATAACTTCTAATTTTAAGACTGTGACCCCGTGTCCTTGATTCACCCACCAAGGGAAAAATCTTATCTACATCCACTCTGTCAAAACCTTTCAAAATGTTTCTCTCGGCTTTTTCTCTGCGCTAAGAATGCGCCTGAAGAAGCAGAAGCGGCCCTTTAAATTGCCGTTCAGGTGGCAGCGATTAAAACGCAGCGCTGGCCGCCTGAAGGACACAGCTACTCAGGATGCGGCTCTGAGCGCACTCCGGCTCCTGCCCAGTGTCAGGTGTGATCAGCAGCCTGACCCTTTAACATCCGCTTTCAGCCAGCTGTATTCAGGTGGCTGGGGGAGCCACTGAGCTGAGCTGATTATCCCTCTCAGAGGAGGGAGACGTCGCTCGCCTCAAGAGCGTCTCCTGAACATTCAGGTGGCCTCCAAACAGCCGCATATTGCTTAAACATGCGGCTTTACATGCGGGGTAATCGGCCACCTGAAAGTGCCTCATGAGATCCTCCCCTCATTCTTCTATACTCCAATGAACACAATCCAAGAGCGGCCACGTGTCAGACAATCAAAGAGGCAAATTTTCTTCCCCAAGTCAACAATATACAAGATGGATTTTTCTGGTAGTTTCAGAATCACCAAGGTCACATATACCAGGTTTTCATTCCAGATTTATTAGAATTCAAATTCACTGTAACTGAAGTAACACTTTGGGTGTCACGGTTGTCACAGAGGTTAGTACAGCGCCAGTGACCAGGCTCGAATCTGTAAGAGTGCTGTGCTGTCTGTATGTTCTCCCAGTGTCTGCAAGGGTTATCCACAGGTGCTCCAGTCTCCCCCCACCCTTCAAAATGTACAGGGGTTGTAGGTTGATTGGCGTATTTGGGTGGCATGGGATTGTGGGCCGGAAGGGCCTGTTACTGTGCTGTATGTCTAAAATTAAATTTAAAATATTGAGCAATTTAACAAAATATATTAATCTTGTTCCTGATCCAATATATACGCTTCTAATATTGACAATTCCATTGCCTTCTGCTCAATATTCCGTTTCACAGAAATGGAACTCATCTCAGCCATTCACGTTCTAAGATCCAAGTGAAACAGAAAATTTTGCCAATGCTACAATTGTAGGAAAAACACAAAAATGCTGGACAAACTCAGCAGGTCTCGCAGTGTCCAGATACATAACTGACACTTCAGGCCTGAGCCCTTCTTCAGGACACGAGTACAAAGTAAGGCAGACATCTGATTAAAAAAAAGCTCAGGAGGGAAGAATACAGACCAACAGACTAAAAGTGTAAATTGGGTATGGATGGGACACGGGAGAGAGGAAAGGTGAGAATTGGCGGGAGGAGGGAGGGTTGTTTGGGGCTCTGTGGAAGCAGAGCTAGGGGAAAGGAGACAGAGGGAAAAGGGAAGAGAATGAGAGACAGAGCTAGAGGAAGCACAGAGAACGATCGGCAGCAGGGGCCAACAGGAACCAGAGAAGTTGATGGGAAAGCTATCCGGCTGGAGGGTGCCCAGATGGAATACGAGATGTTGCTCCTTCAATTTGCAGGCATGAGACCATAGACAGACACGTCAGCAAAGAAATGTTGTAGGGAATGTTCAAAGATGCATCAGCTCCTTATCTGCTCATTACATGGCCACCATCACTGCTAGTAGCTTTTTTTAATTCCAGAGTTATTTAATAAACCAAATGTATTAATGTAATAATGTAATCCTCAGCTGTCATGCCGGGATTTGAACTCATATATCTGGGCCTTTAGACCAGACCTCTCAAAACTGCAGTATTTTGATACTTGACCACGTTACTAAATACAAAATTCTTTCATAATATGGGACCACACCATCCTTCCTTTGTAATGGACACAAAATGCACTGCAACCACTCACCTCCTGGCTCTCCTTGCCCTGACTTGAACCGAATATCTTGTGATCGAGGCTATCTAGGGAGTTACTGGAGTCAGATCTGTCAAAACAATGGCGATCCAGTACTTCCAACGTGTGCAAGACTTTACTGATTGTAAAACCTGTTGAAAAGATAGCAAAGGAAACAGCAGGAAAACATGAGAAGAAACCTTAAATATTTTTGTGCATGACTTACATCTAACTTGTTGTGGAAGCAAATAAGACAATGGAGAGTTTAAAAGAATGAGATGTGATCTATTGAAAAATATAAAATTCCTATAGGCCTTGATGGTAGAAGCAGGAATAATGTTTCAGCTTTCATGGTAATCTGAAGATAAATGACACTATCAAGATAATTCTGTTCACAGGACTGGGGAGAGGGACTTCAGAATCCAAAATGGTGAACCTTTGGAAATTGCTACAAAAAGGACTGTGGAGGCTCAATCACTGAGTATATTCAACACCAAGCCAGATATGCGACTCGTTACAAAAATACGGAAAGCAGGCAAATATCATGACCTGACTGAACAGAGGAGCAGGTGCAAGATCGTGAACAGTGTTCTTGCACTCCTGTTCCTTAAATTTCTCGAATTCCTTTATTCAGGTGAAGTTATGTAGATCTGTTCTCCTTTGGGTTTGTGACACGTACATTTGATGTCATATTTCAACTCATTATTCAATAAACTACATAAGGCTGTCTCCAATCCATTCTTCAGAACTATTTATGAAAAGGCAACTCTGACATATTCCCACTCATTTTAAACTTAGATGTATAGCATGGTAACGGGCCCTTTCAGCCCCTGAGCCTGCGCTGCCCAATTGCACCTAATTGACCTACAAGTACCTGCATGTTTTGAAGGGGGGGGGAGGAAGAAAATGGAGCACCTGGAGGAAACCAATGGACAAACTCCTTATAGACAGCACCACCAGTAAGTTTAGCTCTGAGTAATTTTATTTTTAATTTTTTTTTAAATTTATATTATAACCACACAACTTGTCACTTACATGGTCAGCCTCATGAACCACAGTTATTCCAATTAAATTGGCAATTCTCAATCCTTAAATCAGATCATTAGAGAAGGGAATAATAACCAAAAGCAAGATTTAATGAAACGTTTTAGATTTTGAATTCTAAGTAAGGCGAGACCATTTCTTCGAGCAATTAATAACCAGAAGATACATTTACAATGGTTCTGAAAGAAGGGTGAGGGGCTTATTTTCTTTTTAAAAACAGCAGGGTGATTATAATCTGAATTATGCTGTTTGAAGGAGTGACAACTGCCAAATCGGATTGAATAAAAACGTGGAGGAGCCCAGCCCAAAACATCAACCATTCTGGTTCTCCCACTGATGTTGTTTGATCCGCTGGGCTCCTCCAGCAGTCTGTGTTTTGCTTTAGATTTCAGCATTTTCAGTCTCTCAGATAAAAACCTGAACGGGTAAGTATTTAGAGGGCCATAGGGATAAAGGAGGAGGTTTCTGAGAGCTGTAACCCACAGTACATTCAAGTGCTCCACCTTATAGTAAAATGTAGTTTTAGACTTCTAAAATCAAAACCCTCGGTGCTGGAAATTCCTCCCTCATCAGAATTATTGTCATAAAGGTGAAGTAAAAAATGAAAGTCTGCAGGCATCCTGATTGAAGTAAAAATACTGGAGAAACTCAGCACGTTACACAGTGTCTTTTATATAGCAAAGATAAAAACATATAACCAACGCTTCAGGCTTGAGCCCTTCAGCAGCTGCGGACCTCGGGCTCCTGGTGCTGGCAGCAGCGGACTTCGGGCTCCAGGATAGGAGAGGGACCTCGGTGGGGAAGTGTCAGGGATCGGCGGTGGCCATCTTTTTTTTGGTGAGAATTAAACATTATTTTAATGCTTAAAAAGCCTTCCCTTGTTGTTTGTTGTTGTTTAAACTCTGTTACAAGTGTTGCTACTGGGCTGTTCTTTAAAAAATGACCGGATCTCTGAAGAAAAAACACTTATACAAAATGGGCCCGGTCCCGACCATTTCAGATAATCGGTGTAATCACAGATACATTCCAAAGGCAGAGTATCACAAGTGCAGAATGAGAGCAATTCACAATTTTTTTTTTAATTAAACAAACACATTAGCAACTGACAATGAAGCAAATGCCAATATACAATAACAAAGACTTACATTTACCAAGAAAGGACTTAATTCATCAGTTGGTTTTAGCTTAATTAGAAAACATAATCATCAACGAGTGCTACTTTAGTGAATGGTGGGGGTCAGGAGAGAAGGGATGGATCACTGCCCCACCAGAGATATTGAAAAGTGTCAGTACTCTGCTCTCATTTTTATTATCAGTTCGAAGGACCTCTTCAGCAACGTGGCAGACTTTCTGACCGTCAGAAAACTTAAAGGGGAAAGATTTACAAGCAAAGGCAAATGATTAAGTTTGCTCTGTTGATCGTGGACACCTGTGGAAAGGACCTTCCATCACACAAGGGAAGGGACTGAGACAGTTGCCAGCTTTCCCCGAGGGCAGAAACAGCATTACCTGCAGTGGACTCCTGACATTTGTCAAATGACCACCGGACTTCCACGGCTCGTCCTCGCTGCTTGATCTGCTGCTCCACTTCATAAACTTTGGCTCGGACCTAAATGATTGATTGAAACAAGGTGGTTCAGCATTCACCTAAAGAGCACATGCATGTAAGGCTCTCTGTATATCTTCGTGCATCTCTGTGCGTCCTTGTATATGTGTATGGACTCTGCCTGCAGCTACTGTCGATCTACACACATAGCTTTCTAAAGGGAAGAGTAAGGTAACTGTGTCTGACCATGGAAGTCAAATGACAGTGTAAAGCCTATACTGACAATAACCACACCAGCAGAGCGAGTATAAGACTGCTTTAATAAACTAATTTGTACACTAAGACGTCTTGTCTCTCTACAAGATGAACCTGGAAGGCTGCACTGTAGCTCTGCACTGCCTTATATATATATATATATATATATATATATATATATATATCAGATGACCCCTGGTGACCTAATGGTGTAATTACATCTCACCACAAAGCCGACATGCAGTTTCAGCTAAACAAGCTGATAAAAGCCAACAGAAGGCCACACAAAAGGGCAGAGGGGAGAAAATATGAAAATTACCAGGCCAAAAACATAAAGAGGATACCAAACATTTTTTTTCAGACATGGGGAGTAAAAGAGAAGCAAGAGTGGACATCAGACTGCTGGAAATCGATGCTGGAGAAGTGGCAGTGGGGAACAAAGAAATGGCGGATGAACTGAACGACAAGTGTGCGCCTTTCTTCACTGTGGAATGCCAGAAATTCGAGAGAATCGGGGGCAGAAGTGAGTGGCATCGCCTTTACTTCGGGAAACGTGCTTGGGAAGCTGAAGGAGTGGATAAGTCATCGGGACTGGACAAACCACGCCGCCGGGTTCTGAAAGAGGTCGCTGAGGAGATTGTGATCTTTCAGGAATCACTGGAGATGGGAATGATTCCAGAGGACTGGAAAATTACAAACATCACTCCACTCTTTAAGAAGGGAGAGAGGCAAAAGACAGAAAATTATAGGCAGATTAGCCAAACTTCAGTGGTTGGCTAGATTCTAGAGGCCATTATTCTTTTTTTTCTCCTTATTAACATTGAAATTTCACATCCAAAAATACAGAGCATCCATGGATAAATGTTAAAATTCAAAAAGATAGATTACACTTAAATCATACCATTTCATCCAAGGTATTCCACGTTTTAATCAAACAGATTATATTGTATTGATATTATATTATTTTATTATTTATCAAATAAAAGAAAATCTAAACCCACAAGCAAGAAGCTGTTTGGCCAAAAAAATTCCATTATTAAGAATGATGATTCAAGATACTGCATGGTCAGGAAATGAACCCTTCTCACTGTACCAGAAATGACGTGTCAACGATTATATGAATTGTGTCAAAACTCAACCCCACCATTTTGGTTTATCTGTATTCACCATCACATTGAGCAACATGAAATATATCGAGGGAAGCATAGCAACACGCCACGCCAATCTGCCCACGCATACCTGCTGATTGAAGGTGGAACTCCCCCCTGGCATAGGTAAACACGATGGGGCCACTTGGAGCAGATCAAGCGGTGAGCCAGGATTGCTGCTTTTCCTTTCATTTGTGGAATAATTCCACACCAAGGCACTGGGGCAACATAAAGTTATTGTCTGTAGAAAAACAAAATCAGGCTTTGTAACTGATTGATGCAGATATTTAGATGAGATTAAAATCAGTGGTGCATTGAAAACAGCTTTACCAACGGCAACATCGTTATATGGATCAAAATGGAGCAACAGAAAGGGGCATATCATTTAGCACAATGTGGATCTTAGTTGGCATGATCTAGAGTGGTGCAGGAATTATGTGGGTGACGTTATGGAGCTTAAGAAAATTGCTTCTGGTAACACCATCCAAATGGAGCAGTAATGTGTGTGAACACCTCAACACGTTTAACATATGATTGGCCTCCTTTACCCCCAGATTTTAGTTGTGCACGCAGGACATGAAGCTATTCCTGCAGAAAGCCACAGTAAAAGCGAGGTGGGCATCAGTGAGCCAGAAACCAGGTTCAAATCCGGCGCTATCTGTAAGGAGTTTGTACTCCCCGTGTCTGCGTGGGTTTCCTCTGGGTGCTCCAGTTTCCTCCCACTGTACTGATCAAAATTGGATAGCACATGCTCATTGGCAGAAATGGCCTGTTACGTGCTGTATGTCTAAATTTCATTTAAATTTAAAGAAAGGGTTATCCAATGATGCATAGGAGGTAGGGTCAACAGTGAATCTGCAAGAGGCCCAATTGTATGCAATAGTGCAGCTCTTGCACAATAGTCGGTCCTTGGTTACCCAGTTTGGATATGGGGAACAGAGAAGGGTCACAGTCAAGGTAACTGAGTGGGGAATGGTGGAGGAATGGTCACCTCAGAGCACATCAGATGTGGAATAACAATTAGAAACCATGGGTTGTGATCCAATGCTTGTCATGGTTGAGGAGGATGAAATTAGGAAGGGCTTGGGAGGGTGGTCTACCTAGGAGTATGGCATGGTAGACAGTGTGATTTGGAGGCTTGGGTCTTGTTCAGGGTTGCAGTTAGGCCACAGCACAATAGACGAGAAAGTAATCGAAAGTGAACTCATGAACATCAATAATTTAGCAAAGGCGCCAACCTGCTGCCAGTACTGGAGGGCCTGAGTTATAGAGGGAGAGGTTAGATAGGCTTGGTCTTTATTCCTGAGGCCACAGGAGGCTGAGTGATAATCTTATAGAAGTGTACAAAATCCTGAGAGGCACAAGTAAAGTAAATGCTCACCGCTGTTTTCTTTTCTGGGTAGAACGATGGGACATAGTTTAAGGATGAGATTTCAGGAGGACCCAAAGGGCTACTTTTTCCACTCAGTGGGTGGTCCAAACCTGGAACAAGCTGCCAGAGGAAACTGTACAGTCAGGCACAACTTTAACAGTGAAAAGACATTTTGGACAAATTTGGGAAGGGCATTGGAGGATATGGACCAAATGTATGCAAATGGAACTGACCCTGAATGCCAATCTGGTCAGCAAAGACAAGTTGGGACAAAGGGCCTGTTCAATGCTGTACAATTCAAACACCTCAAAGATAACCTAACTAGCTTGAAAGGCCAGTAGACAGGATAGTACAGATTGCTCTCCTTTTAACTCTCGCATTTATTGTAGCCTTCTGTAGGAGTAGCTCCATGTCCTAAAATCTACTGGTAGAGAAAGTCAGTCATGTGTTTAACACGTTGAGGTGTTCACATGCATTACTGCTTCATTTGCATTGTGTTCCCAGAAGCAGTTTTCTTCTTAAACTCCATAATGTAGCACACATAATTTCTGCACCAGCTCTAGACCTTGCCACAAGGCAATAAAATATCACAAGACACTTCACAAGCATGCACCCACAAGACATGTGGGAAATGCTGGGAAGATGACCGAGTGGTGAGAGCATCATAAAGAAGCCGGAGAGTTGGAGGGATGGGGTCACAGAGCTTCAGCCTGTTCAGAATCCTGCCCATCCCCACCCCACCTGCTCCAACCTCCTGGCTTAATCTTCACGTCTATCACCTCTTGGCCCCTCCAGTGTTTTGTTTATTTAATTATTCCGACTCCACAAGAAGATCTGTCTGCACATTAAGATGGTCAATTTATTCTTCTATTTATCTTTTTTCTGTCTCATGTCACATTATAATTTATACTTTTTGATCTATCGTATGTACCTGCGTGACTGCAGCAAGTAAGAATTTCAGAGCATCTGTCCATTGTACCTGTGTATTTCACAATAAACTTTCATATTTTTATTAAGCCCCTTTTTCACTTGCTTCCCAGTAAATCAGCCGTTCCGTGTCCCGGATAGGAATGGTGTTTTTGTTGTTCACACTTGGCCACTCTTAACCGGGACACTGCACCCTTTCAGGCTTTCAAGGTGCCATCCCCTGGGATAGGACTGCTCTAACTTCAGTCGGAAGTAACCGAATGCAGTTCTCAGTTTCACACTTGACTGATTGGAACGCCGGCGTCTGTAGACACCGAGCCTGTCTATCCCTAGTGTGGAATGATGTCGTTCGGGCGATTCTGTTTTCACCCTTGACCCTTTTTCAGCCGATTGGCCGTTAATTCTGGGACCACATGCAAGTGTGAAAAGGGCTTCTGTTTATCACTTTACAAATAAGCAGGTCGTAGGTTAAGGGCAACAAATTGAACAGGATCATGAAATGGGTGGTTTATTTCTCCGCAAGGCACAGCTACACTCCCTGATGACATGTTGTACGGCATACTCCCAAATTAGAAATACTGGAAATAACGATCAAAATCCCAAGTGGCGGGACTGCAGCTGTTCAAGTAAACAGTGGAAATTTTAAAATATTACCAATATCTAAGCATAAAATATTTTTTTTTAAATGGGGGACCAAAGAGGCTCACATTTTGATCCTTTCCCCAATTAGACAGGTCAGATCGATCAAGTTGGCAAACGATCACATTGCATTTGACGATAAAAAATTGTCAAGCACCATTACATTTAAAAGAGTGGAAACAGTATCTTCTCCAAAGAAGAGAGAGTGGGTACATTCTATTGCATAGCATCTAGCATCAATAACAAATGGTCAATGAAATGACCAGTGTGGCAGCAGGGTTTAGTACAATGCTATTACGGCGCCAGCGATCGAGGTTCACATCCTGCGCTGTCTGTAAGGAGTTTGTGCATTCTCCCCTTGTCTGCGTGGGTTTCTTTTGGGTGCTCTGGTTTCCTCCCATCCTTCAAACAAATGTTTACGGGGATTGTAGGTTAACTGTGATATTTGGGCAGTACGGGCTCATAGGCAGGAAGGGCCTGTTACCATGCTGTATGTCTAAATTTCAGAATGTAAGTATTTCTGAAGTGCAGTCATGGTTGTAATTGAGGATAACATCACAGCCTGTCTATACCCAGCAATATCCAGAAGCAAGAATAAAGTGCGCGATTAATCAATGTGAAATGTGGCCAAGGAAAGCAATAGGTAGTCAACATTTCAGGCCTGGGTTCCTTTTCAGGTAGAAGGGCTCAGACCCGAAATGTCGACTGCCTATTGCTTTCCACGGATGCTGTGAGGCCTGCTGGGTTCCCCCATTACTTTTGCGTGTTGTACTAGCTCTCCACTTCCTGTTTACCTCGATGTGAAGCAACTTCCTCTTTCAGGGATTTTTATCAATGGAAAAAATACTGGAAAAGTTCACTGAGATGACAAAAATGTGTCTTCAAACAAATGTAAATAAATCTAACAGTAACAATAATTTTTTTAAAAACCCGAACCACTTCCAGTTTGTGTTTTTTCTTTTCTCGTGCAAGGAAAAATCGCGAGCCTTGCCTTGCCTCCTAATTCTAAGACATCTCAAGGCCTGCAACCTAAAATAAATACATTTTCTCTTTCCACAGACGCTGCAAGACCTGGGTGTGTCTTTCTCAGCATTTTCCGTTTTTTGTTTCAGATGTCCAGCATCTCTTTGTTTTCCTGATTTTCTCAGACATCAAGTATATTCTACGTGTTATCCCAGTGTACAAAGCCAAACCTTTGGCATGATTGTCTGATGTTTTGATCCATACATTTCATTCATTTTAATGTACGTGCTTGAAATAGTCTGAAGGTTTATGCATCTTCTAATTAAGTTATTTTAATAACCAAACAGCTGATTCTACCAAGCACTAAAAAAAAGTCAAACAATCCCCAAACAAAATCAAAAATAAACCAGTCAAATTCAGGCACTTCTGATAAGACGGCCATTTGCTGCTGAGTCATTCTGCAGAGTTACAAGCTCACTCAAATCACTGCCAGAAACACCTCTTTCCATGGATGCTGCCTGGCTGGCTTTTCCCAAAATGTTCTGTTTTATTTCAGATTTCCAGCATCTGCTGTTGTGATTTTTTTTAATTTCAGCTCAAAATACTAAATAGGATCAGTGGCAAAAGTGTAAATTCAGTTGTGTTTGGCGCAGCCTTTCATGAAGTGCTGCAGGCACATATAGTAAAACCCCCGGCACCTATGGGGGATTGGTAGATGCCCGATAAGTGAATTTTCTGCTTGCTTGAGATTGTTTGTTGTGACTGGCGAACTATCGGCAAGGCGCACCGATTCTAAACTTCTGTGGTGGCGCACGTCCTCATGGCAAACCGACCCCGCTTGTACCGCCACGTGGCAGGACAGCCGTGGGGAAATGGCGTCGTCCAGCCTCCCTTCCAGCGCCCGCCCTGGGCAGCGATTATGACATCGCAATGCACCAGTTGACTGAGCTCATGCTGCCCTGAGAGGGGGGGGGGGGCATGCTGAATTTGGATAAAAACAGAGGTTAACGACCTTCGCTGTGGCAGCAGTGATTTCCTTCAGTTCCTGCAAGCGCCACACTTCCATAGTTTATCCCAATTTTATTTTTTGCAATTTTCTTCACTGATTGCTTGAGGTTGTCTGTTGCTTGAATTCCAGATAACAAGGGTTTTATTGTACCAATACATTCAGACATTTTTGCCTGCCACATTGACCACTGGCAGTGGGCTGATATCGCCTCAAACCGTGCATCTTGGCGCCTCACAGTTCGGCGGGCAGCAACCTCCTTTGAAGAAGACCGCAGAGCCCACCTCACTGACAAAAGACAAAGGAGGAAAAACCCAACACCCAACCCCAACCAACCAATTTTCCCCTGCAGCCCCTGCAACCGTGTCTGCCTGTCCCGCATCGGACTTGTCAGCCACAAACGAGCCTGCAGCTGACGTGGACATTACCCCTCCATAAATCTTCGTCCGCGCAGCCAAGCCAAAGAAGAAAGAAGAATGTCCTCAGGGAAAAAAAATGTGACACCTGTTCAGTTACATCAACAAATGACCATAATGGGTGCTGGCAAGAGAGAAACAACAAAGGAACAATACTGACAAGAAACGACTTGCAGAGGTGACAGATGACAGATGTTGAGTATCCAGCTGTCTCCAGTGCTGGGCAAAACTGAAGGCCAACTCCCGACATGGGCAAATGTCTTTTTGGTGCACAGCCTGGCTAATGATTAGATGTGGAAACTACCACTCTTAGAAATGACAAGACTCTACAACTTTCATGGAGTCTCCCTTCTGTGACAAGATGTAAAAGCTATTTGTCATACAAGGTTTATTGGTCCAGATGTCATGGCGAGGTGCCAACAGTTCTGCAAGGAATGCCTGAGTTCCTCAGCACAAGTACCCGTAACTTGCAGGACTGACTCAACTCAGACATCCAACCCTAACTGGAACCCAACACCAAATCCTAACCTGAACCCCACACCTAACCCCAACCTGAACCCCACATCTTAACCCTAACCTGAACCCCACACCTAACCCCAACCTGAACCCCACATCTAACCCTAACCTGAACCCCACACCTAACCCCAACCTGAACCCCACATCTAACCCCAACCTGAACCCCACATCTAACCCTAACCTGAACCCCACACCTAACCCCAACCCCACACTTAGGTGCTCAATTACAAACAACTGTGCACTTGTCCCTCTTCAGATGCAATCTATGATTATCTGATAAAGGAGACAAGCACTTCTACATAGTGATGGAACACGGGGAGAGATGATTAAGAACAGAGACGTGTATCTGTGCATTTGACAAGAGGAATGGAAGTAGTCCAATCTCCTTAAGTATAAATAAAGTAGGAATCCACTCAGTAAATGTTCTCCACTAAGTTCACCATCCATTTGCAGAATAGATCATCCAATTTCTCCAGCCTCTCTCACACAAACAAACTCAGCACTGAGGCACCTAATCATGATGGACCAGATGTTGTGGGTGAACAGATGGACCAGATCTTGTGGGTGAACAGATGGACCAGATCTTGTGGGTGAACAGATGGACCAGATCTTGTGGGTGAACAGATGGACCAGATCTTGTGGGTGAACAACTCCAGACTCCCAAAGCAATCACTCAGCAAGAGAGTTCTAAGAAGACAGGAATAACATATTAGGGTGGTTCTCAAAAAGGTAACATATTCTCTGCCACGTGAGAATATTTGGAGAAGGAGCATTGAAGAAGGCATGGAGTTTCCATGACAGTAGCATGTAAAGACCAAACAAAGTTGGCAAAATAAGTGTATTACCTGCCGAACATCCTACCCATCAACACCTCCTGCTGCCTTGTAGTAGTCAGTGGCTCAATAGCTCAGTGGTTAGAACACTAGTCTTGTAAACCAAGGGTTTACAAAACTGGGGCTTCACCCTGTGAGGGGTGCTGAATAAAGTGGCAACTCTCTGTCTTCCTGATAGTAAACATTCTAGTATTACATGACAAGACACGAGTCTTCAAGGACTCACTTTTGGAATGGAGGTCATTTGAGTCCATAGAAGCACCAAAGATTATTCCCCTGCACAACCTTGTGTGGTAAGAACCCATGCCATCCTCCCATTCAGCCCAAAGCTGAAGGATTGGTTATCCATGGTTCTGGATCCTTCTGACAACACATGAGCTTTGTATTCTACATCAATGAAAGGATCCATCCCTTTTTGAATGGACACAAGGAGAATGTTCCAAAAGGAGGCTCCAAAGAGCATTCCACTGTCAACATGGCTTCAGCCCAGTATTTCATACAATCATTCCCCAAAGGCTGGTGGAGAAGCTGTCCTCACTGGGTCTCCACACCCCTCTCTGAAACTGGATCCTGGACTTTCCAACATCACGCTGGGCACTGGCGCACATCAGGGCTGTTGTTCTCAGCCCACTCCTGTTCACTCTACTGACCCACGACTGCATCGACAGATCCAGCTCCAATAGTGCCATCGTTCATGGATGACACAACAGTTGTCGGCCTCGTCATCAACAATGAGGAGTTACACTACAGAAAAGAGGTGGAATATCTTGTGAAATGGTGTGAGAGCAATAACCTGAGTCTCAACATGGACAAGACAAAGGAGAACCAGGAATGACCACATCAACAACTCTACAGTAGAGAGAGTGGAGAGCACCAAGTTCCTTGGAGTTCACTTAACTAGTGACCTATCGTGGATGCTCAACATCTCCTCACTTGTCAGGAAGGTGAAACAGCGACTGTACTTCCTGAGAAGAATGAAGAGGGCAAGACTACTGGTCAGCATCATGTCAACCTTCTATAGGAGCTCTATCGAGAGCGTCCTGGTCAGCTGCTGCAGAGAAATAGATCAGAGGTCAATCCGCAGGACCATAAGCGTGGCAGAGAAGATCACTGGAGTCTCCCTGCCACCCATCAACATGATCTACCGGGATCGTTGTCTTTAGAGGGTGTGCAAAATCACTGAGGACCCCTTCCACCTTCCACACAGCATCTTTCAGCTGCTCCCACTGAGGAAGAGATATAGGAGGATCACAGCCAGCACTGCCAGGCTGAGGAACAGCTTCTTCCTAAGGGCAGTGAGAATGCTGAACGACCAATGGAACTGCTCACACTGACCATCCAAGACTCTCATTTGTACAAAATAAAGTTTATTTATTTATTTTAATACCAATAATTCTTGTCCTGCATGTGTATTATTTGTCTGTATGTGTATTACGTCTGGTTGTGTATCTGCATATTTTTACACCGAGGACCGGAGAACCCTGTTTCGTTGGGTTTTACTTGTACAATCAGATGACAATAGAGTTGACTTGCCCATTAAATTTGCAAGGACTGCACATAGAGATCATTTTTAAAATAAATACTTCAGGTGTACTTTCCACATGTATTCCAACACAAACCTAGTGACCAGAAGCTGTGCAACTCTATCCTGTTTGAGAGAATCAATCTTCAGCCAGCCAGTGGTGTTGCTCTCTGTAAACAAATACTTTATCAATTTTGTCTGTTATCAGTGGCTAAAACATAACCATAATTTAAGCCGGAAAACCCTGCAGACATGAAATGAAGCACAAAATGCTACGAATTCTCAAGAGGTAAAACAGCATCAATGGAGAGAGAAGCAGGATTATCAAAATGGCCGATTGACGACATTCCCTGGAAGCTTTGCTTAAATGGGGTTCAAGAATTATTGAGGACCCTTTCCATCCAGCACACAATATCTTTGACCCACTACCATCAGGAAGGAGGTACAGGAGCATCAAATTCAGGACGGCCAGGATATCACAGACAGTGATATCAATAGACAATACATTCCAAAATATTTATATGCACGGAGATGCCTTGAATAACATGGTTTTGAACAGCGTGGGTTTTGAAATAATGCGATTTATAATTTTAATACAGTAATAAGCAAAAATTGTTAAATTTTATTAATATTGGGTTACCAACAGTAGCGCAATATTTTCACATGTTTCCCCCCCCCCCAACACCCCAATCCCTTCACTCACCTCTGGTGGCATTGACATTGTTGTAGGTGAAGACGTTGCCCCACCTGGTGTACTCCTCTTCCTCATACCTCTCCCTCACAGCCAGCCCCAGCACATTCCACAGCTCGGACATCTCCCCATCCTTCCCCTCCCCCCTCTCCCCCAGCCGCCATCTCCAAGCCAGTGGACTGACCACGCAGCCAAAGCCAGAGGTGGCGGTCTTTATACGCCACCGGGCAATTTATCTCCCTGCCCAGCTCCAAATCCTGCCCCGGAGATCTGATCCCTTAAATGAGATGGAGGACCTCGCTCCCCTGTTCTTTCTCCCCGCTTCTCTTTGACGTCAGTGGCCACGATAAAACTGTCTTAAATAAACAATGTTCACCCATTGCCAGTAAAGATCTTTGTAATTTTTCAGTTTTATATGTCCCTTTTAAATATTTTATGCACATTTGCATTAGAGTTTCAGGATTGAAACGTATTACATTAAAATACATTGTAATAATGCTTTGAACAGTGCGGCTTTCCATAATATTGAATGTTTTTGGAACTTATTAACTGTGTTTTCAGCCTGCGTTTAGTTTAAATTATATATATGATATTATCATGTGCTGTGTGTGTATGTGTGTGCACCGTGATCATCTAGTTGTATACGTAGTCATAATAATAAATGAATTTGATGCCATGTTCCTGACACAGTAGGAAGTGTTCCCCCACCCCCCAACTCTCTGTTCTCTGTAATTATCATCTGAAATAAAACAGCAGCGTTACATAAATTGATAGGTATTTGATTCGTCAGGGTATCAAGTGGAGAAGGCTGGGGAGCGGACCTGAGTGGGAGGATGGATCAGCTAATGATTAGAATGGCAGAACAGACTCGATGGGCTGTTAGGCCTATCTCTACTCCTATGTCTTGGAGTTGCAATTGCCGAGTCACAGATTTCTCAATTCTGGAAGAGTCACTCACCTGCAACATGCAACTGAGACCGTAAACTAAAGGACGATGCTGTGGACACGCATGGAAATCCGAAAAGGCCGGCTGCACTGGACTCATGACGGCAGCAGAAGCTGCCTGACTGGGGGCTGTCAGCGCTGGGTTATTTGGTCCAATGATCATATGAGGCGAATGTGCAGGGACAAGGTTCGAAGAGTTTTCATTCAGAAGAGCCGAAAGCCTCTTGGCACAGAAATAAGCAAGGCGACGAGACAAGTAGGCTGATTGGACAAACTCTTCGGAATACTGAAACCAGAAGAGAAAGCGGTCAGTGGTAGATCATATTTTCTCAAGTAACATCAACCCATTTGTCTGCATTCTTTCCACTGCCTTCCATGACCAAGGGTTTGCTAGACTTGACACTTTTCCAATTAAGATACACTTTGCATCTAACCAAAGGTCCAAGTAAGATGGGTAAAAATGGCAATGGGCCACCCTATCACATTATTCTTGAGTATCGTTCTCAAGGCATTAAAAGCAACCCGAGTTCAACAATGTTTGCATTATTGGTTGAGAAATATTTCTCCAAAAAACAATGCAGCAGATTGAAGTTGAAAGAAGCACAGGAATTAAACCTGGAAGTAAAATACTGGGATAAGCAAATGCAAATTGTAAAGAATAGGGAAGATATCAGAGGTAAATTTGATGTAAGAAAAATAGAGGGTTATTGTGGTGGAACACAGTAGTGCAGGTGTGACCTCACTACAGGCAGGCCTATTTCTGACCCTACAACTCCTCCCTGTGGATTCCCAATAAAGGCTGATAGGCCTAGCCTCCTCCCTCCATACAAGCCTTGGATCCAGGCCAGAAGCATGTAGAGACATGCCCGATGTTTCTGCATGTTAAAGCATTTAATCACTCATTTTGTATCTGCTTGTGATTATTGATTGCGCTACAATTATGTGTGCGAGGTAGGGAAGAATTAAATTCTTGTGGAGTTGGTTTACATAAGTCAGCACAATATCCTGGGCTGAAGGGCCTGTATTGTGCTGCAGTGTTCTTTGTTTTTGATGTCAAATCATAACCTGGAGTCCTATGCTATCAGACCCTTGAACAAACATCACATTAGTAAAATAATGTCCCCTTGCTTCATTCTAACTGATTTTTCTCAACAGCTGTAATGAGCAATGAGTTTAGTGTCTTACACACAAGTACAATGTTCAAAGTTCAAAGTTATTGTCAGAGTACACGTGGGGCAGCATGGTTAATGCTACACCTTTACAGTGCCACCAATCAGGACCAGAGTTTGAATTCTGTGCTGTCTGTAAGGAGTTTGCACATTCTCCCCATGTGGGCGTGGGTTTCCAGTTTCCTCCCACCGTTCGAAATGTACCAGAGATTGTAGTTTAATTGACTCGTGGGCCAGAATGGCCTGTTACCGTGCTGTATGTCTAAATTTAAAAATCACATCACATACAACCCGGAGATCCTTTATCCTGCTGGCCAGGCAGAATTTCCACAATGTACAGGTGCGCCAGCCAAAATTCTTACTTCCTGCAGTTAGTATAAGAAACAAAAGTGACGTTTCAAGTCTTTTGATGGAGCAGGAGCAATTTTATGGTTAGGATATTAAGGAGATGCTCAAAGTTCCTTTTATTGTCAAGTAATAATACATTAAAAATGTAACATACATGATACACTTTAACTTTTGCCTACCGTAAGGCAGACGAAGAATCACCTGACACCCCTTACAGTACGAGAGAAAGAATTGATGGAAGAAAAAGTCTTCTCTGAACTCTAGGTTTTATTTGCTGTACTTGTGTACGTGTTGACTTGCTGGAGAGGAGACAAAACAAACCTTTTCACTTCACCTCAGTCCACATGACAATTAACTTGTACTTGTATCAGATTCTCTTATATTTCTGAAGGGGGAAATTAAAAAAAAAATTATCCCAACCCAGCTGATCAGGCCTACAGATCAGTCCAGGACAATTTCAACTGAAATCTATATTTATTTTTCTCATTTGTTTTCAAGATGTCAACATTGCCGCCAAGGCCAATGTTCATTAATCATCCTCAAATACCCTCTGAGCTGCCTCTTTGAATTGCTTACACCTGAATTACTCCTGTACCTCTTTCCTTGATGGTAGCAGAGTAAAGAGGGAATGGCCAGGGTGGTAGAGATCCTTGAGGATGAAGGCTGCTTTCTTAATACTCCACCTCATGTAGATGTCCTCAATTAAATGAAGACTGATGCCCATGAAGGCGCTGGCTGAGTTCACAACTCTGTGCAGTCTTTTCCTGTCCTGTGCATTGGTACCTCCATACAAGACAGTGTTGCAACCAGTCAGAATGCTCTCCATGGGACACCTGTAGAAATTTGCAAGTCTTTGGCATCACACCAAATCTCCTGAAGCTTCTCACGAAGTATAGCCGCTGGCAAGCCTTCTTTGTAATTGCATCGACATGGAGGCCCTAGAACAGATCTTCAGAGATGTTGACACCCAAGAATTTGAAGTTTTTAGCCCTTTCCCCACAGAATTTAGACAGCTTGTCCATTTAAGCTCTAAATGAATTGAGACCCTCAAAGATGTTGATGGTAGGAAAGTCAACAATAACAATGCCATTACAGGTTCAGTGGTATTCTCTCTCCAAGACACTCAGTGATCAATGAACCAAATGGACAGGAAAACTCTCCACTTTGTTCAGCTTCTATGCCATCACAACCTTTATAAATTTCAAAGGTGACCATTGATGGGAAAGTGTAATAATCTATAAGCTTGTTCATTTTTAGTGCGAATGTGTTTCACAGGGAAGACATTTTATCACCAACATTCCTATTTGTTGTGTATCAAGCAACAAATGTTTTGGTCGATTTTTTTCAGACAGCATGAGCTCATTGGAGCTTGATAAATAACCTGCAGCTAACACCAGCTGGTTAAGTTAAATAATCTTTTTTTCATTCTATTTCATTACAAAAACTTGGTTTCATACAGAAATGGAAAGCTTGCTGACGGCATCACGGCCTGGCAAGGAAGCATCAATACCCCTGAATGGAAAACCTTGCACAAGGTAATAGAGACAAGCCAGGACATCACAAGCAAAACTCTCCCCACCACTGAGACAACCACAGGGAACAGTGGCGCCGGAGAACAGCAGCAATCCTCAAGGATCCACGCCACCCAGAACATGCTCTGTTCTCGCTGCTGCATTCAGGAAGGAGGTCCAGGTGCTTCAAGACTTGTCCCACCCCAAGTTCAGGAACAGTTAATACCCCTCAACCATCAGACTCTTGAACAACAGACTCATTTAAGGACTCTTTCTTTGCTCATTATTTATTTATTACTGAATATTGAAACTTTGGCATTTGCAAAGTGTTTACAGTTCTTTCTTTAAATAGAGCTTACTACTAATTAGAAATTCTGCCTGCTCCACAGAAAAAGAATCTCAGGGTTGTCAAACTGCGATGTCACTTATATACGCTGATAATAAATATGAACCCTTGAAATCCTCGAGACACACAGGAGACTGCAATTGTTAGTATCTGAAACTAAACAATCAGGTGGCTAAATTTAGTGGGACGAGCAGCATCAGAGGAAGAAAGAGAATCGTCGATATTTCGAGCCGAAATTCTTCATCAAGATTAACACTTGACAAAGAATTCTGACTCGAATCGTTGACCATTCTTTCTCTCC
Organism: Narcine bancroftii; assembly: GCF_036971445.1. Classification (NCBI taxonomy): domain Eukaryota; kingdom Metazoa; phylum Chordata; class Chondrichthyes; order Torpediniformes; family Narcinidae; genus Narcine; species Narcine bancroftii. The sequence goes on along the minus strand of NC_091477.1, from coordinate 117,496,980 downwards.
CACTGATGCTGGAGAAACTCAGCCAGTCTTGGGCCATCAGTAGGAGGTAAAGATATACTGCCAATGTTTTGGGCCTGAGCTCTTCTTCAAGGAATAAGGAAAAAGCAGGCAGGCGTCTGAATGAAAGGTTGCAGAGAGAAAGGGGGAAGAATGGTAGGGAGTGGAGTCCAGATCAACAGACAAAAGGTGTCAATTGGATATAAGAGGAAATATGAAAATTGATTCTGGATCTGTGAAAGGAGACAGAGGGAAAAGGGAAGAGAGAGAACTGGAGAAGATGGGTTTAATGGAAACTGGAGAAGCGTCGTTAATACCATCTGTACTTGCGGAAGATGAGGTGTTGTTCCTGCAATTTGCAGATGGCCTCAGTCTGGCAGAGCACGAGATCATGGACAGACATGTCAGCAAGGGAATGGGACGGGGAATTGAAGTGGACGACCAGTAGGAGATCCACGTTATTGCGATGAACGGAGCCGAGGTAATCAACGAAGCAATTTCCCAGTCTGCACCTAATCTCTCTGATGTACAGGAGACCACAATGGGAGCACAACATGCAGTAGATGACCCCTGCAGATTCACATGTGAGGCGTTCCTTCACTTGGAAGGACAGTTTTGAGTCCCAAATGGTGGGAGGAGAAGTGGGCACGTGCAGCATCTCTTGTGGGCACAGGGGTAGGTGCCAAGGGGACAATTGGTGGGGAAGGAGGAGTGGATGAGGGAGTCACGGAGGGAGCCATCCCTGCAGAAGATGGAGCGGGGAGGAGCAGGCATAATGTGTGTGGTGATGGTCAAATCATGATGTAGGTAGCTGAAACGGCAGAGGAGGATATGCTAGACCTGGAGGCTGGAGGGGTGGTAGATGAGACAAGGGGAATCCTGTCCTTGTTGCACGTGGGGGCGGAGGGAGCCAGGGCAGATGTGTGGTTAACAGAGGAAATGCAGATGAGGGCTGAGTAGATGGTGGGAAAGGGAAAGTCACATTGTTCGAAGAAGGAGGGCATCTCTGATGATATGGCATGGAAGTCCTCATCCTGGGAGCAGATAGGATGGAGAAATTGAGAGAAAGGCGCTTGCGTTGAGTTGTGCAGGAGGATATCCTCCATCTGTTTACCTGCAGCATTAAAGATAACAGCAGCTTAAGGATCTCATCATCTGCTGGTCTGACTTTCTCCAGAACCTCCAGGATCCAGGTCAAGTACTCATGCCGTTCCAACATCCCATCCTGCAATGACATGGCTAAAAGTTACAATGGCCTCAAATTGCAGTGATTTACTACTTTCAGCAAACAACTTTGATCCTGACAAAGGACCTAAAGCATCTTCTACTTAAATACTTGCTCTATAGCTTGATCATAGCCAATACAAGAGTGGAGGGAAGTTTACGAGGCACGTTCTTTTTACTCAGAGTGTAGTGAATGCCTGGATGGCTGATACAATAGGGATATCAGACGGGCACATAAATGGAAGAAAAATAGAGGGTTCTGGGTGTGAGTGGGTGAAGATTGTTATGGAGTAGGTTAGCATACATTGTGAGTGAAGGGCCTGTAACTGTGCTGTAATGTATGTTGTATGTTCTACAGCTGCCGAGAGGGTAAGGGAGGTCACTGAGGTTTGGGCAGCACCAAACTCCTTTCTCTCGTGATGCAACAATTCCCAACAGTAGGGAGAAGCAAATAAGATTACAGAAATTATACTTATCAAAATTACAAAATTAACGAGTGCATTAATCCAGGTCCAGTCAGAAATTGCGTTAATAATCCAGAAATTGCTAAGAAAAAAATGATGGAAGATGATCGTTCAGAAATGCTAACGAATGTTCTCTTCTAAACATAATCTGCTGGAGGGACTCAGATGGTTAAGCATCAGTGGGAGAAAAAGAATGATTGATGTCTCGAGTTGAACCCCTTTATCAAGACTGGATTGTCATTTCGGTCTCGATAAAGGGTTTTGGCTCAAAATGTCAACGTTTCAGGTCAAAATGTCGTCCCATTGCTGCTGCACCATCCAGATTCCGGCGTTTGACTCCATAGTGCTCTCTTTGTGGATGCCGCCTGGCCTGCTGACTATTTCAACCATTCTCTGTTTTATTTCAGATTTCCAGCTGCTGCAGTAGTTTGCTATAATGTTCTTCCATTGGACCATTTAAACTGATGCTGTATACAGTAAAAAAAAATAAAACTGGTGTCCGGTACCTCTGGGGATTGGTAGATGCCAGATAAATGTATTTTCTACTTGCTTAAGACTCTTACAATGCCAAACTAAAACTTACCCACAGCTTCATCAAACAAATCTAATATGCAGATTTTTTTGCCAGTTGCTTGAGGCTTCTGGTTAAGATGGTGGCGCTGACGGAGCCGCAGTAGTGGACCCGTGGGGAGCGGAGGTGCACTGCTCCCGGGGGGGGTCCATCCATCCAGTTGACTGCTGTGGGGTCCACGTGGGCTTTGAGGGAGCCGAGGGGGTTTGATTTTAAATCCCGCGACCTCAGGATCTGCGTCCAAGACCTATTAATCGGCAGCAGCCACGAGGGGCTGCAGACTCCGGGAAAGCGGAGGGACTGGAGCCAGGCACCAGAAGATGGAAAGACCAACCCCCCCCCGTCTGAGAGGGAGAAGTGAAAGAGATGACCCATGGGTCTGTGACCACGGCGGTGAAACAGTGAAGGGGCTCTGCAGCAGACTGCTGGAGACTAGGGGGTGAGGAGCCCACAGGCTGTCGGAGTCTGCTGTCGGGAGACTCATGCTGGGCAGCTGACTGCTGGAGACTGGCTCAAACTGGCCAGGGGGGTTACCAGGTATCGGATCTGGGATGCGAGGAGGTTCCGAAGGGTCCCTGATGGTGTCGTAGGTTCAGATCTGGAGCTCAGGTCGCCAATATTTTGGACTAGACTCTGGGCGACTGCGAAGGCAAATCTTTGGACACTCGGTGATTCGGGGGCGGGGGGGGGCTTTCTCTGACTACAAGAAATGTAAGAGATGGCTAGGAAATTTCTGCTGGTTGTGAATCTGTCTGCCTTGCAGCAGACAAAAGGGAATTTCATGTAATACGACCCTATTTTATTACTGCAACAATGAATTGAATCTTGCTTGTATTCTGGATATCAGGAGCTTTATGTGTCTTGCCAATTCTGCATATCTTGTTTTAAAGGTATCATTGTTATCAATGAGAGTTTAAAAATTAGGTGGTGCAAAATAGGGATGCAAAAAATAAAATAATGTTTTCCAATACCCATCATTGCAGCCCCATATACAATGTACAAAAGGCACAATCATGGAAACAGCTGAACCTTGAGCTCAGAGCTGAGATTCTATCTAATGAGTCACCCGGACACACATCACAGTGACTCAGCAAAGTTCCGCCTGAGCAGATGTAAGTTTTGGCAAAACTCAGCCTAACTGTAAAAGAGAAACAGCTCGTGAATTAATAATAATTCTTTGTTAACGGTTCAATTTCAAAAAGGGGAACTGAAGCCAACAGCTCCTTCTTTAAGCCCCATTTGCTCAACAGCTGTGAGTTTCAACCGATTTGCAATGCCACCTCTTTTTATACTGAAGAGCAGCTTCTACATAAATCTGCACTGATGTGAGAAGGACTTCTGTTGATATTTATTCTATCCCGTTCTCATTGCTGGGAGAAAAACACTCCAGTACTATGAGGAAAACATTTTTGTTCATATTCTGCGTACTTGAAGCTTCCAGGTTTGGGAAATCTGCACTGATGACCATAATAAAGAATTAATCTTAAAACTACCCTCAAGATTCTTAATGCATTGATCACAGAAAATTTAGAATCACAGAATTATTTACATTATATCAGAATTTATTGTTAATGACATGCCACAAAATTCACCGATTTGCAATGGCATCAACAGTGCAAACATTTATATGACCATATAACAACCATATAACAATTACAGTACGGAAACAGGCCATCTCGGCCCCTCTAGTCCGCACCGATTTAAGTCAACTCCTCTAGTCCCACCTACCCACTCCTTGCCCATAATCCTCCAATCCCCTCACATCCATGCACTCATCCAACCTTCTCTTAATTGACCCTGCTGCAACCACCTCTTCCAGAAGGTCATTCCACTCAGCCACCACACTCTGAGTGAAGAAGCTTCCTCTCATGTTACGTCTAAACTTTTGCCCCCCTAACCCTTAACTTATGCCCCCTCGTTCCAATCTCTCCTACCCTCAAGGGGAAGAGCCTATTCACATCTACTCTATCTATTCCCCTCAAAATCTTAAATACCTCTATCAAATCCCCCCTCAACCTTCTACGCTCCAATGACCAAAGACCCAGTCTCTCAATCTTTCTTTGTATTCTAGATACTACAATCCAGACAACATTTTAGTAAATCTTCTCTGCACCCTCTCTACCTTACAAAATAAATAAAAATAGTGCAAGAAAAAGAAAAGGTCAAAGTGAGGCAGTGCCTATGGTTCACTGTTCATTCAGGAAACTGATGGCGAAAGGGAAGAAGCTGTCCTTGTGCCGCTGAGTGCTCGCCTTCAGGCTCCTGCACTTTTTTCCCCAATGGTAGCAGAGTGAAGAGGGCATGGCCTGGGTGGTGGGCGTCCTGGAGGATAGAAGCTGCTTTCTTAAGACACTGCCTCTTGTAGATGGAGTGAAGATTGGTGCCCTGTGATGTCACATGATGAGTTAATAATCCTCTGGAATTTTTTCTTGTCCTGAGCCTTGGCAACTCCGTACCAGACAGTGATCCAGCCAGAACGCTCTCCATCATAACTTGTAGAAGTTTTCTGGAGTGTTCAGTACATTATTGTTTTATAGAAGAGTTGAAGGAACTAACAATGCTGATTACAAGCCCCATTGGTTTAACTTTAGAGGTGGCCAATATATTGGAACAAACCACAAGAGGAAATACAAATTTTCATTCAAACAAATGTGGATTGATGAAGGAAAGTGAATTTGAAGGAAGAACATCTAACTGGACTGACGAACTTGCAGAGGCGCTGACAATTATGGAAAAAGAGGGCAGTGCATTTCATGTAGTTCTTGTGACAAGGTCCAGCAGGGTAAGCTGATCAAAAACAAACAAACCCCTTCTTGGTAATAGATGATCTCTTGATCTCACAATCTTGCATCATTGCGCCTCTGCACAGCTTTAACTGTGTTTCTATCTGTAACACTATTTGCAGAACTTTTGTTTCATTTTTACACAGTCTGAGTTGACATACCTGGATAACGTGCAAAAGCAAAGTCTTCCCACTCTATTTGGAACATATGACAATAAATAATTCAATTGATGCCCATGGGATCTCAGGCCAACACAAATGACACATTGCTCCATCAACCCCAGGTGCAATTCTGACCTCTGGTGCTATGTGTGGAATTTACATGTTCTCTCTGTGTCCCCGGATGCTCAGATTTCCTCCCATATCCCAGAGACCTGTGGATTGATGGGTTATTGGCTTGTATAATTTGCACCTTGTGTGAACAATAGAATCCGAGGGGAATTCATGTCAAGTCTGGAAGGCTTCAAAGAGCCCAGAGAAAAGAGCAATTGCTGTTCCTCAAGTGAATGTTAGGGCTCGTTAAGCGAGGCAGCAAACTGCAGAGAACACAGTTGATCAACAATGCAGTGACTTGATCTTTTCATTTTTTTTTTAAAAAATGTAAGCATACAATAGGATAACAGACCCTTCAGCCCACGAGTCTGTGCCACCCAATTAACCTATAACCCCCATACATTTTGAAGGGAGCACGCGGAGGAAGCACATACAGACACAGGGAGAACATACAAACCCCTTACAGACAGCATCGGTTCGAACCTGGGTCGCAGGTGCTTTAACAGCATTGGGCTAACCATGTCATTTTAAATTTTATTTACAACACGGTAGCAGCTGATTTCTGCCATTTTAAACCCGTGCCGCCCAATTACACCCAAATTAACCTACAATATTCGAACGTTTTGGAGGGTGGGAGGAAACTGGACCACCCAGAGGAAACCCTATGCTTTCTCCAATACATGGGAAAATAATACAGGGGAAATAAATGGTCAAAGAATTAGACCAGAGAGGAAAAACAAATATTTTCACCCAGAAGGTGGTAAGGCTCTGGCTCTCACTCCCCGAAAAAAGATAGGTAAGGCAGAAGCCATTATCGTAACAAGTTGTGAACCTGAAAGGCCATCAAATTTGAGGGCGACAGAACTAGCAGAAGCTTGACAGGCTGAATGGCTCCCTTCTGTGACCAAAATTTTCCGTGATTCTCCTTTCTTTGTAAGCCCAATCAATACAAATGTTCCAGCAGAGCTAACTACGTTGCCATGGTTTGATCACAGAATCGTGACTGTGTTGAACATAAAAGGCAGGAGATAAATAAAGTCATATTTGCATTTTAAATTATTTTCGATCTGAACACAGAATGTCTCACGAAGGAACTTTCTCGTTAGTTTTTTAGTTTAACCACTCCATTCCCTCTTGGTGGCCCAGTCATTACAAAGATTTTACACACAACAAAACCATTAGAGGGGATTGCTGTGCAAAATCAATCCCCAACAAAATCTACAGCGAACATCCATCACCCTCGTGTGTTGTATATGAAGGTAACTTGTTTGATTAGCTTCACTGTTTCTGAAATAAATTTTCAAATTTTGACCCACAGATGCAGTTATAAAGTGTAAAAAAAACAATGAACTGGCTGTAAAATTCTTTGAAATATTGTTGTTCTCCAACTGATCTTTACCACCAATGAAGTTAATAAAGTGAGCCATTTAATCTGGACAAGAAAAGATGGCCATGAGAACAGAATTCACAAGCCTGAAACAAATATTACAAAAATTGCAAAGGAAATATTCATTTCCTTTTTTAAAGAATATAAGAAATAGGAGCAGGAGTCGGCCACCCGGCCCATTGATCCTGCTCCGCCGTTCAATGAGATCATGGCTGATTTAATGTGAGGCTCATCTCCACCCACCTGCCTTTTCCCCACATCCTTTAATTCCTCAACTATGTAAAAATCTATCCAAACCTTGTCTTAAATATATTTACTGAGGTTACCTCCACTGCTTCAATGGGCAGAGAATTCAATAGGTTAACCACTCTGGGAAAAAGTTCCTCCTTATCTCTGATCTAAATCTACTACCCTGAATCTTGATACTATGTCCCCTTGTTCTAGTCACATCCATCAGTAGGAAACAACTTAGCTACTTCTATCTTAACTATGTGTTTGATACTTTTATATTGTCTCTAAAAGATCCACTCTCATTCTTCTGAATTCCGGCAAGTACAATCTCTCAACTCAATCTCTCTTCATTAGTTAACCCCTCCATCACTGATGCATTCCCTGCTCAATCAGAACATAAAAGATTATGATCCCATGCTTGAATACAAATAACATTAGCCAACAGTCTAATGTTATACTGAGGGAGTGCTGCTCTGTCAGACAACTCTGCTCTCAGGTTAAATTTAAGTTTATACAGCACGGTAACAGGCCATTTCGGCCCACGGGCCTGGCCACCAAATTACACACGTTTGCCCTACACCCCAGTATGTTTTTCTTTTAAAGGGTGGGAGGAAAGCGGAGACCCCATGGAAAACCCATGCAGACACAGAGAGACGTACAAACTCCTTATAGACAGTGCAGGATTCGAACCCCGGAACCAATGGCTGGCACTGTAAAGGGGTTGCGTTAACCACTCCACCCTGTGAAGGATTTCACAGTGGCATTTTAAACAAGACGAGAGGAGCCATTAGTGGCATCCTCACCAGTCCTTCACAAATCTGAACACTCCCCTCTGCTCCAAAGAAAACAACCCCAACCTATCCAAACACTTCTCATTGCAAAATTAGTCAAATCCTCACATTGCTGTGTCTTGAATCTTGACATGCACATATTAGTTTCCAAAATGACAAGAGTAACAACCTTTCAAAAGTACATCATTGGTTGCACAGCAGCTTGGGACCATCCAATGCTGTAAGCAGCTGCCTTATAAATACAGCTCTCTCCCCCTTTCACTTTTATGACTTCTCGCCCATCAACACAATTGTGTTTGGCAAAGGGTCAAGCAATGATTTAAAAAGGAGCTTGGTGTGTAACTAAATCTGCAAACATATCAGACTTAGACTAAGGAATTAAAATGGAAGTGGATAAAAAGATACTGTAGGAAATAGGTCAACAATATAGTCACCAAATGGGACAGAACAGTAACCTCTGGAATCATGCAACAGGTCTGTCAGTACACTCTGACCAGAAGCATCCAAACCTTTAGCTAAGCTTTTCTCTTTGAAGATACTGACTCGTCTCATGTGCATTTCCATTCACCAGTCTCTTCATATGGGAATTAAATGGTTGGGCACAGACTAGAGGGGCTGAGATGACCTGTTTCTGTGGGAATCTTCACATGGGAATTGACTACAATGCAGGAAAAAGATTCTCAGGATTGTATGTATGCCCTCTGACAATAAATATGAAATATGAATCTGAAATCTACATACTTGGGGTCACCATGGAGAGGAGAAAATGGCAATTCAGTTTTAATTTCATTGAGCAAGAATGGGTACAAAAAAAATAAAGAACTTCCACCAGGATGTTACTGGATTGGAAGTCTTGATGTCCAAGCTTAGACTTTTTGTTTTGCACTGTAGAAAGTTCGGGGTGTGGGGGTGATCTTCAAAGTATATAAAATCATGAGGGGTACAGATAAAGTGAAGAGCCTTTTCTTAAAGTAGGGGGTGACTAAAACCAGAGGACCAAGGTTTAAGATAGAAAGACAGAAAAATTACAGCACAGAAACAGGCAATCTCGGCCCTTCTAGTCTGTGCCCAACCATTTATTTTCCTAGACCCACTGACCTGTATCCAGCCCATAGCCCTCCATATCTCTCCCATCCATTTACCTGTCCAAATTCTTCTTAAATGTTAAAATTGAACCCATGTTTACCACTTCAGCTGGAAGCTGGTTCCACCATTCTTTGTGAGAAGAAGTTCTCCCCTAAACTTTACCCCTTTCACCCTAAAGCCATGTCCTCTGGTTTTTTTCTCACCTACCCTGAGTGGAAAAAGCCTATTTACATTTACTGTCTATTCCCCTCATAATCTCCCCTCATTCTTCTATGCGCCAGAGAATTAAGTTCAACCATTCCCTGTAACTCAGTTCCTGAAGTCCCAGCAACATCCTAGTAAATTTCCTCTGCACTTTTTCCAGCTTATTGATATCTCACCAAAACCGCACGCAATACACCAAATGTGGCCTCACCAATGTCTTATACAACTTTAACATAACATCCCAACTCTTATATTCAATACAGGTGCTTAATCTTTTGGATAAATCTTTGGGAAAAACACTTTTCTGATTTCGGAATTTTTCGGATAATGGAATAGAAGTGAGGTAAAGATAGACTGCGCTCTCCCTGCCCGCCCGAGCTGCACTGCTGTTCTCTCCCCGAGCCGCTCCCTCTGTTGAATCCCCTTTCAGCTGAGTTGATGAAATTCTGCTGGAGAACAATCCCTGTATTTTTAAGTAAAATATACAGTAAAACTTCAAACAAACTGGTTAAACACCTGAAAATATACCGTACATGCAGAAAATAAATGTTGGGTTTTCGGAATTACAGATGAAGGGATAAGCACCTGTACTTTGATTTATGCCGAAAGCTCTCTTTACAACCCCATCCAACTGTGATGAAAAAGATGAGGGGGAAAGGTTTAAAAGGAACTTGAGGAGCAACCTTCTCTACACATAGGATGGTTGATATTTGAAAAAAGCTGCTGGCTGAAGCTATGGAGGCTGGTACAATTACATTAAAAAGATATTTGGATAGATACCTGGATACGTAAGGTTTGGAGGGATATAAACCAAATGCAGAGTGACAGAAGAAGCGCAGATGGGCAATTTGGTTGGCATGGTCTCATTGGGCGGAGATGCCCATTCTATGCTCTATGTCTCCGTCACCCTGCAGTGTTCCACATAATCCACGAAGATCCTGGCAAGTGCAAGGAGGATCAGTTCAGTTCCTGGATCGTGATACAAGCAACAGAGCTCAAGATTGCGGGGAAGGTAGGGGGTAAAATGAAATTGCGTGACTTTGAATATTTGCACGTGAAATCAAATATACAAATCAAATGCCTTTTTACTGAAAGTTAAAACATTGTGTGTGTGGAAAGGCAAGATGAACTAGAGGCAAAAGGAGACAATACTACCTTCAGAAGTGTCCCTTCAAAGACACCAGCTCAACTTACCTGGAATGTGTAAAATGCCAGTTTCTCATTGTACTCCCATTGTTTTATTGCTTGCTCGACCTCGGGAGGCACCGCCGCTGTGGATGGTGGCCCTTGACCTGAAGGTCCATGATAATATTCGGCAATTTTAGCCAGCTGTTCACGGAGATACCTTGTCAAAATCTGTGTCCATTCTGTAAAGGGTGAGGGAAGGGGGAGCAATAAGAGAAGCAAAATCAACATGGGTGAGGAGGACATACTAACTCACAGAAAAAGGTGCACATGCCATTTTACCTGTTTATTTTCACTATAAAGCCATCACCAACTCAATTGGTGTTGAAGGGAGCAGATGCTCCCTCATATAGACATTGATGAGCTCTGGCACAACATCCATAAACAAGGATTGACCATATTAATGGTTTGGAAGCATACAGACTGAGCAAGGATGGCTCATATTAGCAAACCAGGCTGTGGCATCAAGTCATTGTTACCGATCGGAATGAAAGCATTGCTAATTTGTTTCAGTAACTTGCAATGGGCCTACATAATCATAAAAAGCTCAGGAAAGTCCAAGAACCAAGAGCACAAGCTCAAACTGCTTTGATGAAGGGCTCAAGCCCGAAACGTCAATTATGATTCTTTGACTTTGCTACATAAAGGACACGGTTTGACCTGCTGAGTTTCTCCAGCATTTTGTGTTTTTAGTTCTAACTGCACGGTCTTTTAAGAGTTCATAGTACAGTAAAAACCCCTGGTATCCGGCATCTATGGGGATTGATAAATGCCGGATAAATGAATTTTCCGGTGATGTGGGACCGGCCAATTAATTGCTAGAGGCACCAATTTTAAACTTTTGTATTTTTTTTACCTATTTATTTTCCGCAATTCTTTCCCCCGATGCCTGAATTCTGGGTCATGGGATTTCACTGTACTTGGTTGTCATCAGTGAATGGATCCCTTGTCAACAGAGAGTAAACCAGCCACGTACATGCCAGTTCGTGTAAGACTAATGATCGATGCCACGACATGGAATAAGGTTAACATTCACCTGGAGGAGTAACATACATGTGTTCAATACATGTCTTCAAAGAAATTGCAGATGCTCCAGTATCCCTACATTGACTGAAATGGCCCCAAAACTTACATTGCCACTCATGGTAGCAATAAGTGAACCCATTGCTTTGTGTTTCACACAGCTAGGGAAATAGCTGAAAGATTTAAGCAGAGGGGGTTACCCCATTCTGTAGACGGAAGGGTCCAATCATATTTTAGGTGGTTCAGTGTAATTGCAGCTATTCAAAGAGGAAATTCTATGATCACTATTCCTTCCTGCAGATGCCACAGCCTGCTTATTCCTATCATTTCCACTCACACAGAATAGATGAACCACCTGCCCAACCACCAGGGAGTTGCCAACTCGCAGAAATGAACTCATAGTGCCGTTGGAAAACAAAGACGTGGAAAATTACATCGCAAACTAGCGACCACTCACACGCAATGGGGTTACCATGCCAGTGAGCAAGGTTTGAGTCTGGCACTCTCACGAAGAAGATTCTCCCTGTATCTGCATGGGCTTCTCCGGGTGCTCTGGTTTCCTCCCTCCCTTGAAAATGTACAGGGGATGAAGTTTAATTGAGCGCAATTGGGCACCATAGACTCATGGGGCCAAAAGGGTCTGTTACAGAGTTGTACGTCTATTATTTCTATATCTAGCTCTCACATGAGTGAGAGATTTCTTTTTAAATACACATTTAAAAAGTCAAAAATGAACTAAAATCAGATTCTGAGGTTATTGTGAAGAAATGGGACCAAGGAGCGGGAGACTTTGCAAGATCTCTGCGTTACTCCTCAAGCAGCAGATTAATAGAATGGATCATTTTGGTGAACCCAAAAATTTATGATGATTGAAGATCTAGTCAACTGGTCCAATTCCAATTGGCTTTATAAAATGAGAAAAGGAACTTTACACATCCGATTGATGAAATGCTCCAAAGTCGTATTTACACTGGCAGAGTTTGTTTGCAGCGCAATAAAAATTGAGAAGTACATTTATTCAATTCGTCAAGGCACACCAAAACAGTGTGCAGCTAATCATATCAGTAAATATTACGGTATGAACAATGCAGCAGAATGAGTCTGTGAAAGTTTATTGTCATGTACATAATTACAATGTACAGATGCACTGAAATCTTTACTTGCTACAGCTATACAGTAGATAAAATATCTGCACATGTACACATTGTATCCTTCAACTACACTGGTCAATGAAGATTTTGCTTTCTGAACATCTTTGCATACATTTTATAGATTTTATAAATTTTAAAGAGCTCTGAGTTGTGCTTCTATGTGAGCTTTCTCTGGTTTTCCCCACAAGGTAGGTGGAGATCAAACCCAGAGGATGGGTGGGAGAAAGAAGGGCAATCATATAAAGATACAGGAATCCATGGAGGTATGACAGGGTAGATGTTGACATTTTCACTGGTGGGAGCATCTTGAACAGAGGGATATTTCTTTCTTCTTAGGAGATAAATTGGTGCTCATTCGAAACCAAGGTGCAAAGGAATTTCATTTTGCAGAGAGTGGAGGGCAGTGGAGGCTGGATTACTGGAGGTTATTTAAAGGGGAAGTAGGTCCTTTTTTTTAAAAAATAAAAGGATTGGGGATGTGTGAAACTGGCACAGAGAAGAGTTAAAGTTTGGAGCAGATCAGCCATTAACACTGATGCAGCTCGACCTGTTGAGCTCCTCCAGCAGATAGATTGTTGCTCCAGATTCCAGCATCTGCAGTCCCCTCTCATTGGTCTCAGACATGATCGTATCATATGCCTGGACAAGCATGAAGGATCAGGTGGCCGACTCCTTCATCTTTCCCCACCCTTTCAATCAGACTCTTGCCCTTTCCAAAACCACAGTTACAGTCCAGAACTTTGACAACTTTCCACAGATGCTGCCTGACCTGTTGAGCTCTTCCAGCATTTTTGCGTTACTCCGGCTCCTCTTGTGTGGAAAGTACTTAATGTTGAATTAGCTGGGGAAAAGAAAGTTAATCAAGAAAATCTGCAGATGCTGGGGTCCAGCACAGTCCATAAGGGTGCTGGAGAATCTCAGCAGGTCATGCAGCGTCCATAGAAATTAAAAGGGAGTCGCCATTTGGGGGGGGGGGGTTCATCAGAAGTGTCGAAAATAAAAAAGGTGGGGGAATAGGACAGCGCATGGGTGATCAGATAAGAAGTAATGGGTAGAGACAGGTGGGAGGGCAGATGGGAAATTAGACGAGAAGTGAAAATAGAACAGCGATACTCAATTGAAGAGGTTTCGCTGCAGCTTTGCAACTACATGGATAGCACAATATTGTCCACTCTGAAATAAAAACAGGAGAAAGTCATATGCTTCTTAACTCCTGTTTCACCATTCAATAACATCAAGGCTGATCCCTCGACTTCACTGCCATGTTCTCTATTCAAGAACAAAGTATTCAGCCTCTTTTAAAAGTTGGCATTATGATTGGCCATTGGAAATGTAGTCCTTCCAGCTGAAGGATATTCAGATTTATGATTAGAGGACATTCATGACATTATTATACAACCCTGAGGTTCTTTTTTCCTGTCAGCGAGGTAGAATTACCATTTATTGGTTGTGCAAAAAACACTGTACTCAAGAAGATTCATCTACATGTAAACAAGTCAAGGGATAGTGGAGGATTAGAAGGTGTCCTGGAAATTGATGGTGCTGCTCTACCTTCTCCAACCTTCAGTGCTCATGAGCCTAGAAGTTTACAGATTTGAACAAGTCACCAAATCACTGAAAGTCAAAGAGGTCGAGGAGCCACAAGACTCACACCACCAGGTTCAGGAACAGCTGCTACCCCTCCACCACCAGACTCCTCCACGACAGTCAGGGACTCATTTAATTCTCCTCTCTGTATTGCACATTTGTTTATTTATTTACATGTGAAGATAATGCAGAGTTTTTTTTGCACCTACCAATAAGTGGTCATTCTGCCTAGTCCACAGGGAAAAAGAATCTCAGGGTTGTAAGTATATACTCTGACAATAAATCTGAAATCAGATGCCTTGATAAATTTAACATCACATTGCAAAGAAATCCTTATCTAAAACAACTTGCCAGAGAATGCAAATAAAAGGAGGTGAAAAGAGGAATATTCAAAACACATTTGTATAAAATCCAGGCAGAGTTTTGAGAGACGAGTTATAATGGGTTGAGTGGGACAGACATTATTCTTTGGCTGTCAAGCCTATCCAGCAGCATCTGCCACCAGCTCGATGTGCCACGTCCGCTCATCTAGTTCCTCCATCATTTAACGGAACCAAGTATGTGGAAAGAGAATAGAAAAAGCAAGCAAAACCCTTTATTGATTTTTTTCAAATACAGCATGGAAACAACCTATGAGCCTTTGTCACCCACTTTGACCTACAACCCCCAGTACGTTTGGAACAGTGAAAGAAAACGGATCACCTAGAAGAAACCCATACAGACACAGGGAGAATGGACAGGCAGCGCAGGATTCAAACCCCAGTCCTGATCGCTGGCTCTGTAACAGCGTTGCACTAACCACTATGCCACCTTTGGACGAACAACCCCAGACATTCCATCAACTTCTTTCATCCTCCATCTCCTCTCATGCTCAAACTTCAGTTACCTAACTGAGTCACTGTTACTTTGGACAACTACAGCATTAAAAATTTTAACTCGCTTTCCAAATGGCTTTTTTTTTATTTTTTAATTCACACAGTGGCAACTAAGATGCACTTTGCAACTATAATTTTTCCACACATATTAGACTACACAGAGATGACCAATTCCCTCTGCGATGTTAATAAATCAACCAATCAGTAAAGAACAGCTCAGAACTGAAAACCTAAATATAGGCAACTCAGGGTAGAATTTGCAATATATTTTTGCCTTGTCTGAGAGGGGGATGCGGGTAAAGAGGTCATCTCAACTTATCAAAACAGTGCATTAAATTATCCAAAACACTGCCAGTTCAAAATAATTCACATATGAGGCAATTTTTACAGTTTCATCACAATTTTAACTTTACTGCCAAAATAATTCATGGAAGAATGGCTAATGACAGCAACCTTAATGTACATAAATAGGGGGATTCATGAATTAGATTTTAGAAACACAGAGACCATCCCTTTTTGGCCAACTGCTGGCAGCTGATAACTTTCCACTTTCAATCCATTCTCTCCATGGAAAACTAACTACAGTGAAATTCCTGGTATCTGGAATTCAAGCAACTGGGAAAAAAAAAAAATCGAGGATAATAAATTTTTTTAAACTGATCTAAATAAGAATAAAATAACACATAAACCTTTGGTGAAGATGGGAGCAAATATTCAGCCAGCGGAGCACCTTGGTCACAGCAGCTGTTTGGATAAAGTTATGTGAAACAGCAATGGTGTCGCCCAGGATGAAGAGCTGTTTGATGTCACTTGCCATTAGGGGTACTCTCTTAAAGTATCTCCTTATCCCTAAGCCTCAGTCAGAGGCTTTATCTGTAAACTTCTTCCCACCCCTCCCCTCCCCATCCCACCGCTGGCATGTTTCACCAGCCCACCTGATCTTCCCTCCTTGAAGCACAAGCAATCAGTCCTCGGCAGAGGACTCATCTTCATTTGTCAACATCCCCATCTCAATGAATCTTGAGCTCAAAATGACATGGAACTCCCACCTCATTTCTATCTTCACCCTAAACCCTGGGCTCTTGCACCCATCATGAGTATTCCTGATCCATCTGGACCCCTCAACTTAGCAATTGATCCACTGGATAACTGCCAATGTGACATTAACATTTCCTCTAAGAAATGTGGCTTCTAATTAAGTGTTTTCAAACAAAAACCAGGAACTTGGTTTCTCTTTCCACAGATGCAACCTTACCTGCTGAGTATTTGTAAAAACACAATGCTGGAGAAATTCAGCCGGTAAAACACTTTATAGAGCAAAGATGAAGATATATGGCCAATATTTTGGGCTCAAGCCTGAAACTTTGGTTGTGTGTCTTTATCTTTGTTATATAAAGTACGCTGTTTGACCAGCTGAGTTTCTCCAGTGTTGCATTTTTACTTCAACCACAGTGTCTGCAAACTTCTGTGATTTTGCTGCTAAGTGTTTCCAGCATTTTCTGCTTTTATTTTATTTAAAAGCAGACAGGCTGGAAAGGGCATCGACATCCAATTTTGCTCACTCAACTTTACTAACGTGACACATAAATTACATAAACAGCAGCACCAACTCAGAGGACAAGGGTGGAATGTGGAGCAAAATAAAAGCAATCTGCTGGACGAACTCATGGGTCAAGCACCCTGAGTGGGAGAAAAGTTTCAGGTTGAAAGCCCTCATCAAGACAGAGTGTGTGAGAGGGCAGAGAGCCAGTGTAAGGAGAAAGTGGGAGGGTTGAGAAACAATAGCCGTGGAAAGGGTGAGAGATGCAGGTGGAACAAGATGAGGCAGGGGAGGGTAATGGTGGACAGCTGATGGAGGGCGGTGAATGGGAACCAGTGGGAGTAAAGAAGGTGGCAGCGGGAATCATAAAAGTGAAGGAAAGATAGGAAACATGTGGATGCAGAAGGGAGAGGGGAATGGAACTGGGAGGAGGATGGAAAGGGTGGGATGGGGAAGGGGAGGAGCTGGTGGTGATGGGAGGACCCCAGGTTGATGGGATGTGGGGCATGCGAGAGGTGAGTGGTCTGAAATTGGAAAATTCAAAGTTTAGATCATTACCCAGGAACAATAAACTAATATAATCAAAAGTAGTGATCAAAAGACCATTTGGCCCCAAACCCTATTCCTCCCATCCCACCCCATCAATTATATCATGGTTGATCCTGTCTCAGTTCCATTTTCTCAACTCAAATTCAGATTTATGATTTATTGTCAGAGTACATGTATGGCATCTCATACAACGCTGCGATTTTTTTCCCCTGCGGGTGAGGCAGTGATAAAAAAAACTGTACACAACGTACATATTAACAAATAAAGAAATGTAAACAAACTGACTGTGCAATACAGAGAGATCTTTCAAAAATCAATAAAGTGCAAAAGTCCTGAAATGAGTCCCTGATTAAGTTTGTTGTTGAGGAATCTGGTGGTGGAGGGGTAGCCACTGTTCCTGAACCTGGTGATGCGAGTTTTGTGGCACCTATAACCTCTTTCCTAATGTTAACAGCGAGAACAGAGTGTGTGCTGGGTGGTGTGGTTCTTTGATGATTGCCGCTGCTCTCCGACAGCAGTGTTCCCTGTAGATGTTTTCATTGGTGAGGAGGGTTGTCCCTGTGATGTCCTGGGCTGTGTTCCCTACCTTTTAGAGGGCTTTACGCTTAGGGGTATTGGTGTCACCAGACCAGACCATGATGCAGTCGGTCAGCACACTTCTATTATTTGTTTAACAGCAGAGAAAAAATGTTTCTTGAATATACAGAATGTCTTCTACAAATTAAAAGGCCAAATAACACCCATTCAATAATCAAATTGCAGGGTCTTGCAAAGGAACCTATTGCATGAGGAGAGAAAGATTAGTCAATTTGATATTGGCTTGGCAAATATCTGGTAAAACAGATATATACGTGGTGAATGCCCATTTGGTAATCAGATGCGCAAAGCAAGGACATACTTATAGAAAGATTATGTTTTGCCTCAATAGAATGTCACATCAGTGATTGGGAGGGGGCTTCATTAGTGGGATATGCAAAGGGAACATTTCAGAACCTTGTTTGAAAAGGAAAGGTGTCCAAATCTGGGGAAACTGTGCAATTCGTCCATTCTCAGATTAATTATGGAAAGGAAGAGGGCAATCTGCTCTACATCTGAAAAAAAAACCACAGAAACAGACTGTTACCAGTGACATGAAACCAATAAACTCCAAAGGAACTCCCCCGCCCTGTATCGCTGTAATACATCTGGTGGTTTACAAGAAAACAAGATATATATAGAGGTTGTCAGAAAGGATATCTAAAATGAGGGACCAAAAACTTCTGGGGGAGGGGCTGGAATTACCACCAAGGCTCATTGGGAATGTGGTTCAGTGTAATAAATGAATGAAGCTCTAACACAAAGACTAGCTGCTTGCTTTGATCGCAGGACAGTCCTAAAGCAGTAGTTCACAACCATCTCTTTCCACTCACATACCACCTTAGGTTATCCCTTACTAACCACAGAGCACCGATGGCATGTGGTTGGTTAGGTATTACATAAAGTGGTACGTGAATGGGGGGAAAGAAAAATGATTGATAACTATTGGCCCAGTTTGTTCTGAACAGCCAGGAGCCAAATCCTTAAGTATTCCTTTAACATGCTGAATTGTTAGAAACTCCAAACCCACTGACCACTTCAATCATTCACAATCCACCTCTACTAGAAGTTGTCCCAGTTCTACAGTCTGTTTGACAGATGACAACATGCTAAGTGCTCAAAACTTTAATGAGATCCATTTTCCCCTCCACCCACAATTAAACTTCAAGGAGACACTGGCACAAAATAGCCTTTCACTGACTGAAGACCATGAACAAAATAGGGCCTCAAAACAAACTAAGATAAACAATCTGCTTCTTAATGCTTCCTAAACCACTGGTTCTCAACCTTTTTCTTTTCACTCACGTACCACCTTAAGTAATCCCTTACTAGCCACGGAGTATCTAAGGCATAGGATGCCATAGGTGCTCCGTGGTTAGTACGAGATTACTTAAAGTGGTATGTGAGTGGAAAGAACAAGGTTGAGAAACCAGTGGCCTAGAGTATGAATGACTAAGTTTATTGTCTTTGCTCACCGTATAGGTGCACTGAAGTTTTTACTTACTGATCAGGTAGTCTTTTTTTTTAATTAAAGCAATTACAAGAGCAACTGCAAATTGAGCACCTGCTGAAATGCAGGTGGCAGGTGTAGCGTGAAATATTTGTGCACAGTAAGATCCCACAAAGTGCCAATACACAGATAATGTTTTTTTAAGGTCAGAATGCCTGCAGGATACATATTGGCCTGGGATCATGTGAGCAAGGAAAGCTGGAGTAAAAGAGAGTCCCAAAAAAAAGCTACAAACCAAGTGACACTCACTGTAGACAAGTGTGTTCTCTCCTCCCATTCACACTCAGCCTCCCACCAAGTTTCTTTCTTTTCTCCCTCTCCTACCTCTCTCCCCTAACCTAATTCCATCTGTCCATCAACCTCTCCTCATCTGGCTTCTCTCATCGCCTTTCAAAGTTCCGATTTATTGTCAGAGGGTATACATAACAGCACATACAACCCTGAGATTCTTTTTCCTGCAGGCAAGGCAGAATTATCACTCATTGGTAATGCAAAAATAAATTTGTACTTGATGTACACATATAAACAAATAAAGAAATGGAAACAAACTGACTGTGCAATAGAGAATTTTTTTTAAAAAAAACCAATTAAGTGCACAAGAGTCCTTAAATGTCCATGATTGAGTTTGTCGCTGAGGAGTCTGATGGTGGAGGGGTAGCTGTTGTTCCTGAACCTGGTGATTCAAGTCTTTTGGCACCGAAACCTCTTTCCTGATGGCAGCAGCAAGAACAGAGCGTGTGCTGGGTGGTGTGGATCCTGGATGACAACAGCATTCCCTGTATGCTCTACATGATGGGGAGAGTTTTGCCTGTCGCGTCCTGGGCTGTGTCCACTCCCGCCCATTCACCACAGCTGACTCCATTAGCTTCTTCATTTCTTTCCCCATCTGGCTCCCCTTATCACTACCGTCCTCTCTTTCCATCCCCACTTTATACTGCAACATATGGTGATCTGTCTTTCCCCACTCAGCCACCATGAAGGTGTTGACGCTAAACTTCAACTTACACCTTCATGCCTCCACTGAGCTCTTCCTGTGCTCCGTTTCATTTTCTTTACTCTGATCTCAGTCAGTCCACCATTGACATGATGGGCTGGAGAGAACCATTGTAAAACAAGCGGGACAAACAGCATCAGTGGAATGATAGAGCCGTCAACATTTCAGATCAAGGCTCCTTTCTGAGAACAGGAACCTTTCGGAGGAAGAGCTCGCAATCCAAACCTTTAACCATTCCCATTTCCACAAAGTAAAAACGCAAAGCTGGAGAAACTCAGCAGGTCAAGCAGTGTCCTTTATGTCGCAAAGATAAACGTTTCAGGCTAGAGCCCTTCACAAAGGTATCGTATTTTGATGAAGGGCTCAAGCCCTAAACGTTGGTTCTGTATCTTTATCTTTGCAATTTAAAGGACCCTGTTTGACCTGCTGAGTTTCTCAGCATTTATTTTTATTTCAACCACGATGTCAGTTAACCTGCTGACAATCTCGAGTCCTATCTTTTTTTCCTTCCTTATGGGGTTTAGTGGGGGCAGGGAGGTGGGTAAGGGTATTTTTTTTTCTTTTCTTTCTTTTTGAAATCGACTTCAAGATTTGCAATGTATGTGATTTCAATTTATAAATTTTTTTTTATTAAAGTCTGCAGACTTTCATGCCTTACTTTCCCCATTTCCACAAATGCTGCTTGTCCAGCTGAGCTCTTCCATTAGTTTCGGATTCCAGTATCTGCCATTTAATGTGTTTCTCCTTCGTGGGCTAGAGGAGCGTGTAACTATACAGTGTGAATGGCTCTGTAACATGCACCATATGCCTTACTGTAGCTCAGATTTATTTTGTTCCAGAGTGCGAGAATATCAAAGTGAAGAATGCTGTACAATTTTGACAAGACCATCCAGTTGACACAATTTGGTGATCGGACAAGAAATTGAGCCGAGGTTTTATGTTGGAGCAAGATTTGTTGAACCCCCACATTCAAAAGATGACAGTATCATACAGTAAGTCATGGCCAGTGTGGTCAAAGTCTCCACAACAAGCAGAAAGGATCTGAAAAAGTCAGGTAGTGGAGTAGACACATGACATCAGAGCAGCGGTTCTCAGTCTTTGTCTTTCCACTCACATGGCAAGAGGTGGTCTGTCGTCAGGAAGGGATTACTCAAAGTGGCATGTGAGTGGGGAAAGAACCACTGCTCTATAGACTCAAGGGATTACTTAAGGTGGTATGTAAGTGGGGAAAGAACCACTGCTCTATAGACTCATTGAAGAATTGGACCTGGCAAGTTGGGAACTGCAGCACACTTTATGGAGGTAAGCTTTTTCTGTATTGCACATTTTGTTTACATTACTTTATTTGTATGCATTTCTCTCTTTTGTATACGTATCTATTTTCTAGAGTATAGTTTGCACAGCTGTTAAGTAGTAATCCTGCCTGGCCTGCAGGAAAGAAGCATCTCAGGGTTGTACGTGATGTCATGTGTGGACTCCAACAATAAATTTGAATATTGTAATGAAAAAGAGCCCATCTGGAACTGGCTGTCCAGACCATGATTCAATCGTATGAATTGCATGATTTATTATATAAAAGAGCAAACTTAGTCAAGTCCAACACAGGCACCAACCTCCCATCCTCAAGAGGGCAACCAACATCATAGAGCTTCCCTATCAACCTGATCACAATCTCTTCTCAATGCTCCTTTCAGGCTGAAGGTACGTCCAGCACCTCCAGGTCCAAGAGCAAGGTTTTCTTCCCCGTCAGGCTCTTGAACCTCATCGTATGACCCTAACCCTAAACTACTTTGATCTGTCAGTGCCTGCTGGAACATTTCTTCCACAAAACAGCAACTATAAAGATTCTTTATCTATCCTTTGATGTTCAGTCACTCTTATTCTGTCTTGACACACTGAGGCACTTTGATTTTTGCTCTGTGTACTTGTGCAACAAGAGAGAGTCGTGGCACATCTGTATGATGTAGCCAAGTGACCAAAGTCACAAAAGGCTGTTGTAATGCCACACTTTCTTCCTCTTTCATTGTGGTAACAGTGAACTTTTATTTACAATGTTTGTATTTATCATCCATTTTTGCTTTGATGTATTTATTTATACATTTCTATTATTGTTACCTAAATGGCTGTGCAAGAATGAATTCTGATCCCCCTACATGTTTAAATTTTAAATTTAGACATATATGACACAGTAACAGGGCCAATCAGCCCACAACCCTGGGCTGCCCAATTACACTCAAGCGACCTACAATCCCGGTATGTTTTTGAACGGTGGGAGGAAACCGGAGCACCCAGAGGAAACCCATGCAGACACGGGGAGAAAGTACAAACTCCTTGCAGACAGCGCTGTATTCAAACCCCAGTCGCTGGTGCTGTAACAGAGTTGCGCTAACTGTGTTGCCCCCATTGTGTGACGGACTCTAACATGCACTAAGGACCATATGCCTTACTGTAGCTCAAATTTCTTTTGTTCTACAATGCTGGGACTGTACATATTACATGGTAATCATATACTTGGCAAAAACTCATTATCATATGACCCAGACAATGCTATTGACATTGGTGGAAGAGGATAAATAGCAAAAGGACAGGAACTTTCCTTGAATATTCTGATAAGGAAACGGAAGAAAATCCTGAAAAACAAGCTGAGAAGACAGTTTTACAAATTGGAAGGATAGGTTTTTAACACATTATTTTTGAACCAATTCTTTTTGAGGTGCAAGGCATGGCCTCATCACCACAGTTTTTGAAAATAAAACATTCAAGACCTTTTCAGTTTCGGAAACTTTAATGTACCACAACCCCATGTTAGGATCTGAAAAGCCACATTAATTATTTTTGTCTATTTTATTCCCCCAGGTCAGCCAAGTTCCTATTACTTTTCGATTTAGCATGAAGGTCAGGTCACAAACATATCCTTCATTTCATTTGCCATTTTCACACAACACACTTCACGGAGAGTCAATTCAACAAATCCTCTCATTCGTATGGACAACAGCTCTGACATTATTTAGCATGTTAGCCATCACACAATTAAATAACAAACAGCTCATGTTAAAAGAAGTCCTCTTTCTGCAAGGATTAGTATACAGAACTCTACCAGAAAATGGTACACTGCTCAACAGGAGCCAGAACTGTAAGCGAACAAGCTCTGGGCTGCAAGGAAGAAGACCATAGAATGCAAAAAGGAGGTCTAAGAGAGGACAGGAGCTAAGCAAGACTGAAGGATAGAAGATAGGAGGAAGAGATTAAAGACATGAAATACAGCAAAAGGAAAGAGAGAAATAACAAAAATAAAATGGTGAAAGTGTCAGATATAAGATTGGAATGATTGATTGTCTGTTGAATTCAGTGTCGACTCAATATGCCCCAGAAAAAGATTACATGCTATTCCTTGAGCATTACATGCTATTCCTTGTGGTCACAGAAGTCAAGTGTGGGAGTGGAATATAGAGGCTGGTGAGCCTCATGTCAATGGTGGGAAAGGATTCTGAGGGACAGGATTTATTTACATTTGGAAAGGCAAGCAATAATTAGGGACCATCCGCTTGGATTTCTGCATGAGAAATAGTGCCTCACACATCTGAATGAGTTTTTTTTTAAATAGATAACCAAGGCAGGTAGATGTTGTCTACATGGACTTTTAATATAAATCAATGGAGACAAAAGAGAAGTGAAGCATTTTTGGAAGATAAACCAGTGCAGGAGATGTACAATACATGACAAGACTTCAATTGATACACTGAGAGTGATACAAACTGTTGGTTAGGCTGTAATCAAAATTTTTTGCATGGTTCTGGTCATCCAATCATATGATCAAGAGGGTGCAGAAAAGATTCACAAAATATTACCTGGTTTGGCAGGCTTAAGTTTTCAGGAAAGCCAGGATAGGATGGGACTGATTTCCCTAGAGCAGCAGAGGCCAAGAAGTGACATGATAGAGGTATATATTGTGAGAGGCAGAGATATGGTAGGTACCCAGTAAAGATGTCGAAAACTAGAGGGAATGGGCTAAAACATAAATGTCCACAGTCAGTTGAAGTAAAAACACAATGCTAGAGAAATTCAGCATATCAAACAGTGTATAGCAAAGATAAAAATACATAACCAATGTTTCGGGCAAGGTATGAGCAAATGTAGGCAGGCGCCTGAATAAAATGGGGCAGGGGAGGAGAAGAGTCCCATAGTCATGAGGTAATAGTGGCCAAGGAAGGGAGGGTATAAGAGAAAACAGGGGGAAGGGGAAATGTCTCTGTGAATGGAAAGGGAAGGGGTGAAGAGGTGGAACAAAATAGTCAGAGGGATGGAGAAGAGAGGGAGAACCAGGAGTAGGCTAGCAGAAACCGGAAAAGTTGATGTTAATGCCATCAGGTTGGACAGTGCCCAGACAGTGTTCAACGAAGTGATCTGCTAGTCTGCATCATGTCCCTCCGATGTAGAGACGGCCACAATGGAAGCACCAGATAGAGAGAATGGTCTGAGGGGAAGAAGGAGGTGATGTAAAGGGAATCCAAAGGGTCAACTTTTCACATGAAAAGTACTTGATATTTGGAAAGAGGCACTAGAGAAGAGGGTGGAGGCAGGAACAATAACACTTAGGAGGTACTTGAATGAGCAGGTCGTGAGAGATGTGGTATTAATACTAGCAAGTGAGCTGTGTGGACGTGCAAGATGATCAGCATAGATGCATAGGGCTGAAGTAGTTAGTTTCTAAGCTCTGAAACTGTATGCAAATGAGTACGGGGTGGGGGGGGAATCTAGGTTATTACCATGTTACTTTCCTGAGAACTGTTCATCAGTCAGAAATGAACACGAATGTGTGGGAGAGGATCACAGGGACCGTTGTGATGGGAGGGCAAACATTGCAGGGAGAGCAGCCGACTGTCACCATCACAGGCTGCGGGCGAGGCTACTCTGCTCCCAGATCTGCTCAACTAACTTGGTCCCCCAATTACAAAGACTTGTTGATCTAAACCAAGGCTTTTATTAACTAAAAGACTGAAGCATATCACAAGTAGGTCGATCAGTCCAGAATGACCTGGTCTGGCTAGGAGCAATCCTTTAAGACCTGCCAGTAGGTGGTGCTACACTCTCAGCCAATCACAGTCACCCTACACGACCATCACTACATAGACACATTGGTGATAGAATCTGTACATTCACACTGACATAGTAATATAACGGACATTTCTGGCCTGAATCCTTCTTCAAGGTATAAGCAAAAAGCAAGCAGGTGTCTCAATAAAGAACAGAAGGGGGGAAGAGTCCAGACCAGCACAAAAATGGTGTTAATAGGATATGGTAAGAGGAAAGGTGAGAATTGATTTTGGCTCTGTGAAAGGAGGGAAAAGGGGAAGAGAAAGGGAGAAATAGAGGAAAGGTGACAAGGGGATGAAGATTGGTGGGGGGGTGGTGGTGAATTGAAACCCGAGAAGCCAATGCTAAATGCCATCCGGTTGGATGGTGTCCAGACAGAAAACGAGGTGATGTTCCTCCAACTTGCAGGAGGTCTCAGTCTGGGAGTGCACGAGACCATGGACCGACTTGTCAACAAGGGAATGGAGCGGGGAATTGAAATGGGTGGCCATGGGGAGATCCACGACAATTGGAACCTAAAGTATTGATCATTATTCCTGAGGAACTGGGAAGCAGAGAAGTTAAATCAAATCAAAATGAAAATGTTTGAAATTTTCTTAAACATTAGGTAATAAAGAATCTGAAACAGAAATGCTAAAATAGCATGTTTAAATTTAGACATACAGCACAATAACAGGTCATTTCAGCCCTCCCAACCCCCAGTACATTTCAAAACAGGAGCCCCCAAGGAAAACCCATGCAGACACGAGGAGAACGCACAAACTCTTTACTCCTTTGAACCCCAGTCCTGATTGCTGGTGTTGTGATAACTGCTACGCCAAATATGCTGCCCTAATGTTGGTGAGCATTTGTGGAGAAAACAAGTTAATGCTTCACACCTGCTTAAATAAAAAGAACCAAGGTGTTTCTCTCTCCACAGATGCTGTCTGATTGACTGAATATTAAAAGCATTTTCTATTCTACCTACCTCTTCCACAGATACAATACTTTGATTTTGGATTACACAGAACATTATATGGAATATACAACAGAAGATCATCCGCATATAAAGGAACCTTATGAACACTCTCATCTCTTAAGATTCTAGAGATGTCATTCGATTGCCAAAAGGCCACAGCTAATGATTCTAATAGTGACAGGCTAAGAGGACAACCTTGCCTAGTTCTGCAGTAAAGATTAAAGGGTTTATATTTTAAAGAATTGGTAAAGATTGAGGCAAAAGGAGATAAATATATTAATTTAATAGTAGTGTTGAGGCTTGCTCAAGACCTTATTATAAATATGATATAAACTGAATTTAAAAAAAGCTGATATCAACTATTTATAATTTATTATTAAAGATTAAAAAGAGAGGATTAAAAAATAATGGTAGCAAGATCTTCAACTTTCATTTTTGGATGCTACATGGGATTCTATCTTAAAATTAGTAAATTCATCTTCTTTGTAAGCCCGACATTCGGTTTTACAATGTAAGGAGCTGACTTTTCTAAAGTTCAATTGGCTAAATTTTACTCTAACATTTCCTCAAATTTTTTTGGGAAGATATCTTTTGTACCGTATCTTTAGCTCTCAATGTGAATCTGACGCCTAATCCTATAATTGCCCTTATTGGATCAAATAAGACAACCAATTTCAAGTTAGCTGTCTCAATCCCAAGTCATCTCTTTTACCTCCCTTATTGCTAGACGTTCAATAATAGTGAGATGGAAAGATGGTGTCCCTTCTACTTATCCGATATGATAGCATGCCTAACTTTGGGGGTGGTGGGGGGGAAATCAGATGGTCTTCTACTGTAACGGTTTTTAATTTTCTAAGCTTATGGGGTCCTTTTATCAATTATTTTCACAATTTGGATCTTGAGTTTGTGGTTTCTTTTTATGGTAATGAAATTATATGTACTTATCAGAAGTGAAGGGGATAGAATTTGTAGTATAATGGGGTTTTTTTGTTTTTTTTCCAATTAGCCGTATGTTTAAGTGTTTGCTACTTTTTTTCGTGATTGACTGTTATGCTATTGAGTTTAAATAATAGCTTCATTTTTCTTACATAACTATTTTTTTCTGTATATTCTTTTTTTGTCTATTACCTTTGATTAATGGTTGTACTTATGTACTATTTCTGTAAAATCAAATGAAAATATTGACAAAGATGTTTCATTTGGTAGTATTGACAAGGGTAATGTAAAAGATGTCATGAATCTAGGTTTTCCAAAGGTCATCGTCAAGGTTTACTGCATTAGACGACTGAATGAGATCACAGCACAAGAAATCAAGCTTGCACAATGGGTAGCCTAGCTGTAAGAAAGCAGAGTGCAGCTGGTAGAAGCTGAAATTAGGTCAAGAAAGTAGAACTTTTTTTTTTAAAAACAATTTGCCTTAAAGCTTAAGACCTTCAATACAGACAAGTTTGATTATTTTCCACCATAAATATCCAAATTAGGATTCATCATTGATGATAAGGACTGCAGCAACTTCGAAGAAAACATTTGGATATCTGCAGAACGGGCATGTTCAACACAGTCATTGCTTTCTCGTGTGTCAAACAACGAGATCACATACTACTTGCAGAAATAAGAATGCAAAAAAAAAAAATAGGACACAGAACAAGTGTTACCAAAAAAAAACAAGCAAGCAGCAGAGGTTAACACAGCTGTGAAATGATTGAACAGTGGAGATGAAGGCCTGGGAGAGGAACAAGCAAAGAAAATATGCCAAGAATGGTACAATTCAGTAAAATTACCATTGGATTAGTTTATAGTAAAAAGACAAAAAAAAAGTGCTGGAGGATCTCAGCAGGTCTCGCAGCATCCGTAGGAGGTAAAGATTTATAACTGATGACTCGGGCCTAAGCCCTTCCTCAAGTTATTGTACATTTCTGGTCACCACATCAAGAAAGATATCAAGGCATTGGAAATGGTACAAAATGGGAGCTCCTCAGGAAAGGTGAAGAGACTGGGCCTCATTTGGCAACTGAAAAGTGACCTAATGGGGATCTTTACGATTGGAGAATGTTTTGACAAAGTCAATACCGATGTAGGAATTTTAACTTCTGAGAAACAGCAAATATAGAGAAAATGACCAAGAAAGCATTCAGAGAGATGTAACAGAGCCACAACCAACCTGCTGGAGGAACTCAGAGGGTCATGCAGCAGAATTCCTTTTATCCCCCCGCTGCTGTTCAACCCACTGATTTCCTCCAAGAGTCTGCTTCATTTTTTGCCCCAGATTCTTGCACCTGCAGATTGAGGCTCATCTCCAGGCAATGTAACAGCCTGACGCTGGTCTCCGCACAATGTAATAGTCCATTATTTTCACTCAAGCAATATTGCAGTCTGTCGCTTGTCTCCACGCAATGCAGCGGTCTGTCGCTTGTCTCCACGCAATGTAGCGGTCTGTCGCTTGTCTCCACGCAATGTAGCGGTCTGTCGCTTGTCTCCACGCAATGTAGCGGTCTGTCGCTTGTCTCCACGCAATGTAGCGGTCTGTCGCTTGTCTCCACGCAATGTAGCGGTCTGTCGCTTGTCTCCACGCAATGTAGCGGTCTGTCGCTTGTCTCCACGCAATGCAGCGGTCTGTCGCTTGTCTCCACGCAATGCAGCGGTCTGTCGCTTGTCTCCACGCAATGCAGCGGTCTGTCGCTTGTCTCCACGCAATGCAGCGGTCTGTCGCTTGTCTCCACGCAATGCAGCGGTCTGTCGCTTGTCTCCACGCAATGCAGCGGTCTGTCGCTTGTCTCCACGCAATGCAACAGTCTGTCGCTTGTCTCCACGCAATGCAACGGTCTGTCGCTTGTCTCCATACAATGTAAAAGTCTGATACTTGTCTATAAGCGATGTTACAGAATCTCTTCACCCAAAGAATGTCAAACTCTCTAACATAGACTGGCTGAAGTAACTATCCAAAATAAAAAGCACTTGAGGCAGAAAGGAATATAAAAAGATATGGACATGAAGGAGAGAGGATTGGAAAAAGCCAAAATGTGTCCCAACATTGAACTGAATCAGTTGAACCGTCTGGGTCAGTGCTAGAAAATTCCACATTAAATTTTTCCAGTTGAAGGGGAACTAGTGATCATCAATATAAATGAAGTCAATAATAAATCTGTTCAGTAATTCAGAGGAAACATTTAGCAAGAGACTGGAGAAAGTGTCGAACAACCGAGGTAACTTATTTTTGTTCTTAAGACATGAACGTTACTTGCAAAGTGGACATTTATTGCACATTCTTAATTACCCTCAAATCCTCCAGTTTCCCCCGGGCACTCCAGTTTCCCCCGGGCACTCCAGTTTCCCCCGGGCACTCCAGTTTCCCCCGGGCACTCCAGTTTCCCCCGGGCACTCCAGTTTCCCCCGGGCACTCCAGTTTCCCCCGGGCACTCCAGTTTCCCCCGGGCACTCCAGTTTCCCCCGGGCACTCCAGTTTCCCCCGGGCACTCCAGTTTCCCCCGGGCACTCCAGTTTCCCCCGGGCACTCCAGTTTCCCCCGGGCACTCCAGTTTCCCCCGGGCACTCCAGTTTCCCCCGGGCACTCCAGTTTCCCCCGGGCACTCCAGTTTCCCCCGGGCACTCCAGTTTCCCCCGGGCACTCCAGTTTCCCCCGGGCACTCCAGTTTCCCCCGGGCACTCCAGTTTCCCCCGGGCACTCCAGTTTCCCCTGGGCACTCCAGTTTCCCCCGGGCACTCCAGTTTCCCCCGGGCACTCCAGTTTCCCCCGGGCACTCCAGTTTCCCCCGGGCACTCCAGTTTCCCCCGGGCACTCCAGTTTCCCCCGGGCACTCCAGTTTCCCCCGGGCACTCCAGTTTCCCCCGGGCACTCCAGTTTCCTCTCACCCTCCAAAGCATACAGGGTTGTAGGTTAATTGGTGTATCCGGGAGACACAGGCTCTTGGGCTGGAAGATCCAGCTAGCATGCTGTACGTGTACCTTAATTCTGTGTGACATACTGGCAGCTCGCAAAATGTCGCTGCACTCCAGCATCATTTTGATCCACAAAGGAAAAGTTCCCCTTAACCAGGGAGATGGAGTTTTTAAAATGAGAATCTGAGGGATTTTTTTTTTAAATAAACACGCAGGGTGTTGGTGTCAGTGACACACTACCTGAGGGAGTGGTGAAATCAGATACAATCACTAGATTTAAGGGGATATTAAGTCAGGTTTTGAAGGATATGGTCCTAATGCAGGCAAATGGGGTCAAAAGCTATGTCAGGATGTGGTGAGTTGAAGGGCCCGTTTCTTCTCTGTACTGCTCTATGTCTTTTATCCTGCCAGAGCTACCAAGCACAAAAGGACTCCCACCTTTATCTAGTTCCTGCAAAAGTTAACTCAGAAGCTTGCACACATTTTCTGCAACCCTTTGGCAGTTGAAAAAAGCATGGAACACCAACGCAGGCAAGTTATACTCCACCTGTATGTTGGTTTATGGATGAGGCCCCACACTTTGGTAAGGGCATCAATAAAATTTGCCGCTAAGTTAATAAGAATGGTGATTCAACCATGCAAAGAGAGAAGAGACATGCTGGATTAGTTCTAATTAAAACAAAGGTGGTTTAGGGGAATTTTGGAGGAATTTTAAATTTTAATCAGATCTCCACTGGTAAAAAAATCACTCCCACATATCAGAGAATTGCTATCTAAAGCATGTATCAATAAGCCAGAGGGAAGGTAAGACTTTTTGGAAAATAAAATTAATTATCAAGGAAGATGCATAATGAGCAAAAAAAAAAGATTGATCAGGCGCCTTTCTAGGAATAAGAGCTGGCATGACTGATTGAATGACCTTCCCTATGCAGAGTCAACATACTCTAGGGTTCATGCAGAATGGAGACTGTCAAACACAACTGCTATTATCTAAGAAGTGAAGCACAAAAGTCTGCAGACGCCGTGATTGCAGTCAAAATACAAAAATGCTGGAGGAACTCAGCCTGTCTCGCAGAGTCTACAGGGGGTAAAGATAAATGACCGACATCTCAGGCTTGAGCCCTTCCTCAAGGTGTGGCGATCTTGAGAAAGGGCTCAGACCCGAAATGTCACTAACGTATCTTTATATCCTATGGACGCTGCAAGACCGGCTGAGTTCCTCCAGCATTTCCGCCCTATTCTCCAAGGACCTGCGAGTCCTCGTTTTCCTTACAAGTTTATTTGCAACTGCAACCGTGTTCAGAGAATGAATTGAACAGTATTTTCACATTATTACCAAGGTTGGGATCTGTGGCTTGTCGCTTTTTAATCTTGGCTTCCGAAACTGCAGCATAATAAGCACAGGTCATCTTTATGAGCCATGCGCCCCTCAGTAATGGCACAGAATACTTGGCCAAATAAGCAAAGATTTCTTCCTTCTTGCTAAGGATCGGGACCTGTGAAGAAGAGCAAAACATATTCCATTGGTCCGGCATGATCATGTCCTAACAATGCAATACAAATAAATAAATAAACTGGCTGTCATTAAAAAGTCAGGAAATCAGATAGGTTTTCCTACATCTAGACCAGCTATTCTCGACTTTATTTTGTCTTTGCTCTCCACCCCCCCCCCCTACCCCCAGCATCGAGGACTCTGCTCAGTTTGTGGGGCCCCTGCCCTGTGACGCAGTCAAGTTTTGGTTTCTTCCGTACTTCTCTCCTACACAAAAAAAGGTTTTAAAAAAAAATTATGCAGCGCAAGGTGAAAAGAAAACAAGGCTTTTACTTAATTGTGCTGTGGCCCTCAGTTAAGAATGGCTGGTCTACACCGCTGTTTAGCAACCTGGTTAGAGACAAGCAAAGGTCAGAAGACTGACATTCATAAGTAGACATCCCATCTCAAACCAAACAACCTGCTCACATTTATTATCCACATTTACAACCAGAATATAGGCCTTTGCTTTAAATACGAAAGACCAAACCGAATCCAATGAACTGTACAGCAACTAGCAAACAGGCATTGTATTCATGAAACACTTTACAGAGTAAAACAACCAAATAATAACTCAAAAAGAACTATCAAATAAAATTAGCCCTGTAAAAAAGTAAAAAAGGAAATTAGAGCAGATCATTTGGAAAAAGAAACCATCTTGCAGAAGAAATTTTGAGAGAACATCTTACAAAACATAAAACTCATAGGAGGTATTTTCAAGATCCTGGCAGCAATGACCACTGCTTTCCATGGCATAGCAAAATGATAAGTATACAGAAGCTGGGATCAAGACATTGGATATTGTTAAGTTTTGGCACAGTTGGAAATGGAAGGCTGGCTGGTAAATGGTGAAGCCTTGGAAGTAACAGAGGCATTCTTGATCGTTTCAACATCAGATGAGCTAATACAAGGACAAAGTCAGGAAGCAAGAAGAGAAAACTGAAAAATACAATCATGGCCGATGTTTGAATTGTGAGAGCACAATGAGGAAGTGGATGGACTCGGTGGATTAGGTAACATTGATGGAGAGAAGTTGTCAACGTTTTTGGTTGGAATCCTTTATTGAGGCTAAAGTAGGAAGCAGAGATACCAAGTACACCGAGAGGGAGTGAAGAAGGGGAGAAAAGCCAGGTGGCGGTGGGTATTGGTTTCTTCTCTTACCGACCATATTTTTTTTTTAAACAGTGCACAGAAGAACATGGCAACAGTGGAGCGACAGGTGAAGGAGAAGGTGGGAATTCTTAGGAAGATGCTGTGGAAAATTTAGAAGCTCACCCCCGAGGTCAAATATGTGAGGAGTCGCCAAACTTTCAGAATGGCATCAATGGGATAGGTAGAGGAGGAGGAAAGTGAAACCTAGGAATTAGGCACAAAGCATCCCGGTCCCATATTTACACTGGGTAAGAACAGGAGTCTCCAAACGAGTTCATAGCTAAAGCTTCCCTGCTCCCATTTAGATAACACTCAAAAATACATTGCGGCCCTACCTTTTTGGCCAAAACCGTCAGAGGTTTGTTCCCTGCGAGATCCATGAACCAGTTGTGGATTGCACTCTGGGAGCGGGCAGTCACCAGCCAGTAATTATCTTTGGCATTCACCTGAGGTTTCTTCTTCCCTGTGTCCTGAAAAGTGTTGAGCTTGAGTTTCTCTGCCAAGATGCTGCTAAAATAGGCACCGATCTGTCACAAAGCAAAGTCAAGAAAGATGTCAGACCGTGCCAATGCGGACTTTCGGCACTATTGTACCTTAATAAAAAGCTTCTGGGGTGACAGAAGCAACATGTTTTACTCTGTACAGTATGGACTTTGTGAGGAGTGAAATAAACACACCTCTTATCTTGTTAAATCCATTCAATGCAAGTTCAAGTTTATTATCATCTGACTGTAAATATACTGTTATGAGCCAAGAGGACCCCAAAACCCAGCAGCAATAGATATTAAACAAATATTGCTTTTAATTATCTTTAAACATGAAAACAGGATCAAACAATAACTTATTACTATTAACTTACTTAACCCCCCTTCTAATTCTAAGCACACGTGTATGTCATGTGTGTGTGTGTGTAAGTTTAGAAAAGTTATTTGATTCACAGTCCAATTTCATTTCTCACTCCTCTAAGTTCACTGGTTGCAGGCAATTCTTATACTATGCACAGAATATTAACATTTATGAATTTCACCAGGCTCCGGTGCTTGAAAGGTAAATGGTTACCGCTCAGGAAGGTTCTTATCAGTTTTCAGAGAGAGATTTGTTGTTCGCTGGACAACCACAACTGACCCCTTCTAATCAGCCCATGTCAGTGTCTTTCTGATGAAACTTGCCCTATCAGGGTTTTCCAGATGATAACCTCTTTCTTTCAGGTCACTACAGAGTTTCTTTTTGTTTCCCTTATTTCAAATGAAACATTAGGCAGCTAGTCCTCTCCTCTTGTATGGACCACTAGGGCTTTGACCAGGCTGAACTAAGAACTCACAACTCATCTTCAAAATGGGGTTTTTCCACAAGCTTGCCAGCTTGTCCTGTTCCAGTCCCAACTACTGCTGTTGGAACTCTAGCACTGTAGAACTGAATTCTCTCTCTCTCCTTCTCTGAAAAAATCCTTTTTGACTCTCTCTGCCTGTAAAACCACATGATCCACTTAGAACAGCAACCTGCACTCAGATAGACTGCAGCTCCAAACCTACGCCTCTGAGTTCTTTCATCTGTTGCTTTTCAAAACAACAATCCATTAGTGAAGCCTCTATAGGCACTCCCCAAAGTTTTTGCAAAGGCACTCGGAGCCAGAATGTCTGGCTTGAGCAGAGCTCCAGTATTTTAATTGAGATGTGTTTTGAAATGTTTGAATGTGACCTACACTAAAAAAACCTGCTACAATTTACTGCCTTTAAAACATATCTATATACAAAATAAAATACAACATAATCTGTCACAATGCAACTAGATTAAATAGGGCTTCTCCTGATTAAGGTACACACACACAGATACTCTTTGGCTTGGCTTCGCGGACGAAGATTTATGGAGGGGAAATGTCCACGTCAGCTGCAGGCTCGTTTGTGGCTGACAAGTCCGATGCGGGACAGGCAGACACGGTTGCAGCAGTTGCAAGGGAAAATTGGTGGGTTGGGGTTGGGTGTTGGGTTTTTCCTCCTTTGTCTTTGTCAGTGAGGTGGGCTCTGCGGTCTTCTTCAAAGGAGGTTGCTGCCCACCGAACTGAGGCGCCAAGATGCACGGTTTGAGGCGAGATCAGCCCACTGGCGGTGGTCAATGTGGCAGGCACCAAGAAATTTCTTTAGGCAGTCCTTGTACCTCTTCTTTGGTGCACCTCTGACACGATGGCCAGTGGAGAGCTCGCCATATAACACGATCTTGGGAAGGCGATGGTCCTCCATTCTGGAGACGTGACCTACCCAGCACAGTTGGATCTTCAGCAGCGTGGATTCGATGCTGTCGGTCTCTGCCATCTCGAGTACTTTGATGTTAGGGATGAAGTCGCTGGTGGAAGCGTTCTAGGAGCCGTAGGTGATGCTGGTAGAGGACCCATGATTCGGAGCCGAACAGGAGTGTGGGTATGACAACGGCTCTGTATACGCTAATCTTTGTGAGGTTTTTCAGTTGGTTGTTTTTCCAGACTCTTTTGTGTAGTCTTCCAAATGCGCTATTTGCCTTGGCAAGTCTGTTGTCTATCACAGATACACAGAACACAGATACACAGCACATAAAAATCCCATATATACACAAAGATACAATTTTATATAAAAAGATTTAAATGTTTTGGAACGATCTTATAGAAATGTACAGAATTTTGAAAGGCATAGATAAAGGTGTTCTCATTGGTGGAAAAGTCTAGAACTAGGGGACATAGCCTCAAGTTTCAGGGTGGTAGATTTAGGACAAAAATGAGGAGGAAATGTTTTTCCCAGAGGGTGAAGAATCTCTGGAATTCAATGTCTCTTGAAGCAGTGGAGGCCAACTCGATGAATATATTTAAGACAAGTAAGGGAATTAATGGTTATGGGGAAACGGCAGGTAGGTGGAGATGATCCTATTATTGGATCAGCCATGATCTCATTCAATGGCGGGGCAGATGCAACAGGCTGGATGGCCGACTCCTGCTCCTATTTACATAGGATTTACTCAGCTTACAGAATACAGTCCATCAATCTCACAGCCTGCGAAAAGAAGCCATTTCCCAGCCTGGTGGTCCTGATTATGACAGTCCTGTACCTCTTTCCTGGTGGTCTAACGTTTATGGTATAAGCCAACATTGACGATGATATTTTCCATAAAACCCAAACATGATATTAGAAAATGTGCTGCAGTATCTCGAGACAAATTAACCCACATCAGGTTTCTTAGACTTTATCATCAGTGCATTTGTTGCCTTGACAGTCAGCTCACTTTGAAATTGCTAGTGAAGGACTTTTACGAGAAATGGTTCCACATGCAAAACTTTTACCAAGCAGCACACTGTAAATCCTGGATATGGGGAAAATAGATAAAATGGGCATCACAAATCCAAAATAGCAATGATTAAATCAGAGATAAGGAAATGGAGAGAATCTTCTTTGTGCTACCTGGCACTGAGTGGAGCGATTCATGCAAAATGTATAGATGCATCCAAAATGAAGCTGGATAACTGCGTAAAGTGGAAAAGGAACAGAAAGACCTGTTGTTGGGGTTAGGATGTGGAGTGAAGGGTCGCTATTTGGGCCAGAAGGCCAGTTACTTTGCTGTAAACACTGTTTCACCACAAAATGAATCTACTCCTCAATAAATACAAGGTGCAAGAACCTTTCTGCATTATTCCCAATAACTACACTGCCAGTGACCTGAGTTCAAATCCGCCGCTGTCTGCAAGTAGTTTGTTCATTCTCCAAGAGTTTGCGTGGGTTCCCTCCAGGTGCTTCAGTTTCCCCCACCCTTCAAAATGTACCGTGTTTGTAGGTTAATTGGTCACACAGGTGTAATTGGGTGGCATGAGCCAGAATGGCCTGCTACCATGCTGTATCATAAAATGAGTATTTAAGGTTTTTCTGATATTAAAATAATGTCAAGCACTTTGAGATCCCCAAGTGTTGCAAGACTGATTCTGATTTCAAAAATTACTTTGCAAAATCTAAAGCACTGCCAAGATGATCCTCTCCCAGCTTGTTCTGAACAGCCAGAAGACAAATGATCAAGTATTCCTTTTGACGTGCTGGATTGATACAAACTCCAAACCCACTGGCCTCTTCAATCATTCACAACCTACCTCAGCAAGCTAATGTCCTAGTTCCATTCTGTTTGATGGATGATAGCGTGTTAAGTGCTCAAAACTTTAAAGCGATCCAATTTCCCACCCCCAACTTAACTTCAAGGAGACACTGGCACAAATGATAATCTGAGCAAAGTAGACTTTCCCTGAATGAAGTCCATGAACAAAATAGGGACTCAAAATAAAGGATAACGAAGACAAACAATCTACTTATAATTAATTCAATGCAAATTAAAGCCTTGGTTTAAAATAGGTAAATTAATACATTATCAATGACTTCAAACGTAATACAAAATGCTCCAATTTCACTTCTATTGACAATGGGCAACATTCATTCAAGAGTTGAATTATGACCACGAGGGATCTGAACCAACCGCCTCCATAGAAATTATTTTTGAACAACAGTTTCCTGTGCGTTTAGCTGTCAGAACATTACCCACTTTACCACAGTGTGTCTGCCTCATTGTACTTTGTGCAGGCCCCAGTCCATTCTGCTACTAAAAAATTCAGGTTCAGCTGGGCCAGGCCAAGCCAAGGTGGCTCAAGGCATGACCACGTGTCCTGTGTTCTTGTTCAACAGCAGTAGATGTACAGTGTAGAAAGTCTCTTTTTGGCAAATTCCTTCAACAGAGTTCAACTTCATTTTTTTTTCCCACAAGCATCTTGTGCTTCCCTTGTTTATTATTTTTTTTTAAACATCTTCTGTCCCAGGATATTCCATGAGGAGGAGGATGAAATTCCACCTATAATACCCGAAAGAAATTCATGCAACAACAAAGAGGTGCAAACTCCACACTCGAAGTTGGACTGCTAGACTTGTGAGGCAGCCACACTACCTGTTGCACCACTTTGGGGCCTCAGGTTGGTTTAACAGAATTAAAATTTTCTAGTTGTGGATAGCATTTCAAGTCCAGTTACAAACATATAGATACATTACATACGCTTCTATACAATGAGCCAACTCATCTTTATGGTGAATCTGTATGGCTTTAAAACTGCTTTCTTTTCAGCGTGCAATTGTAAAAATGATCTCCTTCTTCCTATTCACTCCACGTTGTTGGTTCAGTTGTTTATGTCCAGGTATAATCCTGCAATCTAATGTGCTAGAGCTGATCTTTTCAGAAACCGACATTGCATACCAAAGGTTACTATTTACCAGAAATACATAATGTGTGGAGGAATTATCCCTGGTGACTTGCCACTATTTCATCCTGAACCAACATCATCAGGACCAATTCCTATTAATCACCATCACAGTACATTTGTAGGAACTTTGTGTACCAAATGTGGGTGCTTTTGAAGTAAATCAGTTGAAAGGAAGTGCACTTCGGGGGCTATGATACTCTTGCAATGTCAGAAATGTAACGCTTACTTTCCTAAAGTGAAACTGACAACAAACCCATGATATAACCTTTTCCTTACAGTCCAGTACATTGAGGTTTCTGAGGCCAAATTGAGGGAACCAGGTGGGGGACACATTGCTTTAGAGAAATAATGCATCAGAGTTGGAATTTTTCACTCATATAACGTTCACACGTACATAATGTGCGAAAATTAATTGTGTAAAAACATTTTTGAAAAACGTGCACCGGTTGGGTAGCATTCCAAATTCTGACTGACAAAAGCAATTTGCATTTAAATGGGACATGAGACAAAGCACATACCAGTATCTGCCACAGTTGATCTCCCACAATCAACTTCCCAGAGGTGTCAATTACACATTATATAGATGATATCCTCCTGCAACACATTAACAAGCTTTGGAGAGGAATCAATTAAATAGATTAAAGACAGGCTTCAGAGTTGAGCAGGATTTTAATTTTAATGTCTCAAATCAGAGGCTCTTGATATGTTGATCTCCTCCCTCAGGGGACAGGTCAGGGGAATTAGCATTGATAAGGTGCAGTGCCCTAGCCAGAATACCCTTTCTTTAGGAATTTCATGGCATTCAGTACCAAGAAATATTCCCAAGATCAATATTTCCCATGGCTGCTATAAATTGTGTGTGTTTTTTTAATTACCACTATTACATTCTCAAGTTGGCTATTACATTCCCATGCTCACTATAAATTGCCGGCACGTCTTTCCTATGACTGCTAGAAATTGTGTGCATTCTTTCAATGCCACTTTTATATTTCCACACTCCGTATAAACTGCCAGTTCTTTCATGGCCTTTCATGGCCATGAAAGACCCCAACAATGAAGACGCTGTTTACATCCGGTACCGCACGGATGACAGTCTCTTCAATCTGAGGCGCCTGCAAGCTCACACCAAGACACAAGAGAAACTTGTCCGTGAACTACTCTTTGCAGACGATGCCGCTTTAGTTGCCCATTCAGAGCCAGCTCTTCAGCGCTTGACGTCCTGCTTTGCGGAAACTGCCAAAATGTTTGGCCTGGAAGTCAGCCTGAAGAAAACTGAGGTCCTCCATCAGCCAGCTCCCCACCATGACTACCAGCCCCCCCACATCTCCATCGGGCACAAAACTCAAAACGGTCAACCAGTTTACCTATCTCGGCTGCACCATTTCATCAGATGCAAGGATCGACAATGAGATAGACAACAGACTCGCCAAGGCAAATAGCGCCTTTGGAAGACTACACAAAAGAGTCTGGAAAAACAACCAACTGAAAAACCTCACAAAGATAAGCGTATACAGAGCCGTTGTCATACCCACACTCCTGTTCGGCTCCGAATCATGGGTCCTCTACCGGCACCACCTACGGCTCCTAGAACGCTTCCACCAGCGTTGTCTCCGCTCCATCCTCAACATCCATTGGAGCGCTTTCATCCCTAACGTCGAAGTACTCGAGATGGCAGAGGTCGACAGCATCGAGTCCACGCTGCTGAAGATCCAGCTGCGCTGGATGGATCACGTCTCCAGAATGGAGGACCATCGCCTTCCCAAGATCGTGTTATATGGCGAGCTCTCCACTGGCCACCGTGACAGAGGTGCACCAAAGAAAAGGTACAAGGACTGCCTAAAGAAATCTCTTGGTGCCTGCCACATTGACCACCGCCAGTGGGCTGATAACGCCTCAAACCGTGCATCTTGGCGCCTCACAGTTTGGCGGGCAGCAACCTCCTTTGAAGAAGACCGCAGAGCCCACCTCACTGACAAAAGGCAAAGGAGGAAAAACCCAACACCCAACCCCAACCAACCAAATTTCCCCTGCAACCGCTGCAATCGTGTCTGCCTGTCCCGCATCGGACTTGTCAGCCACAAACGAGCCTGCAGCTGACGTGGACTTTTTACCCCCTCCATAAATCTTCGTCCGCGAAGCCAAGCAAAGAAGATAAACTGCCAGTTCAACTTTCCCACGCCCGCTATTAATTATGTGCATTCTTGCAACATGTGAAAATATTCTCGTGTAGCACACACATGCATATAATGCACGGGGGGGGGGGGGGGGCGGTGACTGGTTGGTAAAATATGCATATAATGTGTATTTTATGAAAAGGTCACAAAATTTGTTTTTTTGTGTGAAATCACACAAAACAGGGGCATGGGCTGTTAAATGAATTGAGATCAATTAAGAGCATAAAAGACCATAATGTCACTAGTATGTTTTTTTTTAATTTTAAAGTAAAATTTCAAAATAAAACTGGCTCAGACCCTTATCCCTGGGTCCCTTCCATCCCCATCCCTGCCCCAGTGGGCGGCCTCTCTTACCTTCAGTGAAAAGGTGACTCTCAGCCCCGGCACCCAGTGGGAGAGAAGCAGGCAGCGGATGGTTCAATGTAGGATCAATGGCTGTCTTCCTTACCCATAATCCCCCACATAACTGAAACCACTCTGGCACTGGTGGAGCTGTTCCAGCTGCGTGGGAGATTATGGGTAATGAAGTCAGCACTGCACCCCTGCTGCCACCTCTGGAGTTTGGAGTGGCGGGCCGTCGATGGACAGCCGGGGTGGGGAGGGGAGCGACGGAGGCACCAGACAGCTGGGGGTGGATGGACAGCAGGGGACTATGAGCAAGGCGGTCAAGTATATTCATTAATGTATTCTTGCAGACAACTGCAGCTCAGTTTAGACTGCAGGCTGGCCACAAAAATGTCTAAGGCTGCCATAGGAAAAATTTTGGACGGGAATTAGTTTCTAATTCCCGTCTGAAATTTTTACATAGCCAGTGTTGCAGGAATTTTCTGAGAAATTCCTCTTGTGTGGCACCAGTTAATAAAGCTGGTTTATATTTGATGAGGTTGCCGGTGTTTGTAATCCCAAATAAAAGGCTAGGCTCCAGCACAACCAGACAGAATGCTCTCCACTTTACACTTGTAGAAATTTGCAAGTCTTTGGTGACATACAAAACCTCTTCATGAAGTATAGACACTGACGAGCCTTCTTCGTGATCGTACCGACATGGAGGCTGCAAGACATCCTCAGAGAGGTTGTCACCCAGGAATTTGAAGTTCCTCACCCCTTCTACCGCTGATCCCTCGATGAGGATTGGTTCATCTTTCCCCGATTTCCTCCCGAATCCACAATCAACTACTTGGATTTGCTAACATTGAGGGTAAGGTTGTTGTTTGTGAGGCTACTCAAATAGCTGACCTATCTCCTTTCTGTGCGCTTCCTCATGGCCGTCTGGGATTCTGCCAAATACCATGGTGTTGTTGGCAAATTTCAAAGAGCAATTCCACAATTTACAATTTTTATTCATTTAGTTCATCCACCTTTCTCAAGAAACCCCAATTCTAGCATTTGGGAACATAGTGTAGGTAGTACTTCTCTCTTAATCTTTAGTGTACATTCATCCATTGTTTGTAAAAAGTGCTTTGAGACATACCAAGCAATCAGAGGATGGCTCAGCCCAAAACATTGTTACTCTTTACCTTCCATAGATTCTGTATGACCTGCTAAGTTTCTCCAGCACTTTTGTATTGCAATTAGTGCCTTAGTTTTCATGTGGTAAAACATGTTTATAGAATCTAAATGGACCTTATAGGAAGGCTAAACATTCCTTTCCCTTCAATAACTACTGATTTACCTTTCAAAAGCAGAGCACCAGTTCATGGAACAC
Organism: Narcine bancroftii; assembly: GCF_036971445.1. Taxonomy (NCBI): domain Eukaryota; kingdom Metazoa; phylum Chordata; class Chondrichthyes; order Torpediniformes; family Narcinidae; genus Narcine; species Narcine bancroftii. Next base: position 117,455,221 of record NC_091477.1, on the reverse strand, counting down.
CAATCTTATGGGATTCATGACATGTACATGCAAAGCAAAATGTCCAGTTGACTGCATTTTCTCAAGCAATTTGTCTTTGAGCCATAGAAATAGCCCTAAAAACAGCACTTTGGCCCTTCTAGTCTGTGCTGACATTATTCTTCCTCGTCCCACTGAACTCCCTATCCCTCCCATCCATGTATCTGCCCAAACTTTTTTTTTTAATTTTAAAATTGAAACCGTATTCAGCTTGTTTCACACTCCCACCTCTCTGTGTGAAGAAATTCCACCTCGTGTTTCCCCCCCCCCCTCCAAAACTTCTACCCTTTCACCTTTAATTCGTGTCCTCTGGTTTGTACATCACTCAACCTCCCTATTTGCATTCACTCGATCGATACCCATCATAATTTAGTATACCTCTATCTATTCTCCTGGGATATTTTTGTTTCACTTTCAATTTCTAAATATTCAATAGCACTGAAATAATTTTTTCCTCAAAAGGCATCAATTTTCTTTTCATCTGAAATTAATTCTATATAAAAGTACTAAAGTCTAAGGCAATGAAAACAGTATTCAACTTGATCACTAATGCATGTCAATGGGTCTAAACATTGCACACAGCCCAATTCATCATTATTTCAATGTGCAACCAATCTCCAGAATTACAATTCTTATCAATGCTGAGTATTTCCATTAAAAGGTAAGTGGATTTTCTGCAATTTATAGCAATAATCTCAGTGTGCACTTCAGGGAAAATTGATGCACCTTCATTCCAAAGCTATTTGAAGGATTACAAGCAAATAAAACTTCCTATTTTTACACAATTAGATGCAAAGGTAAATTTAACCCCAATTTACAAGCTAGTTTTTCCGTAAGTTTGCACCTCACAGCAGTATCCTCTCAGCATTCGAAACGTGTCCTTATTACTTCCACTTTGTACTATAATTTTCCTGCTTAACCCATTTTGCATTGAGTATATTTCTGAAGCATCTGCAGGACTGCTGTTTACACTAAATGGCATGGAGCTGACAGCAAAAATGGGACTCATTGTGTACTTGCAGTAACCAGTAGCCCGTGAAATGAGGTGTTGGAAGGAATGTGGGTTTCAGAGAAGGTCAGCATTAACATGCAAGATTTCAGGATTCGACGATCTGGACAGCAACAACTGGGTCAACAGCAATGAGCGAAGAGGAAGGTTATCATTTCCACAGCGGTATGCCAAAGAAGGAGTCGTTGACATGCACCTTAAAATCCATACATTATCCTTACAAAGATCAAGGAGCAGAATTAGGCCATTCAGTCTATCCTGTCTGATCCATGCATTAAATCTTGCCTGAACACACCAAAGTGCTGGAGGAACTCAGCTGGTCTAATCAGCATCTATAGGAGACAAAGATATATTGCCGATGGTTCGGGCCTGAGCCCTTCTTCAAGGAAAAAAAAAATCAGAAATTCTGCTCATTCTTTGAAGAAGGGCTCAGGCTCAAACCATCGGCAATATATCTTTGTCTCCTATAGGCTGACTCAGGAAATGGCTGTCGAAAGCGGCAATCCAACAGACGACATGTGAGCCGAGCGGCCTGTTACCATAGGCCGCAACAGCAGAATCTAACCCAGCTGATCACCAGCAGCGGATTGCAGGAGGTCCAGTCTGAGCCAGCGGATCACGAGGCGACAATCTGCGGCTGGCAGATCACTAGCAACATATAAAAGGCGGAGCAGAGAGCCGAATGAACTCGGTGTCGACAGCATTCTCCCGGTGTGAGCCTCTTTCTTCGAGCAATAACCCTGAGCTGTAAGCGCAGCAGTGTGTTACAGTTCCTTATGTTATTTGCCACCAAAAAAAACTGATGTTGGAAATAATGTACTCATTTCAAATTTGTTTGAGCAATTTTCATCCACCTTTTGGGCGTTGTGGAAAATTCAGCAGGTAATCTGTGCAAACAAGTTCCTACATTGTGCAGCAAAAGGCTACCATATACTTCCCATGAGCCCTTTCTGTTTCCTGCCTCCTATATCTAATTGCATGCTCCCTACTTCCTCTTGACCAGCTGCCTCATCCAACTAGCTTCGTTCCCTTTGTTCCTTTTTCCAACCATCTTTTCCCAGTGGGGCAAACCTATCCCGAACCCAATACAAGTGATCCCTAAAGTTCCTCCATGAGTTCTGTGCTTTCACCCTTGAATATCGCTAATTCCTTCCTCATCCCATTGTAATTAGCCCTTCCCCAATTAATCACTTTCCCATTTCGTCCACAGAATGGCATCGAGATTCTTGGCAGTGCCGATGTTGCATACATCCAGCAAGTGGAGAGCATTGTTTCATAATCCCGATGTCCGCTTCTTGAAGTTGAGAGGCACGTCACTTGCCACCATATTTGAAAATGGCGATGTTGCCAGAGCTACTGTGACGGCAGCGCTGCCGCTGGTGCGGACCCGCAGGGAGTGCAGAGTGGAGACACAGCGCTCCCTCAGGGTGCGGCCGCCCAGTCTGACTGTCATCAGCTCTGTGCAGGCTTTGAACGACCTGTTAAAGGAGCCAACTGTAGTTTACAATCCCCTGACCATCGTGTCTGCACGTAAGATGGCGGTGTCTGTGATCAGCAGCTACCACAAGGGGGTTGCAGACTCCAGGGCAGCAGAGGACTGGCACAGAGCACCAGAAAACAGGGAGACCAAACCTCCCGCCCCCCCCCACCCCACCCAGGTTTGAGTAGAGGCAGAGAAGGCAACCTACAAGACGGTGACCGGCAGCAGACCAGTGAGGTGTTCTGCGGCTGAAGGACTCACTCAAGCAGCGGGTGTCAGTGACTCAAGGCGGGGAGTCTTCAGACTGGCTCAAAACTGGCTGAAGGGGGTACCAGGTATCAAAACCGGTGACGGGTTTTGATAAGGTGACGAGGGCGCTGAAGGATTCCTAATCGCATCAGAGGTTCTGATCTGGAGCCCAGGTTGCGTATGGCTTGGACTCGACTCTGTGTGACTGCAGAGGCTGTGGGAGCGCTGGAGGAGAATCCGCGGACACTCGGTGACTCTGGGGGGGGGGGGCGGAGGGAAACTCTCTTTCGCTTCTCTCTCTCTCTGTAAGAGGCGTTTTTTCTGCCGATGGCAAATTTGCCTGTTTTACAGCAGGCAAAAGGCAATTTCATGTAATGTGACACTGTTTTTATAACATGACAATAAATTTAATCTTAAATCTTGAACTGTGAATCAAATTCTTTGAAATAGCAAAAACATCAAAGTACAGCTAGTGTAGCAGTTATCACAATGCAGGTTCGATTCCCATACTGCTAGTAAGAAGTACGTAGATCCTCAATATGTCTGCATGGGATTCCTTCGGACAATGCCGTTTTCACCCACTCTTCAAAATGTATGGGGGTTGTAGGCTAATTTGGGCAGCTCGAACTCATGAGCTGGAAAGGCTTCTTACCGTCCTGCAGGTCTATTAAATTTAAATTTAATATCAATCCATTTCAAAAAAAATCTTTAAACTTTACATGAAGAAAAAAGAAAAAGTGCAACACATTCCACACTGAGATTTTCAGCCACATTCGCACCATGGCCACAGGGATATTTCCCCAATATTTTCAGCCTGGTATAAAGACATCCCATTAGATTCAAAAACTTGAACTAACAATTTGGGTGGCACTGTTGACATAATGGTTAGCGCAACACCTTTACAGTGTCAGCGATCGGGTCCAGGATTCAAATTCTGCGCCGTCTGTAAGGAGTTTGTACATTGTTCCTGTGTCTGCATTGGGGGCTCCGGTTTCCTCCAACCATTCAAAAATGTACTGGGAGTGTAAGTCAATTTGGGCAGCGCAGGCTCGTGGGCCAAAATAGCCTGTTACCGTGCTTTATATCTAAATTTAAAATTTTTAATCTAAATTTAAAAATTGGTGCAGGATTTCAATTAGACTGACCCTAGAGGGAGATAACGCAGTGAACTTCAGACAAGAAAAAGTCAAATTATAATTATAAGTTCCCGTTGTAGTAAAATGGGATTATCACTATAAGGGATAGCATAGACAGGAGGAACTGAATGGTCATAGTTTCACACAAGCACCATCACAAGTCACAGCCCAGTGACAATTTGATACATTGGAAAAACTGAGGGAAGGCTTATCACAGTATGTTTCAGAATCAAAACATTTGTAAAGACCTCGAGATTTTTAAAGGGAGAACCATTCTGACGGCTGGAGAGAAAGCGGCTTTTCTGGCCAGCCATTCTGCGGAATTCAGAGCAAAGAACGCTCTGTGGATGACTGGGCCTTTTCAGTTGATTGACCTGTGCCAGGAGGGTCTTTTGGGAAGCAAAATGCTTCATTTTGAATGTAACTAACAGTGAAGGTCACTTAGAGACTGGAGCCAAGGTCTTGGAAGCCTCGTGGAGGCCACCCAGTTCAAGCCTCACCTACAAAAAGCACCAGGAGTGTTATGACCACAGCTCACATGGATGGAGAGCAGGGGACTAGGATGGACATTTCTTCAAAGGCAACGCAAGGAGAGTCTGTCGCAGCCACAACTCCAGTCTTCCCATCAGTTCAATATTAATTCTGGGCATCAAATTTCAAACGCCTACGCTTCATCACTGATTTGAAAAGACTGAACTTTGAAGTCACTTTCTAGATTTTGACCTGGACTGTAATGGTTTGGGTCTATCTCTCACACACACATAGTTGGGGGACAGATTTAGTGTGAAGAATAGATTAAGATTAAGAAATAAAATTAGTATTTTAAAATTAAACACTATCTGGTTCATTGCCTATTCCTGCTCGTTACGCACAGTTCGTAACAGTACGTAACAACGTTAGAGCATAGAAATCTTCCTGCATTACCCCAGCAGAAAAAAAAACATTTATTAACTATTCCCTCAGCCCCAACAAGCATAGATTCCAACACACAATGACAAAACCACTTTTTATCTGTAAAGAAAGGTTATGTGAATGATTAAAGTATACAGCATTTAAGATATATGTTATTCATAAGTTCACACAAGGTAGCAACACCAATTAAATTCTTGATGTAATATCCGGTATATTCATAGATTTACATTACCTCCAAACGTCTGCAGTACAACAGCCCTAGAAGTTCTCAATGGCTCAGTCTATTTATCCGATGAATGGCTTTGGTCAGTGCCCATCAATAATTAAACTGGTCATTTTCCTTACCCAAGCCTGATGGCTCAGATACAAAAAGATTCTCTTCTGAAAATGCAATGGCCTAAACATATCGACTGTGAGAGAGAGAATACGTGCTGAGGGAATCCTATATTAAAAAACATCCATCACTAATCCACACATCCCACCCTCCACGGTGATTCTTCAGGCGTCTCTGATAAGCAACCTCTTACCTTTGATGGGTTGATGACAATATTTCGGGCTGAGCCGTGTTCGTCCCCAGAGAAGGCAGGCTGATTATTGAACCCCTGCTTTACATTCACTGCCGTCAACTCATCCTGCAAAACCAGAGACAACGGGTCAGATCTATCAATTTAGAAGTGCAACATGCCACAATGATGATTGAACAGGAGCCTCTTGTCTAACTCCTGTAGTTCATTAAGCCAAGAATTTAATTGTCCAGGATACAAAGAGCAATGTATAAACTAATGTTTTCAGTCATGACTGGAAGAATCAAAATACAGTAGAAATCCGAAAATTTGGTCTGCTCGGGAATTGTGCCGGTCGCCTATTTCGGATTCTTGGGCAGTACTTTTAAAATTCAAATGGAAGGAGGGATTTTTTTTAAATTTTGATCATTTATTCAGTTGCAAATACAGCATGTTTCATTTATCAAAACCAGCAGCTTTAAAGAAAAATAAAGTCAACAAACATGGTCACTTTTGCCATTATGCATCTGTGGTGCTTATGCGTACATGCTGTTATGGGCCCAGAGGGCCCCAAAACCCAGCAGCAATAAAAATTCACCAAGACAAATGGTTACATAAACAAAAGTTGTTTTTAATTATCTTTAAACATAAAAGCAGGATCAAACTCATATTACTATCAACTTAACCCCCTTCTAAACCTAAGCTCACGTGTATGCAATGTGTGTGTAAGTTCAGAAAAGTTCTTTGATTCACAGTCCAATCTCACTTCTCCAATTCTTATTCTGTGCACAGAATTTAACATTTATGAATCTTCACCAGGTGCTTGAAAGGTAAATGGTTACTGCTCATGAAGGTTCTTGTCAGCTTACAGAAAGAGATTTGTAGCTCATTGGTCACAAACTGGACTCAGAAAACTGTGGCTCGGACCCAATCTTCTGAGTTCATTCATCTGTTATTTTCCCAAAATAATAATCCATTACTCCACAGCGTGTCCAATTAACACTTACTTGTGAAGTCTCTATAGGCATTCTTCAAAGTTTTTCCACAGGCATCTGGAGCCTGGACTGTCTGGCTTGAGCAGAGCTCCAGCATTTTAAATGAGATCTGTATTGAAGTGTTAGCATCTGTGTACCCCAACTAATAATTCCACAATACACACACAAAGTCCAGATTCTCGGGTGGTCTGGATTTCTGGGCTTTGACTACAGCACAAAGAATGCAAAGAGAGAAAACTTACTGAATTACTGCATCACTTTACAAAGGTCAGATTCAAAGTTCAAATTTATTGTCAGGAGTACATACATGGCATCATATACAGCCCTGAGATTCTTTTTCCTGTGGGCCAGACAGAATTTCTACTTAAACAGTAGTGCAAAAGAAAAACTACTCAATAAAAGATACAAAGAGAAAAAAGAAATATAAGGAAGAAGGAAGTGCAAACAATACACAAAATAAATTATGGGCAGTGCAAGAGTCCTTAAATGAGTCCCTGGTTGAGGTTGTTGTCGAGGAGTCTGATGGTGGAGGGGTAGCAGCTGTTCCTGAACCTGCAGGTGCGAGTCTTGTGGCATCTATACCTCTTTCCTGATGGCAGCAGCGAGAACAGAGCGTGTGCTTGGTGGTGTGGATCCTTGATGACCGTTGCTGCTCTCCAAAGGCAACGTTCCCTATAGATGTTCTCTATAGTGGGGATGGTTTTTCTTGTGATGCACTGAGCTGTGTCCACTAGCTTTTGCAGGGCTTTCCTCTCAGAGCTATTGGTGACCCCATGATGCAGCCGATCAGCACACCTTCCACTACACATCTGTGGAAGTTTCCCAAGGTTTACAATGACATACCGAACCTCCGCAACCTCCTGAGGAAGTAGAGATGATGACATGCTTTCCTAATGATGACATTCGTGTGTTGGCTCCAGAATAGTCCTCTGAAATAGTGACTCCAGAGATTTAAGTTTCCTCACTTTCTCCACCTCTGATTAGGGTGGCCAAATTTACCAGAATGGAGGAGTCTTTCAGAGGGGGGCGCTGTTGTCCCTCACCAATTATGCGCGAGTGCGGACTCAAAAAGAAACAATGCCAAGCACGCCGCATTTAACGGTAAGTGCCTTCTCTGCACCTTAATTTTTCCTCCATTTGGGAGTGCCGGACAAATTATCATCCAGCACTGGATGGAGGGCAGAAGGCTCAAAAGCCAGGATGTCCAGCCTAAAACCAGACATCTGGCCACCTTACCTCTGATCCCCCAATGATCACTGGATCACACACCTCTTGTTTTCCCCTCCTGAAATCCAAAATCAGCTCCTCAGTTTTGGTGACATGGAGTGCGAGGCTGATGTTGGTGCTTCATTCAGCTAAGTTTTCAATCTTCCTCCTAAATGCTGACTTAACACCCCCGTCATAGTAACCAACTCACGAAGATGGAAAAATATTGATTCCTTTTTTTGCAGAATGAACCTGGAGTTTGACCTATTGACCCATAATCTGCCAGGAAAATTAGCTCTGTGTCACAAATAGATCACGAGCAAATATAGACTTGTTTTTAGTTCCATTTTGAATGTGACATTCGTAATGTTGCTTTTGTATCTCTTTTTGTTTCCATACGAGCCCCTTGCCTGGTGCATTGGTAGGAAATGGTAATCTGAAGTCACTGCCAAGCAGTACATAATTCTTGTGAAGTTCCAGCATTGTTGAATTATCGCTGGGAGTCTCAGGCAGTACCAGAAGAGCTGCTAATCCATTTGACAGAAAGGTCAACGCCACACCTGTGCCTCAACTCTTCACAACAGCTTGAAATACATGTAACTGAGTCAGTTGCAGCCCAGAGACCTGTGTCTTTTAACATCATTATCTCACCCTCCAAAAAGCTCTTCAACCATCAACAATAATCACATTCTATGCCCCACTTAATTAGCCTTTATTTGGAATTCACAATAGTGTTCCTTTTCAAAAATAAAACCTATTTTATCCAATTACAAATGCACCTTTTGTATTAGGAAAGAGGTCTAGGTGTCACGTGACTTGCACAATCAGGTCTACCCCTCCACCACCAGATTCCTCAATAATAACTCAATCATGGATTTATTTAAGGATTCCGACTTTTCCACTTTTCTTTTTTCCTCTGTATTGCAGTCAGATTGTTTACATGTGTACATCGTGTACAGTTTTTATGCATTACCAATAAGTGGTAATTCTGCCTTGCCTGCAGGAAAAAGAATCTCATGGTTGTATGTGATGCCATCTACTTTTTCTGACAATAAATCTGAAACAATAAAATCTGCAGATGCTGTGACTGGGGTAAACACACAAAAGTGCTGGAGAAACTCAGCAGGTCCCACTGTGTCCACAGGAGGCAAAGCTATCTCGCCAACATTTCGTGAGTGACCCCTTCATCAAGGTATGAGCAAAAAAAAGCAGATTTCATGTAGATTTTTTCTTTTCAAGAGTGATCCTGTGCAAGTCAGAGAAGAGCACGTTTGTGTTAGCGAGCATCTCAATTCTTACCAGTTTATCAAAAAAAAATCAAGGCAAAATGAGAACATGGACTCCAAACCGGGAGAAAGCCAATTCCAACAAAAAAAGAACCAAATTATTTAAAAGTTCACTGAAAGCAGCCCCTGCAAGATGATTCACAAAGAAATGGAAATGCTTTTTTTTTGTTTAAAAAAAGATTCAGAGAACACCCAATCCCACAAAGGAAAAGGTTGGATGGCCAAATCTTGAGATCATGCATCATAAAGATGTGTGGAGAATACAATGTTACTTGGAAATTTTTATATTCTTTTTAAAATATAGACATACAGCAGGGTAACGGGCCCTACTGGCCCACAAGTCCATGTCTCCCAATTACACACAATTGGCCTACAACCCCGATACGTTGTGAAGGGTGGGAGGAAACCAGAACACTAGAGAAAATCCACACAGACGCAGGAAAAACATACAAACTCCTTACAGACGGCGCCCAATTTGAACCCCAGTCACTGGCTCTGTAACAGTGTTACACTAAACCGCCGCGCTAACTGTATGGCCCTTGTGTGAGATACTGGAGCAAAAATGAAGGTGAGCACAGCAAGCATACAAGTAATTGAAAGGGGAATTAGTAAAGTTGAGAGTATGTGAGAAAACACTGGCATAACATTAATTAAATAAAATCCGTAATACTTTTAAGTACAGTATATGAAAACCAAGACAACAACTACAAGTAGAGGCTCTTCAGGACAAGAAAGAAAACCTCTGCCTGGCAGTTGTAATTATGGGCAAAATTCTTTGAGAATGCAAAAGAATGGTACATTTAAGAAGGTAAAATATTGGATTGGATAAACATTGAAGAGAGAATAAAAAGGAAGCTATAGAAGTATTTATAATTACAATGTTCAAAAAATATTTGGACAGATATATGGATTGGAAGGATTCAGAAGATGTGGACCAAATCCAGCTAAATGGGACTATCTTTGAATGCCAAAGAGGCCTGCACAAATGAGTTGGGCTGAAGGGCCAGTTCCGTGCTAATATGACCAATTGACTCTTGTAAGGAGGAGTTTCAACATATTTTAAAATGATTGGACACGGCTTATTGTCAAAAATAAATTAAGATCCCAATGTATCCAAGATATTGTTACAAATGTTGATTCTCATTAATAGCAATTAACATGGACTCAATACTCAGTTCCTTTCCTTGTGTAATAAGATTAAAGATTATTTTATTGTCATGTAATAAAGCAGATGTAGTATTACACAAAATTGCATTTTGTCTGCCGCAAGGCAGAAAACGGTTCTGACGCCCCTTTCTGTCAGAGAAAGAGAAGCAAAAGAGAGTCCCTTCAGAGTCATGGAATGTCCTTGGATTTCCCTCAATGCTCCCGCAGCCTCTGTAGCCACACACACTTCTGTTCAACCCGAGCACCAGATCCAAACCTCCGACATAAGCAGAAAGCTTTCAGCCCCTTGGACACCCCTCCTGTCCTCGGTACCCTCTTGCCCCCCAATTTCTGAAACCTGGTACACCCTTCAGCCAGTCTCCAGCAGTCCACAGCCTGGTGGGAGTCCTTTGATTGCAAGTCACGAGCTTATGTTTCAAACTTGAATGCAGGGAGTGCAATAAAAAAAAAAATACATCGGATATAAAAATTGGCCTTGTGCTTAGGACCAAGGTAGAAAACTGCAGGGTGTAAGAAAATATTGAATAGTTGGTCAATTGGGACAGAGAAGGGCAAGATCATGTATATGGCGAAGAAACACAAGTAAAATCAAAAAATACTGAGGTGTGCAGAAGAGCAAAGGACATGAAAGCCTATACCCATAGATGCTTACAAAGGCTGTAGAACAAGTTCAAAAGGAAGATTAAACAGGCTTACAAGATGCTTTCTTTCATTAACTGAAGCACAAGATAAAAGAGCAGGTTGATCACATTGGAAATGGGAAAGAAGACAACACTAATTAGGTCATCGTTTGAGTGCAGTCACTACATTATGATAAAAATGTAACTGCACTGAAGAGGCTGCAGAGGGGATATACACAAACCTTAGTCGAGAAAAGAGAAGCTTTGATTGGATTAATTAGGGTAACTTCTTTTGGAACTAGAGGCTCAGAGGAAACTAAATTGGAATGTATAAAATTACAAGAGGCAAAAACAATCTAAATAATGTGGTCCTACTTCTCACAGCTAAAAGTGAAAGAGATTTAAATTAACCAGTATAAGCAGTGGTGGGAGTAAAACACGAAAATCTGCGGACATTGCGATTGAAGTAAAAACATAATGCTGGAGAAACTCAGCAGGTCAAACAGTGTCTTTTATATAGCAAGGATACAAGTACATAACCAATGTTTCAGACTTCAGTAAAATGTACGCAAGCACCTGAATAATGGTGGGGAACAAACCAGATGGCACTAACATCGGCCTCTCCAATTTCTGCTATCCTACTCCCTGTTCTCCCTCTCTTCTCTATCCCTGTCTTCTTTTGTCCAGCCCTCCACCCCTTTTCCCTCTCCATTCACACAGCCATCCCCCCTCACCCCTGTTTGCTGGTGTGCCCTCCCTCTCTTATCCACTTCTTACCTCCCATGGAGCTACAGATCTCAATTGGAAGGTGACATTAGTCTGCATGGTTCTTTTCCATTCATCACACACATGATGGGCCAAATGGTCTCTTGTTACTCCCTAATTTTGTGTGCTTCAAGTTTAAAGAAGCATCCTTTCCCCAACCAACCAACCACCACCAACCCCCACCAACCCAATTCAGGTTTACATCCAAAGTCACTATGAAACAAATTAAATATTCCTCATTCCAACTGAGATGGTGCTTGTTTGGCTGAACTCAGCCTGGTTTTGCCTTGGTTCCAAATCTAGGACCCACTATCCATCCAGAATAATTATCTGTCACTCCTGACTTTGACTGGAGTCATGGCAACTGGAGCAGAGGCATGATGGGAATTCCACCATGGCAACTGGAGCAGAAGTATAATGGGAGTTGAATCGTGGCACTGGAGCCGATACATGATGGGAATTCCACCGTACTAACTGAAGCGAAGGCATGATGGGAATTCCACCATGTCAACTGGAGCAGAGGCATGATGGGAATTCCACCACAGCACTGGAGGTGAGGCATGATGGGAATTCCACTATGGCATTCCCACACCAGCCAGACTTCAGTTAACCAACTTGGCAATGAACAGGAGCAAGCATTTGTTTTCATTCCGATATGAACTAACAAACTTTATTAGTACTAACAAAGGAACATCAATGAAAAATTAACAGATAATGGTAAATTCAAAATAATAGTTTTTATTAAACTATTAATAACACAACATTTCTTGCTTATCTCTAGACTTAACCCTAAATTTAACTCCACTATGAGCAAATGTAAACGTGTGTGTATTAAAGTACAAAACCATTACAGTTTAAACTAGATTCTGAAAATGTCAATTTTAAAGTCCAGTTTCAAATATCTTCTTAACTTCAGGATCCTTTTAAATCGCAATTCTTAAGTAAATATAAACATTATATTTTCAGATTTAATTAAACTCAAGTCTTTCAGAGAAATATTCTTCAAGCAGGAGTGGCCATCTTCTGGGCACAAATTAGGCTGCTTCTCTTTTCTCAAAAGAGCAGTCCTCTCTTTCCAGGATGTCAATTTTCAGATCTTCTGTCTTATGTCCAGTTTACTTCCATGATGAGGCTGCACTCTATTTTCAAAAGAGCAGTTGGAAAGTGGTCTTCCTTTAAAAATCCACTTTTTCAGTATTCCTCTTTGATGAGGTAACACATAACAACACTTATTCCAGTTACTGTAATTCAACCCTTTCTTTCACAAGGGTCCAACTCCTGTGCATGTCCAGTAGGGTCCGAACGGATTTAAAATATCTTAATTTGCCAATTTCCAAAATTCATGTGACATTACATCATCAATGTGATCATCTACATTCTTGGAAACCATGTGACCATGTACTGGAAATTTTTAACATTTGTCATCTCCAGTTTCTTGGAAATCATGTGGCCTTCATAAGTCTGGCTTGCAGATGTCACGACTCCAAAAGATAACCTCACCTCTGAATGTATTGCATGGGAATGTTATCCTGTACCAGCCCATTAGAAATACATTTACAATATCTTAACTCTATCACTTAATTTACCAAGATATTTTTATATGAAATATAGCTCAACATTAACCTAAATATTAACACAGATCATGACAACTCTTAATTAATTTGTCAACTGTAAAATTTATGCTTACCTGCAAAAAGCAGTTAGATAATTCATGGAAACAATGAGAAATTTGACAAGATACATGTTTAAAGACAGGAGCTCAAGCTCTGATTTGTCAACACAATACGTCACCAAGTCAAAATGGACACTGCAGGCTGAAGGACTATTCCAGTAAAACTCAATTAATCCATCATTTGACTATTTGGAAGGGTGACACAGTTAGCATAGTGGTCAGCACAACACTATTACAGAGCCAGGGACCTGGGTTCAAATCTGGTGCTGTCTGTCAGGAGTTTGCACGTTCTCACCATACCTGCATGAATTTCCTTCAGACGCTCTGTTTTCCTCTCACCATTTTAAAATGTTCCGCGAGTTGTTGTTGGTTGATTGTGTGCCAAAAGGGTCTGTTATCATCCTGTAGGTCTAAATTTGTTTTAAATCCCAATGCTTTGGCATCTAGCTCACCTGGTTCCATCTCCCATTCTCCTATCAACTCGCCTGCTTCCAAATTCCAAATTCTATGGTTCCATCCACTCAACTGGTTTCCATTCCTGATGCTCTCCAAAAACCTATCGAGTTCACTGGGAAATTTACCATTCTACCGTGTAGCATTTTTAAAAAAGTTACCTGATAGAACAGTAGGGCATTGAAGAATTAGTAGAAATGAATTTCAATGCGGTCCAGAAAAGCTGTCGGTCAAATTTCTATGATTTATAACAATTTTGTATTCGGTGAAGAAGCTGAAATTTTTCCACTGCCCTAACTACACTCTCCCATTCTTCTTTGGCTTGGCTTCGCGGACGAAGACTTATGGAGGGGGTAAAAAGTCCACGTCAGCTGCAGGCTCGTTTGTGGCTGACAGGTCCGATGCGGGACAGGCAGACACGGTTGCAGCGGTTGCAGGGGAAAATTGGTGGGTTGGGGTTGGGTGTTGGGTTTTTCCTCCTTTGCCTTTTGTCAGTGAGGTGGGCTCTGCGGTCTTCTTCAAAGGAGGTTGCTGCTCGCCAAACTGAGGCGCCAAGATGCACGGTTTGAGGCGTTATCAGCCCACTGGCGGTGGTCAATGTGGCAGGCACCAAGAGATTTCTTTAGGCAGTCCTTGTACCTTTTCTTTGGTGCTCCTCTGTCACGGTGGCCAGTGGAGAGCTCGCCATATAACACGATCTTGGGAAGGCGATGGTCCTCCATTCTGGAGACGTGACCCATCCAGCGCACTCTCCCATAACCATGAGAGATTTCACTCCTAAGTCCTTGTTCCAAAGGACACAAGGATGACAACAGTTCAAGGAAGTTCTCAAGGGAAACTGGGGATGGGGAATATGCACTTTCATTGAAATAAGTGCTACACATCACATGAATAGAAGTAAACTACTGCAATAAGGGTAATGTATGAGGTGCAGCAGGCCAAGTTATATACAGCACATTCCCAGCATTTTTTTTGTGGAATCAGCTGAAGGATCAAGAATGGGAAGAGTCAAGGCAAAATCAATTCAAAATGTTCCCATGGGATCTTAGATATTCAAACTGGGGGAAAACTGGATTGTCTAAAATCCCATTCAAGAGCAGGCATGCTTGACTGTGCTATTCAGCCCATTGAGTCTAACCAACTATTTAATCATGAGCTAATCCATTCTCCCACTCAGCCGCACTGTGCCAGCTTCTCTCCATAACTTTTAATGTCCTGGCTAATCAGGAGGCCTATCAATCTCTCCAATTGTAGTATAATATACAAAGGAGCTGGAGAAACCCAGCAGGTCACACATATTTGACTGCGCAACCCTGTGACACTGGAATAATTGTCTCGATTTATGAGCTCAATTCTCTTCAGAGATACTTCACCAGCATTTTTCATCAAGAGTTCTAGAGAGCGTCCTGGCTGGCTGCATCACACTGTGATACGGTTGCTGCAGAGAAATGGATGGGTAGACCAAAAGAGTGAAAGAGAAGATCACTGTAGCCTCCCTCCCTGCTCCATCCACGTGATCTACAGGGATCATTGTCAAAAGAGAGTGTGCAAAAATCACTGAGGGCCCCTTCCACCTCACACACAGCACCTTTGAGCTGCTCCCATCAGAGATACACGAGTATCAGAGCCGGAATGACCAGGCTGAGGAACAGCTTCCCATGGGCAATGAATCTGCTAAACAATCAAAGGAACTGCTCACACTAACCATCTGAAATTCTCATATTTCTAAAGTAATATTTATTTATTTGGACATATGAATACTTCTATTGATTGTCCGAATGTGTGTTATGTCTGGTTGTGTGTTTTGCACTGAGGACTGGAGACAGTTTCCTTGAGTTGTACTTTGTACAATCAGATGACTCGCCAAGGCAAATAGCGCCTTTGGAAGACTACACAAAAGAGTCTGGAAAAACAACCAACTGAAAAACCTCACAAAGATAAGCGTATACAGAGCCGTTGTCATACCCACACTCCTGTTCGGCTCCGAATCATGGGTCCTCTACCGGCACCACCTACGGCTCCTAGAACGCTTCCACCAGCGTTGTCTCCGCTCCATCCTCAACATCCATTGGAGCGCTTACACCCCTAACGTCGAAGTACTCGAGATGGCAGAGGTCGACAGCATCGAGTCCACGCTGCTGAAGATCCAGCTGCGCTGGATGGGTCACGTCTCCAGAATGGAGGACCATCGCCTTCCCAAGATCGTGTTATATGGCGAGCTCTCCACTGGCCACCGTGACAGAGGTGCACCAAAGAAAAGGTACAAGGACTGCCTAAAGAAATCTCTTGGTGCCTGCCACATTGACCACCGCCAGTGGGCTGATAACGCCTCAAACCGTGCATCTTGGCGCCTCACAGTTTGGCGGGCAGCAACCTCCTTTGAAGAAGACCGCAGAGCCCACCTCACTGACAAAAGGCAAAGGAGGAAAAACCCAACACCCAACCCCAACCAACCAATTTTCCCTTGCAACCGCTGCAATCGTGTCTGCCTGTCCCGCATCGGACTTGTCAGCCACAAACGAGCCTGCAGCTGACGTGGACTTTTTATCCCCTCCATAAATCTTCATCCGCGAAGCCAAGCCAAAGAAGAAGCTTAACGACTTGTGACTTGGAAGAAGTATTCCAGCTGGCACCTTTACATCCATTTAAGAGGGGAGATTGCTTTAACTTTATCTCCCATGTGTTAAAGATAGAATTCAGCCAATCGATCCCTCCTCCCTCCTTACCCCCACCACAGACAACTTGGTAATTTATGTCAATACCCTTGAAGATAGAATGAGGAGCTTCTGTAATCAACCTTACTTCAGTGACAAATGCAAGTACAGCGGTTGTATGAGATATTGCTCGGTTTCGTCGTGTGGCAGGGCTAACCAATTCAACGCTTTTTATTGTCCCTTTAATAAATGGCAACTGCATAGAAAAATAACAAGGCCGAAAAGAGAGCTCTTAGAATCAGTGAGGACCCTTTCCACCCAGCCCACAGTATCTTTGAGACACTAACTTCAAGGAAGAGGTACGGGAAAATAAAAACCAGGACAGCCAGGCTGGGATACAGCTTCTTCCTGCAGGCGGTGGGGCTGTTGAACAAACTTGAAACTCATTAATTATTTTTGTAAATCTTTATTTTGGATCGTTATGTACATGTGTTGTTTGTGTGTTGGGTGTACTGGGTGTCTGTGCACTATGGTCTGAAGTTACACTGTTTCGTCCAGAGGTGCACCAAAGAAAAGGTACAAGGACTGCCAAAAGAAATCTCTTGGTGCCTGCCACATTGACCACCGCCAGTGGGCTGATATCGCCTCAAACCATGCATCTTGGCGCCTCACAGTTTGGCGGGCAGCAACCTCCTTTGAAGAAGACCGCAGAGCCCACCTCACTGACAAAAGGCAAAGGAGGAAAAAACCCAACACCCAACCCCAACCAACCAATTTTCCCCTGCAGCTGCGTCTGCCTGTCCCGCATCGGACTTGTCAGCCACAAACGAGCCTGCAGCTGACGTGGACATTTACCCCCTCCATAAATCTTCGTCCGCGAAGCCAAGCCAAAGAAGATATGACTATGTACAATCGGATGACAATAAGCTTGAATTTGATATAAAGACCAGAGAAAACAAATGTAAAAATCCCACAATCCAAGTCTGGGGGAGTGGTGAAGTAAGTTAAGGCAAGGCCAGCACAATGCTAGCATAATGCCAGCAACCAAGGTTCGAATCCGGTGCTGTCTGTGAGGAGTTTCTACATTCTCCCTGTGTCTGCATGGATTTCTAACAAATGCTTCAGTTTCCTCCCACCCACCCACCCCTCACCCAAAAAACAATGTCCGAAGTTGTTTGTTTAATTGGTATTTGGGCATCGTGGACCAGAAGGCCCTATTATCATGCAGTAAAACCCAAATTAGAGAAAAAAAAACATCAAAACATTGGTTTTTTATGGCAAACCAAAGTAACCAAAATTTCTACAAGGAAATGCTTACATGCTTTAGTAAATTCGCAGAATATAAACTGAATCTGCATTAGAGCGAACTATTACCACTAAAAGGCCCACTTAATTATTTAAAATAGTGAAAGATCAATTTAAATATCTAAGTATTATGATAACTAAGAATTTTTAAAACCTCTAAAGAAAACTTTGTAGTTTTATTTAATCAGACTAACTCTCTGGATGGTCACCATTTTATCTAGCTACGATAGGCTGTACTAATTTCATTAAAATGAATATTTTACCAAAATTTTTATATTTATTTCAATCCTTACCAACTTTTATTTCTAAGTTTTTCTTTGACACATTGGAATCATCGATTATGTCATATATATGACAAGGGAAGAAACCAAGAATAAATACAAGTTATCTTCTGAACACAAGATATGATGGAGGACAGTCGTTACCTAACTTTAGATTTTATTATTGGGCAATGAACATAAGGAATATGTTATTGTTCTTACAGTTTGATAAGAGAGACGACTGCCCCAAATGGATGGAAACAGAATTGAAATCCCTTAAGAATACTTCCTTGCAGGCGGTATTGGGCTCACCTTTTCCTCTCTCTATTCCAAAACTATCGAAGAATTTAATAATGAGACATAGATTGAAAATTTGGAGTCAATTTAGGAAATTTTTTGGAATTATGGAATTTATATTGACGAGTCCCATCCTACTCAATCATTTATTCCAACCTCCCATTTTAGATGCAAACTATGAAGAATAGAATTGACTAGGAATTAAAACATTTAGCGATCTTGTTTCCAACAAAATTTTGATTCTTTGGAACAATTGATGATGAAATTTAATCTGCCAAACAGTCACATTTAGATATTATCAAATTAAACATTTTATTCATTCTAAACTTTCAGTATTTCCATATCTTCTGGATCTGAATTTCATAGATGTACTTTTTGAATTACAATTTATAGATAAAGCTACAATATCCACCTTATATTATAAAATATTGCATTTAAAAACAGTCTCTTTAATTAGGATCAAAACTGAATGGGAGAATGATCTTAATGTGTATATTTCAGAAGAAGATTGGATTTCAATTTTGGCTTTTATCCATGACTCATCTCTAGGTGCTCAGCAGAGCTTGATTCAATTTAAAGTGGTGCATAGAGAACATTTTTCTAAGGTTAAGCTCATTCAAATCTACCCAGATATCAACTCATTGTATGATGAATGTAAAAGATTTGAAGCCTCTTTGATACATCTGTTTTGGTTTTTTTCCCCCAATTTAGCAGAATATTGGACAGCTATTTTCAGAAGATTTTTGGCCATTTTTGGGATCAACCTAGAACCATGTCCATTGATTGCGATGTTTTGGCTTCTCCAGTGATGTAAATTTAGATTTAATATCTAATCAGAAACAGATCTTAGCATTTTCTACATTACTGGCTAGAAGAGGAATATTGCTTAAATGGGAAGAGGACTTTGGTTACTGGATATTATGTCCTTTCTAAGTTTGGAGAGAAAAAAAAAAATCAGAAAATGTTAGGAAGATTAAGGTCCCTTTAGATAAGACTTGGGGTCCACTTATAGCTTACTTTCATCATTGGAATGATCAAGGTGCAGGGATGCAGTAAATGGGTACGTTTCATTGGGTCTCCAAAGGCCGTTGCTCGATTTCAAGTCTGCTTGAATACCAATTTCAACCTTGGTTGGTGAATGGGATTAGTTCTTAGTAATCAACCTTTTTTTCCTTTTCTTTTTTACTATACGTTTAGATTGGAATAGGAGTCCATGTATTATTATTTCTATATGATACCAGTCCATATGTGTATTATGTTTAATTTATATGGACTTGTAATGTATGGTTGTCCCTGATAAAACTCAATAAAAATAATTTTAACAACATCGCTCTTTTTGCTTGTACAGTGAGCCGTCATAAATTTTACTTTCATCACCCAGTGAGTTGATAAATCCGAGCAGGTTTAACTTTGGAAAAAATGCATTCGATGCACCACTTTGAACTGAATCAGACTAGCGCACAGCGATGAGTCGGAAATCAGGTCCAAAATTGATGTCCAATCTTCGTCTGGGAGAAAAAAAAAATATGAAGATCATTCTCTCATTCAGTTTTAATCCCAATTAGCAAAATTGTTTTCATATTCAATAATTCATACTAGATCGCAGATATTATGAGCAAATTGTAATTCAAACAGCTCCAATAAAATTTGGATCTGGAAGGATTGGAAATGTTGGAAGCTTAGAATGAACAAAATGTCGAATTTGATGATACCTGAAAAAATTGTCTATTTGATAGATTAAATTTGATCATCAATTGTTATAGGGATTTCTCTACTTACACTATGAATTACAACCTTGGTTGGCATTGGGTTAGATTTTTTCTGTTTTTTCCTCAAGTCCATATCGAACTCTTTGTATAAATAAATAGTGGATTGGGATTAAAGTCCAAGTACTATTGTTACAATAATATAGGCCATCATCTTAAATGCATAATAGTTTCAATGCAATGGATTTATTATATATTTATTTTCTGACAAATAAAAATAACTTTAAAAGAAAGATTTTTTTTTAAACTTAAAAGGATATGAAATGTTCATCTAATTACCATTGGTTTATTTAATTCCATTTCAAACAGTAAAATCAACAACAAAAGAAAATCAAGAAAATCCCATTTATTTTTTTTTTTTTTAAATGCTATTTTCATGTGAATTCATTAAGATACCAAATTAATGAAATAAAACATTACTCTTTTATGCTGGAGAGAGATGAAAAGGGGTAATTCCTCAGTGAATGCTACAGTAATAGGAGCTGATGTGTTAGTTGCTGACACTATAAACGCCATGCCAAACACACGACATAACAGGCTAGACAGGCTGGAGTTAAATTCAGAGGAAGGCAGGCTTGTAATTAATCAGCACCTTTCATGTATTACAGCCAAAGGAATATTTTTCCGGTGCAATCACTGTTACTAGATGGGAAACAGAGCAGCCCATTTCCAAACAGCTATGATATAATTACACAATCATGCTTATTGAGGGATAAATATTGGCAAGGATGCTGGGAGATAATTCCTCATGATAGCTTTTTGGGGCCCTGAAATTAGAGAATTCAATTGATGTCATATGAAAAACCCAAGAGGGTTTGAAACTAGCTGACTGAAAGAATACAGAAGCAAAAACCTTCATTACATTTAAATAGTACTTTGATGTGCAATTTAAGAACCAGTGGGGTTCTTCAGGTGATAACTCTTCAGGTTATCTGGTGGAAAGCCTCATCGCCAATGTCCACAAAGAAGCACCAGGTTGTCAATGAGAGGAGCCCCTCCCAATCTGATCCTTGTATAACTAGAACAATGCCCACTGTCCTGAGGTGGAGACAGTCACCCGCCTCTGTGCATAATACAGATTCGTTCAGAATACGTGGAGGAGGATGCAAGGGTCCTCATCATGGTTCACCCCAGCGGCAGTATGACAGAAGATTCTCCGATTCATAGTCTTTTCCCAGGATCAGACACAAGGTGAGGCATCCAGAACTGCCGGAAGATCTTCAACCTCTTTGGGGTGCCTCAAACCCTTTGGTCTTTCAGCACACGGAGATGCTGCTGGCTGGCACATTCCAGGATACAGGAGTACCTGCTGAGGGAGGCACTGAGGCTTGGTGCAGCCAACGCAAGGGCGCTGTGGGGAAGGACACAGTCTAGAACCGTACCACTACTGGGCATTGAGGGCCAGAGACGGAGGGAAAGCCCCAAAAATGACAAAGGAGAAATAACAATAAGGTACCACAGTGGTGGAAATAGAAATGAGTGTTGCCATGTTCAATGATGGAAAGGAGAGACTGAACGATTTTCCTTTTGAAAATAATTTATTGTCACCACCGGGCATGGCTTGAGCAGGCCAGCTGCCAATTGGTTACCTCGGATGCCCTGATTGGGCCCCCTGCGATCCACCGGTGCCGATTTCACCATTCTGCTGGTGGCTTATGGAAATGGGCATTTCAGCCCCCACGATGCATTGCCGGTCACCGTGGTCGACGGCCATTTTTTGTGTTGGCCTGAGGCGCGGGTCACTACACAACCCTCCCCCAGAACCAGCGATCGGGGCACTGCCTTTAGGAGGCCGGCCCCTGTGCCGTGGGATCAGGTGAGTGATGGCCTGGTCAAAGTCCAAGTAGCCCAGTTTCAACAGGTCGAGCGTGAAAGACTCATCCCTGTCGCCAATGTCCAAAACACAGGTGGAGCTATTGTGTCTGAGGAGATGGTATGGCCCCTTGTAAGGCCGCTGCAGAGGTTGCCGGTGAGCCCTGCGCTGGACAAACATGTATTTACAGTCAATAAAGTTCTTTGGGATGTAAGTGCAGGGTTGGCCATGGGGTCAGGGTTTACTGGGGACCCGGGTGCCTAGGCGCTCGCGTAGTCAGGACAGTATGGTCGACGGGAGCTCTCCTAAGTCTTCAGGGACCATCACAAACTAGGGTGTGCCATAGATTAATTCGACAGAGGATGCTTCGGGGTCCTTCTTGGGTATAGTGTGGATGCTTAATAGGATGCAAGAGAGTTCATCAACCCAGTTATGTCCAGTAAGCCATGCCATTAAGGCTGCCTTCAGGTGTCTGTGGAACCTCTCCACCAACCTGATGGCCTGTGGGTGATACACCCTGGTGTGAAAGAGTTGGGTCCCCAGGGCATGGGCCCAAGGCAGTCCACAGACTGGAAGTGAATTGGGCCAGGGAGCATTTACTTCGCAAGTTCTATCCTGGTTTAACCTGCCAAAATGCAACACCTCACACTCATCAGAGTTAAATTCCATCTGCCATTCCTCTCCCCACTTTCCCAGTCTATCTACATCCTGCTGTAATCTCAATATTCATCTCCAGTGCTCCCACAACCTCACTGACTCCAGTGCAAACCATTGGCAATCCAAGCTCCAGATCCTAACCACCAACAGGATTAGGAAGCATTCAGTGCCCTTGGCACCCTCTCGCATTCTGGTTTCAATACCAGTCACCTTTCAGCCAGTCTCTAGCAGTCCACAGCCTAGTGTGAGTCCCTTGACTGCGGTCACTAGCAGCCCACAGCCTGCATGTTTTCCCCGCCTAGTGTCGCCAACAGCCACCGCCTGTGTTCTTCAGCTGCAAAGCCCCTCAATTGTCCACCGCCACAGTTACACAAGTAAAGTCTCAACATGAGCCGCTCTCCATTCTTCTGGCAACTCACCCATGGCCAACAAAAATATCTCTGCCAGGGCTCCTGTAATTTCTTCTCTAGCTTCCCTCACCTCCTGGGATATATTTATTTTTTAATATTTTATTTTAATTTTCCAAGACTCATATAGAACATTATTACATTACATCATGTAAATAGTATTTTAAAATTACAGAGTCTCATATGATTACCCAAATCTCACCACCACCACCACCACCCCCCCCCCCACCCCCACCCATTGCTAACAGTAAAAACAAACGGGGTGTTTGAGCTGCCTTCATTAATTAGTCTCCATCTTGACCTTCAGGAATTCAATGCTATTCACCCAACCATATTATTTAAACCTTTTCGGGGAAGTTAATTATATCTTTAAGCCAGTAGGATTCAAATAGGGTTGCCATATTTTAACAAACACATCATATTTCTTTCTAAGATTACAAGTTCTCTTTTCCAGGGAGGCACAACTTTGCATTTCCATATTCCAGTGAATAATAAGTAGGGGGGGGGGGGGGGGGGGGGAGTCAGACTTCCATAAAACAGTGACACATTTCCTGGCTACCGCTCGTGCAATCCTCACAAACTGGACTTGTTATTTTGATAGTTTTGTGTCAATAACCATCAATTGCTCAATAAATATAGTTCTACTTCCAATGGAAACCCCACCTATAATTTTTAAATCAAAATGTTTGCCAAGTCATCCCAGAAGGATCTTACTTTCACCTCTAGACTACACCTAAAACATTAGTCCAGAATTTCAGATTTTAAACCATCATTTTTGCAGTGTAAGGTATAATTGGTGCATAAAATTGTATTGTCCAATCTATATCTGACAATAATAAATCATTTCATATTTATCAGAGCACAACTTTATCCAATATTGTTCTTGAATCCTTTCCTCCTGGAATATACTTGATCAGATCCTGCGGAGTTATCTATCTTTATGTGATCCAAGACCACCAGCACTTCCATCTATTTATTTCCCAAGGTCCTGAGCATCCATAGCTTTTTCCACACAAAAAAACTAAATCCAAACCCATAAATTTGCTTGTGAATTTTGTGAGTGACTGATTTTAAGACAACCACCTCACCTTTCATCTTTATTTACTCATATCATGGCCTCTCTTAATCCAACAAGTCAATACCTATTATCCACGACTCAGTGGTTCTCAACCTTTTTCTTTCCACTCTCATACCACTTTAAGTATTCCCTTTGCTATAGATGCTCTGTGATTATCAGTGATTGCTTAAGGTGGTATGTGGAGTGGAATGAAAAAGTTTGAAAACTCGTTATGTGCACGGATTCATAACTCCAAAGGAAATGGGCCGATGACAATTTTTCTCAAGCAAAATATTTCAGGAACAATTGGGTCTGGAGCAGTGATTCTCAGCCTTCTTAAGTAATCCCTTACTAATCACAGAGCCCTAATGGCATAGGAATTACTTAAAGTAGGATGTGAGTGGGAAAAAAAGATTGAGAACCACTGCTGTAAAGAAGTCATTTCGAATGGTGGTGAGGGAAGATGTGTGGGTGGAAGTGCAGCATTCACAGAAATGCTGGAGGCATTCTGCTGGTCTCGCAGCATCCTTAGCAGGTAAAGATATATAACTGACATTTTGGGCCGAGTAGAATCAGATAAGGCAGATGGGAACAAAGGGAGAGAACAGGGGAACCAGTGTGTTGAGATTGTGGGTGGTTGGTAAATGGAACCAGATATGGGAAGAGAATGAAACTGGGCAACGTTTCTAGTGGGAGAAGTGAGTTGGAAAGAAGGGTAGCACTAAAACACCGTGGTTGAAGTGAAAATGCAATGCTGGAGAAACTCGGCAGGTCAAACAGGGTCCTTTATATATTATCAAGCCCAAAACATTGCTTATGTATCTTTATCTTTGCTACATAAAGGACCCTGTTTGACCTGCCAAGTTTCTCCAGCATTGTATTTTAACTGGAAAGAAGGGTGAGAGGGAGTGGACCAGAGTGGATAAAAGGAGAGAGGAACAAAGTGGGGTGCAGGTAGCCTGAAATTGGGGGATTCATTGCTTAGGTCATTGGATTGTGCACTAACTCTCTGTTCCACTGCACCTCCACATGCCCCCACTACTGCCAGTTCAGTTTCCAGTGAAAATACCCCAGCTTATCCAATCCATCCTCACAGCTTAGAACTTCAAACCTCTCCTGCACACTCCCAGGACAAAACACTATTCATGAATAGTTGAATTTTTTTCTTAACTGAAAAAAAAAACTTCCTATTTCCCAAAGAACGCAAAATAGACCTTCATGCGCCACGAGATGATAGACGAGGCCGTACTTAAAAGGTGTTTAGACCGGAACTGTATGCCCCATACAGCTCTACATAGCTTCAGGTTCTTGGCAATAAATATCTCCAAAGAGATATTTTTGGCGACAAGCATGTTAAGGCAAGAAAGCAAGCCAACACTTGCAAACACTAAGGATGTTCATTGTCCCTCAACAACTTTGACAGGGGCACCACTGAAGGCACTAACTCGATGCATCACAGCGAGGTGCTCGAAATCAGAAAAAAAGGTACAGTATGTAGTGAATGCAGCTCAGCATATAATGAACTTCCTTTCCCTCCACAGACTCCATCCACTGCCTTGGCACATTCTCTTCTCCATCCGCCGATGAGGGAGGAGGCTCAAGTGTGTGAAGGCATGCATCAACAGGCTTGAAGACAGTCATCAGGCTCCTGAATGAACCCCACAACAGTCCAGTCATACAATCTTTGCTTGGTGCTAATTAAACTTTCTTTTCATTACAAACTTACACTCTGTAATTTGTGCTCTTTGCGTGGCTGCACAAATGTTAGAGATCATTTGTTTGTCTGCCCTCAGAAGAACTATTCTCACTTCACTGGGGGGAATGTGAAAATAAATAAACGATGATTCTGGAGGGAACCAGTGTTTGGGTTTAGAATCAAGACCAAAAAAGTGAACAAACTCCACCACAGTGACAATGCCCTTTAATACATTTAACTCGGTAACATTCAGCATTGAGATGGCACAGAAGAGTGGATCAAGTCAGAAGTCATCACACAAGATCAGCATACATTGTTGAAATGATGGCAAATTCAAAAGATGAAAAGAGCAGAAATATTTAGGGATTCCATACAAACAAAAGCCAAAAATCACAGCAAATTTAATTTCCAGATCTAATGACTTTAAATTTCATCTCAAGGGATCTGGAATTGAAAAAGGATTGAAGTTTCACCATAATCATGGAATACTCGGGTTGAATAATATCTGAAGCGGTGAATTCAGCTTGGAGAATTATCCCCTGCAACAGAGTTCTGCCTTGGGAGGAGTGCACATTAGGACAAAACGGGTCAAATTCATTATCATCCAGTTAAACAAGTACAACCCGACGAAACCAGTCCTTGGTGCAAACATCCAACCAGACATTGGGCGGCATGGTTAACATCACGGTTAGCGCAATGCCGTTACAGCATCAGCGACCCGGTAAAGAGTTTATACGTTCACCCCATGCCTGTGTGGGTTTCCTCCCGCCTTTCAAAATGTACGGGGGTTGTAGGTCAATTGGATATTTTGGGCGGCACGGGCTCGTGGGCCTGACTGAATAGGCTGTTACCTTGCTGTATATGCAACTTTAAACACACATGCAAACAATAAATATGCAGTACAAATATAAAAATAAATAAATATAGTTTAATGACTAGCAGTCTCGGAGGGTTCGTTCACCAGTCTCACTGCCCATGGGAAGAAGTGGTTTCTCAGCCTGGTGGTTCCAGCTCTAACGCTCCTCCATCTCCTGATGACCGTGGACTAGGGCTGCACTACTTCAAAGATGAAAGATTAAAAGGGTAATCTATTTTGTGATCAAGATCAATAAAAGATTTCATGGTTTTCTTCAGAAACAGGAACTATTTCCACTAGTGATGCAGGCCATGCAAAGCAAGATCCAGGCAGATCAATGGTGATGACAAGATAACAGAAAAGGTGGGAGAATCTGGAACATTGGTCATGCCACACAGGCTAAGAATTGGAAAGTGACCATTGAGAGGGTGGCCATTGAGAGGGTGGAGGGACTCAATGGGAATGGCATCGTTTTTTTTTTAAATAGAGATACAGCAAGGTAATAGATCCTTCCAACCCATAAGACCCTGCTGCCCAAATATACAACAACAAATCCCGTAAGCTTTGGGTGGGAAGAAACCAAAGCAACCAGAGTAAACTTATGCAGACTTGGCGAGAATGTGCCAACTCCTTACAGACAGTGCCAGATTCAAACCTACGTCACAGGCGCTGAAATAGCGTGGCACTAACGACTAAGCGTGCCACCCTTCAACCATAGAGAGGAATGGTCTGTCAACTTTTCTGACCAGGACCATTTATCAGGACTGAAGTGGGAGGGGGAGTTAGCAAGGATAAAAAGGGGAGTGTGGCAAGGGGGCCAAGAGATGGGGGATACTGGGCTAAAGGGAGGAGAGGTGGAAAAACAGGGAGGTGGGGGGGAGACCACAATGAAAGGAGAAGAGGGGTAAGTTGGTTTCACCACACCTACCACCAAACCAACCACCCACATTTTCCAATGATAAGACTATACTGCTGTGTGGAGTGGAGTGTAACTCTAAAATAAAAACAGTGTTAAAAAAAACTCTACTGGCTGGGGTTGAATGGTTGGGGTTGGTGGCGTCTCAAAGGACAGATGCAAGATTATCAACAAAAAGAAACAAAGGAGGTGGTGATGGGATCTTCCCCAATGAGTTGTTTTGATCTGGAGTGTACTGCCTGAAAGAATAGTGGAAGATTCACTTTCAACTTGGGAGCACAGATAAAAAGGAATGGGATTTCCCATCACAGAGATGTTCAAAATACCACATTGGCTTAGGGTAAAAAGTTAAACTTTGGAGGAGATCAGAGGAGGAATTTCTCCGCGCAGGGTGGTTGGAATCTCAAGCCTGATTGGCACAGACAAGCACTCTCACAGGGTTTAAGAATTGACATGAACAGTTAAATCATTAAGACTGTGGAACAAGTGTAGACAGGGATTTAATAGTCAGTATGGTCATGGTGAAGGGCACATTTCTATGCTGTTTGATACCTTAAATTGCAAAACTATTCAATAAAGGTGAATAATTAATAGGTCTCCCAGAGGCCAGCTCTGGAAGGAGGCTTCCTTTCATACAGTAAAAACTCACAGAAATGCTGGAGGAACTTGACCAGTCTCACAGCGCCCATAGTGGGTAAAGATAAAGTATATTACTGACGTTTCAGGCCTGAGCCCTTCCTCAAGGTAGTGAAGAAACTACCATGATAAAGGACTCGGGCCCAAAACTTTGGTAATATATCTTTACCTCTCATGGACGCTGCGAGACCGGCCGAGTCCTCCAGCATTTCTGTGTTTTTACTACAATCACAGCATCTGCAGACTTTCGAGCTTCACTTCTTTTCATATAGTTTGGTTCTTAAAGGATCCCCATCACCCTGGTCACCCTTGTCTCATTGTTACCTTCAAGCAGGATGGACAGAATCCTGAAGTCCAGCACCTCTAGGTTCAATAACAGTAGATCATTTCCCCCAATAGCTGGAAGGATCTTAAACCTGCTGGTATGAACCAAACCCTAAACTACTTCTGGATCACTGAAATGACAGTCTATACTATTTTGTCTCTTTGGCACGAAATACAACTGTGAATGTATATCTATCCTTCAATACCAGCTGCATCACAGTTTGGAATGGGGACACCAATACCCCTGAGCGTAACATCCTTAAAAAGGTAGCGGCCACAGCCCAGGGCACAGGAAAAACCCTGCCCGTTATCGAGAACATCTGCAGTGAACGCTACCGTCAGAGAGCAGCAGCAATCGTCAAAGATCTACATCACCCAGCACACTCTCTGTTCTCGCTGCTGCCATTAGGAAAGAGGTATAGGTGCTACAAGATTCACACCACCAAGTTCAGGAATAGTTGCTACCCCTCCACTATCAGATTCTTCAATGACAAATTCAAACTGGGACTCATTTAAGGACTCTTTTTGCACTTTGATTTTTTTTATTCTCTCTGTATTGCACAGTTAGCTTGTTTAGATTCTTTATCTGTTTGCAGTTTTTTTTGTTTACATGTATACATTGTGCATGGTTTTGTTTTGCTGACCTACCCAATAAGTGGTAATTCTGCCTGACCCACAGGAAAAAGAATCTCAGGGCTGTATGTGATGTCATGCATGTACTCTGACAATCTGAAATATTTATGATCTCTTTTTCTGTCTCCTGGCAAAATTATGGTAATTTAATTTATACTATTGTTAATGAGTGCAGCAAGTAAAATATTTCAGTGCATCTGTGCATTTGACATGTGTGTGTGAGACCATAAACTCCAATTCTCACTCTGCAAAATAATTAACATTTAAGTTAGGAGTTACATATTAGGTCAGAATCAGAATTTGCCGCCATGAACATGTGTCATGAAATTCATTGTTTTGCGGCAGGTGCAAAAATTTGCTATAAATTCTACTTTTTTAAATAAATAAATTTATGCAAAAGAATAGAAAAAGTGAGGTAGTGTCTATGATCCGTTGTCCATTCAGTAATCTGATTGCAGAGAGGAACAAGCTGCCCTTGTGCTATTAGTTGTGCGCCTTCAAGCTCCTGTACTTGCTTCATGATGGTAGCAGTGAGAAGAGGTCATGGCCTGGGTGCGGAGGGTCCTTGACAATCGAGGCTGCTTTCCTGAGACACTGCCTCTTGTACATATCCTTAATGAAGTAAAGGATGATGCCCATGATGGCGCTGGTTGACTTCACAACTCTACGCAACCTTTTCCTGTCCTGTGCATTGGCACCTCTGTACCAGGCAATGATGCAACCAGCCAGAATGCTCTCCACCTGTTGAAATTTGCAAGAACCTTTGGTGACAGACCAAATCTCCTCAAACTCCTCATGAAGTATAGCCGCTAGTGAGCCTTATTCATGATTGCATCGACTTGGAGGATGCACCTTCAGAGATGTTGACACCAGGAATTTGAAGTTCTTTACCCTTTCCACTGCTAACCCCTCAATGAGGACTGGTTTGTGTTCTCCTGGTTTCCCCTTCCTGAAGTCCACAATCAGTTTCTTAGCTTTGTTAACATGTGTGTTTGAATTTAAATATACAGCACGGTAACAGGCTCTTCAGCCCCACGAGCCTCTGCCACTCAATATATCCAATTGACCTATAACCCCCATGCGGTTTGAAGGTAGGAAGAAACTGGAGCACCCAGAGGAAACCCACACAGACATGGGTGAATGTACAAACTCCTTGCAGACAGCACTGGATTTGAACCCGGGTCACTGGTGCTGTAACAGTGTTCCACTAACTGCTACGTTAACCATGTCACCCAATGCTTAGTTGTGTGTTTGCATCCTTTTGCACAGAGGACTGGAGAACGTGGTTTCGTCAGGTTGTACTTGTATAATTGGATGCTAATGAACTTGAACTTGACCCCTGTATTGTTCTGTTGCGTCTACTCCTCCCAAGGCTGAACTCTGTGGCAAGGGGATCATTCTCCCAGCTGAATGCAGCGCTTCAGACATTGTTGTAGCACCCTTCAACTGGTTGATCAATCTCACTCCTGTACGTTGCCTCATAACAAATCAAAGCTTCAAGGTTGGAAAATCTTCCCTAGCGATCAATGGGGTTTCAGATGTCGCAGCCAGATTGCCCCCACACTGAATGTTTATTTGGCTCAAGTTATATGTCTCCGTGGCAAGTCAGCTGACCATCTTGCTCAGATACAGGTGCCCCATGTTGATTCGCGAGCTGTGCACTTGGCTTCCCTTTTTGTGCGGGGCTTGTCCGTGCTCATTTCAGCTAATTGTGCATGTGGCTACCCATTTAAAATGGTTGACCTGATGCCTTGGGAGGTGTTTGATGGGAAGCTTTTCCATGCAATGTACTTTCAGTCTCACAATGGATGTACAATGGATGACCTCCTGGAAAAGAATGAGGTGCTGGTTCATGAGTTTCAGAAGCTGAAGTGTCTCATCAATACTGTATGTGCAAGAAAGAATAAAACTTTGCAGAGCAAACCTTGGCCTCTTATGGCAGGTCACTCATCAGCCAGAGAAAGGCCTGGATCACTTAGTCGAGGTGCCCATTACATTTCCCAGCGTGGACACGCCACCCACCACACAGGATATCAAGTACGATATCCACAACCTGGCTGGACCAACTCAACTCAAACAGGTAGAAGTCATCAACCAAATCCAGGATCTTTCCCCAGGAGACCGCAATGTGCACCCTGGTCTTTTGGTTTCCAAGGTTACCAGCCGAGATGGAGTTAGACAGATTGTGGAAGAAGACAGCACTAGAAGTGAATGAAAATGTGGTATTGATTTCCACTTGTTCAATCGATAAACTACCTGAAGCTTGAAAAAAAAAAAAGAGGTTGGAAAATCAAAAGGATATTCCATTTCTACCAACTGCAAAATCCTTTGCTTCAAAATGGTGTGAATAATTTGTCCAATTGCAATAATTTAAAAATGTTAATTATATTTATTTTCATCCCATAGGCTCAAGGTATCAATAGCCATTTCTTTATTCTGCTTAGAATTCAGGAAGCTTTGCCTATCTGCAATAACATCTCCTCCTCAATCACCAGCATCGAGCTAAAAACATTCATTCGTTTCATTGCTACTTAATTGATCTTTTTAATATATTTTGAAAATTCACAGGTGGCTGCCTACCTGCACTGATAGCAGAATTGTAGCAATGCAAGTTTAAAAAAAAAGCCACTCAAGTGCACGAGGTCTTTTGGAAATTTTATTGCAAGTGCCGAATCATTTGCTTCATCCATCCCAGCTGCATCACCTTTTTTGTTTTTAGCCTGCCTCTCTGTCCTCAGTGATCCACACTGGCACTCATCCATCACTTCTGACATTCTGATCCATCCACACCCTCCCTCGTCCTCTTGAATCTCTGCAGCACCTAATAGCCCTGAATGTGCCTGGGATTGTCTGATCACGGAAGCTAAGCAGGCTTGGGGCTGGTCAGGACTTGGAGGGGAGACTGCCGAGGAATACCAGATGCTGTAGGTTTCTGTGAGGGGCGCTGGACAAAGTGGTGACTCTGTGTTTGCCTTTACGATAGAATTTAAGAATTTCATGTATGTTACCTTCTAAAGGTAGTACATGACAATAATGGAACCTTTATTTTTTCATTTCCTCCAACCCCCAAATCCTCATTCCTCTGAGACTTGTTACTTCACCCATCATAGCCATGTCTTCAGCTGTTCTCAACGGGGGCCTGACAGACCCCTGGGGGCCACAGCACATTTAAGTACAAGCCTTGCTTTCTTTTCACCTCACATTAAAAAAAACATAAAAGATACTTGTGTTATGTAGTCTGTTGGAGGGAAGTATGGAAGAAACCAAAATTTGACTGTTTCACAGGGAAGGGGGCCATAAACTTTTAGCACAATCTTTTTTTTTGGGGGGGGGGAGAATGGGTGGAGGGGAGGGCATAGCCAAAAAAAATATTGAGGATGTCTAGTTTTGAGTTCCATCCCAAAATCTTTCCACCTCTTATTCTTTTACCCAGGTGAACTTAAATCCTCTTTCTTGAAGAAACCTTTCATTAACCCCGCCTCACAGATCCTCTTTTTCCTTGCATTTTTTTTTCTGTAAATTGCAGGACATTGATTAACCCAATGGGTTTGGAAGCCAATGCCAATAATATTGTCCACGAGCAGAAGCACTGACTTTGAAAGAATCACTGATATCCTTCAGGGTAGTTGTTACCCACAAAAGATCAATAAACAATTTGCTGGAGAACCACAGCAAGTTTGGCAGCATCAGTGGGAGAGAAAGAATTGTCATTCCTTGACTTGATCCTTTCTCACGAGATCCAGTCCCTTCCTACCTACATCCACAATGCCTCACCTGCCATCCAACTTTTTGACAAATTCCAATTTCCTGGACCTGATCATCTCATCTTCAATGTATCCTCACCCATGCGAGATCATTTTTCTTGCCTATTCGTGACCCCCAGATCCACCTGAAAGGCTTCACACCTCTCTAAAAGGTGCCTAGCAGGCTATTCTATGCGTAGGAATGGGCAATCTAAGCTCGAAACTAGCATAGATCATTTGGACCTAGTGGACTGTTTCCGTAACGTTAGTTCCTTGTAACGTGCAAAAGAGGGCTTGAATGGATAACAGATTACGTTAAAGATGCCAAGTGTCTCATCTTCAGAACTCTTCAATGGCATTTCTTCATAGAACCAAGAACTGAGGGAACCATTCAGCCTTTTGTCAAAGGGCAGTGGAAGTAGAATCTTTGAATACTTTTAAGGCAGAAGTAACTTCTTGGTAAGTGAGCAGATGGTTACAAGGGATCGACCAGAATAAAGAATTGAGGTTGTAAATCAGATTAATCATGATCTAACTAAATGATGGAGATCTGAAGGGTCAAGAGGTGTCTCTTGCTCCTAATTTGCATGCGTACTCCTGATCCTCCCAAGGGGTAGCATGGTTCACATAGCGGTTAGCGCAATGCCTTTACAGCACCAACAATCGGGACTGGGATTCGAATCTTGCGCTGTCCGTAAGGAGTTTGTATTTTCTCCCTCTGTCTGTGTGTGTTTTCCCCATGAGGTCCAGTTTCCTCCCACCATTCGAAACACACCGTTAATTGGGTGTAAATTGGGCGGATTGTGGGGCTGAAATGGCCTGTTACCATGCTGTACATCTACATTTAATTTAAAATTTAAATTTTCTTTAAAAATTGAGATATTTTCCAATTATCTAAAAAGGTACTACATAAGAATATCTGCTATGTTTCAGGCAATCTGTGCACAGCAGGCTCACATGCACTGTGGTAGAGACAGAATCATTTATTCTGGCAGCAAGGAATGAGGGACGAATTACCACAATGAGATGTTAATTTATAGCAGCCATTCTCAACAGGGGCAATACTGTCCACCTTGGGGAACCACCACATATTTAAGTAAAAGCCTGGTTTTCTTTTCACCTTGCATCTTTTTTCATGTGGTCAGTAGAAGTAAGGAAGAAACCAAAATCTGACTGCTTCATAGGGAAGGGAACCCATTAATTTTGATCAGAGCCCTAAGAGGGCAATAGCCATAGTTGGTTTATACTATTTCTGATGGCGCAACTTGCATACCTGCAGCAAGCAAGAATTCCAGTACATTGTACTCGTGTACATGACAATTAATTTCATATTACACCATACAATCATCTAGCATCCTCTCAGCAACGTGCCGCTGTGCAAGGCTGCATTTTTGTGCTCGAGCACCAATCGATAGTCTCCAACCACAACCTTCCAACTCTGAGGTGACCATGCTACCTCACGGTCCCAACCAATTACTGAAGTGACCTGGAAATTAGCAAAGCTCAAGAAAGTGACTTAAGCAGCCGATTACCACCTTTCCCTCCTCGAGACATCTTAGAACATTTTATTCCAAGGGGCAAAACAGCACAACACTGACAACCTGGTTTTTCTTTGTTCACTCAAGATTCCAGCATCAACAACTTCCTGCGTTACTCTAACAAGGTCCTGTTAGCTTTCCCAAGAACCATCTGACTGCACTGAACACTGGCCTTTTAACACATGATGCACCAAGGCATCACAGAGCTCCATAACCCACCGCCATTTAGAAATTAGAATTTTTTTTTTTTAAAACCTTTACA
Organism: Narcine bancroftii; assembly: GCF_036971445.1. Lineage (NCBI taxonomy): Eukaryota > Metazoa > Chordata > Chondrichthyes > Torpediniformes > Narcinidae > Narcine > Narcine bancroftii. The sequence goes on along the minus strand of NC_091477.1, from coordinate 117,420,930 downwards.
GCCATAAAGAGCAAATCCACATTTCTCACATCATTCACCAGATTGTTATCCCCTCATTGAACATATCTACATCTCTTTGTAATCTCTTTGTGTCCTCTCGACCACTTATTTTCTCACCTGGCCTCAGCATCGAGCCAGGTGCTATACCATCCATTGCATGATACCAACCAGAAAAGGTCTACGCCTGTTCTATTCGCTGAGTCAGTCAATATTCTACCCATGAAAATAATATGCAGCTTTTAATTTTTACAATGACCTTTGATACCACCACCTCATGAAAGGCTTTCTGGAAATCTTAGCACACTTACCTCTCCCTTAATCCATAGCACATGCTACTTCGTCAAAGAACTCTAATAAATTGGCTGGTCTGGTTGAGTTTTTGGTCAATGGTGACCCTCAGGATGTTGATGGTGGGAGTCCCAGGGCAAGGGTAGGTGGAGAGACCCCTCCTGCTGGAGATGGTGATTACCTGGCTATTCTGTAGCGCCAATATTACTTGCCATTTCCCAGCTCATATCTGAATGTTGCCCAAATCTTGCCGTATGCAGACATAGACTGCTTTATTTGCTGAGGAAATGCTGGTGATATTGAATCTTGCACAGTTACCCACATTACTACTTCTGACCCTGTGATGGAAGTCATTAATGAAGCAGTTGAAATGATAGGCCAGGATAACACGGTGCCAAACTAATCAACCCAGCCCTTCCCCAGGCAGTGATGATTGGCCAGAGGTCATGTGATCCTGGCCAACCCAAAATGGGTAATGGGAAGCATGTTTTTGGAAGGCAAGTGATGCTTTCAACAATATTTCCATCACTCTGCCGGTGATCAAGAGCAGACAGTGTGACTAAATCTCTTCTGCATTTTTGCAAACAGGGTTTAGAACACAAAACAGTACAGTAAAAGAACCTGGCCATGTCATATTTATTTGATCATTTGGAGAGGCTGGTGTTGAAGCAGATCAGTTCCTGTCTGAGTGGTGAAATGGATCTGTTCCAATTTGCCGACCATAGCAACAGGTCTATGGCAGATGCCATTTCACTGGCTCCACACAAAGCTCTCAAACACCTAGATAGTCAGGACACATACATCAGGATGCTCTTAATTGACTACAGTATGGCATTCAACACCATCATCCCCTCAAAACTGATCATCAAACACCAAGTCATGGGCCTCACTTTCTCATTGAGTAATTACATTCTGGATTTCCTCATCTCCTGACCAAAAACAGCAAGGATTAAGATGAACATCTCCTCAACAATCTCCATCAACACCAAAACACCACAGGGCAGCCTTCTTAGCCTCCTGCTCTACTCACTTCATACTTAGGATTTTCTGGCTCGTTATGACAATAACACCATTGGAAAAATTTGCTGACAATACGATGGTGGCGGCTAGTATAAAATGGGACGATGAGTCAACATACAGGAAGGAGATTGAAAACTTGGCTGAATGGTGTACTAACAACAACCTTTCACTGGCATCCCAGTTAATTGGCCGTTCAATGTCCCGGTTAAAGAAGCCGTTTTTGCTGTTCCCACTGGGAAACATTTAACTGGGACACAACCTGCTTTCACATTGACCCCATGTCTGGGGATAGGAGAGTCTACCTTCAACATTTTTGTCCCAGGATGCAACTTGTCCTTTTTTCACTGGAATATAAATGCATTACAGGTAAAATGAGAATTTCATTCCATGTTACCGTAGATCAATGGTTCTCAACCTTTTTCTTTCCACTCGCATCCCACTTTAATTAATCCCTATTCCATCGATGCTCTGTGATTAGTAAGGGATTGCTCAAGGTGGGATGTGATGCCATGGGAAGGTTGAGAACCATTGCTCTAGACCCAATTATTTTGAAATATTTTGCTTGAGAAAAATTGTCATTGGTCCATTTCCTTTGGAGTTATGGAACCGTGCACATAATGAGTCAATTAGGTATGATTAAAACAGTGGTTTTCAAACTTTTTCTTTCCACTACAGTTGTGTCATCCGCAACCTTGATGACACTGTTGGAGCCAGATCTGATGATGCAGTTGTGGGTCAGTAGCATGAACAGGAGTGGGCTGAGCACAAACCCCTGAGGCGCACCAGTACTCAATGTGACGGTGCTCGATATTCTGCTACCAACCCGGATCTCCTAAACTTGCGATCTTTCTGTTAGGAAGTCCAGAATCCAGTTACAGAGAGGGGTGTTGAGTCCCAGTGAGGACAGCTTCCCCACTAGCCTCTGGGGAATGATCGTATTAAACACTGAGCTGAAGTCAATGAACAGCAGCCTGGCTGAGGAATCATTATCCGGGTGGACCAAGACGAAGGGAAGTGACAAGGTTATAGCATCGTCTATGGGACGCTTTCTTCTATAGTCAAGTTGAAATGGATCCAGCATCTCTGGGAGGTGCACTTTGATGGGTTCCATCACCAGACATTTCACAGGGTGATAGTCATTGAGGTCTGTTACTGTTGCCCTCTTGGGTACCAGGATGACGGTGGCTGTTTTGAACCCTATGGGAATGATGGACTGTTGTAGGGAGGTGTTGAAGAGATCCATGAAGACCTCCGTCTATTGGTCTGCGCAGTCCTTCAGTGCCCGATCTGGTTCGTTGTCTGGTCCCATCGCCTTGTGGGGGTTCACCTTGGATAGTGCTCCCTTCACCTCGGCTGCAGCTATGCATGGGGGCCGTTCATCAGGGGAACAAGAATCTTTCTTTGGCATAATTCTGTTCTTCTCATCAAGCAGTGCATCAAAGGTGTTCAGTCTGAACAACCTTCTTGGTGTTCAAGATGAAGATCAACCCCAAGGAATTAAGGACAGTCAAATTCATTTGCCTGCACAAGGCCTCCTGGCATTTGTTATCATCTGGTCATTTCACAGCTGTGGTCAAACAAATCCAAAGGGAATCTTCAAGAGTACAATTATAATGAAAAGAAAGAATGTTGCCCATTTATGTTCCTTTAGAATAGATTTCCATGCGTTTGCTGCAAAGTCAACTCCACAGGCTGAAGCATCTTATATTTGCATCAGCACTGGCTTGTGGGTTGCTCATGGTCCAAACAGCAATTTAAAAAGGCATCAATAAGCAGGTCTACACAGAACGCAAGCACTTTTGTTTCAGAGGAGGGGAACAGCAGCCAGATTGTGCCAAGTAGACAGGATATATCACCCTGTATATCAGCGTCAGGATTTCAGAATCATCTCAGTCTGCGGGCAATATAAAAATCTCATGAATGGAGTTATTTCATAATCATCACAGATTCCAGATCCAATCTGCACACTATAATCACGTCGAAGTACTCGAGATGGCAGAGGTCGACAGCATCGAGTCCACGCTGCTGAAGATCCAGCTGCGCTGGATGGGTCACGTCTCCAGAATGGAGGACCATCGCCTTCCCAAGATCGTGTTATATGGCGAGCTCTCCACTGGCCACCGTGACAGAGGTGCACCAAAGAAAAGGTACAAGGACTGCCTAAAGAAATCTCTTGGTGCCTGCCACATTGACCACCGCCAGTGGGCTGATAACGCCTCAAACCGTGCATCTTGGCGCCTCACAGTTTGGCGGGCAGCAACCTCCTTTGAAGAAGACCGCAGAGCCCACCTCACTGACAAAAGGCAAAGGAGGAAAAACCCAACACCCAACCCCAACCAACCAATTTTCCCCTGCAACCGCTGCAATCGTGTCTGCCTGTCCCGCATCGGACTTGTCAGCCACAAACGAGCCTGCAGCTGACGTGGACTTTTTACCCCCTCCATAAATCTTCGTCCGCGAAGCCAAGCCAAAGAAAGAATCACAGGAGACTGACAGCAGAGAAACTGGCCCTGATCACTGGCTCTGCTAACCGCTACAGTAACAATGCCATCTTGTACAGTTGTACTATGGCATCCCACCTCTTGTACTCAGCGAATTGACTGGCATAGACAAGAGTGCCGAACGCCTTCTTCTCCATGCTGTCACCAGTTTCAGAGAACTATGCAATTGTTACTGCAACTTTGTCCAAGGCCCTGCCATTTACAGTTTATGTTCTGCACTGATTTAATTTCCCAAGATAAAACACCTCACATTTATCCAAGTTAAATTCCGTCTGCCATTCCTTGGTCCTGTTCCCAGTTGATCCAGATCCCGTTGCAATCTGAGATAACCAACTTCACTGTTCTCTGTACCACCAAATTTGGCATTGTCCACATACTTGACTAACCAAGCCAAAGTCATTTTCATCCAAGAAACAACCTACTGGAGGAACTCAGCAGATCGAACAGCATCAGTTGATTTTTTTTTTCAGTCTCTCTCGTGTCTCCACATTTCTAAGCCAAATAGTTAACATGGGTGACAAACAATAGCACCGATTCCTACAGCACTGGTCACAGACCTCCCAACAGGGAAACAGTTCTCCACTCCTTCCACCAATCCAATTTTGTACACAACTGGTTAGGTCACCCTTGACCCCATTCAATCCAACTTTCATGACTAGCCTCCCATGTGAAACCTTGTCAAAGGCCTTGCTAAAGTCCATGTAGACCACATTATCACCCTGCCATCATCAATATGAATTTCCTCCCCCTGTCAACCCCCTCCAGAGGAATAAAAAAGAATCTTTACTTTCTTACAATCCTCAAGGGGCAACCTGATGGGGAGAGCAGGAGAAAAAATAACTTTGGTTCACTTATATCAAGACTATGTATAAAAACACTGACTCATCAGATTATTTTTGGTAGGGAGGCAAAATAAAAAGAAATGGCTTTAGACTATCAAAACTTGAAGTCCAACACAGATCACAAAGTCACAATACAATGACAAAGGGCGGTTATTTTATGAATATATCCAAAAGTCACAGCATTTTCCATCAACTTGACATTAAACTAGCATGCAAAGTAATTATCTGGCATTGTTGCATTTCAATGGTCACATTTCAGTACTCAGCTCAGTGTCTGAAAATTTATTTTCAACAGAAATGTCCATTAAAGCCTTCATCTACCTTTGCATTACACGGGACAACAAATGCACAAAAGTCTAAGTTCCAAAGCTGCCCCTCGAAGCAAATAAATAAATAATGTTGGCCCACCCAGCCCACCATCAAAAGTTCTCCAAGGATTTCCCACTCCTTTCAGTTTATTTTCCTGTGAGCCTCCTCCAAACTTCTCATTCGCGGTCAAAACCAGTGAAGGTCTTGAACACTTTTGAACGAAATTCCCCCATGGTTCGTGATACGAGAATTGTGCAATACTCCACGGTCAAAATTAATCCACCAAATTGATGCAGATATAAATATGTGGACAGATATCTATATCAGTGCAGACAGACACGACTCTGTCTCACTGACCAAAACAGCAGAATCACCATCTGTGTAAAAGTGAATGCAACATTTTTCCTTAAGCTTCAAAATTGAAATTTTCACTTGATCTAAACTCACTGTAATTTTGCTTTAATGAGACTGCCAGGTACCAAGAAGAACAATCATACAAGCTGTAAATATTTAAGAGAGAGGCAGCTGGCAACCATCTTGAAAAATACAACTTCAGAGCAGTTTAATGAGATAAATTCTGATTGGCACATGTCCTTAGAAACTATGTGTAAATTACCACAATTATGGTTAATCATTTGGACATCCACCATACATATATATATATATTATATATACACACACACACACACATCTATCAAACGAGTCAGAGGATTAACACAGTCTATATTAAAATAAGTGGGCATAAATAAAGGAATCACGTAACAGAAACAAAAATAAGTGTCTTTAAAAAAGACAGTAACCCATGATTAAGAAGAAGACGACAAAAACTGCAGAAGTTAGAATCGTAAGGTAGAGGAAGTCAGTGGGTCAGGCAGCATCACAGAACATAGAATATTACAGCCCATTACAGATTATTTGGTCCACAATGTTATGCTGACCTCTGTGAACCTACTCCACAACAACCCACAGTAAGAAATAGGCAGTCAACATTTCAGGGTGGGACCCTTTGACTCTCTAGCCTTCGAGGCTGCTTGACCCTTCCAATTGCTCCTGCGTCTCCTCATTTGTTAGTCATCAGTGATGCCTCCTGGAAACTGGTAACATGCTGAACACCACCCCTCTTTCTTTACTCTGTCCATCCCTCCAACTCTCATCAAATCAATAAAAACAGAAATGCTGGAGGAATTCAGCCGTTCTCACAGCGTCCATTGGAGATAAAGATATATTAGTGCCGTTGGACCCTTCTTCAATGGGAAGGTATCAGAATAAAGACGAGGCTAGCTAGAGGAGAGGTCCAGGCCAAAAATAGGTGTTAATTGGATCTGATCAGAGGAGATGTGAGAATTGTTTTTGGCTCTGTGAAAGGAGACAGAGGGAAAAGGGAAGGGGGAGGCAGAGGGAACTAGGGAAAATGCGACAGGGGAAGAAAGGTGGGGGGGGTGGGAGGTGTTTAAATGGAAGCCAGAGAAGTCAACATTACTCCACTCCTCCTTCCCCCACCAGCTAACTGAGGCACAGGCAGATTTTAATGTTATTTATATATACAAATAGGGGATGGGAAGAATGAAAAGCTCTGTTCAATATCAATCACCACACCCAAGATTACAGCAGACTTGCAGTTGTCAACCACCTGTTTACATTGTAATTCAGATACTGTTTGAATACTCAAGTTAAAGCAAACATTTGCTTAGTTTGAATCCAACAAGCTTCAGCATTTGATATCAATAAATTTCTACATCACATACACACAACTGGAGAGTTGCTTCTTTTAAATAACAAAGTAGCCTCAAAGCACGAGTCAATATTCGTTAAAAATATCTGTTGCAGAATTGAGTTGACCAACTTTCCCCAATTTTAACAAAACCCTCTTTCACTCTGCATCCCAATCCACCTGAAAGTAATTGTGTCTGACTGCCTATAAACAGGGTCATCAAATAATAGTGGCCTTTGTGAGGCAGTAAAAAGAACGTTTCATGTTTTTACACAGTCACTGCGTTGTGTAAATAGCTTGGAACGGGAATGAGGGTGTCATTCCCAATCGGACATTTTACCTCCTCGACCCCTTGTCAATTTCCCAGAACACCTGCAGTCTAAATTGAACGGAAGGAATTCCGTGACCAACGGGCTAACGAATAGGACGTCGCCCCAGTGGCGTTGCAAGTTCTGCCTCTTTAATTACTGCACTTCCACTCTGCTGCCGAAACTTGCATAAAAAACGGAAATTTGGAGTTTTGGTCTTTCGAGTGTGAACGACCAATGAATGCCAAGATGTCAAACATTCTTCAGACTGGTAAAATCACGCAAAGGATATTGAAAAAAACATTTTTGATAGCCAAAGGAGACTTACAAGTAGGTCAAAACAAAAAAGGTCTCATAGAGAGATAGAGTTTTTACACCAAATAGACCCTTCAGCCCAACTTGTTGATGCCAACCAAGTTGTTGACCCAAGCTCATTCCATCAAACCATATCCATATTAAATTAATTTATTTAGACATACAGCACGGTAACAGGCCATTTTGGCCCATGAGTCCATGCCGCCCAATTTACACCCAATTAACCTACACCCCCAGTACATTTCCAACGGTGGGAGGAAATCGGAGCCCATGGGGAAACCCCATGCAGACACAGGGAGAACGTACAAACTGCTTACAGTTGGTGTTGTAAAGGTGTTGCGCTAACTATTTCTTTCCATCTCAATCTTCCTACATGTGCCCCTACAGAATTTAAATGAGAACATACTCCTCATGATTTCCATATATCTCAAAAGGTTACCTATCAAATTGCTATGCGTCAGGTAAAAAACCCAACCTATCTGGTCCCTCTTTAATATTCAAGCCCTCAAGTTCCCATAATCAACCTCACAAATCTTTCTGTGCCCTTTCCAGCTCAGAGTCCTCTTTATTAGAGCTGGATGACTAGAACGACACACAACACTCCAAGTTTAGTCTCACCAATGCTCAAAGGCAACATCCCAACTCTTGTACTCAACATTAAAGACAATCCGCTGGAGGAACTCAGCAGGTCAAGCAATATCAGTGGGAGAAAAAGATGATAATGCTCAATCACTGAGTTCCTCCAGCAGATTGTGTTTGGCTTTAGATTCCAGCATCCACAGTGCATCTCTTATACTCAGTGCTTTGTCGACAAGCAAGGGTGTCAAGCACCTTCTGCACCACCCTATCAACCTGTGCCGTCATTTTCAAAGAACTATGTACCTGTACCCCTCGGTCTCACTCCTCCACGATAGCATCTATCAACTGAATTATTATCAAACATACAGAGATATGGTGAAAAAGTTTAGTTTTGCGTGCCATACAGGCAATTCATGCCTACTCTCAGGATGAGAATAAACTCCAGAGGGTTGTTAACTCGGCCTGCGATACCACAGGCACCAGACCTCACTCCAAGCAGCCACAATCCAGCATCTATACAAAGCAATACACAATCCAGCATCTATACAAAGCAATACACAATCCAGCATCTATACAAAGCAATACACAATCCAGCATCTATACAAAGCAATACACAATCCAGCATCTATACAAAGCAATACACAATCCAGCATCTATACAAAGCAATACACAATCCAGCATCTATACAAAGCAATACACAATCCAGCATCTATACAAAGCAATACACAATCCAGCATCTATACAAAGCAATACACAATCCAGCATCTATACAAAGCAATACACAATCCAGCATCTATACAAAGCAATACACAATCCAGCATCTATACAAAGCAATACACAATCCAGCATCTATACAAAGCAATACACAATCCAGCATCTATACAAAGCAATACACAAATTTGTCCAGCAACTAAATTCTTGCAATTATATAACTTCTTTCACTTCTCGCTGCTGCCATCAGCAAAGAGGTCTGGGCGCCACGAGACTCACACTGCCAGGTTCAGGAACAGCTGCTGCCCCTCCACCATCAGACTCCTCAACAATAAACTCAATCAGGGACTCATTTAAGGACTCTTACTTTGCCATTTTATTGATTTTTTTCTCTGTATTGCACAGTTTGCTTACATTTTTGTAATGTGTACAGTACGTTGAGTACAGGTTTTTTTTTGGACTACCAATAAGTGGTAATACTGCCTCGCGAACAGGAAAAAGAATCTTAGGATTTTTGTGATGTCATGCATGTACTCTGACAAGAAATCTCAACTTTGAACTTAACTCCAATTACCTCAGAGCTAAATAGGTTCTTTTGAAAGTGCATTCAAGTTTTTGTAATGTGGGGAATCCAGCAGAAAATGTGTGCACAGCAAGCTCCCACACAGAGTAATTAGGTAACAACTGCATTTAAAATATAAACAAAGCTGGAGAAACTCAGCAGTTCAAACATTGTACGTTATGTAGCAAAGATAAAGATACCATAACCAACATTTCAGGATTGAGCCTTTCATCAAGGTATAGGTGTACCCCGCTTTACGAGTACCCGCTTTACATAAATTTGCTTTGTCAAAGAAACGTGTTCACTTTTGTGAAAGGATTTTCACTTTTACAAAAAAATGTGGTGAAAGCAGCGAGCCGTTATAGAGGCTGCAGACACACCCGAGCAGCTCCTTCCCTGGTAACTACGATGGGATGTCAATAGATAGATGACCCTCTTCCTCTCTTTCCTACAACCCAGACTCCTGTACCTCCCAACATCCCAACCTTGCAAGACTCAGCCTAACTAGTCTGTACATACATTATTTCTACTTTATAGGATGTGCATTTATCATATCATTCCTGCTTTTAATAAATCTTAGTGTTATTTTAGGTTTTAGGTTTTTTTGGGTCTGGGAACGCTCAAAATATTTTCCCAGAGAAATCAATGGTAATCACTTCTTCACTTTACACCATTTCAGCTTCTGAAAGGATCCATAGGAACGCTCTAGTTTCGTAAAGCGGGGTATGCCGGAAAATGGTAAATGGTAACAACTACATTATGTTTTCATCAAGTTGAGAGAGGTTCACGGGAATCACTCTCCTCTCCTCCTCGAGTTTCAATATGGTCACCAAAAACTCTCGTAAATTTCTACAGGTGTACCGTGGAGAGCCTTCTGCCTCGTTGCCTCACTGCCTGGGATGGAGACGCCTACTCTCAGGACGAGAATAAACTCCAGAGGGTTGTTAACTCGGCCTGCGATACCACAGGCACCAGACCTCACTCCAAGCAGCCTCTTTCCTCAAAGACCCCCCACCCCCCAGGCCACGCCCTCTTCACTCTGCTACCATCAAGGAAAAGGTACAGGAGCCGAAAGACGAGCCCTCAGCGGCACAAGGACGGCTCCTTCCCCACTGCCATCAGATTCCTGAATAATCCATGACACTTACTTTTCGTGCAATATTATTTTTTAGAGTAATGTTGTAAGATGGTTAATCCTGCCACAAAACACCAAATTTCATGGCTTGTTCATGACGCTAGATCCTGATTCTGAAAATAGGGAGACAGGAGGTGGGGAGAGTATTTATGGCAGTATAAAAGGCAGCACCTCAGGCAGGACACAACTCCTCAGAGGTGCCAGCCCAGGTTCCTGTGCTCAAATCCCCAGACTAGCACTTGGGCTCACCAACCCACCCACATCTGGCACTCAACCCCATCAAGTCTCTCCAGGTTGGAGCTGGACTGTTTTTGTTTCTAGCTGGGGAAGGACCCAGGCCCCCAAATGTTGGTCACCTGGATGCTCCGGGGCCTGATGGGTTTCTCCAGCATTCCACTCCAACCTGCAGCAGTCGCCCGCGTCTCCTTGACCCGGAGGGTGGCGACGGGGCAGGTTCCGTGCAACAGGGGCTAAAAACAGGGGTCGGGAGTTGGAGGGGGTGTCCCTGTCGGGCAAGAACGCTGCAAAGGAGATGGGGCTATTGGCAAAGCGGTGGTGACGCGGGAGGGGGGGGGGGGGGGGGGAAGGAGAGCCGGAGCTTCTCCCGCAGCCGCCTCGTACCTCTTTCTGCTTGGCGTCCTGCGGGTAGACGTCCGGGGGTCCCAGCCTCGGTCGCTTGAGCGGTCGCTGCTCGTAGCTCAAGAAGCCGAACGCCGCCATCCTGCATTGGCCAGCAGAGTTTGGAGAGCAGCTTCCTCCGAGCTGGTGAAAGAAAGAAGAAGGAGGTGGAGGAGGGGGGGGGGAACCTTGTAAGTGATGGAGACCAAACTGTGGACTGCATTGCACCAAAAGACTACGGTGCAAAAATAAGGGGGAGAAAGGGAATCGCGACCCCCGTCCTGGCAGCCTGTAAAATGTGCATCTCTCAGAACCTCCACACTGAGATTAGCAGCCACTGTGGGCTCTGATATCGACGGGGAATGTCTATTAGATGAGCGAGGGCATGGATGGGGATAGGAGGAATGTCTTGGACACGTGAGACACAATTGTCTATTAGACAGATGGACGGGAGATAGAGAATTGCCATTTTCATCTCTATAGGGTGTAACAAATGCTGCGCCTCCTTTATTCCAACGGTGGCTGGTACCCGAGCCCAGAGGAGAGAGATTTCTCGGGCTCAGTTCAAATCTTCCCACATTCTTTGCGTGCATTGCATCCCAACCTCTCTCAGAGTTGTTTGTGGGGGGGGGAGGGGGGTCCAAGAAAATGATACAACGTTTTAATCCACTCGCCCAGGACACCTTAAAACTCCTGTATCAATTGTACATTGTTTTGCCCCCTCAATGTCGAACATGAAATAAAAGCCTGGGAGAGGAGGAGAGGGAGGGGGGGGAGGGGGGAGGGGGGAGGGGGGGGAGGGGGGAGGGGGGGAGGGGGGAGGGGGGGAGGGGGGAGGGGGGGAGGGGGGAGGGGGGGAGGGGGGAGGGGGGGAGGGGGGAGGGGGGAGGGGGGGAGGGGGGGGGGAGGGGAGAGGGGGGGAGGGAGGGGGGGAGAGGGGGAGAGGGGGGGAGAGGGAGGGAGGGGGGGAGAGGGAGGGAGGGGGGGAGAGGGAGGGAGGGGGGGAGGGGGGGAGAGGGAGGGAGGGGGGGAGGGGGGGAGAGGGAGGGAGGGGGGGGGGGAGGGAGGGGGGAATATGAACACACCGGGCAGAACGTCTTCTTTGCTGTTGTGGAGAGAATGAAAGAGTCTTTCTGCACAGAGACAGACATCGAGCAGGGCTCCCAATGCCGGCGCAGGTTGTCCCCTACCTTGATGGAGGGTTATTGGACGTGCAGGAGACCAGTCAATGGTGCATGACCTCGTCCATCCAGCGTGGTCACCGCATGAAGCCTCCACTCTCCCTGCTCATTAGAAAGAGCATTCGTGCCCCCTCTTTGTATGGAAGCTGCTTGCCCTTGCCCTCAACGCGCGTCTCCCCCTCTGGATTGACCCAGCCCCGATACCGGGACAAAACAGCTCGCTGGGCAAGCCCCCAGTTAAAGGGAAAGGGGAGACAACCCATCAGGTCGGCCGAAAAATATTCCGTCAGCCTGGAATAAAAGGGATTGGTTTAGGGAGCGTCTCCAAAACGAAAACGAAACTGCGCCTCCTTCATATGCCTCCACTCACACAAAAAAATAGCAAAAGCCTTGTTTTTCTTTTCACCTCATGCCACATCCATATTTTTACGTCGACCATATCCTCTCTCCTATCGACTATGACCTTTCTCTTTCCACTCACCTCCCACTTGAAGTAATCCCGGGGCTCTGATGAGTGGCTTGAGGTGGGATGTGGGTGGGAAGGGAGAGAATCACTGCTCTTGACCCAATTGTCACTGAGATATTCTGCTGGGGAAAAATGGTCATTGGTCCATTTCCTTTGGAGTTCGGAAACGAGCCCAATTAAAAGTGGTTTTCAAACTTTTCCACACCCATCCCACCTTAAGCAATCCCACCCAGCACCGATGGCATTGGGAATACTTAAAGTGGGACGTGAGTGGAAAGAAAGAGGTTGAGAACTACTGATCGTAATCAATAGGAGAGAAGAAACCAACTAAACTCGACTGCTTCACAGGGGAAGGGGGCTCATAAACTTGGAGCAGGATGAAAATGGCCAATGAGGTAAAGAAGATGATGTGGTCCACTTGCAAGTTTGTTCGACCTCTATGGCTCCACTTTACCTTTCCTGTCACGACACTTGTGGAATTAAGTCATGTTGCAAGAAGCCAAAGAAAAGCTGTGGGAGGAACTCAGCGGGACATTGGAGGCAAAAGGGCTTGTCCACATTTCGGCTTTAGTCCCTGCCGCGGATACTGCCTGAACCACTCAGGGCCTCCAATAGGTTGCTGAATGCCAGCATCGGCATTCTCGTGGATCCCCAAGGACTTGACCATGCCGCAGTGTCAGAGGTGCAGACTTTTGGTTCAGATGCTAAAGCCTTCCCAAGCTGACAGAAGTAAACCCCCCACAATGTGCTTTCTCTCCACAATAAAAGGCAAGCTCCTGCAGATGTCCTGGAGCGATGATCTCGCCAGGCAGCCACGACAAAGATAATGAACCAAAAAAAAAATGATCTGGTTGAGGAGCTCCAGCAGGCAGAGCCGCATCAGTGGGAGAAGAACAGGGGGTCAACATTTTGCATCAGAACCCTCACTGGTATCACCGGGAGGGTGGGGGGACGCAGGGGGTGCAGGCCACTATCAGAGGGGGTGAAGCCAAAATGACTGACTATAAACTTCTGTACAGTGCTGCAGCAGAAATTGATTATATTTTTATAAAAATATCCCTGTAATTAGTTATTAAAACAAAAACATTTTTCATAAGCCCAGCTTCCATGTATCAACATACCTACAAGGCTAAAACTCGATGCTCGTTTACTTTTTGAGCCTTCTAATGCATTCTGATCAGAGCCCAGTTCAGTCCACTCCCACTCAGCGCCATCACCACTGCCACCACCCTCCACCCGCCCGCCCCCTCAGCACCGCTGCCGGACATACAAGGAGCACACGCCCATCTCTTCTACACTCAGCATGCTCAGTGCACTCAATCCATGGGTGGGGGGTGAGGGTGACACTTTGACTACCACACTGGGTGACACCCACTCGAGTGATGCCACTGGGAACCCTTCATGAAGACTTGATGACCATCAATAGATTCGAGAAGATCATTGTGGTCTCCTTTTCCTCTAACAACGACATTTACCTGAGGTGTTGCTTAAATAAGACTCAAAAAATTACCGAGGACCCTTTCCATCCAACACACAGAATCTTTGACCCACAACCATCAAGAAGAAACATCAACATCAGAACTGCTAGGCTGCGAGATTAGTGACCCAATTCTGTAACCAAGTCAATCATGTTGAAATATGTATATATATTTATTAGGGGGGGTAAAAAGAGAAAAAAATTAACGTATTTATTATTCTTTATTTATCTATTATGACCATTATATGCAATGTTTTATGATTGTCCAGAGAAATGCTATTTTGTCTGTTTGTATATGTACAAACAGATGGTCCAGAATGGAGGACCATCGCCTTCCCAAGATCGTGTTATATGGCGAGCACTCCACTGGCCACCGAGACAGAGGTGCACTAAAGAAGAGGAACAAGGACTGCTTAAAGAAATCTCTTGGTGCCTGCCACATTGACCACCACCAGTGGGCTGATATCACCTCCAACCGTGCCTCTTGGTGCCTCACAGTTCGCCGGGCAGCAACCTCCTTTGAAGAAGACTGCAGAGCCCACCTCACTGACAAAAGACAAAGGAGGAAAAACCCAACACCCAACCGCAACCAACCAATTTTCCCTTGCAACCGCTGCAACTGTGCTTACCTGTCCCGCATCGGACTTGTCAGTCACCAACGAGCCTGCAGCAGATGTGGACATACCCCTCCATAAATCTTCGTCTGTGAAGCCAAGCCAAAGAAAGATAAGTACAGACAGGTGATAATAAACTTGAACTTGAATGCTACCTTCGTTCCGGTCATGATGAAGAGTTTCAGTACAAAATGTTGATCATTCTTCTTCCACTGGTGAGTCCCTCCAACAGAATGCTTTTTGCTCGAGATTCCAGTGTCCGTCGTCTCCAGTGGTTCCCCAGTTTGCTATGCACCAGCTGTCCGCATGAAAGTTGGCATTCGGGTGACTGTTTCCCCACTATGAAGTGAAACATGAACATCTCCAGATTGTAGTAAAAACACAGAAATGCTGGAGGAGTGCAGCAGGTCCGTAGGAGGCAAACATATACCACCGGCTTTTCAGTTCTGAGCCTTTCTTCAAGGTATGAGTAAGAACCAGAAATAAAAAACTGAGGAGAAGGAAGGGAAGGGCAGGGAGAGGGGCACTGGCCAACAGGATTGGGTATGCATAAGAGGGCTTGAGAGGAAATGTGTCAATCAATAGGGGGAGGTGGGGGGAGCTGCTCTGTGAATGCAGAGCAGGGGAAAGGAGACAGAGAGAAAAGGAAAGAGAGGGAGACAGAGGCCAGTTCATGTCAGGCCTCCATCTGAACACCAGTTAGAAGAGCGGATCTAAAACTTAAAACTTACCTTTCAGACCCTAAAAGGCTTCCCCAGCGTCCCATTCAAATCGAGAGGCACCTCGTAGCGCCCTCTGGAGCCGATGGAGGTAGAGCGACTGGTGCCATAGCGCCACCCATCATAAATACACAGCAGAGCAATGGTCGTCACCCCTACCCATAATTCCCCCCTCACAGCTGGAACCACTCTGTGGTTCCCAGAACTGTTCCAGCTGCATAGAGGATTATGGGTAGGGGCGACGGCCATAACTCTGCTGCATTTTGAGTCGCAGAGAGCGGCCCCAAAAGCCGAAGCGGGCCCGGTGAGGCTGTCACGGCTGTACTGGCTGTCCCCAGACAGCTCCCTCCGGCCTCCACTGCCCCATCAGCTCCTGCTCGCCGCCCCTGCCTCGAGGGGGTCACGGAGGGAGATAGGTGAGTGGGGAGATGGGTCGCAGGCTGACAGCATCATCGGCCCGCAACTGTACATTCAGGTCAGGCAGAGCGCAGCGATCCGCCGATTTTCCTTCCCTGGGAAGGGTTGGAATAGGCACCTCAGAGCCAGCACATTCAGAAAGGTATGCTTTTAGGTGCAAGGGCGAAGAACCTCCACCTTTACAGACAGGTGTTTTCCCTGTTTGAAAGTGTCTAGAGCTAGAGAAAAGGAAACAGAGGAATGGATGGTGGTGGAGGTGAGCAAAGCATGTCAAGGGCTCGGGAACACTTTAGGGGAAAAGGTGCTTATGCAGATAAGAAATAAGCTTCCTTTTTCTGTATGAAGAATCAACAAACCAATTCTCTTCCAGAACAGCAGATCCAGTATTAAGGACCTAATCACACTCAGTTGTCTATATTGGTAAACCACGTCATTCAATACCCAACCTGAGGCTCCCCATGACCGACACTCAGATCGAGTACTGTCACAGAACGGAATTACCAGGCATAGGGAGAAAAAGGTTCAAGGGTGTGCTCAAAGCCTCCTTGAGGATATCCCGCAACCCACTGACTGCTGTAAATCTTTGGCCCTTTGCTCTTCAAGTGGGGAAGGAACATTGAGAATCTTGTCCATGCATCATGAGCAAGCAGAAGCCTTTAAAAAATTTTTAAATTTTAAATTTAGACATACAGGCCCTTCCCACACTTGAGCCCGTTCCACCCAATTACACTTAATTGACCAAAAATCCAGTACATTTTTAGAAGGTGGGAGAAAACCGGAGCACCCTGAGGAAACCCCACGAGACATGGGAAGTACATCCAAACTTCTTAAAGACAGCGTCAGATTCAAACCCCGGTCATTGGCGCTGTAACAGCATTGTGCTAACCACTACACTAAGTGTCCACAATCCCCACAAAATGCCCAGAGTTTCATCCCGCTGCGATCTCCTGCCCTACCCATGTATGTATGGACAGGCAGCTCCCACAATAGTTTCACCCATGTCAAAACTCACATAACAAATGGGACAAGTCACCCTCAACCCCCCGAGGACCTCCTGAAAAGAAATAGAAGATAAGGCAAAAGAAAAGAATGGATTTATTGACAAAGATCGTAGGGCATAGAGCCAATATGTTATTCTGAAGTGAGGGCAGGATCAGGCTCATCTATGATAATGGAGTCAAATAATCTGCCAAATGCTCACTCCATTCCTCTCCAATGGAGACTAAATCCTAGAGAGGTAATTCAGCATATTCTACACTACATTAGTGTGGGTGGAATTTCACTAGATGAAAAGCAGTGAATCTAGACAATGACTCACCATTGAGGATGTACAATGTTTTTTTTTAAATGGCAGCAATATCTGCATTCCACAAATTAATTTAAAAAAGCAAATCGATGATCTGAACTAAACTCGTACATGTTCCATAAATGATCTTGAGAAAAGATCCTGACGTGAATTCATGAATGTGGCCAAGTCCTCTCTGTTTGTTCAAATTGCAGCAGCTGCTGCTCTTGCTCTTGTTCCATGTTCTGTCACACAAAATTCCAAATGCCATGCGATAGCCATGGACAAAAGGTTAAAGAGGTAAATTCAAATTTTCTTTGTCATTCAAAACTCAGTGACAGCCATTTCGCACCCATAGCCCTCCATTACAGCCTGTTCTGTCCTTGCCACCCACCCTGCTAGTTCGTTGCAGTCAAGAAGATTGTCCCATCTCAATATTCTAGTTCCACCAGGGTCTTGGACCATTTAATCTGAAAGAATTTCAAAGGGCCACACGCCCTCCATTGTACCATTCCGGAACTGCTGTGGCACCTGCGGAAAGTAAACATCTCAGAATCAGAATCAAAGTTTAGTGTCACGAACGTGTCAAAAATTCATTGTTTATCGGCAGTAATAATAGTGTAAATTTTGCTATATTACAATTTAAAAATCGATAAATTGATGCAACGGAAGAGAATGTGAGTTGGTGCCTCATTTTCATGTCTGAAATCTGATAGCGGAGGTGAAGAAGCTGTTTTTGTACAATTGGGTGTTCGACTTCAGGCTCCTGCACCTCCTTCCCGAGAGAAGAGGGCATGACTTGGGCTGTGGGGGTCCTTAAGGATAGAAGCTGCTTTCTTCAGACACCGCCTCTTGTAGGTGTCCTCTATGGAGTGAAGACTGATGCCCGTGTTAGCGCTGGCTGAGTTCACTACTCTCCGTAGTTTTTATTTCCTGCCCTCTGCTTTAACATCTCCCTTTTCTCTGTGGAATTTTCCAAATGCACTTGTCCAATTCTGTCTCTACTTTCCTTCAACTTTTTCCTTTAAAAAACTCCATCTGATCACAATTTCAAAGCCCTCTTCTTCCTTGCCTCCAAAAAGTTCCTTTTGATGTTTTTAACTTTCAACTGAAAAAGGATTTTCTTAATATTCAGTGCTTGAAATGAATCCGGAAATCACTTATAATCCATATTTCCTTCAACTAATGTGTTATTATACTCCTGCATTTATATAATTGTTTGAAGAGCCATAAATACAGAAACAATCTTTCCTAATGTTTCCCGGAATGCAGCAAACCAGAGAAAATGTTGTCATTTTACCAGGCAACAGAACAATGGTAGGTGATGAAAATCTGAAATTCCAACAGAAAAAACTTGATATACTCAACAGAAGAGGTCATATTGGAGAAGAGAAAAACAAAATTAATGTTTAGCACCATACAGCAGTGAACAGGGTGTTTTCAACCCACCTTACCCATGCTGACTTTGATGTCCAGCTACAGCAATGGTTCACAACCTTTCTTTCTGCTCACATGCCACTTTAAGTAATCCCTATGCCATTGGTGCTCTGTGATTAGTAAGGGACTGCTTAAGGTGGGATGTGGGTGGGTTAAGAATCTCTGCTCTAGACCCAATTGTTACTGAAATATTTTGCTGGAGAAAATTGTCATCGGCCCATTTCCTTTGGGTTTATGAAACCGTGCACATAACGAGTCAATGAGCTACGATGAAATCAGTGGTTTTCAAACTTTTTCTTTCCACCAACATCCCACCTTAACCAATCCCTTACTAATCACAGGGCAGCTATGGCACAGGGATTACTTAAACTGATATGTGAGTGGAAAGAAAAAGGTTGAGAACCACTGACTAATCCCATTCACCTGCATTAATCCATCACTGCCTTTCTTATCCAGGTACCACCGCCACCAACCTCCCTCTTGGCACCACCACTGACCCCCACTCAGTGCCACCATGGATCCCCACCATTCTGCCCAGCACCAACACTACCCGCCACACCCCACCACCGTGGTATGTGGGGGTGATGCTCGGGATGTGACCTGGAGGCCAAAGGGGCGACAGACAAAATAGGTTTGGGAACCACTGCCCTAACACCACAAAGTTTATACAAATTAAACAAACACAAAAAGCCAATTATCAGTAAAATCACAGACCCTTGGAGGAATTTAAGAAAAACCCAAAGTAACCTGAAATAAAAAAGATAAGGAACAAAATACAAGAGCACGTCATCTGTTCCATGACCTACTTCATTTATCTCAAACCTGAGCACTCTGGTTCTTGGCTCCCATTCTCTCAGAATGGGGCAGCACTGTTGGTTTAGCGGTTAGCGCAACATCTTTTCAGTACCAGCGATCAGAACCGGAGTTTGAATCCCTTCTTGTCCGTAAGGCGTTTGTACGTTCTCCCCGTGTCTGCGTGGGGTTTCCCAGGGGCTCCAGTTTCCTCCTACTGTTCGAAACATACCAGGGGTGTAGGTTAATTGGGAGTAAATTGGGCATCACAGACTCATGTCTGTTACTGTGCTGTATGTCTAAATTTAAATTTTAAATTTAAATTTTAAAAGATTCTATTGTATCTCTCCTGTCTATGTCACTCATAAGTTTTAGAATCAGAATCAGAATTTATTGCCGCGAACGTGCCTCGAAATTTGTTGTTTTGTGGCAGCATTGCAGTGCAAATATTGCTAAAAACTACTTTCCTAAATAAATTAATCGGGCAAAAAAAAATAGGAGAAAGTGAGGTAGTGTCTGTGGTTCATTGGCCATGGATAAATCTGATGGCAGAGGGGAAAAAGCTGTCCTTGCACAGCTGGATGTTCATCTTCAAGATCCTGTACCTCTTTCCCGATGGTAGCAGAGTCAAGAGGGTATGGCCTGGGTGATGGGGGTCCTTGAGGATAGGGGCTGCTTTCTCCAGGCTCCGCCTCTTGCATATGCTCTCAATGGAGTGATGCCTGTGATGTCACTGGCAGAGTTAACATTTGTAATTGTACCCCTCCAACACTTGTGTTGCAGTGTGAATCAAAGTAGCCTATCTAACCTCTCCTTACAACTACAGCGCTACATTTTTGGCAACATTCTGGTGAATCTCTTCTGCATGCTCTCTATTGCTACCACAGCCTTCCTGTAAAATGGTGACTGGAACTATACACAATACTCCAAATGTAGTCTAACTTGGGTTTGATACCGCTGTAACATGATCTTACAGTCAAAGCCTTGGCCGACAAAGGCAAGCGTTTTCTGTCGGCTCTCATTGATCAGAATTTAAAGTTTACAACTGGTTATTGGGAAAGGTCATTGTTTCTCTTTCCACATATTCAAATTTCTGTTTTTACATTAAAACTGAGATTACAAAAGGCAAGAATCATCTGGGTTCTTTGTTATTATTTTCTGTTTTCAGCTTTAATTCAATTCAAAATCATAAGGAAATAAACACTACTAATTTTGCTTTTGGAAATTTAAATTTAGTCAAAAATTATAAATTCACATATTTATATAATCCCATTTATACAATAGACAGATCACAATTCCAGAGGTAAATATTGTGCTTAACTGCAACCACATTCTGATTTGTCCGTTAACAATTGATCCAGGGGTGTCTGGTTTAGCGCCACACTGTTACACCAATCAGGACCAGGGTTCAACAGTCTATAAGCAGTTTGCACATTCTCCCCGAGTCTGTGTGTGTTTCCTCGGGGGTGCTCCGGTTTCCTCCCATCATTCAAAACGTACTGGGGGGGTTGTAGGCCAATGGGCGGCACAGGCTTAGGGCTGAAAGGGCCTGTTACTGTGCTGTATGTCTACTTTTTTTTAATTAAATGAAATTGCATTAATGCAGTTTTTTTTTAATCATTTGCTCTCCACTTTTTTCCCAACATGTCCAAAGTTGAGTGATGGCCAATTTTCACAGGCACTGTTTTGCGTGGTGACATTATTCAACAGGCACTGCTTTGATTGATGGTACCGTTCTCCAAGCACTGTTGGTAATAATTATCAAGATGAAGCTTTGTGCATCTTTGAAAAACAGCTTCATTTATGCTTTGCGTGCCATTCTAGTTACTGCCGATTTGGAATGGCAAATGGTTCCTCAACATTTTGCCTGATATTTATCAGGAATAAATGTATGTGTTTATCGGAGATTGGGTGCTAATCAGATGAACCAAGTTAATTTGGAGGGAAAATTAGGTTTTCCAACCATTCCTGAGGTTAGAATGAGAAGGTGAGTGCGATTTGAGTTACGCATTCCTCCGTAGAGCTTATAAATGTATTAGGAGACCATCAGCTCCAATTGGTTCTCAACCAATGGTTCTCAAACTCCCCCTCCCTCCACCCGCACCACTCACAGACCACCTCAAGTACTAACCACAGAGCACAGACGCTGTAGGTGCTCTGGAGTGAGTAAGGGGTATGTGAGTGGGGAAAAAAAGGTTAAGAACCACTGTTCATCTTAAGCTGAGATAAGCTTAATGTTTTTTTTTCTCTCATGATACTGGTATGGTTCAATGGCCCAATTCTTGGATCAGATTAATTTTGACCTTGTGTCCCACATATGGGCAACAAGACACTGGAGGTCTTGGAATGCGCAGTTCAACTAGAGTTTCCGAGGCAGGGTATCTCTTCACCTGTATGAAAGTTAAACCCATTCCCTTGCCATTACTATTGTGACAATTTCAACCTGAGGAAGCTGTCTTCACTACTTACATTCCAAAAAAAAAAATCCATTCCTTAGAGCTTTACACTTTGCATTTCTTTTTCTATTCATGCATTTACTCTCCTTCTCTAATTGTCCCTGCACTTAGAAGAACTAATTAGCAAAAGCATCTGTGGCTCTAGTATCACACATGGGACTGAGAATGAAAGGATGATAGATGTCCTTGCCTGTAATTGACCCAGATGACTTTCACAACCATCTAGTCGATTGGTGCTTACCTTTACTAAAGCAGTTTATTTCTAATTTAAATTTATTTAATTATTGGAATTTAAATTCTCCATGACGAGGTTCAATTTCATGCCTGTGGATCAATGGTCTGGAGACCTGGCTGGTATTCTAGATCTTTGAGAATAATTGACCTTGTGAGCGACAGCATGTGGTAAAACCAAATCAAGATTTAAATTTTCACCACACGGTATCACATCACCCACACTGCTTCATCTACAATGAGCTCATTCAAAGTGCGATGACTATTTTGATCCATGGGAGCAATATTTTACATTCAAATATAACCAAGCGATAAATTTATTCTCATTGGAGCTTGCTGGCCAAGGTATCCTGAATTCTAAAAGTGAGATAAATAAAACCATGTATGTGGATGGAGCATTTGTTTTAAAGCCTTATTCTCTAATAGTTACTGAATTATCAGCTTGTTTGCCTGAATTGTTTATTGCCATGTGTACCAAGAAACAACAAAAAATATTGTTTTGTTCTGTTCAGGCAAGACAACTAATACATAATATCACAGGTGGTGCAAGAATAAAAACCAGAGTGTAGGGTATAGAGTTACAATAAAACATTATGTCACATAAGACAAAAGTGCAGGGTTTAGTGTCAAAGAGAAATGTACAATTAAACAGTGCAAACCATCAATGTTTTCGAAGAAGATGCCTTCAAGACTCTGTTAACACTGGACAACAAAGATTTTGCTTCCTGAACACTTGTCAGGGTATTTTACAGAATTTTGGCTGTTGATCATGAAAATCAACTTAAGATTTTCCTATCACAAATCTTTTTAAAGATGTAACTTTTTTAGTGATTTCCTGTCATATTTTAAGTCTACTAGTACATTGCCCACAAAGCAAGCAGTTTTGGTCAGTCCAAGCAGGCCTGGGCCTGCAATCAGTGCAGGTGCTATGCAAATGTTGTATTAGGCCTGGGCATGCTTAGTCAGGATAGATGCAGACAGGCTATAAAATCAGCTCACATATACAGATGCTGTGCATTATATTGATATAGGTTGAACACATGTTGATGCGCATGTTCTTCAGGCCATAGCATAGTGAGTGCACTTAATAGCATTTATTGTCTTCATGAAGATTCAATGCAGCAGAAATGTCTCATCAATGTCGCAACAGCCGTGATAGATTCTGTTACATTTGGCTCAAATACGCAGCATGACAGCACTTGTTAAGAACACCTTTGAGCTCTACTTCGGTTGTAAAATTGATGGCCAAGAAAAACCCTGGGCTTCTCACATTTGTTGTGCAACTTGGGCAGTCAACCTAAGAGCTTGGCTGAGAAGTCAATGCCATTTACAGTCCCAATGATTATGGCGAGAACAGAAAGATCATGGGATGGATTATTACTTCTGTCTGACCTATGTATCTGGGCTTCTCTACTAAAAATAAGAAATCTATTGAATACCCCAATCTTCCTTTAGCCATGACACAATTTTTCCAGTTCTGAACCACCAGAGAAACTAAATGAGGCAGATGAAGATGCCACAAGGCACAAACCAAATGTGGAAAATGACACCTATCCAGATGTTGAATTGTCTATGCCTGGTTCTTCCCTGCTTATCTTGGTGCAGTCAGTGATGAACATGGTTTCACCAGGACACTTTGACCAAGGAAAAGTGGCAGCAGTGCATCTGGGATCCATCAATGCTAGACGACTGTTGTTGGACACTGACATGAGAGGCATCAGATGCTGAATACAAATGAAATTCAGCTGCAAAATATTTTTAGGTCAGTTGAACTAACACAGTGGTTTTCAAACTTTTTCTTTCCACTCACATACCACTATAAGTAATCCCTTTGCCATAGATGCTCTGTAATTAGTAAGGGATCACATAAAGTGGTATGTGAGTGGGGGAAAAAAGGTTGAAAACCACTGCTCTAGACCTAATTTTACTGAAATATTTTGCTTAAGGTGGTAGGTGAGTGGAAAAGAAAAGGTTTGAAAACCAGTTTTAATCGTACCCACTGATTCGTTATGTGCACGGTTTCAGAACTTCAAAGGAAATGGGCCAATGAGAATTTTTCTCAAGCCAAATATTTCAGTAACAATTGGGTCGAGAGCAGTGATTCTCAATCTTCCCTTCCCACACACAGACCACCTTAGGCAATCTCCTTACTAACCACAGAGCACTGATAGCATAGGGAATACTTAAGATGGAATGTGAGGGGAAAGAAAAAGTTTGAAAACCACTGAACTAATGCAATGTCAGCATTATTATGCAATTAAACATGCTGAATTCAATAAAAAGCTCATTGAACGTTTCTGCAACTTTGTATGTGATGCAGCAAAATGTGAAATTATCTTTGCGTTCAGCTGGGAAGCAAACCTTTTGAAAGAATTTTGTGGTCCAGTGTTACAGGAGGAATGAAACTGTCAGTCAGATTGTTAGGACCATTCACCTGCAGAGCTTACTGCAATCTTGGTTCAATTTTAAACCGTGGAGCCAAATTCCAGAGGGGAAATGAGGGTTGACATCAAGGTGATATGAGATCAAGTAAGGCATCAAGGATCGCTGGTGAAAGTGAAGCCAAAGCATCAAGGGGAACACAATTTGTTTAATGGACCCATGTCTTCCACCAAGGAAGGTGGTTGTTGTTATTAGAGTCAATCTTCCCAGCCCCAGGATGTCCTGCCGGGAGTGCCATACTCAAAAGAGTTGGAGAAACTCAGCAGGACATATAGCTTCTAGAGAAAGTAAAGGGAAATCACATTTCACGTCTGAGCCCTTCAGATCTCTGGACTACAATAATCCTTCAATATGAGTGGCTGTTGAGGACATCACGTTCACTGGATGCAAGTGATTCTTCGTAACTTACATCTACCAACCCGCAGAAGAAAAGAACACGCTAAACAATTGACTGTGCTCATCCATGATCATTACCAAGCACGATCGTTTTACCACGGGTTCACAAGGATGATTCCTGTATTCATTGGAATTTAGGAGAATGAGGGGTGAATCTCATTGAAACATTTCAAATGTTGAAAAGCATGGACAATATGGGCACAATTTAGGACATGTTTAGGATATCATTTTTTTTCTCTTGTCAGCCCTATGATTATCATTTTCAACCTTCATTGTTAGACACAGGTTTTAAAGAGTGGTACAGATTAGCCCACCTCACTGACAAAAGACAAAGGAGGAAAAACCCAACACCCAACCCCAACCAACCAATTTTCCCCTGCAACCGCTGCAACCGTGTCTGCCTGTCCCGCATCGGACTTGTCAGCCACAAACGAGCCTGCAGCTGACGTGGACATTTACTCCCTCCATAAATCTTCGTCCGCGAAGCCAAGCCAAAGAAGAAGATTAGGTATAAAACGTTTCAAGGATCTTTATATTCAAAATAACTTTCGAACAATTGACAGCAAAATTTAAACTTCCTAATAGACATCTTTTTAAATACTGACAAATTAAGCATTTTGTTCAATCCAAACTTTCTAATTTTCCTCGAATTCCTGAAATAAATGATTTTGATTTACTTTTTGATATGAAGTTTTCCCATGGTGGATTGATATTAATGATTTCCAATAATCTGATGGACCTCAGAATAGCCTGAGTGACTGGGATCATGAATGAATAGGAATGGGATTGGAACATATCATTTTTAGATGAGGACTGGGACACCGCTCTTTATTTGATTCATGATCTTCATTTTGTGCACGACATTCTCTGTTACAATTTAAGATGGTGCATAAAATGCACATGTCTAAAGTTAAATTATCTCATTTTTATTCTGATACTGATCTACTATGTGATAAATGTAAAATCTTTGAGGTTTCATATGTTTTGGGAGTGCCCCAAATTAAATAAATTTTGGCATGGGCAGAGTAGATGTTGAAAGGTGGGAGAGTCTAGGACCAGAGGACACAACCTCAGGATTGAAGGCCATCCTCTTAGAACAGAGATGCTGAGGAATTTCCTTGGCCAGAGGGTAAATCTGTGGAATTTGTTGCTGCGGGTGGTTATGGAGGCCAAGTCATTGGGTGTATTTAAGGGAGAGGTTAATTAGCCAGGGCATCATAGGTTTTGGGGAGAAGACCAGGCAGTGGGGATGAGTGGGAAAATGGATCAGCTTATGACTAAATAGTGGGACAGTCTGGATGGGCTGAATAGCCTATTTCTGCTCCTCTATCCTATGGTCATGGCAGCATAATGAGGTGCAGAGCCATGCAGTTTGCAGACTTGCTGATTCCCCCAACATGGGTTTAGTTGGAACCTCTGGTGTTGTCTGTGTGGAGTTTGCATGTTCTCCCTGTGTGGGTGGTCTGGTTTCCTTCCACATTACAAAAGCACATGGGTTGGCTAAGCTTAATTGTCCATGGTCTGAGGATCCAGGGGAGTTGATGGGGAATTAGTGTAACTAAATGTTTGAGGGTCAGTAGAGACTCAATGGGCTGAGTGGTGATTTCTGTGCTGATTCTACAACCATTGACATTAGTAGACCAAGTCCTCAAAGGAAGTTGGCATCTAAATGACTAGTGTCCTTGTTTATAACTGCTATTAGGGGGTTAAGGATTATATTATTCTGAAAGGGTTCACTCCTTCACTTCGTTTCTCTTTCAATAATATCAGTAAGCAAATCTTTGTGTTTCAGACAATGCAAACCTTAAATGCAGATTAATTACCTATTCTCCCCAAATGCTAATGTTTTCTTTGTTCAAATAGGTGAGTCAGTGTAAATTCCTTTTATTGACTTACCAGAGTCTAGATTGTATGATCTCTGTCTTCTGCCAAGTACCATTAATTAAATGTAGGAGTTCTAGATCCACATCACACTCCAGCAAAGAAACAAGCCCTTCGGTCTATGCCAAAATAATTTTCAGTATAATGCCATCGACCTGTACCCAACTATACCTCTGCCATCCATGTACCTATCGATATTTCTCTTTAATGTTGACATTGAAACTATATCACACTCCCACCACCCTCTGAGTGAAGAAGATACCCCGTAAACATTTCACCTTAACCCTTATCCTCTCTTTCTTGTCTCGCCCAACCACGGTTGAAAAAGCATGCTCACGTTTACGCGATCTGTACCCCTTATAATTGTGTGTCCCTCTAGCAAATCTCTCTGACCATTCTCCAACACCCAGTGAATAAAGTTCTAAACTATACAACCTTTCCCTAAAACTCAGCTCAAGTCCCAGCAACATCCTTGCAATTCTTTCCTGCACTCTTCAATCTGATTGATATCTTTTCTGAAGATAGGTGACCAAAACTATATACAGTACTCCAAATTTACTCTCACCCATGTCTTGTACAACTTCAACATAACATCCCAACTCCTGTACTCAATACTTTGATTTATGAGGCTAATGTGCCAAAAGTTTTCTTTACAATCCCATCTACCTGTGAGACCACTTTCAAGGAATCATGCATCTGTATTCCCAGATCCCTCTGTTCTACAGCACTCCACAGTACCCTACTGTTTACCATGCAAGGCCTACCCTGGTTTGTCCTCCCAAAGTGCAACATCTCATGATTGTACATGGTAAATTCTATCTCCAATTTTGCAGCCCATTTTTTCCAGATGGCAATCTCCTAACATTATCAGTGACTTCTCAAATTTCTGTTAGCTACCTCCCCGTGTCTCTCTCCTTCCCTATCCCGCTGTCTCTTTTCAACTAGCTCCCCACCTCTTTCCATTTCTTCTCCTATCAGAGAGCCACCTATCACTATTCAGCTTTTTTTCTCTTCCCTCCTCCCACCTGTATCCACCTATTACATCTTTCCTGTTAGCACATGCTCTTCCCCTCCCTCTTCCTCCTCCTATCCCCCCCACCCAACATCCACCTGCCTGTTTTTGCACATTCCCTACAAAGGGCCCAGGCCTGAAACGTTGGTTATTCTTTACTTCCTATTAATACACCGTGACTTACTGAGTTTCTCCAGCACATTTGTTAATTGCTGAATAGATTTGATGGTGGAGGGGTAGCAGCTGTTCCTGAACCTAGTGATTTTGTGGAACCGATACCTCTTTCCTGATGGTAGCAGTGAGAACAGAGCATGTGTTGGGTGGTGTGGATCTTAGATGATTGCTGCTGCTCTCCGACACCAGTGTTCCCCGTAGATTTTCTCGATGGTGAGAAGGGTTTTGCCTGTGATATTCTGGACTGTGTCCATGACTTTTTACACGGCTTTACATTCAGGGGTATTGGTGTCTCCATAACAGGCCATGTTGCAGCTTTCCACCACACATCTGTATAAATTTGTCAAGGTTTACCATGTCATACAAACCTCCGCAAACTCTTGAGGAAGTAGAGGCGCTGATGTGCTTTCTTCACGATGCCATTAGTGTGTTGGGTCCAGGAAATATCCTCCGAGATAGTGACTCCCAAGAACTTAAATTTGTTCACCCTCTCCAACTCTGAACCCCAATGATCACTGGATTGTAAACCTCTGGTTTTCCCTTCCTGAAGTCAACAATCAGCTCCTTGATGTTGAGAAGTGCTTTTACTGAATGAGAGGTGAGATAGAGTGATAGAGGTAGGTAGAATTGCAGCAATTAAAAGTAATTTAACCAAGCACAAGGCTAGGAAAGGTATACATGCAGGCAAGTGGGACTAGCAGGCGCCTTGGTTAACTTGGACAATGTGGGCCAAAGAGCCTCTTTCTTTTACTCTATGTCATTACTGGATCCTTGGTAGAACTATTCAATGAATTCCATCTTCCAAATGAATGAAGCTTCCAAACCACCAGAAAAATAATTACATCAACAAAACTTCTGCCGTTATAGCTTGCATAGAAATGTATCTTTGGTTGTTTGCATTACAAACTGTATTCACATCCACATATTGGGTTCTTTAGTTAAAGTGATGCCCCCATTGAAACAGTGAACGAAGGAATTTCATATGAACATGAAAAGCTTGAATACTCAAGGGATCCAAAGTCAAGACATTTGTCTCGAACTCGCTTCCCTTCCTTAGTTGTATGAGAAGCTTCATGCTGGAGAATCCAGAAAAACCATTCCACACATGTTCCATCTTCTTCAGTCTGGGTATCTATACCCAACAGCATTCTTTTCAGTGATTCTCAACCTTTTTCTTTCCACTCTCATACCACTTTATGTATTCCCTGTGCCATACATAGGTGTTCTGTGATAGTAAGGGATTGCTTAGGTGGGATGTGAGTGGAAAGAAAAGGTTTGAAAACCACTGTTTTAATCATCCCTAATTGACTCGTTATGTGCACGGTTCCATAACTCCGAAGGAAAATGGGCCAATGGCAATTTTTCTCAAGCAAAATATTTTAGTAGCAATTGGGTCTAGAGCAGTGATTCTCAACCTTCCCTTCCCACCCACATCCCACCTTAAGCAATCCCTTACTAGTCACAGAGCACCGATGGAAAAGGGATAAATAAAGCAGTATGTGAGTGGAAAGAGAAAGGTTGAGAACTCTTCTTTATATCATCAATACTTCATGTGAATACTTCATGAGGAAGTGTATGTCACATAGCATACAGTTGGCAGAGGAAATACAGACGCATTTCATTTTCTAAATTGGGAGAGAATTCAAAAAGTGGAAGGGACTTAAAGTGTCTTAATCCAGAATTTCATAAAAGACTGAGTCAATAGAAGGAAGACAATGTTAATATTCATTTCAAGAGGATTAGAATATAAAGGGAAAGATGTCATCCTGAGGCTTTACAAGGCATTGTTCAGACTACATTTGGAGCATTGAGAGCAGTTTTGAGCCCCATATCTAATGAAGGACAAGTTGGCATTGGAGAGGGTCCAGAGGAGGTTCACAAAAATGACCCCAGGGTCATAATGAGCAGATTATTTTATGAGTGTTTGATAGCTTTGGGTCTGTACTCACTTGAATTTAGAAGGATAAGGGGAAATTTTATCGGAACATTCTAAATAGTGAAAGGGCTGGATAGAGTGGATTTGGAGAAGATGTTTCCATGGTGGGAGAGTCTAGGACCAGCGGACACAGCCTCAGAATAAAAGAACATCCCTTTTTAGGAGAGCTTTCTTCAGTCGATGGAATTCATTGCCACAGACAGCTGTGGAGCTAGTCATTGGGAATATTTAAAGCAGAAGCTGATAGATTCTTGAATAGTAAAGGTAACAAACATTATGGGAGAAAGCAGAAGACAAAATACAGAAGACAAAATAGAGAGGACAAAATACATCATCCATGAGTTGAATGGTGGAACAAACTCAATAGGCTGAATAGCCTCAGTCTGCTTCCAAGTTTTATGGTTTTGTAATGCTGTTTCAAGTTTGGGAGAAAATTCTTGGGAACTATCTCCTTTAAAGGATTATGTCATAATTAAGGCAACAACATCAAGACATTGTGGGTAAAGGGTCTGTTCGTCTGCTGCACCTGTTCCATGATCTATGTTCTCTGTTCTCTCAACTTGTATCTATTGTATATAGCACTTTCACTTAATAAAGAAAACATAGATCACAGGAGAATTGTCCAACAAATTTGACCAATGTCACTTGAGTAATTATTAGAGTAGTCTCTAAAAGCCTAATGAAGAGGATCATCTTAAGAGAGAGAATTTAATGAAAAGAATAGTGCCAGGAGTGAAAGTTAAATTCCTTAGCAATATGACCACTTTCTCACTAGTACACCTTACCAATATGGCCTCCTTATCACCAATACGGCCACTTTCTCATGAGCATACCTTACCAATATGGCCACATTCACGCGAGTATACCTTATCAATATGGCCACTTTCTCATGAGTATACCTTACTAATATGGCCACATACTTGCAAGTATCCCTTACCAATATGGCCACTTTCTCATGAGTATACCTTACCAATGTGGCCACATACTTGCAAGTATACCTTACCAATATGGCCACTTTCTCATGAGTATACCTTACCAATATGGCCACATACTTGCAAGTATCCCTTACCAATATGGCCACTTTCTCATGAGTATACCTTACCAATATGGCCACATACTTGCAAGTATCCATTACCAATATGGCCACTTTCTCATGAGTATACCTTACCAATATGGCCACTTTCTCATGAGTATACTTCACCAATATGGTCACTTTCTCACCAGTTTACCTTAACACCTACTTCCACCCATGAGTTGGACCCAGGCAGCTAAATTTGCAACAGCCACTGATGAACTGAAGAGAATCAGAGATGCACAAGAGTTCAGAATTTGAAGAACACACCAATGCTTTGCTGTGATCTTACTTGACCAATGAACATTAAAACAAATCCTTCCTTTTAACTGATGCTGCTACTGTAGAAACCAACACACCTCGCCACAGTTAATTGCATGTCACAACGCTGCTCCGGGAGGTAGTCATCCATTAAACATTTCCCTTGGCAACACAAAGTGGAAAAGGTGTTACATCCTGCTGAAGAACAGTCATTGCAGATTAAAATATTTCTCTCGTTGTTTCACATTTGTAATGATTTTAAAATGTATGAAATATTTGGCTTTATATAAAAGACATAAGCGTGTGCAATTTGATTCAGTTTTATTTCAGGACAACATTTTGGTTATTTTTGAGTTCTAGATTATCATTTTGTTTTACAATGACAACTCTCAGGAGAAGAGAGCCATTCCGTCTTCACTTTATTTTCTATAAATAAATTTTCTTCCTATTATTTCTTTTTCCACTGTAATAAAACCAAGTTCAAGTACATGTTCAAGTTTATTGTCACGTTCCAATCATCGAAGTTGTTTTGTGAACAGACCAGTAGACATTTCATACATAGTACAACAAATAAGACACAGTACAGGAACAAAAGTACAGACTTTAGACATAGACGTATAGCACAGACGTAGACGTATAGCATATACATAGACGTATAGCACGGTAACAGGCCACTTCGGCCCACATGTCTGTGCCGCCCAATTTACATCCAATTAACCTCCATCCCTGGTACGTTTTGAACGGTGGGAGGACACCTGAGCCCCCGGAGAAAACCCACACAGGCGTGGGGATAACGTACAAACTCCTAATAGACAGCCGAACCCTGATCCCGATCGCTGGCGCTGTAAAGGCATTGTGCTAACTGCTATGGCAGAGAGTGAGATTAGCTGGTACAGAGCAAAGGCAACATAATTTTGCAAAACAATAGAAGTCCAAAAATCAGGATGCCTGATATCTGGACCACCCAAGAATCCAAACTTTTCAGACCTTTTTAAATTTAGAGGGTTTTGTGGAATAAACAAAAATATATTTATTGGTAGTAAAACATGAAAATCTGCAGACACTGTGGTTGAAGTAAAAACACCACACTGGAGAAACTCAACAGTCAAACAGTGGACTTTATTCAGCAAAGATAATGATACATACCCAACGTTTCGGGCTTGAACTCTTCACCAATGTGTGAAAAATGTTGGCAGGCATCCGAACAAAAAAGGGAAGGGGGTGGGGAGAAGAGCACGGTCCGAAAGGCAGGAGGTAATAGGTAGAGAAGGGAGGGAGGGCACAGCAGCAAGCAAGGGGAGGGGGAATGGCAGGTTAATAGAAAGGGAAGGGGGTGGAGTGCTGAGGGAAAGACAGGGGAAGAGAAGGGAGAGAAAATGGAGAGTAGGTTCGCAGAAGCAGAAGCCATCCATCTGATAATTCTATATTTGTTCTTCTGTAGCTTGAATTTACATGAAAATGTTTCTTCAACAAACTAAAAAAAAATAATTAATTTATATTAAATAACCTGCTTTCATTTGTATGGTGTATTTTTCTTGAACAATGTTCATTTTTAAATAAAATTTCAAGCATGACCCACTCTTTTATTGGAGTGAAAAATGTTATATTTACATTTTTAACAAGTGTTGACTTTACTTTTCTTTAAAATTGCTCATTTTGATGAATCTATTTGCTCATGAATAAACTATCAGAATTTCCCTGTTCATCTCTTCTTTATTCCTCCTTAAATTTGAATTGTAAAAGGGCTCCCCCCAAAATCTGGATCCGAAAATCTGGACCGACCCTATCCCAGAGCAGTCTGGATTTTTGGACTTCTGCAGTATTGAGGTTCATTCATGACTTTGGTAATGGCAAGAAAGAAACTGTCCTTGAATCTGGTGTTTCATACTCGTGAATCTTCTTTCTATAGGGAGGGGGTGTGAAGAGCATGTGGCTGGGGTAGGATAAGATGGTTGCATTTCCAAGGCAGTGGAAGCAATCAACACAGGAATGGGGTTTGTATGTGATGGCCTGAGCCAGGTTCACAGCCCTTTGCTGTTTCTTATGGTTTTGGCCGGAAAAGTTCCCATCCCACACAGTGGTGCTCTCTGACAACGGTCCACATGCAGAATTTATTGAGGGATGCTGGTGACATCCCAAATGTCCTCAGGCTTCCGAGGAGGTATAGGCACTGTGTGCTTTTCTAGTTTTGCATTTGACATGGGTGAATCCAGAAAAGTCACTCGAGATGTCTACCCCAGGAACATTAAGCTGTCTACCATCTCCACCTCAACACAGTTGATGTAAACCTGGGTTATTCCTCCAGAATAACCCATTGCATAGCCCAGTTCTTTGGATCTTTGAATATTCATATTTTTTAATAAAAACAGAGATTTTCAAGAAAATAAATCTGCATTGATAATCACTGATGGAGCAGATGCTGTGTGTTAATGTGTGAAAGTTGACTGGCAGCATCCAAGTAAGAGAAAATTCACAGCAGGTTGTCCTGATTGTTCCAGCAACTAAATCTGCTGGAAAACACTTCACTGAGGTGATAACATCCCTCAAATACAGATTGGGTTGCATTAAAATTCATACCTTAACCACCTGATATCCATTCATTTAACGTTGCATTCCATATGTACTTTCCTAGCTAAACCCATCAAAGGAGTAGCATTAGGAATGCAACAAGGATATATTGGCTTCTATTGTTCTCCCGTGGACACTTCATTCATAAAATGAAGACCAGAAAGAAAAGTGGTGATGTTAGTTGACAGTAGTGTCAACCCTGTTTGCAAAAATCCTGAAATTTTGACTCTATTTCAAGTGAAGTACAACCCAATGAAATGCCGTTCTCCAGTCCTCAGTTCAAAGCACGCAGACACACAACCAGATGTAGCACACATACAGACAAATAGTACAAAGGCAGGACAAGTATTCATACATACAAAACAAATAAATAAATAAATAGATGGATGGATACATAGATAGATAAATACTGTTTTTTTTGTAAATAACATCAGATGGTTAGTGTGAGCAGTTCTTCTGGTTGTTCAACATTCCCACTGCCTGTGGGAAGAAGCTGTTCCTCAGTTTGCTGGTGCTGGCTCAGATCCTCCTGTATCTCTTTCCCTTTTGATACAGCTGAAACATGTTGTGTGCTGGATTTTGTGTGCCCACTTCAGTCAACAATCCCGATCGATGTAATCGATGGGGGGGGGGGGGGGGGGGGTTGGAGGGGGGACCGCTCTTATGATCCCTGTGGTTTGACCTCCGATCCATTTTTTGCAGCAACTGTAACACTTTGTGATGCAACCGGCCCGGATGCTCTTGAAAGAGCTACTGTAGAAGGTTAACATGATGGCAGCTAGTAATGACAAATGAGTAGATGTTATGTGCCCATGATAGGCCTCTAGTTAAATGAACGCCAAGGAACTTGGTAGTCTCCACTACAGTTATTGATGTGTAATGGAGAGAAGTTGTTCCTGGTCCTCCTGAAATCTGCGATCATCTGCTTTGTCTTGTCCATATTGAGCTACAGGTTGTCATTCTTGCACCACACCAAGAGATTTTCCACCTCTTCTCTACAGTTTGACTCATCCTTGTAGCTGATGAGGCCAACTACTGTTGTATCATCTGAAAACTTGATGTCACTGTCGGAGCTGGATCTGGTGATGCAGTCATGGGTCAGTAGTTGTGAACAGGAGCGGGCTGAGCACACAGCCCTGAGGTGTGCCAATGCTCAGTGTTTGATGGTGCTTGACGTTCTGCTAACCAACCCAGACAGACTGATGGACCCTCCATGGATGCTGCTCAACCTGCTGGGCTTCTTTACCAGCTTGTTTGTTTTTGCTCTGGATTCCGGCATCTGAAGTCCCTTGTATCTCTGGCTCTTGTAGAAAGGACCTCAGTCATCTGCCTTCCATCATTGTTCACTGCCATCCTTAAATTCCTCCACAAAGACCAAGACATGGAGGTTAAGGGCAGTGATCAAATTGACAGCCATTGGTAAAGCATGGTGGGCAGTTCTAGCTCACCACAAGACTTTCACGAGCAGTTTATGAATCCCCACCTCTGGGACAAGCAAATCCCAGAGCTGTGATACCTGTGTTCCAACATGATGTCCGTGGAGCAGTGGATTGACCTATAATTTTCCAGTCCAGGAGTGTTACTGTGGTGAATGGTTTCACTGTTAAGCTGAAACATGCCATGAGCATATTAGAACAAGGAACATTACACGACAGTACAGGCCTTTCAGCCCACAAGTTGTACCAACCTATATAATATCAATTTCACCATCAGTCTAACCCTTAATCCATTCAATCTCTAAGCCATAATCCTCTATTTTTCTTACATTCATGAGACTCTTTTAAAGCAGCCGTTCTCAACCTTTTTTTCCCCCGTGAAGCAGTCAAATTTTGCGTTCTTTCGTATTTCTCCGCTTCGGATGACATAAAAGTCTTTATGTTATGTGAGGTGAAAAGAAAACAAGCCTTTTACTTAAACGTGCAATGACCTCCAGGGCAGCTCTCAGGCTCCCATTGAGAATGGCTGTTTTATAGTCCCAACAGTACCAGCCTCCACCACCAGCTCCGGCAATGCACTCCAGTCATCCACCATTGTCTGTGTAAAAACTTCCCTCCGACGTCGCCCCTTAACCCTTCTCTTCTTGCCGCAGAAATCACTCTGAGAGCTTGCTCTGATTTGTTTCTCTGCAAATATGCCAGTTCATTCAATGTTGATCCATTTGAGGGCTAGTTGGATGTGTTGGACCGTTCGCTTGACACCATTTTAGTGTGATATCCAAGAACAATACACAAATGGAAACCTTATGCTCCACTTGCTCGATTCTAGGGAGTTCTTGATGAAAGGCAGGATATTGGTCCTGATACGATTGCAGGATTATTTCTTAAAATTTATGCAACTTGTGTTGCCAACCTAGCTAAAATATGGTTGTCTCAGTCTTCAAAAATACAATATAGAAATGGATACTTTTCCTTCAATCAAGTCATGCAGGAATTTTCACTCTTTGCTGTGGTCTCTGAAGGCTACATTTTATTGCTTCTTTTCTCTCTCACGTATTCTTCGCATTTCTTTTTTTTAACCTCTCATCGTATCAATCAGTTGCTGCAGTTCCCAAAATACTAATTTTTTTTTTTAATTTTTACATGGCAAAGTGCTGATTTATTCCACAAGAAAATTGCTTTGATGGGGGCAATATTAACGAAAATAATGGGGGTGGACTTCCCTCTTGATCCACAATTGTTCATTTCGGGGGAATTTGGCTGACATGAATGTTAACTTCCCCCAAAAGTAAATCCAAATGTATTAAAATCACTTTGGCAATAGCCAGGAAATGTCAAGAGGTAACACGAAAAGGCTACTCTGGACCTGATAGCAGTGTAGAGATTTGCAGAGAAATTGCTTCCAATTCACGTTTGAGGATAATTGCAAGCAATCTCCACAGAGGCTTCGAAAGAATCCACCAGAATTTGACAATGTGTGGGAAACATTAAACCACCCCACTGATTTGCAGAAAAGATGAACATCCAGAGGTAAATTTTCATCTATCTGTAGACACAGATCCCGGAGTGATGGGAGCAAAATGAATGGCAGTGAATCATTTTCCAAATTACCGTTAAAAATTCTGAACATCGTCCTTTTCCTCTCAGTCTGTGAAACAAGTGGATTGAATCAACTGCAGGTGGGCATGGCATTAAAACTGGAAAATAAATGTTATTGGATGCAGTGTGGAAGTGAAATTCGTTATTAAGCTCAGGGCAGCACCCTCTATAGATTCTCATGAATTGTATTCAATTTGGGTCAAGCTGAACAGTTCTAAAAACAATGTGAAACACGAAAGTCTGTAGACGCTGTGATTGGAGTAAAAACCCACAGTAAATGCTGGAGGAGCTCAGTAGGTCTTGTAGCATCCATAGGAGGTAAAGATGCATGCCTGATGTTTTGGACCTGAGCTAGGGTGGCCATTCCAAAGGAGGACATGGTCGTAGGCTACCATATATTACCATATACAGTGTGTTTGCATTCATTGTTTTTGCAATACCATTTAAATCTTATAAAAATATTTTTAAACATAGTGTGTGTGTGTGTGTGTGTGTGTGTGTGTGTGTGTGTGTGTGTGTGTGTGTATATTTGTATATATTTGTGTCTGTATGTGTGTGTAGTAGGCCAAGCATCTGCACGTGTAAATGGGCCAAATTGCCGCAACACGCAGCCGGTCCAAGATGGCATGGGTTCCCCTTCACTGCCAAGAAAGAGCCCATACCTAGTGCCACGTGTGGGCTAAGGAGACCCCCCACTTCTGCTTAGCGGCCTGCTGGCCGGAGAGTAACACCGTGTTGTGATTATGTCATTTCCAGAAATCAGCAGGTACGTCACCGGAAGTGGGCAGGCCAGTGCAGAGATGCGGTGAATTCAAACCAATAAGTCACTCTTTGGTTCACCATCACGCTGTGTGGACATCTCTTTACTCAGTAATGCTGCCACAGCATATATAGATGGTAACCTATGACCATCTCCTCCTTTGGAATGGCCAACCTAGCCCTTCGTCTGAATAAGCAGAAAACAGGAAGGCTCAGAATAAAGACAAAGGTGGCTGGGGGAGGAGTCCAGACCAACAAAAGGTATTCATTGAATATGATAAGAGGGGAGGTGAGAATTGATTTTGGCTCTGTGAAAAAAGACAGAGCAAGACAGACAGAACTGGGGAAAAGTGACAGGGGAAGAAGAGGGGGAGGTGGGGTTAACAAAATCCAGAGAAGTCTAAGTTAATGCCATCTGGTTGGAGAGTGCCCTGATGAATTTGAGGTATTGCTCCACCAATTTTCAGGTGGACTCAGTCTGGCAGTGCATGAGACCATGGACAAACATGTCAGCAAGGGAATGGGATGGGAAATTGAAATCAAAAAATCAATGTCTTGAAGGCTTGTTGTGCAAAATGCTCGAGCAAAGTGTAGCCAGGTATATTTCCTTTCCCTAAGGCATTCCATAGATGTTGTTCTTAAATTTCTGGCTGCCTCTCTCTCTTTAAGGGAGGGTCTGATTTTGATGTGCTTCCTTCACAATAGAACTGAGATTCGTGAATCATGAACACCTTGGAATACAGACAAGAAGCGTTTCATGTTCTGTCCTGGCAACGATGGGCTCATGTCCTACCTCAAAAGCTTGACTGAAATTTAGCCTGGTACCTGAGGGCAGTACTGAAGGAGTGCAGCACTATTAGATATTTATATTAGATGAGACATTACTGTTCTCTCAGATGAGTGTAAAAGATTCCACAGCATTGTTGTGGCAGCAAGGTTAGTGTAGCAGTTCATGTAACGCTGTTACAGCGCCAATGACCCGTGTTTGAATCCAGCGCTGTCTGTAAGAAGTTTGTACATTCTCCTGTGTCTATGTGGGTTTCCTCAGGGTGCTCCGATTTCCTCCCACCCTTTAAAATGTACACAGGTTAATTGGGGTGTTTAGGCTGCATGGGCTCGTGGGCCATGTTGTATGTCTGAAATAAAATATTTCATATACAAAGGAAGCTCTCACAGGTGTCTGAACCAATACATATCTTTCAATAAGTATTATTTTAAAAGATTAATAAGTCAATGTCAAATTAATATTTGAGAGTGGTTGATGTCTGGAATGCTGGTGGAGGTTGGTACAAAAAGGTCATTCAAAAGACTCTTCGATAGGAGGATGTAAGAGAAATAGAGGATTATGGTGTGAAATGGGGAAGGATTTGATTATTGTGAAGTAGGTTTACCTAAGTTGACACAACACGTGTGGGCTGAAGGACCTGGACTGTGCCGTAATGTTCCAGGTAAGATAGATGAAAACACTGCCGAGGCTGCACATCTGAGATAAAAGAGAATGCTGGGGTGGGGATGGTGTGAAAATGTAAGTTGACATTAAAGGTCTTACATTAGAACTGATCAGTACTCCCAAAAACTGGAAAGACTGGCCATCTGAAATTGTTGAAATCCATTTGAAGTGATGTGGGCTCCAACATGGTGAAGTGAATCATGAGATGTTCCTAGAGTTTATGTTGAGCTTCACTGGAGCAGTGAAATAGGCCAAAGACAGGGAGGCCAGTGTGAGAATGAAACTCACGAAGAACAAGTGCAGATACTGTCATTAAAAACAGGAAATGCTGGAAACACTCTGCAGGTCGGTCAGCATCTGTGAACAGAGAAACAGTTAGTGTTTCAACCCAGAGTCCCTGCAACAGAACTGGATGGCAGGGTGGAGAATTAAAGGGATGGACCATTGGAATCTCCCAGAGATGTTCTACGAAACATTCGCCCATTCTTCGAGGTGGAGATCACCATGCCAAATATAATACATTAAGTTATAAGTGAATTGTAACTTCAAAATATTCATTGGTTCTGTGTCAATTTTCAATTTAAGATGAAAAAAGAAGAGATAAGTTAGAACATGTCAGCACAGTATAGGCCATTCGGCCCTCGATGTTGAACCGACCTATACATTCCTACCAAAAATAAAATAATAATAAAATATAAACCCTTCATACCCCATACCCTCTATTTTTCCTTCAACAATGAGGAGTCTCTTAAATGCCTCTAATGTTCCAGCCTCCACTACCATTGCCCCGGGAATGCATTTGAAGCACCCACAACTCACTGCATGAAAAACCTACCCCAAAACTCAAAATGCCATTGAAAGAAAAGTTGAAGCCAGCTTTGCTTAAATTTCAAGCAAAAGTACGCAACCTGCTGCTTTATTGATTGATCTTTAGCCTTTATTTTGGCAGATGTTGCTGGACAATAATACCGAGCTGCATACTGGTGCTAGAACTTTATATGTCCATGTCGCTTCACAAGCCAGGACAGCATTTTAGACTCAGATGCAGAAGGCTATCAATTCCCGAAAACATGACACCCTGAAGGACAACTCACACAGCAAGCCCTGATAGGCAACCATCTCCCGACAGAACTTTTCCCAACTAACTGCTGAGATGATCAAAGCCGCTTGGGGAAGAATATTTGTCCTGTGTTTTATTCACCAAACACATTGTGTTGGAACATTGAATTTCATGGCTGAAATTCTGATCTATTGACTCCAAAGGAACCTACTTTCTGGTGACATATAATAACAATCATGTTCTTTATCGTGAATGGGAGATCAAGAAAGGGAAAGAAAGAACAGAACAGAAATTTCAAACTCTTTTCTCCAATTCCCTGCTATGGTATTTGATCCACAATTCCATCCCTCTTTCTGACTGCATTACATCATTAACAATTTTGTGGACCTTCTTGACCATAGGCTGAGCTTCTGATGCCATGTTTTGTTTATTCTTTTGGATAGAGTGAGTTGCTTGCATTAGAGTCCCCCGAGTCCCACGCTGCTCGGAAGCTTCTACCCATGCTCCTGCACTGCAATCAGAGTCCAGGACCAGGCAGGCCTCGAACTCACACCCAATGTCAAGGGAACCACCTCCCAACAGGCCATTCCATGCATTACCTGATTCTTTCTCTCATCCAGCAGCCCAGACTTCCTTGTTCTGCAGTGCTACACTTGTCTACACAAAAAAGATTTAAAATATGTTTGATTATCACCCCTCTTCTTTGGATTTCTGTGCATTGTGGATTTGGTTCTGAGAAGTCTCTCTTTCTACATGATGTTTAACAGTATTTAACATTGAGAGGTAGTCATTGATATTCTCAGCCTGACACAAAACAGTCAAGACTAAATCAATTCATTGTTTTTATAGATACCAAAATTAAAATTTGATCAAAACCCACACCCACACACACACACACACATATTCTCTCTCTCTCTTTCTCTCTCTCTCTCTCTCTCTCTCTCCCTCTCTCTCTCCTCTCTCCTCTCTCTCTCTCTCTCTCTCTCTACCTAGATCATAGATAAAGATATGTATAGTAAAAACCCCTGTTATTGGGAATTCAAGTGATCAGCAGCTAAAG
Organism: Narcine bancroftii; assembly: GCF_036971445.1. Taxonomy (NCBI): domain Eukaryota; kingdom Metazoa; phylum Chordata; class Chondrichthyes; order Torpediniformes; family Narcinidae; genus Narcine; species Narcine bancroftii. The sequence continues at coordinate 117,379,850 of NC_091477.1, read as the reverse complement.
CAATGGGCAAAAAAATTGTGGAAAATAGATAGCCTAAAAAAAGACAGAAGTTCAAAATTGGTACGGCTTGCTGTTCATTCGCCAATCACACAGCATGCAATCGCAAGGAACCAGAAAATTATCTTACCTACCATCCCCATAGGTGTCAAATACCAGGGGTTGGGGTGGGTGGATGGGTGTGTGACTACATCTTGCCATACAATTGCCAGCTCAGAAGGACTAAATCTTTCTAGGCAGTGCAACCAAGACTCATGACAAACTGCACTGAAATATTGGCCAAGCTCTTTTTTTTTTCCTGAGTATAGTAGATAACAACTCCTGACAACAGGACAGGGATAAAAGAAAATCCAGAGGGTTGTTAGCTTGGCTTGCAACATCACGGGCACCAGTCTTCACTCCATCGAGGACATCTACATGAAGCAGTGTCTAAAGAAAGAAGTCTCTATCCTCAAAGATCTCCACCAGCCAGGCCACGACCTCTTCACACTTCTACCCTCAGGGTTAAAAAAAAAGTACAGGAGCGTGAAAATGAGCACCTCATCAGCCCAAGGACAGCTTCTTCCCCACTGACTTCAGATTCCTGAATGATCAATGAACCAAAGACACTGTCTCACTGCAACTTTATTTTTTGCGCTTTTAACATTTATTTTCTAAGGTGGTTTATATGAATGTTTGTACTGTGATGCTGCCCCAAAACACCAAATTTTGTGACATATTCATGACACTAAATTCTGATTCTGAGAGAAATACTTTGCTGTTCTGAACTGGTTGCTTTCATTAGTTGCAGAATTTAATGTTCCTCAGCAAAAAGTCTCCATAGAAAGGTTGTTCTTATGGAGAGATGGTAGTGTGAAGGTACTTGTGTTTCCCACAACTTGTGTGTGTATTCCCAGGGTAAGGGTGTGATAGTCCAGATCTATCACCAATGTATATAGTGTATATAGTTACAGTATCTAGACTGTGCTTACAGCGATTGGCTGAGAGCTAAGCCACGCCTACTGTTTGGGCCTTAAAGGGTTGTGTCCCTAGCCAGGTCGGATCATTCCGGACTGGTCGGCCACCTGTGAAGAGCTCCTGTCTTTTACTAATAAAAGCCTTGGTTTGGATCAATAAGTCTTTGGTTCTTTCGATGAGCTCTACAAAGGGGAAGCACCCAACTTTGCATTGTTGTACAATAAATGTTCTTTGTTCTCAGTTTTTGTCTCGAGCGAAATCTGTGAAGGTACTTCTGTTTCTCACAGTAGGAATACTTGAAATGCAATATGAAGGGAAAATTCTCAATAGTGAAAAACATTATGCCCTCTCTCTGATTTCAAATAAAATTGATCATCCATTATATTCGATCACTCATCATGAATACAGTCTCTTCAAAGCAAGCGTTGAGATCGATGTGTGGGTTGAACATTACTCTTACTTCCCTGACTGTGACTGTAGCATCTGGGCACAGAGCTTCAATTACTGGGCACTTCACTGAAAAGGACTGATAATTACGCCACCCCCCACCCCCCCGCCCTTCCCTCCTCCTGTGAACTGCTGTTCATCCTTTCAAGTTCAGCAATTAGATGTTTTAAAGTGCCTATTTTGTCTCTTGCGGAGCTCCACTCATTTCTCACTGATCCTCTAATATGATACCACGCGAACATCTGCATCTCAATGCGCCACGTAGGCATTGCCTGTGACTAATTAGTCATGTACACCTCTGGAATTTGGATTTGATTCTGGTTGAGAATTGTAAAATGAAAGTCTCAATCCTCTATTGCTGCTACCAATTGCAATGAATTGAAGCTCATTAATTTAACCTTATTGACACGCTCCCACAGAATGAATGACTTGTTAACCAGTAATGTCATAACAATAGAGCAACAATCAATTTTAGGAATAGACAATTTCACCCTATGACCTTGGGTTTCAGATGAGATGATAAACTGAGACAACAACAGCCCTTTTGGGAGAGCAGCAAAGATTACATCGGGGAGCAAATAATCCCCAATGCCCCGGCAATATGACTCTGTTTCGGGGGTGGGGGGGGGGGGGAAGGAAAAGAAAGAAATGAAAAAAAAACTGCAAAACTTTAAATTCTAAAGTTAAACCATAGCACGGAAAAAATACTGAGCAGATCAGCCCCATCTGTGGGAAGGGAATCGTGGTCAATGTTTCGGGTTGGAAATCCTACATTAGAACTTGGAAATCTGTGGGAGGAGAAAAGTATGAGGTCGGAGACCCTCTGTCAGAACTAGGAGTTTGTCCATCTCTCTTGCTCTGTTCGCCCACAGTTTACCCTCTTGTCTTTGATCTTCCCAGTTCTGATGAAGATTCTACGATCAAAATCGTTAACTTCGTTAACCCTAACATTCACTTTATTTCTCTTCCCATCAATGCGGCTGGACCTGCTGAGCATTTCCAGCATTTTTAATTTCCATAAAATTAATAGAATCATAGAATAATACAGCACAGAAACAGGCCCTTGGCCCTTTTGTCTGTGCTGAACTATTTTTCAACCATGTCCCACTGGCCTGAGCCCAGTCCTCATCCCTCTCATCCATGTACTTGTCCAAATTGTTCTTGTGTGTTAAAATTGAGCCCGCATTCATGACTTCAGTTGGCAGCTCATTTCACACTCCCACCCGTCTCTGTGTGAAGAATTCCCCTTAATGTCCCCCTTAAACGTTTCCCTTTCACTCTTAACCCATGTTCCCTGATTAGTATCTCACCTCACCTCAGTGGAAAAGCCTATATGCATTTATTCTATCTATACCCCTTCTCATTTTGTTTTTCTTTTCTTTGGCTTGGCTTCGCGGACGAAGATTTATGGAGGGGGTAAAAAGTCCACGTCAGCTGCAGGCTCGTTTGTGGCTGACCAGTCCGATGCGGGACAGGCAGACACGGTTGCAGCGGTTGCAGGGGAAAATTGGTGGGTTGGGGTTGGGTGTTGGGTTTTTCCTCCTCTGCCTTTTGTCAGTGAGGTGGGCTCTGCGGTCTTCTTCAAAGGAGGCTGCTGCCCGCCAAACTGTGAGGCGCCAAGATGCACGGTTTGAGGCGTTATCAGCCCACTGGCGGTGGTCAATGTGGCAGGCACCAAGAGATTTCTTTAGGCAGTCCTTGTACCTTTTCTTTGGTGCACCTCTGTCACGGTGGCCAGTGGAGAGCACGCCATATAATACGATCTTGGGAAGGCGATGGTCCTCCATTCTGGAGACGTGACCCATCCAGCGCAGCTGGATCTTCAGCAGCGTGGACTCGATGCTGTCGACCTCTGCCGTCTCGAGTACCTCGACGTTAGGGGTGTGAGCGCTCCAATGGATGTTGAGGATGGAGCGGAGACAACGCTGGTGGAAGCGTTCTAGGAGCCGTAGGTGGTGCCGGTAGAGGACCCATGATTCGGAGCCGAACAGGAGTGTGGGTATACCTTTATCAAATCTCCCTCATTCAGAATCAGAATTTATTGTCAGGAACACGTCATGAAATTCAGTGTTTTGCTTAGCATCATTAGTGCAAACATTCATATTATAACCATCTTACAACATTTCTATTTTTAAAAAGTGCACAAAAAGTAAGGCAGTGTCCTTGGTTCATGATTATTCAGGAATCTGATGGTGGAGGTGTGTGGTGCGCTGAGGTACCAGCAAGCAAGCACAAATTCAGGAAAGACTACAACAGGCTTTATTCCAGTAAAAGTCTGAAACACCAGTTAAATCCTTGGTGACTCCCCATGTGACTGGCTCAGGAGGGGCTGGCTCAGGTTTATATTCACCCCTTAGGTGGTCCACCCCTTAGGTGGTCTTCCTGCAGGTACAGAGATTGCCCCTGCAGTAGGCTGGAGGTCATATCACCACAAGGTGATAGCTGTCCTTGTGCCATTGTGCTCATCTTTAGGCTCCTGTACCTTTTCCTCAATGGTAGCAGAGTGAAGAGGGCGTGGCCTGGGAGGTGGGGTCCTTGAGGATAGAGGCTGCTTTTTTAAGACACCGCCTCATGTAGGTGTCCTCGATGGAGTGAAGTCTGGTGTCTGTCGCAGGCTGAGTTAACAACCATCTGGAGTTTATTCTTGTCCTGTGAGTTGGCACCTCCATACCAGGCAGAGTTAGCAACCAGTCAGAATCCTCTCCACCTGTAGAAGTTTACGAGAGTCTTCAGTGACATACCGAATCTCCTCAGACCCCTCATAAAATGTAGCTGCTGTCAAGCCTTCTTTGTGATTGCATCCACATGGAGGTTCCAGGACAGATCCTCATAGATGTTGACACCCAGGAATTTGAATTTCTTGACCCTCTCCTCTACTGAGCCCTCGATCAGGACTGAGTCGTGTTCCCCTGATGTCCTTCTGAAGTCCACAATCATCTCCTTTGTTTTGATAACATTGAGCATAAGGGTGTTGTCATTACACCATTCAACAAGCTGATCGATCTCCCTCCTGGACGCTTCCTCATTGCTGTTGGTGATTCTACCGACATCTGTGGAGTCATCGGCAAACTTGTAAACGGCATTGGAATTGTGTCTGGCCACACGGTCATGGGTGTACAATGAGTAGAGCAGTGGGCTAAGCACGCATCCTTGGGATGCGCGTGTGTTGATAATCAGTGAAAGGAGACATTATTTCCAATTCACACTGACTGAGGTCTTCTGATGAGAAAGTCAAGGATCCAGTTGCAGAGGTGGGTACAGAGGCCTAGAGTTTGTAGCTTCTTGACCAGCACTGAGGGAATAATGGTATTGAAGGCCAAACTGTTGTCAATGAAGAGCAGTCGTATGTATGAATTGGTGTTTTCGGGGTGATCCAGATGTGAATGGAGAGCCAGCGATATTGCATCTGCTGTGGAGCAATTGCGATGATGGCAAATTGCAATGGGTCCAGACCTTTGCTTAGGTAAGTGCGAATTCTGGCCATGACCAGCCTCTCAAAGCATTTCATCACAGTAGAAGTTAGTGCTACTGGGTGGTAGACATTGAGGCAGCTCCCACTACTCTTCTTGGGTACCGGGATGATTGATGCCCTTTTGAAGCAGGTGGGAACCTTTGACTGCAGCAATGAGAGGTTAAAAATGTCCATGAACATTCCAGCTCATTGGTGGGTGCAGATTTTCAGTACCATGCCAGGTACGCCATCAGGGCTTGACACCTTACCATGGTTCACCCTCTTGAATGATGTTCTGACGTCACCCTCGGAGACAGGTATCACAGGGTCCTCAGCCTGTTCAGGATTCTAGTAGGCACAGGTTGGTTCTTCTTTTCAAAGTGGGGATAGAAGGTGTCCAGTTCATTGGGTAATGAAGCATCACAGCCATCTATAGTATTCACCCTGGCTTTGTAGGTTGAAATGGCCTGCACTTCCTAACATAGCTGGCATGTCTCTTCTAAGCTCTAGGGAATAAAGTCCAAACCTATTTAACCTTTCCCTGTAACTCAGCTCTACATGTCCCAGCAATATCCATGTAAATTTTCTCTGCACTCTTTCAATCTCATTGATAACTTTCCTGTTGTGAGGTGACCAAAGCTTCACCCAATATTCCAAATTTGGTCTCACCAATGTCTTATACAACTGTTGATAAAAGGTCATTGTCATCTAGTCTTTACATGACTGAGGGTACTTGCATTGGTTGTTCAAAGCTTTTCCAATGACTGGGACATTCGAACTGGTAACACAAAACACAAATCCCTCTTTCTGTTGCAATGTCATGAACTGGATATGGAAACAGCTTAACAGGATGGCTAAGACAATGATCTGAGATTTGTTGAAGTTTTACAAAGCTGGCTGGTTCAAATTACAGGGGGAATAAAATTGTTTTACTTTCTCTGACGGATAAATCTTTTCAAATGAGTATAACATGCTTTCAACTTTAAGTTAATTCATTGACTGAACTTTCACTGCCTTCCAGGGAAGAAAATTTGAAACATTCACCAGCTTCTGTTTGAAAACATTTCTTCTCATCTCATTGCTTGTCCTTGGACATAGATCTACACCTTATGTATTTATAGTAGCAGCCCAGAAATCCAGACCACCCAAGAATCCAGACTTTTTGAAAACTCTCAAACTTTTTAAATTTAGCGGGTTTTTGTGTGCGTGCATGCAGGTGTAAGCGCCACATAGGCACGGCGGCAAAATGGGGCCACTTTATTTTTCTGTTCAACTGCTTGAGTTGATAAATGAAGCATTTGTTAATGAGGAAAATACCAACATCCATTTATTCCTCGTTAAATTTGAATTTTAAAAATGCAGCCCCAAAAATGCAGAACATCTAAGTATCCAGATGACCCATTCTCTGAGCAGACCGGATTTTCGGACTTCTACCGTACCCTGAAGAGTCCTGTGAATGAGATTTTTCTTATTTTTCTTAACTCTGCAGCACACTATCCCACTCTATTCATCTTCTCCTCTGATGGCATTAACACCGACCTCTGGTTTCAGTTAGCACCCTGTCCCCATCTTTCAATATCCCCATTCTACTTTCACTATGGGCTACTCATTTCCTGTCTCACTCTCTTTCCCTGTCCTTCTGTCTCCTTTCCTCCACCTCTTTTTCTCGAGAACAGTTTACATTTACTGATCAGTAGAAATTCTGCCTGGCCCGCAGGAAAAAGAATCTCAGAGTTGTATCTGATGTCATGTATGTCCTCGAATAAATCTGAACTTCAACAGTTGGCGCATTTTAAAAAGAAATTTTATAGTGACTGAGGCAGTATCTGTGAAAAGGGAAACCAAATTAATGTTTCAGGTTCAAAACCCATTGTCAGAAAAGGGAAATAGAAATTACAAAAACAAAAGTGGTGGGAAGAATGGTTGGAAAATAGACATATCTGTGATGAGGTGAGAACAAGTGGATAAATGAAGCAGTTCCCCTATGTCCTCATGTAAAAGTTGATCTCGTGTAAAACTTGACCCCCCCTATTTTTGGCCAAAAAATTGGGGATTTTCCATAAATCTCATTCAGCTCCTGAACACGAACTCTCACCTCAGCCCCTCACCCAGGGGAGCTCCTGACGCCTTGAGGAAGAAGGTCACCTACTGACATCTCCTCGTAGTTCCCGTGGAAGAAGCTGCTCGGGGTGCGCCCGCAGCCTCTATTACGGCTCGCTGTTATCGAGAAAGCGAAAATCCTTCCGGAAAAGCGAACACGTTTCTTCGTAAAAGCGAATTTACGTCGAGTGAGTATTTGTAAAACGGGGTAGACCTGTGTAGGTAAAAAATATAGCATAAATTTATATATTTCATTGAGGAGATCCAAGGTAGCAGGACAATAAATGCTTGGAAGATCTGAGGCGATCTTTTGGACACAACAGAGCTCTAACCAGAATGAAGGGATAAGGGGGGGGGGGGGGGGGGGCTATTGTGGAGGGAGCTCAACTAAAAACTGAGCAGCCCCCCCTCTTCATTTAGATGAGACGCATTTCATTTTGTAAGGACTCTCATGGCAATGAGCGCAGCTCTTTATTCTGGGTCACCGGTCCAATCCAATCGAAGGCAAACTGGCGTGGGGAGGAGGGAGGGAGGACTGAATCATATTACACAGGAGAGGTAATCCGAAGCCCTTTTGTGGATCGGAGGATTAGATCATTAACAGTGAACTCTGGTTCAAGATCCTTCCCAGCATGGGGCTGGCAGGCAGCACGGTCTAGTGCGAGGGGTTTGCAATGGCCAATGGACAGAAGAGAGGGATTTTCTGCGGAGGGGCTTTGCTGAGTTTCGCCTCCGCTTTGACCGCCCTGGTGGCTCTGGCCACGCAGTCCTGGGTGCAAGGCTCCCTGCTCTGCCAGACCGGCGTCCAGCTGGTCAATGCCTCCGGGCCAGAACTGGAGAAGTTCATCGGGACCATCCGATACGGCATCTTCCACGGGCAGAGGCTCCGACAATGCGGGCTGGGCGGTCGGACCTTCCGAATCACCTGTGAGTAGCTTCCCGGCTCCGTGCCCCCGGGGGAGGTGGGTTCCCGCTGACTCGGGCTGAGAGCGGAGCCCGTCCCGCAAACGTGCTCCGGGCGATGGTGTCTCGGGGGGAGTGCAATTCCTAACACCAGTTTAAATCTGGAACTTTTGTTTTCGTCAACATTAATTAGCCCCAAAGTTGAGGGTCTCGTTTTTGGAATATCTTTCACTAAACTGGATTTTATTGCCATCTGAATGTACAGGGGCACCCAAGTCGCAACTCACTTGCAGGACAAGTATTCACCTCCCCGAATAAATCAATGAAGCCAAGATATAAGTGATAGGCTCTATCAATAACCACAGAGCCATCGGCTTCAGGAAACACTAGGCTCTAATGAACACAAGACTTTGGCTAGCCCGAATCCAGGTCCAGGACTGGCCAGGGCAAAAGGGGGGGAGACTTATGGGGTGAGTCATCAGTGGACGGGCCAGCCTCATAGATACAGTAACTGGTAGGGGCTAGACAATGGAGGGAATCATATCAGTCTAAGAAGTTGCCCCTGTGACTTTTCTGAGTTTAAAAAAAATGTTAACATCTACCAGCTCATGAAACCCAATTCTACCCATGAATTGGAGACTGGAGCACCCATTGGAAACCACCCCCCCCCCCCCCCCCATAGGTCAGGTGGAAACCATACTCTTTGCTCAGTCAGCGCTGGAATCGAACCAAGGGCCCTGGTGCTAGTACAAGTTAAGAGGTTGAAATGCACAATCAAAGTTAAATGTTTCAGTGAAGAGTATGAATCAGAAACGTTGGCCGCCCTTGGATTCCGTCTGACCTGTTGCCCCGCCAGCTTCTCTTTGTTCGTTCAGGATGGCAGCATCGCCAATTGCATGAGTTTCCCTGAATTAAAATATCATCTTAATACTATGTGTTGTGCAGGTTTGAACATGAGCTGCCCAATTCCTGTGTATTGAGGGCTGAAATTCATGGCGAGAATGTGAAAAATGATTGGAGGGTTACAATTTCAATCCAAGTTAAGGAATGGGAAAGAGATTTGGGAGAGGGGTCCAAATTCACCTCTGTGAAGCCCATTCTTACAGTGTCTCCATCTTTAACTTCCCTTCCCTCCTCAGTTTGTCTTTTCACCGGTGAAGGAATGCCACACTTTACTTCAGGTGTGGTGGTTCTCAACCTTTTTTCTTTCCACTCACATACTGCTTTAAGAATTCCCTATGTCATCAGTGCTCTGTGACTAGTAAGGGATTGCTTAAGTTGGTGTGGGTAGAAAGAAAAAGTTTTGAAAACCACTGTTTTAATTGTACCTAATTGACTTGTTATGTGCACGGTTTCATAACTCCAAAGGAAATGGGCCAATAACCATTTTTCTCAAGCAAACTATTTCAGTAACAATTGGGTCTCGAGCAGTAATTCTCAACCTTCCCTTCCCGCTCACATCCCACCTTAATCAATCCCTGACTAATCACAGAGCACTGATGGCATAGGGATTACTTAAAGTGGGATGTGAGTGGAAAGTGGGAAGTGAGTGGGCTTGTATGAGATGCGAAGTTTTTCAAACAGTATGGATGAGGTCAACAGGGTGGTGGTGATGAAAGTAGGAGGGCTTTACTGACCACTAACCTTGATTCTGATGTAGGCTAGGCGTTGCACCCCTAGCTCACTAATCACGACATGCAATGACGCACGTTGTCCCCATCACACGTCGGTGTTGATTCACCAGCCCATCCTCGTGCTCCTTCTCGGCCAGACTGGCACCACGGCACTGATTTGGAAGCTGTTTGTGGACAAGTGCCTTCAAAGGATTTGGAGAAAACCTGCACAAAGCCATGATCCATCTGTCAGAGAGTAAAGGCTGAGAGAAGTCAGGAACTGAGTTCAGATGTGGATTCTCACCATCATGAGTGTGTGTTTTTCACTTCTGTTTTTACTTGGCATTTATAGACATCATGGTGAACCAAATGGCCTGCTTTTGTGCTGTATGATTAAATAAATATTTCTCTAAAATTTTGTGCAGAACTATGTTCAAAAATATGTTTGCCAATTGCAATTCCTTTCTGCGAAGCAAGTCCTAATAGACTAATTTTTTTAAATAAATCTCATTGAGAGCTGTTATATAACATCATTAAAAGAATAATTGCAAGAGAGTGGTTAAGAGAGCAGAATTTTTTTTTTAGAAATTGAAGCTATCAAATTGGCTTTTGAATTGCATTGAACATGTCAAGTGCTCATGGATCATTAAAATTCATCTCATCATCGTGTGAACCAAGACCTGATATTCACATTTCAGATTTATTCTCCGAGAACATGCATGACATCACATACAATCCTGAGATTCTTTTTCCTGTAGGTGAGGCAGAATTACTACTGATTGGTAGTGCCAAAAAATATATATAACCTACAGAAACAAACGAAGAAATGTCAATGAACTGTGCAATACAGAGAGAGAGAAAAATATCAAGGAAATGCAAAAGTAAGAGTCCTTAAACAAGTTCCTGGGTTCCTGGTTGTGTTTATTGTTGAGGAGTCTGATGGTGGAGGGGGAGCAGCTGTTCCTAAACCTGGTGGTGTTAGTCTTGTGACACCTAGACCTCTTTCCTGATGGCAGCAGTGAGAATAGAGTGTGTGCTAGATGGTGTGGATCCTTGATGATCACTGCTGCTCTCCGACAGCAGCGTTCCCTGTAGATGTTCTCGATAGTGAGGAGGGTTTTGCCTGTGATGTCCTGGGCTGTGTCCATTACCTTTTGCAGGGCTTTATGCTCAGGGGTACTGGCGTCCCCATACCAGATTGCATAATCAAATTAGCATAATTTTACATTTAAATTTATAATTTAAAATTTAGACATACAGCACCTTCGGCCCATAAGCCCATGCCGCCCAATTACACTCAATTGACTCACTACCCCCGGTATATTTTGAAGAGTGAGAGGAAACTGGAGCCCCCAGGGAAAACCCACACAGACACTGGGAGAATGTACAAAGTGTGGGATTCGAACCACAGTCCCAATCCCTAGTACTGCAACAGCTAACCGCGATACTAACCGTTATGTTTGTTTCGACGTGGTCTTCCATATCCACAGTACTGAAGTTTCACATTATGTATAAAAAATTTCAACTTTAAAATGACTATTCCTTAATGTATCCACGTGAATTCAGAAGTAGAAAATCCAAGATTATTGTTTTAACGCCAGTTCCTTTGACTGTCATTGTAAACTGGAATCCAGGATGGGCAGTAAATTCTGAATGTCCAGTATTATCCACAGTTTAGTTTGCTAATGTATCAGAGCTCAGGTTATCAGCTGTTAAAATGGATAACAGCAATGCAAAACTTGTTTATAGGCCTTAGAGTTGTACAGCATAGAAATGAGTCCTTCAACCCATATTGACCATCTAGTTATCCCTGTTATTTTGCTTGGAAACTGATGGATTATAAGACCATAAGATATTGAAGAAGTAGGTCATTCAGCCTATCGAACCTGATCCATTCTCCATCGTAAGCTGATTCATTCTCCTATTTGGCCCCACACCCTCACCTTCTCCCTATAACCCTTGACACCCTGACTATTCAGCTACCCATCAATTTCTGTCTTAAATATATACCCAGTGACTTGGCCTTCACAGTTATCTTGGTAGCAAATTGCAGAGGTTCATCGATCTCTGGCTAAAGAAATTCCTCTGCATCTCTGTTTTAAATGGGTGCCCTTCAATCATCTTTTCCGAGACTTTCCACCATGGGCAACGACTTGGCCACATCTACTCTGCCATGCCTTTCAACATTTGAAACATTTCTATGAGACCCTGCCCTCCCCCCCCCATTCTTCTGAAATCGAAGGAGTCCAGTCCACGAGCAGTCAAATGTTTCTTATCTGCTAATCACTTCATTCTAGGAATCATTCTTGTGAGTCTTCTCTGAACTCTCTCCAACGCCAGCACATTATTTCTTAAATAAGGAGCAAAACCTGTACCCGGGACTTCAAGTGAGACCTCACCAGTGCCTTATAAAGCATCAATATCATATCCCTGCTCTTGATTCTTATCCATCTAGATACAAATGCCAACAATTTCATTCACCTCCTTCACCACCAACTCGACCTGGAGGTTGGGCATCCTGCACGAGGACGCCCAAGTCCCGTTGCACCTCCGAATTTTGAATTTTCTCCCCATCCATATAATGGTCTGCCCTTTTATTCCTTACACCAAAGTGCATGACCATACACTTTACAGCCTTTATGCACTAACGATCTAGGAATATGCTCCTCCTTTACTAGCAATAGTTATGAAAGATGTTTTTCTTCGTGAAAAGATCTACGCCAGTTTCGGTGCCGGCTTATGTCTATTTCGTATTGCCCTCTTTGAACAAAAATATTTTTGTTTACCTTATCATGGCTTAAATTTTGTTATGCATAGTTTCCAATTAGCATGCCTGTTTCTTACCTGGTTGAGAAGGTTTGATGTTGTAGATTGTCGTATCATCTCCTCACTTGTCAAGAAGGCGCAACAGTGACTGCACTTCCTGAGAAGACTGAAGCGGCCAAGGTTACTTCCCACCATTATGTCAACCTTCTACAGGAGCTCTATCGAGAGCTTCCTGGCCGGCTGCATCACAGTGTGGTACGGTTGCTGCAGAGAAATGGGTCGGAGGTCAATCCACAGGACCATAAAGGCGGCAGAGGGATCACAGGTGTCTCCCTTCCTCCCCCCCCCCCCCACCCCATTGCGCGACATGATCTATCGGGATCGCTGTCTGAAGAGGGTGCGCAGGATCATTGATGACCCCTTCCACCCCACCCCAACTGCTCCCATTTGGAAAGAAATCTAGGAGTATCAGAACCAACACCACCAGACTGAGGAACAGCTTCTTCCCACGGGCAGTGAGAATTCTGAACGACCAAAGAGACTGTACACATTTACCATTCGAGACTCCCATATGTAAAAAACAATGCTTATTTATTTATTTGTATAGATGAAATACTTGTCCTGTATGTTATGTCTGGTTGTGTGTCTGCTTGTTTTGCACTGAGGACCAGAGAAGGCTGATTCGTCAGGTTGTACTTGTGCAGTCAGATGACAATAAACTTGACTTGATCAAAGGAAAGTCATTTTAAAATGTACAGACTTGCATTTATAAATAGTCTTTCACTTTGGGCTGGATTATGTTTTCCAGACCCATCGTTCCCATTTTCCCATTCCCAACTCCACCAAGATGCAGGTTAATGATAATGGCTCTACAGGTCCAATTGTTCTGGAGGACCAGCTTCTGTGACCATTCTGTAATAGGGAACAGATGATGAGCAAGAAGATCCTCAGGCTCAGTCCCTGATGCCTTTCCGACAGTGCGCTGCTGTTAAAGGTCTTTGAATGGCTGTGGAATTTAAATTCCAATTAATAAAGTGGAGTTTTAAGATAATGGTCACAGACATCTGGGTCGTTGCGGAAATCTATCTCGTTCACAGATGTCCTTCGGGGCAGAGATCTGCTGGGCTTTCCTGGTCTGGCCGAAATATGATTCCAGATGAGGCTGAGTCTTCAATGTCCTCTGCAAGCTACTTCATGCAAGGGCAATAAATTCTACACTTGCCGGAGATGTCTGAAATCCCCCCACCCCAAAAAAAAAACGAGCAAATGAGTAGATAAATCACTTTTGTACTTTTTCAAAGAATTACAATGAAACATTAAGTAATCAGCCAGGAGAACGGACGTGGATTAGAGTCTAATTCTACACATCTCTCCATACCTTCCTGTTGGAGTAGGCATTGATCTTCCCATGTTTCCTATTGGTTTGATAGGATAGCAAATTGGATCAGCAATGTCCACAATACTCATCAATCCATTTGTAGCCATATATAAGGCTTCTTTCTTTTTCTATTTCAAATATTTTCATTGAGTTTAACAACCCTTTACACAAGGTAAACTAATAATAACGTAAATCAAATCATATCATAGACATATCACACATCAATTGTAAATTAGAAGCAAAACTAGAATTATTGCATTAACTTATTTCATTCGGGACATTAAATTCTATAATTATAATAGTTAAACAATTAAATCGTAACTTGTATTTATGTCCAAATCAGAATTATATAAATAATACAAAGTATTTTACAAGATATCTTATCTTCTCTATTTTGATCAGCTTCTTCCTTCGCTTTACTTGGTTCAAATTCTGCGCCCGCAAGAAAAATAAATCTCAGGGTTGTGTGTGATGTCGTGTATGCATTCTGACGACAAATCTGAAATTAAATCCTGCAGGAGAGCACATTGTTCCTTTGCAAAGCATTAAAATATGTTGCGGTTATTGTCTCAATGAAAGCTAGTTTTGATACAAACGATCAGTTTCATAAGATGAAAAGTTTCAACAGTGAACAGCGCTTCAAATATCAATCCAATAAGTTTATATATAGTTCCATTGACTTTCAGTGGAAGGGTTGAGGGATTGTAAAGGATAGGAAGATCACAATCTTTATTTGGCCTGTAATCTATACATGTTCTCCATTTGTCTATGGTTGTTCATTGTTTGATTCTCACTATATATTACCCTTGAAAACAAAATGGTAGCCCTGCCAGAGCTGCTGTAACAATAACGTCGGACCCACAGAGAACAGGATTGGAAAATCGCCCTCTCCTGCAGGTCCAACTGCCATCAGTTCTGTACAGGTTTTAAACACCCTGTTAAAGGTGCTGACGGCGGTTTATTTTAAAATCCTGCAGTCACGGGATCTGGGCCCAAGATGGCCCAGATCACCCTGTGATCTCAGCGGCCATGAGGGGTTGCAGACTCCAGGGAAGTCGTGGGCTGGTGTAAGGCACAGGGAGACCACTCACCATTTGAGAAGGAGAAGCAGAGGAGGTGACCCACTGGACCGTGACCATCTCTGAGGCTGAAGGAAACACAGCTGGCGAGGCTGTTGGTGACTCGAGGCGAGGAACCGACACAGGCCGCGGGCTGTTTGCGACTGGTCAAAGGACTCGCAGCAGGCTGTGGACCAGGGGTGCAGTGCTAATTTTTTAGGTCCAGAGCTCTCCAAAAACGGAGATAAGAAGGTGCCGGATCCGCCCCATGAGGTGCCGGAGCGGCGCTCCGGTGAGCTCTGGCTGCATGCTGCATACTGCTGGAGACCAGCTGAAGGAGTATCGGGACCGAGATGTGAGAAGATGGTGAGGCTGCTGGGTGTGATAGTACAGATTCTATCACCAATGTGTCTATGTACATAGGTACAGATGGTCGTGTAGGATGACTGTGATTGGCTGAGAGTGTAGCACCACCTACTGGCAGGTCTTAAAGGATTGCTCCTAGCCAGACCAGGTCATTCTGGACTGGTCGGCCTACTTGTGATATGCTCCAGTCTTTTAGTTAATAAAAGCCTTGCCACCTACTGGCAGGTCTTAAAGGATTGCTCCTAGCCAGACCAGGTCATTCTGGACTGGTCGGCCTACTTGTGATATGCTCCAGTCTTTTAGTTAATAAAAGCCTTGGTTTAGATCAACAAGTCTTTGGTTCTTTCGACGCGCATCACACTGGAGTCTTGCTGATCGTGTCAGAAACTTACATCTGGAACTCAGGATGCCAATATTTTGAAATGAAGGCCATGTGGCTTCAGAGGCTGTGGGAGCCCGGGAGGTGAATCCATGGGATGCTCTCTTCTGCTTTTCTTTCTCTGGCTGTACTGGGATCTGGGCATTTTTCTGCTGTAAGCGAATCTTTAGGCACTTATACACAGCAGAAAATTTCCGACGACAGTGTAAAAACGTCGAGACGGAATTTTTCATGCAAATTCCATCCCGTAATTGTTCCACTGGGACCCCTGCACATTTTTACGGAGGGGTTGCTGTGTAAATTGACCGCGGGCATTCCGTAAGAATCAGGCCTAATGAATACGACGTTCGCCCTCCGACAAACTCCGCAACACAGGAAGGCTGTGTAAAAGTGCCTTAAAGGTTCCCCTGTGTAAACGACGACATCGGGGCACACTGGAGGCAAGTATGCTAATTTTTTTATAGAATAATTCCACTGTTTCAGTGTAAAATAAGGAAATTTCATGTAATGTGACATTTTCTGTTTTATTACATAACAATAAAATAATATTGAATCTTGAAGCTAGAAACAAATTTCGGATGAAGTTTTTTAAGAGGGAAAAAAGTATATCCAGCTGTAGATGAGCAAAGATTCAATAAACCCACCCTCCTTTAACATTCATACTGTGTTCATCCACAACCCAGTGCCTCACCATCTGCATAATGGCCTTTGAGACTGACATGGCTTATGAATAAGCTTGAGTTCATTAAAATAATTAATAAGTAAGTTTATATTTTTGACAAGCTGCTCAGTGACACTGTACAAACAAATGAAGTTGTAACATTGCACAAAGCACTATTTATAATGGCCATCCCATTATAAGGGGGGGTGGGGGTGGGGAAGCTGTTTTAAAAAGAAAGACCTGGATTTACATTTAACCTTTTCACATCCCACAACCCTTTACATCCAGTGAACCTTGAGGTGGAGTCGCTGCATTAATCTCGGTGTTGAACTGGGCGATTTAGTCACAGAAACTTCCAGATACACTCTCGCAACAATAGGCACTTTTACACAGCCGCGTAAATTTTCTGCTCCGTTGGCAGTGTAAAAATGTCCTGATGGAATTTATTTGCACCCCGTAATTTTTCCACCAAGACCCCCTACACCTTTTTACGGAGCGGCTGCAGTGGAAATTGACCGTAGGCACTCCGAAAGAAACAGGGCTAATGAATACGACGTTCCCCCTCCAACAAACTCCGCAACACAGGAAGGCAACATAAAAGCTCTGTGTAAACGACCATTTCGGAGGTAAATATGGCAATTTTTTTTTACAGAATTTTTCCTTTATTTCTGTGTAAAAATCATTAATGACTGCATAGTCGGCAAGAGTCATTCAAAAGCAAAGCAGAGCTGATGCTTGAAATCTGAAATTCAAAAGATAACATTGAAAATATCAAGTAAGATGTACAGAAAGAAACAGTATTAATGTGGCCTCAGTGGAAAAGTCATCGTCCTGAACCTTTAACTATTTTGTTCTCCAAAGATGCTGTCTGACCGGTGGAGAATTTCCAACAGGCTTTATCAGTTTCCCTGATGTTGCTGGAGGAATGAGTACCATGCAGGATGCTGGGGAGAGCTTTTTCATCCATCTCAAAGCGCTGTCTGAAAAATGGCTCTTCTGATACAACAGAATTCCCTTATTCAGAGAAAGAATTGCTGGAGGTCGGACATGGATTGAAAGGTGGCATGGTTAGCGTAGGTGGCACGGTTAGCGAAGAGGGTGGTGCATTTAATGCAATGCTGTTACAGCACCAGCGATCGGGATGGGGGTTCAAATCCCACGCTGTCTGTACACCTTCTCCCTGTGTCTCCTCTGGTTGCTCCAGATTCCTCCCACATTTCAAAATATACTGGCCGTTGTTAGTTAATTGAGTGTAATTGGGTGGGCACGGGCTCGTCTAAATTTTTAAAATTTTAAATATACAGCAGCATTTGTAGACTCATGATTTCTATCCTCAGACACTGTCTGACGTGCTGAGGAATTCCTCAGCAATACTTCTTCTGCTCAAGATTCCAACTTCTGCAGCTTTTGTGTTTCTCAAGAACTCCCTGATTATTGCAGAAACCGCTCAATAAGATGGATAACAACAATTCTAAAGTACCTTCATGTTCTGTTTGAAAAAAAAATCGAGCAACTCTACAAAGAGTTAGAGGCTAATATTCTTTGACCCAAGGTGTGTGGGTTGTGCTGGAGTTGGACACAATTCTATATCTTAACTGAAACCAATTGAGGAACATTTGAGAACATATTTGATGTTTATATCTCCCATTTTGCAAATTGCCGAGAGTTTAAATTAATCCCTTCCTGTGCTTTTGTTTACAAAGTGGGACAAACCCAGATTGTAATGTTCAATAAAAGAGGCAGAGATGACACAAAAACATAGTCATGAAATTAATGGATTTAATTACTGCTAATAATCATTTCATTTAGGAAAAAAACATCCCTAAATTCTACTGCACATAAAGGGGTTAATTTAAATTCTGGGCAATATACAAAATGGGAGATGCCAAACATCAAATATTCACCCAATGGATGAACATCGGAGAGACTGGCCGCAGACTGGGAGATCGCTTCGCTGAGCACCTTCACTCTGTCCGTACCAGCGACCGAGACCTCCCGGTGGCCAACCATTTCAGTTCTGTGTCACATTCCTATATTTGCATGTCTGTCCATGGCCTCGTGTACTCTCCCATCAAGACCACCCATAAATTGGAGGAACAACACCCAATTTTTCCCTTCCCTCTGTCAGCTCTCCACCCCCTCCCCTCTCTATTCACCTAGCCATCCCCCCCACCCCTTGTTTGCTGCTGTCCCCTCCCTCCTTTCTCCACTTATTACCTCCTGCCTTTGCTACCAGGCCTCTTTTATTTGGATGCCTGCCGATATTTTTCCATACCTTGATGAGGAGGTCAAACCCGAAACATCGGTTCTGCATTTTTATCTTTCCTTTATAAAGGACACTGTTTGACCTGCTGAGATTCTCCACCATTGAGTTTTTACTTCAACCATGGTGTTTTACTTCATTCGTCCATTGGTTTCAGTTAAGGGATAAAATTAATCAAACAGCTGCTACGAAAAAAGTATGACCAAGGCCCTCCGCTGGCCAAATATTTCCTCCCATCTTCACCAAAGGTTATGCAATACTTCAGAGAACATTTACAATTTTATTTAAATTTTTACTTACTGTATTTTTTTTAATCTATTTCTTTTTTTTTTCCTTTTTTCCTTTGCTGGTTGCTTGCATTCCAGATAACAAGGGTTTTACTGCACTTAGGAATTGTTGAGAAGACAAGCTGTTTCTGTCTAGCGAAAAGCAAACTGCAAGGGGAAACCACGTCCATGGAGCAAAATGGACAATCGCCATTTCGGGCACAGACCCTCCCTCAGGGCTGAGAAAGCAGGAAGAAGGTGAGCAGTATTAAAGAGAGGGGGAGGAGTCGGCAGGTGATGGAGGGGAGGCTGATGGACAGATGGAGCCAAATGGGGTGGAGTTGGGAGATAGTGATAGGTGGAAGGGGAAAAAGGTGGGGTAAGGCATATATTGCGGGGGGAGGTGTTGAAGGGTGGAGCCAATTGTTGCTGGATAGAGATCGGTGGAACCATGGGAGGGAGGGATCATGAGCTGATGGGAATAGTAGGGGAGGGAGCTGTGATAGTTTTGGGTTTGCAGGATAACCAGAATACGATACCTCCCTGAGTGAAGGCAAGAGTAGACACCACGGACCAAGTAAACATAGTGAGTATAGACAGGTTCTCAATGGATAACATGGTGAATGGCCTGTTACTGTGCTGCATGACCATGCAGACAACATGATGGGGTTTGTGCCTGTAATCTCACAACCAGCGATTCGTGATCTTTGTTTGGCTCATGAAGGAATCAATGAATTGAAATGGGCTGCTTTACTCAGTGAGCCAGTGGAAATGGGAGAAATTCAGCTGTCAGCATTAATGCGAGGCAAGGAACCAGCGTACAAGGCCAGTGGATTCCTCCTCCATCAAAAATTAACACTAGGGGGATTAATTCACCAGGCAAGAACAAAAAAGAATAAAAATCTACCAGACTGAGACCACCCGCAAATGAGAGGAACAACACCTCTTATTCAGTCGGATGGAATTAACATCCGTTTCAGTTAGCTCTCCCCCACCCCACACCTGCCCCCCATCTTCCCCTATCTCTCTCTCTCTCTCTCCCTTTTTCACTCTGTACCTTGTCACAGAGCTAAAAACAATCTCCCCCCCCATTCCCAATCAATTCTCACCTTTCCTCTCATCATATCCAATCAACACCTTTCGTCAGTTGATCTGTACTCCCCTGCCCAATCTTCCCTTTTAATACAGGCACCAGTCTGCTTTTTGCTCATACCATGAGGAAAGGCTCAGGCGTGAAATGTCAGTGTCCACCTCCTGTGGACACCTGCGAGACCTGGCGAGTTTCTCAGCATTTCCGTGTTTACTAAGAATAAAATGGGCAAGCTAATATGTACACTCTATGCTTTCACTTTAAATAGAACCATGTGTCATGGTTAATTGACAGCTGATTGTAAATGCTACCATTCTGGGTCACTGGTTCATCTTGAAAGGGCACCTGCTACCAAGGAGAAGGCTGCAATTATCTTTAAACACGTTCGAGATTTGCAGAGAGGGAATGAGTTAAGGGCATCCAATGACATTCAGTAGGCGATTGGATTGATATTTATCATTCGTATCCTTAACAATTTGTCAGATATTATTGCTGTTTTACAAGCATGGAGAGACTGTGAGTTCCACAATTATATAACTTAAATTCAGACATACAGGCCCTTCCAGCCATGAGCTGGTGCTGTCCTAGTACCCAATTAACCTACAACCCCCATGCATTTTGAAGGGTGGGAGGAAACCAGAACACCCGAAGGAAACCCACACAGTAATGGGGAAAATGTACAAACTCTTTACAGACAGTGCAGGATTTGAACTGGCTCTGTAATAGCATTGGTCTAACCACTATCTTCCTGCAAGTTGCGCTAGATGCACAGAAACCTAAGGTAATAATTATATGCATGCATTTAAATTGACGGGGTGTGTTTTAAAGAAGATACATTTATTTTTTTTTACCCAATTACACCCAATTGACCTACAACCCCCTGTAAGTTTTGAAGGGGGGAGGAAACCAGAGCTCCTGGAGAAAACCCACGCAGACATGGGGAGAAGGTACAAACTCCTTGCAGACAACGCAGGATTTGAAACCCAGTCCTGTAACAGCGTTGCGCTAACCGCTACGTTAACTGTGCTGCCCTGTGGAGGGGGGGGGATTTTTTTTCCCCAACAGAGTGGTGGGTGCCTGGAATGGGCTCCTGGGGATGGTGGTGACAGCATATACAATAATAGTATTGGAGAGACTTCGAGATAGATGTATGAATATGCAGGGAGGGGATAATTTACAGGCAGATGAGATTTAATTTGGCGTCCTGTTTGGTGCAGACATCATGAGCCAAAGGCCCTGTTCCTGTGCTGTAAAGTTTCGCCTTTTTAGTGAGAAATCATTCAGAAATGCCTTGGTGTGATTCGCTCACTGAGCAGAGTTTGGGGGGTGCCTGTGTCCAAACTAGGCAGAGAGACAATGACCTAAATGAACTGGTTCGCGCCTGCTGTCTGAGCCTGCTATTTAGTTGTTCCTCACCAAGATTACCATGTCTCTGATACAGTGGGGCGGTTGCATCCAGCAAGGTGGCGATGACTGGTGGTCAGGTGGCTAATCCTGAGGTCAAGTTCCAGAACACTGAGATGGTCTAGTGGTAACTTCTTGTTGACAATGAGCAGTCAACAATCCCTTTCTTCCTCCACACTGTTAAGAATCCTTCCATGCACCATATACTCTGCCTTCAATTTTGACCAACCAAAGTGCATCACTTCACACTTCTCAGGGATAGTCATCGTGGCTTTGTGCCTCATGTGCCTAAATGAGTTTTTCCGAGGAGGTGACAAAATAAATTGATGAACGTAAGCAGTAGATGTGGTGCATATGGATTTTTAATCAGGGGTTTGAGAAGGTTCCCCACTCACAAATCACTTCACACTTATCTGGATTGAACTCCATCTGCCACTTCTCCAACTCTGCATCCTGGCTACATCCTGTTGGAACCTAGGACATTCTCCTACACTATCCACAACATCTCCAACCTTTGTGTCAGCTGCAAACATACTGATCCGTCCCTCCACCTCTTTGTCTGTCCTTTATAAAAATCATAAAGAGCAGGGGTCCCAGAGCAGATCCCTGTGGTGGTCCACCAGTCACCAATCTCCAGACAGAATATATTCCATCTACTACTACCTTCTGCTTTCGGCAGGAAAGCTGATCCAAATCAAAGCAGCCAAGGTTGCTATGCCTCATGACTTTGTGAATGAGCATACAATGGGGAACTTGTCAGACACCTGATTAAAAACCCAAATGTACCCCATCCACTGCTTACCTTCAGTAATTCATTTTGTTACCTCCTTGGCTTGTGAGGCACAGTCTTCCCCTCACAAAGCCGTGCTGACTATCCCTGAGGAGGCCTCGTTATTTTAATAGCTCATAAATCCTTGCCATTCTCCAATCCTTCAGTACCTCTACTGAGACCAGGGAAGATGCAAAGATCACTGCAAATGCCCCAGCAATTTGGGGTACATTGTGTCTGCATCTGGGGACCTATCTATCCAAATATTGTTAAGAAGATCTAGCATTTCCACTTTCTTAACATCAACGTGCTCCGCAGTCCCAGACGTCTCATTCACCAAGCTCCCTCTCCCTAGTGAACACTGAAGCCAAGTATTCATTTATGACATCCACTACTAGTAAATATTAAGGATGGAAAATCTCAGGAAGAACACGTGCGCATGTGATGAGTTTTGACTTTGAGTCAATTGGGTCCAGAGCAGTGATTCTCAACCTTCCCTTCTCACCCACATATCACCTTAAGCAATCCCTTACTAATCACAGAGCATGGATGGCATAAGGATTACTTAAAAGTCTATCTGTTGCTACTTTACATTTCTTTCTTACTGCTCTCAATCCTGCCACTTTTATTTTCATCTCTCCCTCTCCTTTATACCTGATGCCATCTGACGAGAAGCATAGAGGCTGGTCCTTGTTTAGTTTGTGGTGGAAATATTTGCCTGATCTAAACACCACTGAAACGACATTTGGTGAATCCGAACCAGATTACCCACCTGTCTTGCAGAGAAGCCTCATTTCTCCTTTTCCACATATTGACTATTCCCTCCCTGTTGAAACCACTAGATACTTCCCTTGTTCTAATATATCCTAATTTCAAAGTATCATCTTCCAAAAGCATGAGCTACGATATTCTGAATTTCGATCTCTTTAATTCAATACATTCAACTCCAATCCAAACCACTGGCGACCCGAGCTCCAGATCCAAACTTCCGACGTCGTCAAGTTCCAACTTATCACAGCAGAAGCCTCATCATTCTTTACAATGGGATTATTGCAGGTCCATTGACATTCCTTGACACGCTGTCATATTGGTATCATGGTATTATCTCAACTCCATTTAAATAGCCGGTCCCAGGAACTGGAGTTAGGATGTTAAATTCCTGTATACAATTGTTCGCCCATCCCCCTCCCCTCCCCCCACTTTACCTCCCTCATTCCCTTCTCCCTGCCAAATTGAATGCATTACCAATTGTAAATATGATTTGAACTAAATAAAAGCACACAGTAAATGCTGGCGGAACTCAGCAGGTTTTGCAGCATCCACGGGGGGTGGGGGGGGGGGGTGGTAAAGATGTATTACCAATGTTTCGGGCCTGAGCCCTTCTTCAGGTTGCATGATTTGAACAAACAACTCCAGCAGCGAAGCCAAGCAGTTTATTTGAGGTTATAGTTTATTGTTTTGGACTATGCTCATTCAGAGGACATGAAGAAGCCTGATTCAGCCTGACAGATGCTCTGCAGAAGAGAGATATCCGTGTGGTGCAGGGGAACGAACTGTGAGCCTGCTATGTGATGGCTGTAAATTGAAGTAAATTGCTTCATCTGTTTAATACCATCTCTCATTGTGCTGTGGCTCATCAGTGATCTTTGTATAAAGTTATGCAAATTAGGCCCTTTCATGCAGTGAAAAAGTCCGACTGTAAAAGCAGAGATTCTCCGTCCTTACGTCGGGAGACTTGCCTCTATGAACGCTCCATGGCCAACTCCAAGGCGCTGACTGCAATCCCTCTCGGGGAAGGGTCATCGGAGGAGTGCTACGCTCCACCGCCTCACGTGAATGTACAGCTGCTGCAAGCGTCTGGCTTGGGGCGGGTGATGACGCCGTCAACCCGCGACCCATCTCTCTTTTCTCTCCCGTCCACTCTTCCCTCTCCCTCTGTGACCCATTCAGGGCAGGGATGGGAGCCCGTCAGGTCAGGGAGCCCGTCAGGGCAGGAGAAGCCAGCGAGAGGCCGACAGGGATGGGGCCGTCAAGGTGGGGGGGAGCTGTTAGGGTGGGGGTGGCCAACAGGGATCGTCAGGGCAAGGGATGCCGGCTGGAGCCGTCAGGGGGCAGCCGGTGCGGGCTGTGACAGCCCCACCGGCCACTCTGGCACGTCATCAGGCTGCTTTGGCCTTTAGCGGCCGCACGTCCGAAACTCAAAACGCGGCAGGGCAATGGCCATCTTCCCGACCCACAATCCCTCACGCAGCTGGTACTGTTCTGGGAAACACAGAACAGTTCCAGCAGCATGGGGATTATGGGTCGGAAAGACGGCCGTTACTCTGCCGTGTACTTATGACAGGTGGAGCTACAGCTCCATCGGCTCTGGAGGGCACTAGAGGCACCGCTCAACACAAACATGAGGCAGGAGCAGCCTTTTAGGGCTGTTCCGTGAAAGTTAATTTTATGTTTTCCCTCAGTGCTTACATCCGGCCCCCAGGCAGAGGCCTGGCATGAAAGGGGCACAGAACCTGTATAAAAGGGAAGCTTGTTTATTAAATTCACCCTGAAGTTTTTTTTCACAATAGTAAGAAAGAAATGAATTTGCTGCAGTTAATTGGTCATGTCTTAATCTTGAAAGTCTGCAGAAGCTTTTTGCAAAGGTTGTAACTTGATTATTTACTGAACTCTGCAAACTGCCTGACTTAAATCCTTTCCTGGTGCCAATAAACCTTCTCTTCCTTCATATGAGTAGTTTATTGGTCTGTTGGTTTGACCTGCCAATCATCATTAATTGCTGTATCAAATCCTTGAAGACGGAGCAGTTTGCCTCCCAGTCTTCAAGGATCTGCCGCAACAATTAATCCTATTTGAATTAGGAAGTGGAGGGGATCTGAATCTGGAACCATGAAATTTTGTGCAAAGAGATTACCTACTCCAGGTACCATTCAGAATCAGAATTTATTGTCATAAATACGTCACAAAATTCATTGTTTTGCAGTGGGATCAAACCACCTTAGAAAATAAATAAAAATTGTGCAAGAAAAAAAAAGACAAAGTGCGGCAGTGTCTTTGGTTCATTGATCATTCAGGAATCTGATGGCAGAGGGGAAGTAACTGTCCCTGTGCCTCTGAGTGCTCGTCTTCAGGCTCCTGTACCTTTTTCCCCGATGGTAGCAGAGTGAAGAAGGCACAGCCTGGGTGGTGGGGGTCCTTGAAGATAGAGGCTGCTTTCTTAAGACACAGCCTCTTCTAGATGCCCTTGATGGAGTGAAGACTGGTGCCCGAGATGGTGCAGGCCAAGTTAACCACCCTCTAGAGTTTTTTCTTGTCCTGAGCATTGCCACCAGGCTATGGTCTGGGTGCAGGTTAATGGGACTAGGAAGAATGACAGTTCAGCACAGAAAAGATGGGCTGAAGGGCCTGAACTGTTCTATGCTTTTCTCGGAGAAAGTGTGTAGTCCCTCCCTGCATCACCCTTCTTGGCAGCAGTACTGAAGCTGGTGCGGACCCACAGGGAGGAGAGATGCAGCACTCCCGCAGCGTCCAGCCATCCATTCTACTGCAATCAGCTCCACACAGGCTTTGAACAGCCCGCTGAGGGAACCAATGGTGGTTTTGGCTGCACCCAAGATGGCGGCACCTATTAATCGGCAGTAGCCACGAGGGGCTGCTGACTCCGGGGAAGCAAAGGGACTGGAGTAGGGCACCAGTAGGCTGGAAGATCACCCCCTGTCTGAGAAGGAGAAGTAGAGGAAATGACCCCGCGGAGACAGTGACCCCAGCAGCGGACCATTGAGGGGGCTCTACAGCTGGTGGGCCAGTGCATGCTGCGGGCTGCTGGTGACTTGAGGTGAAGAGCCCCCAGAAGCTGGGGGCTGCTGGAGACTGCTGTCGGGAGACTCGTGCCGGGTCACAGACTGCTGGAGATTGGCTCGCACTGGCTGGAGGGGCACCAAGTGTCAGGACGGGGATGCAAGGAGTTGCCAAGGGTGCTGGAGGATTCCTGACCGTGTTGGAGATTCGGATCTGGAGCTTGGGTTGCCAATGGTTTGGACTGGACTCTGCGGGGCTGTGGAGGTACTGGAGCCAAATCTACGGACACCCAGTGACTCTGGGGTGTCTCTCTTTTGCTTCTCTCCTTCTGACTGTAAGAAACTATAAGAGGCGCTTAGGCAATTCCTGGTGATGGTGAATTTGTCTGTCTTGCAGCAGACAGAAAGAAATTTCATGTAATAGGACACTGTTTTATTACTATGGTAAAAAATGGAATCTTGAATCTTCTCTTCCATGCGACAGTCATTGGATCCCTTGAACTGCTGGATTTTCCAAGCACCAGGATACCAGTGACAAAGCTGGAAGTTAGACAAAGTCTGTGGTGCATGTCCTCACAGCAATGGGGCAGGGGATGAAGGGACAATGGTTCCCTCATAACTTTCTGCCTTTGTTTAGTACAGAGCTGAGCCCATGAAAAACAGATGGAATATTTAAAATCTTTCTCTCAACCCAAATGTCCAGGCTGCTGGAGAGTGGCTACGAGTGGGAACCAGGTATCGAGACAGGGATCCGAGAGGGTGCCGAGGGCAAGACGGGACCTCAGGTGCTGGAAGATTCCTGATCGCATCAGAGGTTCTTATCTGGGAGCTTGGGTTCACCAATGGACTGAACAGGAGTTGGTGCAGCTGCAGAGACGAATCCATGGACACTCAGTGTCTTTGAAGGGACTCCATTTTTGCTTCTCTTTCTCTTATTGTTAGAGGCACAGAGCAATGCTGGTGGCAAATCTTTTGGCCTTTTTACATTGCCCTTAAAAAGTGAGATTTAACTGCCTTTTAACCACTTCACACCTGTGTGAACGCAACGAACATGGGATGGGGATGGGGGGGGGGTCATTTTCATCCCAGTAATTGTTCGGCAAGGTAGGTAGTATCTGAGCTGATGCATTTCACATCGGCTGCTGTGTAAAGGGCTTACCCACCTTCCCGGGACACCAACACCGTAATCCTGCAGGTCCCACCTCCTTTTGCACTGGGATGCCGGATCCCTATGTAAAAGGACACACTGACCCGATTTTTCTTGGTTCAGTGTGAATGACCTGACCTGGCTTTAATCACAGGTCATTCACTCTCCAGTTAAATGGGATCGCTGTATAAAAGGGGTCAATGTTGACAAATTTTGTATATTGTTGGACTTTGTGTATTAGTGCAGGACAATAAAGGAATCTTGAATCTTAAGTTCATGGAAATAAGGGCACATGAATCCTGATGAATTGACTTGATGAAAGGGTTGCTGCACCAAGCTCCAACTGGTGGGTCCGACACCGGATTCCTATGGTGTTTCGGTCTCGGTCAATGTTTGCAAAAGAGGAGAGAAACTGAAACCACTCCCATCCCCCTTCCTGATCACTGTGGATGAAACCTACTGGCAAATGCTTGTAGGTAGGTTTCCCCTTTGTGCCTGAGTAAATAGCCAAATTTGCATCTCTTCCATATTGCCAGTCTTTGTTGAGGAACAGGGGAGGAGGAACAGGGGTGTGTGGGGGATTTAAGATGTACGGACCAGACTGGTGGAGGAAGGCAGATTTACCTTTCAAAGGAACATCAATGAATTTTTAACCAACAACGTAGTGGTTTGATGGTGGTCAGTGATTCCATGATTTTTAATTCAATTAATTAAATTTTTCCAAGGTGTTGAGGTAGGATTTGAACATGTGTGTCTCAGGGTGGACAACCTTTTCAATTTTAATTTAGACATACAGGCCATTTTGGCCGACGAGTCCATGCCGCCCAATTAACCTACACCCCCTCGGTACATACTCATGAGCCGAAATGGCCTGTTACCATGCTGTATGTCTAAATTAAATCTTAAAAGGTTGGCCACCCCTGGTTGGACCAGGCCTCTACTTGCACAATTCTGTGAGTTTTCTCAAGTCAAGTATGTCATCTGAATGTTCAAGTAACCATATTACAATTACAGCACGGAAACAGGCCATTTTGGCCCTTCTAGTCTGCACCGAACCAAGTAAACTCCTCTCGCCCCACTTACCTGCACCCTGCCCATAACCCTCCATTTCCCTACCATCCATATACTTACTCAATTTTTCCTTAAATGGCAAAATGGACCCTGCCACCACTACTTCTCCTGGAAGCTCATTCCATACAGCCACCACTCTCTAAGCGAAGATGTTTCCCCTCATGTTACTACTAAACTTTTGCCCCTTAACTCTTAACCTCTTGTTTCAATCTCTCCTACTCACAATGGAAAAAGCCTATCCACATCAACTCTATCTATCCCTCTCATAATCTTAAATACCTCAATCAAATTCCCCCTCAACTTTCTACGCTCCAAAGAGTAAAGACCTAATTTGCTCAATCTTTCTTTGTCATCTAAATTCTGAAACCAGGTAACATTTTTGTAAATCTTCTCTGCATTCTCTCTATCTTGTTGATATCCTTCCTATAATCCAGTGACCTGGACTGCACACAGTACTCTAAATTTGGCCTCACCAATGCCTGGTACAGTCTCAACATCACTTCCCAACTCTTGTATTCTATGCTTTGATTTATAAAGGCCAACATACCAAAAGCCTTCTTCACCACCCTATCCACATGAGATTCTACCTTCAGGGAATGATGAACCATTATTCCTAGATCTTTCTGCTCCACTGCATTCCTCAGAGCCCTCTCATTTACTATGTTTATCCTGTTTTGATTATCCCTACCCGACAAAACATTGTTCTCTGGTCATCAGTGTAAAACGTGCAAACATACAACCAGACATAACACACATACAAACATTGCATAAGCAGGACAGTATATCATCTATACACATACATAAATATTGGTTCATGACTATGAGAGTCTCAGATGGTCAATGTGAGCAGTTCCTCTGGTCATTCAGCAGACTCATTGCCCATGGGAAGAAGCTGTTCCTCAGCCTGGTGGTGTTGGCTCTGATCCTCCTGTATCTCTTTCCCAACGGGAGCAGCTGAAAGATGTTGTACAGGATGGAAGGGATCCTCAATGATTTTGCATGCCACCTTCAGACAATGATCTCAGTAGATCATGTCTATGGGAGGAGGGGGAGACTCCAGTGATCCTCTCTGCAACTCTTATGGTCCTGTGGATTGACCTCCATTCCATATCTCTGCAGCAACCATACCACACTGTGATGCATCCGGCCAGGAAGCTCTAGGTAGAGCTATAGAAGGCTGACATAATGGTGGCCGGTAGCTTCGCCCACTTCAGTCTTTCAGGAAGTGCAGTTGCTATTGCACCTTCCTAACAAGCGAGGAGAATGTTGAAAGTCCACAATAGGTCACAAGTTAAGTGAACTCCAAGGAACTTGGTGCTCTCCACTCTCTCTATCACAGAGTTGATGATGTGTAGTGGAAGGTGGTCATTCCTGATCCTCCTGAAGTCCATGATCATCTCCTTCATCTTGTCCACGTTGAGACCCATAGGTACAGACTGGGCCTGGACATTGTGGTCAGCTGGGTAGTGACTTCAGTTGTAATGTACCAGAGCAGAGCCTCTGAGGGTGTATCATCACTCACCATCACCCTTGTTGCCAGGCCCTCTGGTCCAGCGCAAACTCTTGTCTCTCTGTCTCTGTACAGTTTCAAAAGTAGGTATTGGTGCTTTGTTAATCGAGCAAGTTTCTGTAGTCTTTAATTGAAAATTAAAATTGTAAAAGCAGCCAACCTATTAAAATATCCTCCCACCCCAGCTACACTTTCTTCACCACCACACTGTCAGGTGGAAGATTCACAAGTGTGAGGTCACTCCACTCCAGATTCAAGAACAGTTTCTTTCCCACTGTGATCAAACTCTTAAATGAACCTCACAAGAGTAAAATCATGTTGCCTTTGCTCCATATCAATTGATCTTCACTTCTGTCCTGAGTCATATTTGTTTCTATTTATATGGTACTTTGTATGAACTGTCTACCTGGACTGCTTGCGAAAGAAACTCTATCACTACATCTTGGTACATGCGGCAATAAACTTGAGCTTTAAAATGACAGAAAATTGAATTTGGTGAACACTGCACAAAGTTCAGTAAGCAACATATCAGGATAACCACCCCCCCAAGCAACTGTTCCAAAGACGTTCGGTATTAGTAGGTTGATTGGTCACAAGGTTAATTGGCCGGAGCGAGCTCATTGGCCGGAAGGGCCCGTAACTGTGCTAAATGAAAACTGCCATCTGTTTTCCAGTTTTTCCGACACTCTTGGATGCCATACCTGCGGGTCTGCACATCATGGTTCTGCTGTTTTCTACAGCAGTTGTTGTGTTTGCTCTGGTGCCAGCTGCCTTCTTCCTCTTCAATGCCTTTGGAAGACCTTACGAGACACTACATGGCCCTTTGGGCTTGTACCTTTGGAATGCTGTTGCATGTAAGTATCTTTGGAACCGAGAGTTCCAGGGCCAAGGAGATGGAAAGGTAAACATAGGATAATGTCTGGAGTTTTGATTATCTACATTGGTCTGATGGGTTGGTCAGAGTTTATTGCAATGAGGTTAAAGATAAAGAAATCTTCGTGCAATAAGTAGGACCACATCTGAGATGCTACACACTGTCTTAGTCCCCCTTATGATTGGAGGAATGTATTTGCATTGGAGGAAGTCCAAAGAATATTCACCAGTGGATTGCTAGAATGAACAGCATCCAAATTTATTGTCATGAACATGTGCCACAAAATTTGTTGTTTTATAGCAGCGTCACAGGTGCAAAATTGCCATAAATTAAATAAATTAGTGCAAAAGAAGAGAAGGCGAGCTAGTGTCTGTGGTTCATTGTCCATTCAGAAATCTGATGGTGAAGAGGAATAACCTGCTTCTGTACTGTTGGGTGTTCATTTTCAGGCTTTTCGACCTCCTTCCTGATGGTAGCAGTGGAGAAGAGGGCAGTGAGGGTCTTTGATGATAGAGATTACTTTCTTAAGATATCACCTCTTGTAAATGTCCTCAATGGAGTGGAGACTGAAGCCAGTGATGGCGTTGGTCAAGTCCACAACTCTTTGTAGTCTTTTCCCGTCCTGTGCATTGGCACCTCCACCCAGTCAGTGATGCAAGCTGACACAATGCTCTCCACCGTTCAGCTATTGAAATTTGCGAGATTCTTTGGTGACGTACCTAATCTCCTCAGACTTCTCATGAAGTTCAGCCTTCTTCAAGATTGCATCAACATGCAGGCCTGACAATGGATCTTCAGACATGTTGACACCCAAGAATTTGAAGTTTTTAACCATTTCCATTGCTGACCCTTTGATGAGGACTGATTTCCCCCCCTCCTGAAGTCCACAATTAGTTTCGCCTGATCAGAACCAATTAAGCAATGGAGTTGAAAAGACTGAGAGGTAAACTTATTGAATGAGATGTTAGGAGGGTGTTTTCCCTCATGGGGGATTCTAGCACAAGGGAATATAGACAGGGGTGACATCGATCTCGTACCAGGGAAGTTATTTTGCTATAGTTCTTGATTTAACCCATTCCTGTGATTGTTTTAGCTACTTTCTACCACTACACTCTGACACCCCAGGGCAACCTCTGTTCTCCTCTGAGCATGGCTTCAGGAAATGGTGTCATCCATTTACTTTCTTTGTGGAACTTTGGAATTCTCCCTCCCAAAGAAGTCCACTCAAGGCTGAAGTATCCAGGTTATTGACCTAGAGGAGAATCACGAGTAATGGGGAACAGGGAGAGCTGAAGCCAGCATTAAATAAGATCAGCCACTGATCTTATCAAATAGTGGAGCAATCGAAAGGAGACCAATTGGCCTAATTTGTTCTGTCGTTATGAAAACTTTATGTAAGCAGGTGCATGTGCAAGAATTAAACCTGCCAACTTTTCGAGAGCTGTGACTATAAAGAGGTTTTGAAAGCAATCACATCCAAAACCTAATTTTAGACATTTTTGCAGATGATGATCAGACAGAAGGAAGCATAGGACCTGCAAACCCCACTTCATACATCCCCCTGTCAGGCACCATTAATGAGGGATTGAGTTCAAGAGCCGTGAAATTATGTTGTAGCTCTATAAAACTCTGGTGAGACCACACTTGGGGCATTGTGTTGAGTTCTGGTCGCCTCATTACAGGAAGGATGTAGATGCTGTGGAGAGGGTACAGAGGAGATTCACTGGAATGTTGCCTGGATTGGAGAATGTCACATGTAGCAAGGTTGACAGAGCTCGGGCTTCTCTCTTTGTAGCAACAAAGGATGAGAGGTGGCTTCATAGAGGAGGCTTCAGAGAGATAAATATAAGCTTATGAGGGGCATCGATAGGGTGGACAGTCAGCACCTTTTTCTTGGGGTGACAATCGCAAATTCTAGAGGATATCTGTTTAAGGTGCGTGGAGGAACATTTAGGGGAGGTGTCAGAAGTGAGTTTCTTATACATTGAGAGTTGTGGGTTCCTGGAATGCATCACTGGTGGTGGAGGAATAACAGCATTTAAGAGGTTGTCAGATAGATGTGAAGGAAATGGAAGGATATGGATCATGTGCAGGCAGCAGAATTTTAATTTACTTTGGCACCATTTTTAGCACAAACATTGTGGTCAAAGGGCCTGTGCTGTACTGTTTTATAAACCAGGGGGAGGGGGTAATCCATCCGGACACCAAGTGAACCTTCAAACAGACAGCACCACGTTAGAACCAAATGTGGGTCCCGGGAGCTGTGGGGTAGCAGCTCTACTTCAATCACATTGGTTGGATGGGATCTGCCATGTTGGTCATTTCTAATTATTCCCTGTCTTGTCATTGATTCTGTCACAATCCCTACCACTGTTGATGGGCTCCGTCTGTTTAGTCTTTAACTTGAGAGAACAACTACTTGGAGGAACACAACTTTCTTGCTTCAAAATAATCAAAAGAAAACGGGGGAATGTTCTGAAAGGTTTCTAAAATATCCACGAGTTACCGTTGGGCAATATTTTCTTCACTCTGATAGAGTAACAGTCCTGGCAGAGAAGGTTGTGTTAAACCACGGTGGTGCCATGATTGGCTGCTGCTGGATGGACAGGCCTCCCGAGACTGATCCTACCCACAATCCCTCGCATGTCCCCCTTTCTCTTTGCTTCGATCAGTCAATGAGGTTGATGGTTGTTTCACAACTTCAGCCTTTTGTGATGGTGCTCTCTTATTCATTCAAATATTTTTTTAACCTTGCCCTGTTTTTGTTTTTTGGTTTCACTTTTAGGTTCATGTGGGTTTATGGTGATGATATTGTTTACCTCTGAAGTGAAAATTCATCATCTGTCTGAGAAAATTGCAAATTACAAAGAAGGAAACTTTGTCTTCAAGACGCACACTGAAAAGTTTGGATACTCCTTCTGGCTTGTCTTTGCAAGCTCAATGATACATTGCAGCAACATCCTGCTCATCAGGTTAATGGGAATCGAATTCCCTTTCTCAACAACAAAAAGCACCAATTCAAGTGATGGAGGAGTTGATCTTATGTACTGAACTCCCCCGACCCAGAACCTCCAAGTCTCTTTGAAAACCATCACCCTCAAACCTGAAGATCATGGACTTGGGATCCTGAATGAACATCTTATACTGTGTGACCTCAGTGCTGGGGCCCTCCAGATAATGTAGCATGTTAACGTCTAAAACCCATCACAGGGCTGACATCAACACCATTGTCAGTGGACCACTGAAAGTCAGATTACTTGGTGGTATAGTGGGCAATGAGGAAGGTTATGTAAGGGCAGCAGAGTTAGTGTGACAGTTGGCTCAGCGCTATTTCAGCGCCCACAACCACCATTCAAATCCAACACTGTCTATAAAGAGTTTGTATGCTCTCCCTGTGAATTTTCATCAGGTGCTCTGGTTTCCTCCCACCTTCCAAAATGTACGGGGTTGGTTGGTTAATTGGGTATAATTGGGCAGCACACACGTCATGGGCCAGAATGGCCTTCTGCCACACTGTATCGTTAAAATTAAAATTACAATGGGATCTTGATCAGCCAGGCTGAGGAATGGCAGATAGAGTTTAATTTGGACAGGCGTTAGATACTATATGTGGCAAAGTTAAGACAGGGCAGAATTTGCATAATAAATGGTAGGGCCCTGGAGAATGGTGTCGATGGAGTGGCCTAGGGATTCAGGTACAGCGTACCCTGAAAGGGGCAATGCAGGTGGTCAGGATGGTGACGGTGTCTGGCATATCTACCTTCATCGGTCAGGGAACTGAGTACAGAAGCAGAGATATCACATTACAGCTGATACCACTGTACAAGTTGCTGGTAAGGTCATATTTGGAACTTTGATGATGAAACAAGGTGTATATGCAGTAAATGGACAAAGGGAATCTGGAGGAACTCTGAGACAGACAGCATCCCTGGATAGAAATGGTCTCTGATTGAAAGGGGCACTGAGCATTTGTGCTGATTGCAAATCTTTGCCTTATGACAAACTAAAGGCAACTTCATGTAATATTACACCTGTCTTTATTACACCACAATAAAAGAATCTTGAATTCCACACCTCCATAATCCTCCAGCCTGTCATCTCCCCTCTCCTGTCCTTCATTGCATCATCCTCTGGTCCCTCTTTTTCATCCTCGGGTTCTCCAAAGACCATTCCAAGCATCAGTGACTTCATTTTCAACACAGTGTCTGTTACCGACAAGTCCAATCTGAGCATCATCTCCCAATTCCCACAAGCAGCAAGCAGTAACCTCCCAGGTCATGGGGGAAATAAAAGCAAGATGTGGAGGCTGCTGGAAATCTGAGGGCAAGAGCATGATGAAACTCATCAGGCAGTAACAATGGAGGGGGAGCATGCAACCCTGGAGCAGGAGTGGACCACTCATTCCCAACTCTGCAATTCAGTAAGATAATGGCAGATCTGACTGTAACGTCATCTCAACATTCCCCTCTACCTGTTCACCCTCTTACTTATCAAGTATCTACCTTGAATGTATGCAAAGCCTCTACTTCCACCATCTTTTGAGGTCGAGGTTTCTAAACATGCAACCCACTGAGGGATAAATTTTCTTAAATAGGTGACTCCTTATTTTAAACAGTGGCACACACACACCCTCCCCCCCCCCCCCCACAACATTTAAGCCAAATGCAGTGCAGGTCACACAACATCTGGAATAGGTAAAGGGTAACCAATGTTTTGGGTCTGAGCTCTTCATCAGGAATCACAAAAAAAACAGGTAGGTGCCTGAATTAAAAAAGTGGGGAGGTGGCAGGAGGAAGAAGGGGCAGAGGGAAGGAACACAGGCCGACAGGTCATTGCTGGACGCAGGTGGAAGAGAGAAAAGCTGAGAGGTGATTGGGGGAGGGGGCAGAGGCCAAGAAGGGTAGCTCTCTTAAAGAGAGGTGGGGAGACAGAGAGAATGAGAGAGGAATTTAACAGAAATCGAAGAAGTTGATATTAAACCCAACGAGTTGGAAACTGCCGGGGCGGAATACAAGGTGTTGTTCCTTTAATTTGTGGGGGTACTGCTCTGACCCATCACTCCCAGCCCACATAAAATCCCCAGCCTGACTACTCTTTGCTGTCATGTAGATGGCCATGAGGGAGCAGGCAATAAGACCTGGGAAGCTCTTCCCTCAGCACCCGGCTAAACTCTGATTTAACTGTCTCAGAGTCAACAGTCTTTCAAAGCATTCTCCATGTTACACTTGGCCTTTATGTTCTGAAAGGCACACCTTGCTTTTTATTGCTGCTTTCATTAGCACTGAATAACTAAATTCAGAACCGCGTACAGAACCCGATGCTTTTGGTAAATGGCCTTGAACATAAAATTCGCCTCTGGTAGGTTTGGTCGAAATTCCCAGTTTATACAACCTTAAATGTTCTTCATTTGGGCTGTCATCCTGAAAAACCTGGCACTGTAGATCACACGCAGGAGACTGGAGATGCTGGCATTTGAAGCCAAATGCGATCTGCAGGAGGAGATCCAGCAGGTTGAGCAACACCAGTGGGAGAGAAAGATTGGTCAATGTTTCAGGCACATGCCCATTATAGAAACTGCTTGATTGACTTAATTGTAACTGAATACACTGGACAATGAAGATTTTGCTTCCTGAACTCCTTTGGGTACATTTTATGGATTTTGGGATTCCTTTGGGTACATTTTATGGATTTTGGGATTCCTTTGGGTACATTTTATGGATTTTGGGATTCCTTAGGGAACATTTTATGGATTTTGGGATTCCTTTGGGTACATTTTATGGATTTTGGGATTCCTTTGGGTACATTTTATGGATTTTGGGATTCCTTTGGGTACATTTTATGGATTTTGGGATTCCTTTGGGTACATTTTATGGATTTTGGGATTCCTTTGGGTACATTTTATGGATTTTGGGATTCCTTTGGGTACATTTTATGGATTTTGGGCTACTGATCATGAAAAATCACCTTAAAATTTTCCTATCGCGTACTGTTTTTGGACACATAACATATTTTTGTGATTTCCTGTTGTATTTTAAGTCTACTAGTATATAACCCACAAAGCAAGCTGCTTTGGTCAGTCCAAGTGTGCCTGGGCATGCACTCAGTGCAGGTGTTATGCAAATGTTGTCTCAGGCTTGGGCATGTACAGAAGGCGTTTAAAGATACTGTTGAGAATTTTCTTGGCAACTACAGAGCACCAAACTGCATCCAGCTGATTGACAACATGCCTCAAACATACAAAACCACAGGGTTCAGCACATCAATGGAAACTCATTTTCTGCATTCACACTTGGACGTCTTCCCCACCGATCTTGGTACAGTCAGTGACGAATACGGCGAAAGGTTTCACCAGGACATTGCAATCACGGAAAAGCGGTATCAGGGCAACCGGAATCCATCAATTCCAGCCGACTATTGTTGGACAGTGACACGAGAGGCATCAGATGAGAGTACGAACTAAAATAAGCAGCAAAATATTTTGAGGTCGGTTGAACTAACGCAACGTGTCAGCGTCACGATGGGATTAAACAGGCTAAATTCAATCAAAGTTAATTTAATGTTTCTCCAACTTCCTACGTGAAACGGCAAATCTGAAATTAGCTTTGTGTTCAGCTTGAAGTTGTCCATCATAATCCCCAAATTTTTTCCAGGAAGCCAACCTTTTGGAAAAAAAATTTGTTGTCCAATGATATTGGACAGGATCTATAACCAGCGCGCCGAAGAAATTCTGCAGGCCACGCAGCATCCATAGGAAGCAATGTTTCATACATTGAGCCCTTCGATCTATAACCGAAGATGTTTTACACCCGAAGTGAATTTCTGCCACCTACAGTAATCTGTGTGGTGTACCTGATGACCTTCGATGATCCAAATGGCAGTGGAACATGGCACGATGATGGCCATACTCAAGTGCTAACTGACTATAGATTTACAAGTTCAAAACCCACCAAGCACTGAAGGGATTTTAATAGAGTGAATGAAATCATTCTGAACTTTACAAAGAAAAACTTAAAAGCAGCAATAGTGGTCACGAGACGACTGACGTTATGAAAACTCCGTCTGTTTCTCTTTGCTTCTGCTCGTGGACACCCTAATCAGACCATTTAAATGTGTGCCTTTATTCGTGAGCTCTAACTGCGTAAAATCTGCAGGGAGGTTGCAGAGGGAATGATTTACAGGCAGATGGCCCAGAATGAGACAGAAAGAGAACAAAGTGGAATTTATAGATTTGCCAACTCAGTAGGTAGATTGGCTCTGCAAGGATAATGATGACCAACAATATCACTGTAAGTTCTACAGCTATCTATCTCATCAATATAGCAACACCAACTTGCATCAACCTTTTCCCCTTGACCAGGGACAGAGATGAGAACGAGTGGACATTGCAGCGCAGTACAGGCCTTTCTGCCCATGATGTTATGCCATCTAAACCTTCCCTACCTCATACCCATAACCTTTTGTTTTTCTTTTGCTCACGTGCTTGTCCAAGATTCTTTAAAGTGTCCCATTATACCAGTTTCCACAACCATCCCTGCCAATGAATTCCAGGCCCCCACTACTCTCTGTGTTTAAAAATAGCTTTCCCCTTAAATTTTCCTCCCCTCACTTTATACAGATATATCTGGTATTTGCTACCGTCACCCTGGGAAAAGGTGTTGGCTTTCCTTGCCTCTCATAATCTTGTAGACCTCTATTAAGCCACCTCTCATCCTTGGCTCCAAAGAGAAATCTTGCCTCAAGACACATTCTCAAATCCACGCTATATCCTGGTAAATCTCCTCTGGAGTAAAACACAAAAGTCTACAGAAACTGTGGTTGAAGAAAAAAAAACTGCTGGAGAAACTCAGCAGGTCAAGCTTTGTAGTAAAGATAAAGATAAATAATCAATGTCTTGGGCTTGAACCCTTCATCCCCTTGATTGGTTATTTATCTATCTTTGCTATATAAACTACACTGGTGTTCTACTAAGTTTCTCCAGCATTGTGTTTTTAAATCTCCTCTGGACCCTCTCTAAAGCTTCCACATCCTTCCTGTAATGAGGCAACCAGAACTGAACACAATATTCCAAGCGTGGTCTAAGCAGAGCTTTACAGAGCTGCAACATTACCATCTATACACAAATAATAGTTGAATTTTTTGGACCAATTATTACGGTAAAATTTAGGGGGCTGATTATTACACGCATATTATTTTTGACCGAGGTAAGTGCCTGCGTCACTCGAGGCATCAGGACCTTGGATGGCCGGTTAAGGGGCTGGGTGAGTCCGCGTTCAGGGTGTCAGGAGCTCAGATGGGTGGGCAGGCAGCTGGGACCTAGGTGAGAGTCCACAGATGGGGTGTCAGGTGCTCAGATGGGCAGGCAAGTAGCTGGGACCAGATGGTGAGTCCACATTCAGGGTGTTGGGAGCTTGGATGGATAGGTAGGTGGTTGGGGCCTAGGTGAGAGTCCACAGACAGGGTGCCAGGAGCTCGGGGCCATATATAAAGGGGGGGGTGTGGTTCAAATTTTACACGCGATGAATGGAAAATTCCAGATCTTGGGGCCAAAACTGGGAGGAGTCTTTATACCATATATACAGAACCTCTCTACTCTTGAATTCAATCCCCTAATAATGAAGGCCATCACACCATAAGCCTTGTTAACTACCTTATCAACCTGCTTAAATGCCCACAGTCTCAAGAGTGAGGGAGTGGATTGAAGGCAGAGACGAGGAGGAATTGCTTCTCCCAGAGAGCCACAACTCTGAAATTCTCTGACCAAGAAACAGTGGAAACTGCCTCATTATATTTAGAAGAGATAAATAGTCCTTTGAAGAATAGGAGAATTCAGATTAATAACTGAAGAGTGCAGACATGGCAATTAGTAAGGCTGTTGAGAATTTATTTGATACAGAGAGAAGTGGGAATCAGAAGCTCATTTGCTGAGAATACCCACTGAGTATTAGATGTTGACCAGCCTAAGGGACTCTCACAGGAGTAGCGGAGAATGTCCATTGTCTGGTTGCCATAGTCCAGAGGATTGTCTCCTCCTGTGCTGTGATCTCACGAGTCCGTGTTCCTGCTGACCTTGTTCAGAGAGACTGCTTTTGCCTTTGAACACGAGGATTGAAAAAACGTCAGCACATAACCGATTCATATTCCAGTGTGGCACCACGAGAACAAAACAAATGTTTTTTTGTTGCATTAAATAATCTAATGGATTGAATGGGTAATAATGCATTTGACCAGCTAGAGGATTATAAAGGTAAAGGTTCCGTTAGTGTCCTGTAATACTACATTTAGAATGTAACATACATGTAATTCTTTAACTTTTGTCTACCAAAGTCTGCCACTTTGTCCAGCGCCCCTCACAGAAATCTACAGCTCCTGGTGTTCCTAAAGGGTCTCCCCTCCAAGTACTGAGCCTACTTAGCTTCCAAGAACAGACGATCCCAGGTGTATTCAGGCTATGTCACAGCTGGTGTTTGGAGGTGAACTCAAGCCTGTGGGTACCCAAAGTGAACCTATCCAGGGTAAGATTTGAGGTCGGTATCTCATAGAACTGTGCAGTTGATTCCTAACGTGTTAACTTTGTCCTAAATAAAGTCTTTTTAGAATTAAGGACGCCTTGAAGTTAAATTTAAACTGACACACAGCATGAGATCACAGCACATATTGCGACTAATTGCAAATTCTCTGCAGGAACAAAACGAAATTCGAGGAAGACACAACAGAGGGCTTCAGTGCATTAGCCTCCTGCCGTTGAAACCCAGCAAATCTCCAGAGATGAAAATCTGGAAAACAAAGGGCTCAGGCCCGAAATCTTGGTTATATTATCCTTGTTTCCTCTTGATGCTGCAGGATCTGCTGAGCTCCTCGAGCACTTATGTACATTCAGCTACAATCACAGTGTCTGCAGTCTTTCTTGTTTAACAGCATTCGTATTGAGTCACCTTCAGGAGCTCTCAAATGTGCACCTGCTTACCATCATAAAAATAGGTTTGATGTGGGAGAAAACTAAGAGTTTGGAATCTATCCTTCCCTTCAGTTCTGACCACAATCCCAAACGTTGCAAGAAAGTCTGAAAACACCTGGGTTGAGTGTAGTGGTTAGCGCAACGCTGCTACAGCGCCAGTGATCAGGACCGGGGATTGATCCCATACTCTCTGTCAGGAGTTTGCACGTCCTTCCCATGTCTGCGTGGGTTTTCCCCAGGAACTCCAGTTTCATCCCCAAAAAATGCACCAGAGTTGTAAGTTAATAGCGTGTAATTGGACGGCACGGGCTTGTGGGCCGAAAAGGCCTGTTCCCCTGGTGAGTGCTGGTGTTATTCCAGTGCAGAGATCTAGGCTGGAACTCCATCCTGTGGGGGTGCAGCATTGTATTTTGGATGAGATGTGAACTAATCTTACTACAGCACCTTATTTTGAAGACCAAGATCGTCAGTGAGGATCTTCACAAAGGAATAATAGAAACAGATAAAGAAAAAAAAACCTGCAAACAGGCCACATGGTGGCGACGGTGACCCAAAGTTAGTGAGCTGGCATGAAAAATGATTGGTAATTCAAGGCAATGGACATGTGTATGCCCGTCACTGGCCATTTCTAGCATTGCTTTTGGATTTAATTCCTCTAGTACAGTAACTCCCTACTGCACCTGCATGTTAATTTAGAGCAGTGGTTCTCAACCTTTTACTTTCCACTCACATCCCACTTTAAGCCATCCCTATGCCATCGGTGCTCTGTGATTAGTAAGGGATGGCTTAAGGTGGTCTGTGAGTGGGAAGGGAAGGTTGAGAATCCCTACTCTAGACCTAACTGTCACTGAAATATTTTGCTTGAGAAAAATTGTCGTTGGCCATTTCCTTTGGAGTTCTGAAACCGTGCACATGACGAGTCAATGAGGGACAATTAAAAGTGTTTTTCAAACTTTTTCTTCCCACCCACATCCCACCTTAAGTCATCCCTTACTAATCACAGAGCGCCGATGGCATAGGGATGACTTAAAGTGGGATGTGAGTGGAAATAAAAAGGTTGAGAACCACGACTCTAAAAGGAGTTAGGAAGCCATGTGGCAACTGACTTACCAGCAAGTGAACTGCATCCAACACAGGTTTTGTTTAATCTGGGCTGATGATGTCACTTCCTGTCCATGTGACAGAAGCAGTGACTTATATAAGCCCAGCATGGAAGCCTTGAGGTGTCAGTCTTGCATTGGACTTTACAGTGATGTATAAAGTAGCTCAGTATAGAATACTTTGCTACAGGTAAGTGGTACAGCACCCTTCTGTATTCCTTCAGGAATGCCCAAGTCATGAAATTTGGTGTTTTGTGAGAGCATCACAGTTCAAACGTTCATATTATAACCATCTTACAACATTACTATAAAAATATAACAATAATAGTCCACAAAATGTAAGGCCATGTTTTTGGTTCATTGATCATTCAGGAATCTGATGGCAGCAGGGAAGAAGCTGCCCTTGTGCCACTGAGTGCTCCTCTTTAGGCTCCTGCAGCAGACTGAAGAGGGGGTGGTCTGGATGGTGGGGGTCTTTGAGAAAAGAGGCAGCTTTTTTAAGACACCGCCTCATGTCGATGTCCTCGATGGAGTGAAGTCTGGTGCCTGTGATGTCGCAGGCTGAGTTAACAACCCTCTGGAGTTTATTCTTGTCCTGAGAGTTGGGGCCTCCATACCAGGAAGTGATGCAACCAGCCAGAATGCTCTCCATGGTACACCTGAAGAAGTTTACAAGAGTCTCTGGTGACATACTGAACCACCTCGTACACCTTCTTTGTGATTGTATCAATGTGGAGGCTCCAGGACAGACCCTCGGAGATGCTGACACCCAGGAATTTGAAGTTCTTGACCCTCTCCACTCCTGAGCCCTCAATGAGGGTCGTGTTCCCTTGAATTCCTCCTGAAGTCCACAATCACCTCCTTGGTTCTGTTGACAATGAGCGCAAGGTTGTTGTCGTTACACCATTCAGCGACTAGATCTATCCCCCTCCTGTACGCTTCCTCATTGTTGTTCGTGATTCTGCCGACAACTGTGGTGTCATTGGCAAACCTGTAGATGGCACTGGCATTGTGTCCGGCCACATAGTCGTGGGTGTATAACGAGTAGAGCAGTGGGCTAAGCACACATCCTTGGGGTGCACCTGAGTTGATAATCAGCAAGGAGGAGATGTTGTTCCCAATTCGTACTGTCTGTGTAATCGTACAATCCACGGCATATCTTCAAATGTCCTGATGGTAAGTATATCTATTTTCTGTGTTTTGCTAGCTTGTGCTCAATAAATCTTTCTATATATAAACCAAGGTCTCCCGCTGTTAGACAAACAGTTG
The DNA here is from genome assembly GCF_036971445.1 of Narcine bancroftii. Classification (NCBI taxonomy): domain Eukaryota; kingdom Metazoa; phylum Chordata; class Chondrichthyes; order Torpediniformes; family Narcinidae; genus Narcine; species Narcine bancroftii. The sequence continues at coordinate 117,337,259 of NC_091477.1, read as the reverse complement.
CATGGTGACAGAGACAGCTCCTCCTGGGCGCTGTCCTCTGCTGTCATGTGAATGGAGCAGCATACAATTTGCCTTAAGAGGTTGTTACCCTCACCTAACTGAAGGAGATCTTCCACGATTTCTCTCTCTTTCTGATAGAACATTACAGCGCAGAAACAGGCCCTTCTAGGCCAGTGGTTCTCAACCTTTGTCCCTCCACTCATCTCTGGATCACCTAGACAACAGCAACACGTCATCAGGCTACTCTTCATCGACTACAGATCAGTCTTCAACGCCGTCATTCCCTCAGTGCTGATCAACAAGCTCCAAACCCTGGGCCCCTAAAACTGGATCCTTTACTTTCTCATTGGAAAACCACAGTCAGTACGATTTCCAAACAGCGTCTCCTCTTCACTGATGATCAACTCCTCAAGGTGCACCTGAAGAATAGGTGCTTAGACCCTGACCTACTCATTCTTTGCCCATTACTGTGTGGCTAGGTCCAATTCCAATGCCGTCTACAAATTTTCCAATGACTCCATGGTCATTGGCAGGATCACAGATGGCAATGAGGAAGGAGATAGATCAGCTCGTTGAATGGTGCCACAACAACAACCGTGCACAAGAGCTGATTGTGGACTTCAGGAGAACGCGAACCAGTTCTCATCAAGGGTCAGTAGTGGAAAGGGTCAAGAACGTCCTAGGTGTCAACATCTCTGAAGATCTGTCCTGGGGCCTCCATGCCAATGTAATCATGAAGAAGGCTTGCCAATGGCTACATTTCACCTCGAGTTTGAGGAGATCTGATATGCCACCAAAGGCTCTTGATAAATTCTACAGGTGTATCGTAGAGAGCATTCTGACTGGTTGCATCAGTCTGGCACGGAGGTGCCGATGCACAGGACAAGAAAAAACTCCAGTGAGTTGGTAACTCGGCCTACAACATCACGGGTAACCGACTTCACTCCATCGAGGACATCTACAAAAGGTGGTGTCTTAAGAAAACACCCAGGCCACGCCCTCTTCACTCTGCTACCATCAAGAAAAAGATACAGGATCCTCAATGGTACAAGGATGGCTTCTTCCCCACTGCCATCAGGTTCCTGAATGATCAATGAACCACAGATACTGCCTGACTTTCTCCTATTTTCTTACACTAATAATTTATTTTTGAAATGTAGTTTATAGCAATATTTCCACCGTGAAGCTGCCGCAAAATAACGATTTTCAAGACACGTTCATGACAATAAATTCTGATTCTGATATTGCTAATTATTACATATTAATGATGCCACAAATGTTATCTGAGGTAGGTTGCCCAGCGAACAAAATAAACTGATTATCTTGGCCTTAATTTGATTTGTTCCTGGAAATAATTTCCTTTGACCTATCGAAATTGATTCAGAGTGATGATGTTAGAATAAAACTGCCCTCAAATCATCATCTGAAATCTCACCAGCAGGGTATGAGGATGCTGTGAAAACCCAGCCCCTCTTTGGACATTGAGAAAATGCAGCAAAGTTCTTGAATCTAAGTGACCTAGAGGCAGTTTTATTTTTCCAGGCACATCTCACGGTGAACTTCACTCACATCGGAGATCAACCCCTTCGCTGACACACCCAGCGATTACCAGGGTGACACACAGCAAGAGCTCAAAGGGGAACAAATCCAAGCTGTTGATACAATGGCCTGTCTCTGGAAGGACTAACTATCTCCTTCTTTCTGCTCTTGTGAAGCTTTTTCACAGGTGTGTGTGTTTCTCTGCTGTTCCCATGGTACTCAGCCCTCTTGTTCAGACAAAGCTGGCCTGAGCACTGTCCTCCAGCCTGTCAGCTGCCTTGCTTTTATTTTATCCCGAGTAGGGAAGGCATTAGGTCGGGAAAGTCTTCTCGCTTTAAATTTTTTAATTTAGATAAACAGCACAGCCTACAAGCCCACGCCACCCAATTATACCCAAATGACCTACAACCTCCGATACGTTTTGAAGGGCAGGAGGAAACAGGAGCCTTCTGAGGGAACCCACGCAGACACGGAGAGATCGTACAAATGCCATACATTCCAGTCCCGATCACTGGTGCCGTTACAGCATTGCGCTAACCACTACACCGACAATACCGCCCACGGTTTGAAACCCATTCCTGGGAAGTTGAGGTCAAGGATCGGGGAGGTGAATAAATCAGGTCAGATCCGGATGGAGGTGAGGCTTGAAGTTTTTGAGTGTGGGCAAGATGTCATTCCCCAACTTGTGGTCCGTTGGACAAGAAGTTAAGGACCCAGTTGCAGAAAGGGGGCACTGAAACCTGGATCCTGAGTTTAAGAATGAGCATGCTGGAGACTGTGTTATTGAAAGGAGAGCTGTTGTCAATAAACAGTGGTCTGAGATTGGGGTTCAGTCCAGAATGGACAACAACTGGTGGAAGAAGGGCTCAGGCCTGAAACATTGGTCATATATCTTTGTCCAGAGTAGACTTAACAATTTCCATTTATCTGACCACTTGGGTCACCAAGTTACAAGGGGGGATATGAGGGCAGATGACCAGAGGTTTTAGGAGTGATTTGGAGGGGGGAGTGGTGAATTCCAGAACTGAGGAGCTGAAGTGGTCAACTTCAATGGTTCTGAGGATGAACAAGAGGACAGAAATGGAGAGGCATGAATATAACAAGAAGGCTGTATGGTCTGGAAGAGATAGGGATGAGAGAACAGAAGATCATTTTAAAATCAAGGCATATTTTAATGTAAATAGCATGGGAGGAGATCTGAGCCTACCATAAAAGCTATTGAATTGGTACTCCCAACACCACACCCCCCCCTCATCTCTCCATATACTGGGTGTGGGCTCTGAAAGTAGATCAACTTTGGAAAGATCACGGTGGAGTTTTTGCTCTCTCTGCAGAGCTAGCTTAAGTTTTCTTGCAAAATGACATTGCCTGAAATCCATTTGAAATTGGATCATGAAGCAGAACAGTATTGAGGTTAAAACCACACCGGAATACTGGAGGAACTCAGCCAGTCTTCACAGCATCCATAAAAAGATATATCGCCAATGTTTTGGGCCTGAGTCTTTCCTCCAGGAAGAAGCAGAAATATTGAAGGTGACCATTGAGGCCATCGAATCCATGCCAGTTAAAACACAATGCTGGAGAAACTCAGCAGGTCAAACAGTAGACTTAATATAGCAACGATAAAATTACATAACCAACATTTCGGGCTTGAGCCCTACATCATGGCGTGAGCAAAATGTAGACAGGCACCCGAACCTGGTAATATATCATTGCTATATAAAGGACACTGTTTGACCTGCTGAGTTTCTCCAGCATTGTGTTTTTACTTCAACCACGGTGTCTGCAGACTTTTGTGTATTACTTCTGGTTATATATCCTTACCGCCTGTGGACGCTGCAAGACCTGCTGAGTTTCTCCAACATTTCTGTGTTGTTAGCATACTCCAAGGGCACCAAAATTTTGTACAGTGGTCCCCAAGAATGCTGAACTGAGTGAAACACGAAAATCTGTCGATGCTGTGATTGTAGTAAGAACACACCACAATGCTGGAGGAACTCAGCTACTCTTTCAGCGTCCATAGGAGACAAAGATATATGACCAATGTTTCAGGCCTGAGCCCTTCTTCCACCAGTTGTTGTCAGACCTCACCAATGGTTTCCTCACAAGCATCTGTGCTATGTCCCAGCATGTGAAGTAAAAACACAATTCTGAGAAATTGTGCAAAGATAGAAACGTAACCAAAATTTCGGGCTTGAGTCTTGATGAAGGCTTGAGCCTTTATCTTTGCTATATAAAGGACACTGTTGACCTGCTGAGTTTCTCCAGCATTGTGTTCTGACTTCAACCACAGTGTCTGCAGACTTTCCTGTTTTACTTACACTGTCCTTGACATTTGGTGAATTGATGAACACTTCCCAAAGCACTAGGTTTCTGGTTTAACCAGAAGCATTGGTCAAAAGTTTTCTTTTTAATCCTCAATTTGCTCCATATTTTGTGTCTGAAAAATAGTCTGCTCTTTTTTCTTACTTCCCATGTTCCACTCTGAAACATTTCTATCATTTCTTCCCCTGTTAGAGAGAGCAATTTGTGAAATCTCTGTAATTGTACACGTTGGGAGTGTAAGTTTAATATTCTGTGACATGACTCGTGGCTTGAATTATTCATCAGGGTGAGACCAGATACATCTTTTGTGAATGAAAAATCTCTGCCTTCTTCTTTACTGGTGCCAGTAGAGAAAGAGGAGAAATTCTCTGAGAGATATTGAATTATTTAGTGCAATACGATCGTGTCTAAGCTCCAAGAGCTGTCATGGTGTTAGTTGATCAGTCATCCAATTAAAGAAACTGTTGGGTGGACTGACATCGGGGCAGGTCCAGAGGACTGTTGTTGAGAGTAGTCCTAGCTTAGTATATGCGATTCACAGATGGACACGGAACTGAGAAATTTGGACTGCCACTTCAATGGACAAGACTTGGATGTAATTACCAGCAAGATCAACAGCCTCAGCAAATGGCGAAATATCTTCAGCCAACAAGGGTAAAGCAAGTTCTGTTTCTTTGTTTTTGTTTTGTTCTCTACCTGCTGGAGATCACTGGCACTTCCGAACTGGGCAGCAAGGTTAGCGCAATGCTGTACTCGAGTTCGAAACCCCGCGTTGCCCGTAAGGAGTATTTACAATCTCCCCATGTCTCCGGGGGTTTCCTCCGGATGTTTCGACTTTCTTTCATCGTTTGACATGACCTGGATTTGTAGATCATTGGGGTGTAATTGGGTGGCATGGACCTGTGGGTCTAACTTTTTTTTAAATTATACCCTCAAGACCCTTTGATCATGGCTCGCAACATGGAGTGCAAAACTAGGGAGGCTTCATATATGTCGAGATTGATAATCCAGCAACTTTGTGATTTAGGAGTTCGGCGAGTAAATTTACAGACCAGGGGTCTCCTAGAACCTTAGAAAGAGGCCCTTCAGCCAGTCTAGTATGTGCTGAACTATTAGTATGTCTAGTCCCATTGACCTGCACCTGGGCTGTAGATTCAAGATTTTTTTATTGTCATGTAATAAAACAGAAAATGCAATATTACACAAAATTTCCTATATGGCAGATAAGGATTGACCATCAGGAGAAATTGCTCGGCGCCCCTTACACTCAGAGAAAGAGAAGCAATAGTCACTGAGTGTCTATGGGTTTGCCCCAGAGCTCCCACAGTCTCCACAGCCACACAGCCTTCAGTCCAAACCATTGGCAACCCAGGATCCAGATCCAAACTTCCAATGCAATCAGGAAGCCTTCAGCACCCTCAGAACCCTCTTACATCCCGGTTCTGATACCAAGTACCCCTTCAGCCTATCTCCAGCAGTCCATAGCCTGGTGCGATTCCCTCACCGCATTCACCAGCAACCCACAACCTGCGTGGGTTCCTCCATACCCCTCCCATCCATGTACCTATCCAAATTAATACTCCCCTCAATATCTTGCCACACTTCTAGTTACTTTTCCTTAAATTACATGGTAGAATCAGGAATTCTCCAGCGAGCCCGGTTAAGTATAAAGGGACTGCGGAATGTTGAAGCATCTCCAGACGCCAACCTCCTAATGTTCCTTTCTCCAATGCCAGCTCCATGAGTACTCTGGGCTCCCAACTCTGGCTGCATCCCCTCATACCTTCTGTACTCCCCAAACCACCCCCCCCCCACCTCCAGCAGAGTAAGGGGAGACCCAGGAGCCACACCATCAAGTTTTCCAAAGAGTCCGATGGTGGATTGTCAGAATTTCAACTTCATACCATCCCACAAACCGGTATGGACCCAGGAACCAGAAAAGGAAAGTTGATTAAGGGAAAAGGGGACATCTTGGGTCTTTAACTTGCTTTCACTTTCCACTTAGAACCATAGAACACTACAGCACAGAATCAGGCCCTTCGATCCTTCTAGTCTGTGCTGAACTATTAATCTGCCTATTCTCAATGTCCTGAACCCATTCCCTATCCCTCCATCCAGGTACCTGTCCAAATTCTTCTTAAATGTTAACATTGAGCCTGCATTCACCACGTCTAGGACAAGAGGGCACAGCTTGTTCCACACTCCCTCCACTCTATGTGTGAAGAAGTTCACCTTAACATTTCCCCTTTCACCCTTTGCCCATGAACTCTGGCTTGTACCTCACCTTTTAGGTCTGGGCTGGTAGCATGATGCAGTAGGTGGGATGTTTTAAAGCTCTTCATCACTGTACCACTCAAGTACCTTTGCTGTTAGGTTGCTTGAACAAACATGACTGGGGTCAATAGGTGAGAGAAGGAACACACAAGGAGAAGTTGGCTAATATGACTGGTGCTGTGATTGTAACGGTAGAACTTGCGGTCATGTGAATGAGATTGTGCAATGAAGGAATTCCTCTGCTCATCAGCGCTAGTCATTTAAAAGGCTGCACTTTCATGCCCTCAATTCTCTTTAATGGACTTGTATTACTTAGGAATGGGAGCATTGATCCTAATGCTGATTACTGGATGAAATATTACACCAAGGTCACCTGTATGTAAAAGATACGTGGCACATCTTGCAGAGGAGCTCAACATTCGGTCCTCAACGTTGCTGAGAAACTCCATCTTCATTTTTTTTAGTTTTTTTCAGACGTAACAGCCCATCCAGCCCTCGAGCCCATTCCCCATTAACCAACAAGCCCCATACCTTATGAAGGATGGGAGGAAACCAGAGCACCCGGAGGAAGCCCATGGAGACACAGGGAGTACATACAAATTCCACACAGACAGCGGCAGATTTGCACCCAGGTGGCTGGCGCTGCAATAGCGCTGTGCCAACCGTATCGCCCTTGTAGAAGAAGATTCACAAGGATGATTCCAGGAATGAAGGGGTTATCATACGATAATGATATAAATATGTGTATATATGACTGTCAATGGGTAGCTGGCCCATTCCCCACTGGTGACTCGCTCCCTGGTAACTCCTCCTCGTGTCCCTGGAATAAAGGTCGACTTCCCTCTCCCTGTCCTTAGTCGAGCACATGGAAATAGGCCAGTTTCAAGTCTAAAGTGTAATAAAGCCCACCGTTCCTCATTCTACAGCTCTGGAGTCATTGATAGAGCGTATTACATATGAGGAATGTTTGGCAGCTCTTGGCCTGTATTCATTGGAATTTAGGAGGATGAGTGGGGGATCTCATGAAAACATTTCAAATGTTGAAAGGCAGGGACAGAGTCAATGTAGAAGGGTTGTTTCTCACGGTGGGAGAGTCTAGGACAAGAGGGTACGACTTCAGGATTGGAAGGCCTCTGCTTAGAACAATGATACAGAGTTTCTGCAGCCAGGGGGTCAAATTTGTTGTGGAGGCCAGGTTGGTGGGTGTATTTAAAGCAGAGATTGATAGGTTCTTGATTAGCCAGAGCATCAAAATTTATGGGGAGAAGGCTGAGTGTGGAAAATGGTTAAGGTCTAATTAAATAGTGAGGCAGCTCGATGGGCTGAATGGCTTATTTCTGCTCTTATGTTTTGTGGACTTAGATATATTATTCAATGCACATGTGCACTAAAATTCATACTTGCTGCTTCAGTTAAAAAATTACAATAGTGTACATTGAAATAATAAATATGGAAGATAGATGGATAATAAATATCCACAGTTCCCATTGTACAAGTAAGGAAAGTGGCATTACAATAATGCAGGCAGTCTCCTTGTGGTGTTGGAAAAGTCCATGATTAGTGTAACAAGGGGAGGTTCAAAAGCCTGATACCAGATGGAAAGAGTTAAACAAGATGCTGGGTTCAAGTGTAATACACAGACATGCTGGAGAAACTCAGCAGGTCATGCAGCGTCCATGGGAAGTAAACGTTTCGGACTGGGCCCTTTGTCAAGGTATAAGCAAAAGCAGGCAGATACCTGGATAAAAAGATGGGGAGGGAGGAGGAGAGGAGGGAGGAAGGGGCAGGGGGAGGCGCCCCCAGGTAAGGGGTACACAGATGGGAGGGTAGAAGTGATAAAAACTGATTGGGGAGAAGTGGATCTTTGACAGAAGAGGAAGGGAAAGATGTAAGGAGCTGGGGAAAGGAGATAAAGGCATAGGGAAAGAAAGAAAGAGACTCAGAGAGGAGGGTTAACAAAAATTGGAGAAAGCAATGTTCATTCCTTTTGGTTGGAAATACAAGTTGTTCCTCCAATTTGAAAGTGGCTTTCATTTGGCAGCGCATGAGGAGTGGACCGATGTGTGGGAATGGGATGTGGAATTGAGATGGTTGGCCACTGGCAAGACTCTGTTCTTTCTGCTATTGATCGGTCCTTTATGACAAAAGGGATGAAGGTGGGGAGCTCATCTCTGAGAACCAACCATTGCTTGCGACATCAAGTTTTAATCTATGCTTTGTTTACAGATTACAATTCAAGGACACTGTCGTGAAGGTAAGAGACTAAAGTACTCTTTCCACAGAGAGCAGTAAACCACTGTTATGTTATGATTTGGGGCTGCCGGCTGGTCACGCCTCCCAAGACCGATCTTACCCATAGCCCCTTGGATCTCCCCATTCCACTCTGCTTCAATCAGTCAATGAGGTTGACAGCTGTTCCAGTCTTTAGTTAATAAAAGCCTGATAGTTCCACAAATCCAGTCCTTTGTGATTGTTGATGGTGCATCACAGAGTATTCTTTAAATCCATGTTAAATTGTTGGTTATTTTATTGTTTCCATTTGGAAGGATATCTTTATAACCATCCTGAACAATAGCAAGGCAAACCCTGATGACTGAGTAGAGTGCTGACGACCAGTCAATGTGATGGCCAAGTGAATTTGATGCCTGATTGTAGACCTGGAGATAGAGTTCGTTTTCAAATCTCACCATAGCATTTCAAAGGTTTACAGTCATTTACAAAACATGCAAAGATAATATCAATGATGGTGACTGGATATAACTGGGCCAGTTGTTCCCAACCTTTTTTTTTCCACTCACATACCACCTTAAGTAATCCCTTGCCAACCATAGAGCACCTAAGGAATTGGATGCCACAGGTGCTCTGTGGTTAGTAAGGGATTTCTTCAGTGGTATGTGTGACGATACAACCACTACACTGGCCGACTGCAGAGTCAACCACTGTACTTGCAGGTAGACAACCTGGGAGGCTGGCCCCACCTGTTGGCTGTCAATCACCGGCCCGTATAAAGACTCAAGCCGGCCCCTTCCTAAATCAGTTGGGCACAAGCAACCAGAGGCTACACAGACCTGGTGTTCAACTTTAAGCTGATTAAAGCCTGTAGTACAGTCTTCTCGAGTTTTGTGTTTGTTTGCTGCACCACAGTAGGTGAGTGGAAAGAAAAAGGTTGAGAACCACTAAACTAGGCCATTGTTAGAACGCAGGTATAGAAGAAATCTGCAGATGCTGGGGTCTAGTGTCATTCCCAAATGTGCTGGAGAAACTCAGCAGGTCATGCAGCATCCGTAAAATCCAATAGCCAGTCACTGTTTTGGGCCCGAGCTTTCCTTCAGGAGTGCCGAAAATCAGGTCGACAGCTGAATACAAAGGTAGGCGAAGGGAGGGTTAGTGGGGGTGAGGGGAAGAGGAAAGAACACAGGATAACAGGTTGAAGCTGGGTGATCACATGGTCGTAGCGCTGGAGTGCAATGTGGGTAAAACCCACCTAATTCACCAAAGAGACATGAAGAAGAAAACTGGTTGAAATGTGACACCTGACCTATGTTGATAGAGTGCTAGTACTAATCCTGACTACTAGGGGAAATCAGGGGACAAGCTCTTCCATCTTGGGTAGATTCAAAATGGATGCCTCTTTGAGGTCTTGTCCGTGTTTGTTCCAGCTAATAAAAATACTGGTAGATATTTTTAAAAGAACCCAAGTTTCTTTATTACAATAAAAGAGACATCATATGGGAATCAGTCGATATAGCAGCAGAGAAATGAAAAGTGTGAAGATTCCCGATGCTGTAAATTGGAAAGAAACATCACATTACCCAGCGAGCTGTGGTTAATTTCATGTTGAAATGGTCTCATAAATCACTCAAACCAATGGTTAGTCATGGACAATAAAAATTGACCTTGTGATGTCCAAATTAAATTTTTAAAGGAATCCTTGTTATCAGGTCATCTTAATAACCCAATTAGACACAGAGCAGGTAGCAGCAGGGTAGAATACTATGATTTCATGGAGATGTGCTGGTGTAGATTGAAGGAAGGTACTTTCCTTGCTTGGGAAGCTTTCGAGTTAAATGTTGGGTCTAGAGCAGTTGTTCGCAACATTTTTTTTTCCACTCACATACCGACTTAAGTAATCCCTAACTAACCACAGAGAATCTATGGCACCCAAATTTTTAAATTTAAATTTTGAATTTTGTTAATTTTTTGTCATTGTTTACATCATGTTAGAAGCCAATTCCAGCCATTTAAACCTCCGCTGCCCAATTACAGCCATGTTAATCTACAACCCCAGTACGTTTTGAAGGATTGGAGGAAATCTGAGCACCAGAAGGAAACCCACGGAGACGCGGAGAGAACGTACAAACTCTTTACAGACAGCGTCGTATTCAATCCCAGTTGGCTGGCATTGTAATAGCGTTGCACCAACCGCTAAATGAAGACCATAAGGCTATAAGTTATAGGAGCACATGTAGGCCATTTGGCCCATCCAGTCCACTCCGCCATTCCATCATGAGCTATTCTATTCTCCCACTCCCCTGCCTTCTCCTCATAACCTTTGATACCCTGGCTATTCAGATATCTATCAATCTCTGCCTTGATTACACCCATAGGTCACCCGTCTGAGTGCTACTGGGTCCATGTAACCCAGTACTACCTCTCGGATGGTCGGGTGGTGGGCGACTAAACTGGTTCCCCACAAGACTTGCCTGGTGTGGAGGTTGGCTAGACACCCTGCAGGATGAAATAAAAGGCCTGTCAAAGGGCAGATGAACCTTCTCATAGGGTCATCTAGCAAACACGTGAAATGAAGCACGGAAAGGGCATCCCTTGCATGGAAGCTTGGTCTGGCCATTCACTGCCACAGATCTTCCCCCAACCATCTTGGACCACAACATGCCGCTGGATCCACAAGAGGATGTCAAGAGGGAGGGGTCTGGACCTGTGCAACCCCCTACCCACCCAAAATCCATTCCCGCACACGCTGTTCCTTTCTGAGGAGTGGGGTGTCCTCATATCAAACCCCACAAATTGACTGAAAGGAACCGTCATCATCCTATGGGATGGATACCCAGAAGAAGCAAATTCCAGATGTTCTGGCTAATAACTGGAAAAGCTCTCACACAGTGCTCACACACAGATGAACACCAATGAATTTGATACTGGGTGGGTATTACAAGTTTATTAGGCAAAGAATTAAAGATATTCCCAACAGCAAGGTGAAGAATTAACTTGAACAACTTCCCCACAACTTGAGAATAAGGGTGCATTTGAGATTTAGTGGGCAGTCTAAAGGTGGGTGGAAAGATATGAACAAAATAATTATGATAACATCTCTCTTTATTTGGCCCAGAGATGTGCTGTCCAGGCAATTCAATATTCTTCTGAAATATAGTGAGGCGTTGAAACACTGGAAACATAGCAGGCAGTGCTCACCCACATCAATCAGATGGCGATGGTACTATCCATCCATCTTTGTGGTTACAGACTGATGGACATGCACTCACCAAGGGCTCCAAGAAAAGCCCTCCTGCTCTACTCAGCATGTGTGTCATGGGATTATTTCACATGCCACTGATGAGCAGATGGTTTATCAGCTTCTGTGAAAATTGGCAGCTCCAATAACACAACATCGCCCTGATCCTGCACCCGAGAATGAGTGTAGATTATCCAGCAATGTGGGAAGAGGCACAAGGTCATCTGAGAGCCACAGAGAAACAGGAATTAATTTTAACAATTTCAGTGTATTTATTGTCTCTTTATATTGAATCGCTTTGAATTGTTTATTGTCTCAAGCAGTGAAAAACTTATTCTTTTGTGCTATCCAGGCAAGTCAATTCATAAAGCAGGACGTGTAATAATGAACCCGGTGTCGGTGCTGCTCAATTGCTCAATGAAAGGAGGTGTAAGGCACTTTTTCTGTCCGATGGCCGACAGGTCACCCTTGTGCAAGGTGTAGACCCTCTTTAGCCTTCCAATCAGGGTCCCGTGAAGCCACGGATGGGAGATGGTGGATGGTTTTTACAAGCAGATTCTCCAAATTGGAATCCATGGTTGTAAAACAAAAAATTGCTGGGCTGATCAATGGCTAGGATTACCCGTCCAGTCTGGACACTGCAACTGAAGGAGGCAACGGGAAGCCACTTCAGTATTTTCCCCCTTGTATCATCACGAACTCAACATCGACCACGGTCTCAGCTCAAAGATGGAGCCTTCACTGAAGGAGAACAGGGGAGGCAGCAACTACAATTCGGAGGGTCAGAGATTGTGACAGATGGAGAGTCATGATCGCCCACGCCCAACGGCAAGGCGCCTAAATGAAGATGATGTAATAACAAAAAATAAACTAATAAACAGCAGCCTAGTGTTTCGATAAAGTCAAATATTGTGGGGAATGAAAAAATCACAAAAACAGAGCAGAGAAAAGTACGGTTGAAAAACAGGGCAAGGGTATCATGGGCCAAACCCTCCCCACCATCGAGATCATCTACGGGGAAGGCTGCTGTAGGAGACCAGCAGCAATCATCAAGGAACCACATCACCCAGCACACGCTACCATCAGGAAGGAGGTGTCGGTGCCACAGGACTCGTACCTCCAGGTTCCGGAACCCCTCCACCATCAGACTCCTCAATGACAAACTCAAGCAGGAACTCATTGAAAGGACTCTTCCCTTGCACAATATTTATTACTGAATACTTTTTTCTGTATTGCCGTCAGTTTATTTTCATTCTTTTCTTTGTTTTCATTTCTCTCTTTTGTACATATCTTTTTTTTCTTCAGTACAGTTACCAATAAGTAATAATTCTACATGGCCCCCAGGAAAAAGAATCTCAGGGTTGTATGTGATGTCATGTATGAACTCTGACAATAACTTTGAACATCTTTTGCCAGCGAGAGGTCCGTGCAAGTGTCAGATAACAGCAGGAAAGAAACTGTCCTTGAATCCAGAGGTTTGTGTTTTCAAGCTCGTGTGTCTTTTGCCAGACCGAAGGGGTGAGAGGAGAGCGTGACCAGATTGGGATGAGTCCTTTAATATTCCGTCAGCTTTCTCCGAGAAAGCAGGAAGTGCAGACGGAGTCATTTTAGAGGGGAGGTTGGTTTGCGTGGCCTGAGCTAAACTGTACGGGATAGTTCTAATAAAACAAGAACGTAGAAGCTATAGACTGAGTGATAAAGTGATCAATAAAATTCTACTGAGTTTTGTTCATGAATGTCATGAGACAGCAGTTCAAGTGCTTTCAGACTGAGAGGGTTATGGTGTGAGGGAGGGAAGGTTCAGTTTGTTAAGTAGGTTTATATAGGTCAGCCCAACATTGTGGGCTGAAGGGTCTATATTGTTCTATGTACTGATACCTGTTGGAACCAATATTGTCTGTAAACTTGTAAGAATTTTGGTGCATATGTACATTGTACTTGTGTTTGACAAATAGTCGTCATTGCTCTTGTTATATTTGCTGGAAAAATTATCAAGGGGAAGAGTATAAGTATAAAAGAATCCGTTGAATCCCACTGTTGCACAGTAAATAACTCGAGAGGCTGAGACTGAAACAGGCTCTTATTCATAATGGACAAGAGCCCCGTCCTGTGCCGTGACTCGGGCTTTCTGGGGAAGGGTCAGGGTGTTAGAGGTTTCATACAAGGTCGAGAGAGGGAGGGACCACAAATACAGTCTCAGGATGGGGCGGAGCCAGGTAATCAAGAGTACAGCAGTTCACCACACCCACATTTTCTGTAAACTCTCCTTTAGAATCTACAGGGCTGGATAACAGTTAAACAAGAAGGCCTGTGATCGAGTACAACACACAAACATGGTGGAGCAACTCAGCAGATCACGTGGGAAGTCAAGGGTTACCAACATTTCGGCCCGAGCCCTTTGGCACGGTATAAACCACGCCCAAAACGTTAGTTACCCTTTATTCCTGTGGATACTGTGGGACCTGCTGTGTTTCTCCGGCATGTTTGTGTGGCGTGCTTGCCTAATAGATGCTTTAATCTCCTTTTTGCCCAGAAATTTCAGCACGGTCGCAAAGTAGAAGACGGTGGTGAAGGTGGAGCAGGCGCTTCTCAGTCTGCCGGTGCGAAGGCTGCTGGGCACCTTGTCACATGCCCAAAAACGTTCCTTGGTTCATTCATCCCAAGTGGCCTGCCCATCACACTGAAGGAAGCAGTGGTAAGTCAATTAGTTCTGTAGGGCTTGTATCAATTGGGGATGAAACCAGAGTGCATTTTAACAAAGGAATGATGGAACACAATCTGTGTTTGAATGCAGTATCACTTCGTGACTCACTGCGTACAAGGTTTGGTCCCAGACAAAAGGTAAGCAGGGTGTACGTGTAATAGGAGTGCATGTCAAATTCAGAATTAGTATTTATTGTCACAAACAAGTAATTTGCTGTTTTTCAGGACCACATATTTCTATCAATTACATTTTTTTTAAACAATAAATAAATTAGAGCAAAAGTAGAGAAAGTGAGGCAGTCTGTGGGTCATTGTCCATTCAGAAATCTGACGGCAGAGGGGAAGAAACTGTTTTCGTGTTTGTCTTCGGGCTCCTGTACCTCCTTCCTGACGGTAAAAGGGTGAAGAGGGAATGGCCTGGGTCCTTGAGGATAGAGGCTGCTTTCTTGAGACACCGCCTCTTTAGATGTCCTTAATGGAGGAAAGTCTGAAGTCCATGAGGGTGTAGCCTAGTTCACAACTCTCTGTAACCTCACTAGTTATCCTGTCTGTCATTCAGCAATGACAAACTCAATCAGGGACTCATTTAAGGGCATTTACTTGATTTTTTTTTTCATTTTCTCTGTATTATACACTCAGTTTGTTTACATTTGTTATCTGTTTACAGTTCTTTATTTGTTTGCATGTTCATGCTGTGTAGGGGATTTTTGTTGCCCTACCAATAAATGGTAATTCTGCCTCACCCACAAGAAAAAGAATCTCAGGGTTATACGTGATGTCATGTATGTACTCTGACAAAAAAATCTGAAATCTGAGGTGAACCTGTGGAGGTAATGGAATTGGATTTTCAGAAAGCATTTGACAGGGAGCTACATAAAAGGCTGGTGCACTATATAAGGACTTAAAGGGTAAGGAGAAATGTGATGACATGGATTGAAGAGTAGTGGAAACCAGAAAGTCTAAATCAGCAGGTCTCTCATGTATAGAGTAAATGCATGAGGGCTTTTTTCCACTGAGGGTAAGGAGATACAATTCAGAGTACATGGGCTAAGGGTGAAAGGGGAGAAATGTAAGGGAACTATGGGAGGAATTTCTTCACACACAGAGTTATGGGAGTGTGGAGCGAGCTGCCAGCTGAAGTAGTGAATGCGGCCTCAGTTTTAATATTTAAGAACAGATACCTGGATGGGAAGGGGATGGAGAGATATGGAATAGGTGCAGGTCACAGGGACTAGGCAAAATAATAATTCAGCACTGACTAGAAGGGCTGTAATGTTCTATGGTTCTAGTAGAGTCTGTGGAACCATAGATGGTTATAGCTCAGAAAACAGGCCATTCAACCCTACTGGTCTGTGCCAACCAATAAAACTAGCTAGCCCCACTGACCTACTTTCATTCTATAATCCTCCAGACTTCTCCTATCCATGTATTTATCCAAGTGTCAAAATTGAGCCTGTTTCAGCTGGCAGCTCATTCTATACTCCCACCATTCACTGTGTGAAAACGTTCCCCCAAATGTTTACTTCAAACCGTATTTATGACTGGTTCTGGTCACCTCATTACAGGAAGGATATGGTGGTAATAGAGAGAGTGCAGAGGAGATTCACCAGCAAGTTACCCAGAAAAGAGAGGTGTGGTTACAAGATTATATCATTTGGGTTTATTCACACAGGAGGCTGAGGGGTGATCTTATTGAGGTTTGTAAAATTATGAGAGGCATAAATAGGATTGATAGCCAGAATTTTTCTACAGGTGAAAGGAGTGATAAACTAGAGGGTACTGGTTGAAGAATAGAGAGGAGAGGGCAGCATGGTTGGCGTAGCATTTAGCGCAAACCTGTTACTATGCCAGTGATCGGGACTGGGGTTCGAATCCTGCACTGTCTGTAAGGAGCTTGTATGCTCTTCCTGTGTCTACGTGGGTTTTCCCTGGAGCCTCCAGTTTCCTCCCACCCTTCAAATGGACTGGGGTTGTAAGTTAATTGGATGCAATTGGATAGCACAGGCCTGTTATTGCGGTATAAGTGAACGTTTAAACATTTTTTAATATTTAATGTTTTTTTAAATTTAAAGAATATTTGAGGAGTAAGTTTTTCGCACAGGTATAGTTATCTGGAATAAGCTCCCAGAGGAGGTGATGGAGGCAAATCAGTGTTTAAATGGGATTTGTGCAGGTACTTGGATAGGAAAAGCAGAGAGCAATGGTTCTCAACCTCTTTTCCATCCACATACCACTTTAAGTGTTCCCTATTCCGTTGGTGCTCTGTGATTAGTGTTGATTAAGGTGGTGTGTGGGTAGAAAGAAAAAGTTTGAAAACCACTGTTTTAATCGTATCTCATTGTTATGTGCACGGTTTCTTAACTCCAAAGGAAATGGACCATTTTTCTCAGGCAAAATAATTCAGTAACAATTGGTCTAGAGCAGTGATTCTCAACCTTCCCTTCCCAATCACGTATCACCTTAAGCAATTCCTTACTAATCACAGAGCACCGATAGCATAGGGATTACTTAAAGTGGTATGTGATTGGAAAGAAAAAGGTTGAGAACCACTGGCATAGAGGGAGTGAGCCTAATGCAAGCAAAATGGCAGTAGCAATGATACACATCAAAGGTTGGCTGAAAGAGCCCATTTCTCTGTTATCTGACCTTCTCTGATCCAATTCTCAGTGATTCTGTCCTTAGTGTATTCACGTTAATGTCATCGGAAACCTTCTACAGAGGTGTGGTGGAAAGTGTGCTGACCGGCTGCATCACAACCTAGTATGGGGGGCACCAATAGCCCTGAGTGGAAAGCCCTGCGAAAGGTAACGGACACAGCCCAGTACATCACAGGCAAAACTCTCCCCACCAATGAGAACCCCTACATGGAACCCTGCCATTGGAGAGCAGCAGCAATCATCAAGGATCCACACCACCCAGCACGCGCACTGTTCTTGCTGCTGCCATCAGGAAAGAACCACAAGGCTCACTCCACCAGGTTCAGGAACAATTGCTACCCCTCCACCATCAGACTTCTGAATAATAGGCTCAATCATGGACTCATTTAAGGACGTGTATTTTGATCCTTATTTATTATTGAATATTTCTATCTACATCTGCATTTGCAGAATTTGTTTACAAATCTCTCTTTCTTTGAGTACTGTGTATAGTTACCGGTAATTAGAAATTCTGCCTGGCCCGCAGGAAAAAGAATCCCAGGGTTGTATGTGATGTCATGTACATATGTACTCTGACAATACATTGGAACTTTGAACCTTTAGTTTGAATGGGTGCTTGAAAGTCACCATGGACAGAAGGGCTTGTGTCCACGCTGTAGGTCTGTATGAATTGAGTTTGAGGCATACAAGGAGCTGCCCACTGACGTTAAGACTGAGAGGATCCAAAAGATGATCAACCCACCCCTCTACCCCACTGCCCCCCACTGTGTGTAGAACAGTGAACCAAATGCCTATGCCAGGGGTACAGGGTCGACATCATGGGGGGGGGGCATTCGCGGGCCATGTTATTTTGCTCCCCTACCTGAAAACGAGCGGCACACAAAACTGCCACATGAATGGCTGTCTGTGACCCCCCCTCCTCCCACAGTGACCTTAACACCCCCTCCCCTGATTAGATTTCTTCTGACGACAACTCTGCCTGGGTAGGATACACCTTTGCTTTAAAGGCAGAATCCTGGGCTCGCGCAGAAGGACATTATGTGGAAAATTGCAAAAGATACTTTCCGGGATCATTGGTTTTACCCAGGGGAGCAATCTGATTGGTTGGTTTGCTCCGATCTGGATTGGTTGGTGTGATGGGTGGCCCTCAGGTGTGACGAGAGGGCCTCCTTGTGGCCAATATTGGATAATCACGTCCTTCTGGTCTTCACCAAGATTTAATTTTCCTTTAATGGCACGTGCAAAGCACAAAAAAATGTTATTTGCCGTAAAGGCACACTAAAAAGGCACCGTGACCCTGGTGCCCCTAACAATAAGGGAAAGAGAAGCAAAAGAAAATCCCTTCAGAGTCACCGAGTGCCAATGGATTCACGTCCTGCCAAACATGATGCCAAATTAAACTAATCACATCGCCCTGCACAGGATCTATATTCCTTTGTACCCCACCTGCTCACGACCCTAACTAAATGCCTCTTAAACATTGTTATCCACCACCACCACCCCCCACCCCACCTTGATAGTGCATTCCTACCAAATCACACTTGCTTCACAAATCTCCTTTAAACTTTCCCCCTCTCATGTTAAACCTATGCCCTCTTGCATTTGGCATTTCCAAAATGCAAAGGAGAACAGGGGAGGAAGGAATGGAACCACCTCCTGAGAGGAGGCAATAGGTAGGAGGAAACCCCAGTGCACTGGAAAAACCAGCATGGAAAAGTTGGGCCGAATGGTCTGTTACCACGCTACAACCTCTATACAGTAGAAGCTCTCAAACCCCAGTATCTATTTGAGGTTGAGAGCTTCCACTACACAGAGTTTTAATTTCCAGTCCAAAACTATTCACATTTTATAGTTTTGCAGTATGTTTTTTACAAAAAATGCACAATATTACAAGCAACATTTTTAACATTTTGTCAAACATTATCCACATGATTCCATCACTGCTTGTTCCCAGGAATTCAGATTGAAGATTCGCTACTGAGAATCTACATTGACATTAAGGATCTTTTCAAGTTCAAGTTTATTGTCATGTTTTACCTGCTACCTTGTCCACTCCTCCCTCCCCACTAATCGCCCCCTTTGCACCTACCCCTGTGATAGCAAGAGATGCTCCTCTTGCTCCCACACCTCCTCTGTCGCCATCGTTCAGGATCTGGAACAGCCCTTTCAAGTGAAGCCACATTTCACTTGTGAATCTGCAGGGGTCATCGACTGCATCTAGTGCTCCCGTTGTGGACTCCTCTACATTGGAAAGACTAGATGCAGACTGGGATGCCCATGTCAACTCGTCTGTTCATGGTCACATGCACTTCCAGACTGAGACCACCCGCAAATTAGAGGAACAGAACCTCAGATTCCAACCAGTGGCATTAACTTCAACTTTCCTGATTTCCGTTAGGGACCCCCCCCCCCACCCCCACTCCCTGCCATCTCTCCCCTTCCTCTATCTCTATTTCTCCTGTTCTCTTGCTTTCTTTTTCCCTTTCTCTCTGACTCCTTTCCTCCCCCAATCAATTTTCACCTTTCCTCTCTTGTCCCTCTATCCATGTCCAATGATCACCTTTTGTTTTTGTCCCTACCTTTGATGAAGGGCTCAAACTTGAAATGCTGGTTATGAATCTTAATATTTGCTATATAAAGTATGTGGTGTGTGTGACCTGCTGAGTTTCCCCACCATTGTGTTTTTATTGAAATCACTATACCCAATAACAATTTTGTGATTTAAAACAAAGCTCAGTTAACCTTTTAATATTTTTGCAGTTCCTGTATAGTAACTTTTTTTCTTAAATCTAGGCACTAAGGAAGATTCTATTTGGAACTGCATTTCAAGTTTTCAATCAGGAATGGACGAAATCGTACTTCAGGTTCCGAACCTCCCATTCAGACCTATCATATGCTTTGATGGCAGATAGGGTCAGTGTCAATACTTCTCTTGATGGGGAGGCTTTCTGAATACTGATGCCTGACTCTCACCATACTTAGTCACTTTCAATACAAAAGCGATAGTTTACCAGGCAGCGTGTATGCCCTGACCTTCAACCATCCATCTGGGCTTTGAGCAGAGTCGTGGATTGGCCATCTATTTTAATATCCATAATAAAGACTTTTTTTATTAATCAACTTTGGATTCACAAGTCCATATTTTTAAATTTTGACACACAGCACGGTAACAGGGCATTTTACACCCAATTAACCTCCCCCCCCCCCCCGGTACATTTTGAACAGTGGGAGTTGGTATGGTTCAAAAGGGAAAAGTGACCTCCTTCTATGCTGGAGTAATTTGCTGATTCTACACTTCATTGTAGTCTATAATAGTACTCTCACAGTGCTATTGGGTCAGCTTTGACTCTGCAATGAAGAACTGATAATCTGTTTATATCAGGATGTTGTGTGGATTAGAGTTGATCGTGTTCCCCAGCTTCTATTTAATTTAATGTCGACATCCATCACGGTAACAGTTACTTCTGGCCCACAAGCCCATGCCGCCCAAATGCCCTAATTAACCTACAACCCTCAGTACTTTTTTGGACAGTGGGAGGAAACCAGAGCACCCGTAGGAAACCGCTGTAGTCACAGGGAGAACGTACAAACTCCTTGTAGGCAGCGCTGAATTCAAATTTGGGTCGCTGGCGCTGGAAACAGCGAAGTGCTAACTGCTCCACCAACCTTGTCCATCAGGGTAATAAAGGTTGTGTTTAG
The DNA here is from genome assembly GCF_036971445.1 of Narcine bancroftii. Lineage (NCBI taxonomy): Eukaryota > Metazoa > Chordata > Chondrichthyes > Torpediniformes > Narcinidae > Narcine > Narcine bancroftii. The sequence continues at coordinate 117,316,592 of NC_091477.1, read as the reverse complement.
AAGGGACTGTTTCAGACCAAATGATTAAGATAATGGAGAAGCTGCAAGATGGAAAATATCATTCGAAGCAGCCATTCTCAATTTATTATTGGCTATGGCTCCCTTCGGACTCTGCTCAAAGTTTATGGGCCCCCTTCCCTGTGAAGCAGTTTAGTTGGTTTCTTCTACACCTCTCTCCTTTCAACTACATAAAAAATATTTTATGATTTCAGACTGTGCCGCCCCCCCCCACCCACCTCCTTAAATGCGCTGTGGCCCTCAGGCTCCATTCGAGAATGGCTAATTTAAAGTTTCCTATTTTTAATTTTATTCATGATATTAAATCATGTCAAAACCAGCGAGCTATGTGTTGAAAAAGGTATTTGTTCTTTCTGAAGGGTGGTGCAAGATCTGTTCAGATGGCAGTGCAAGCACACGTCCTCAAACGCTTACTGTTCACAAGAAAGTCTGCAACGGGAAATGATTCTGATGATCAACGGTAACAAATGTCTTCTCACCTCGACGTTAAATGATTGTGAGGTCCTGCTAATTATGATCCTTCCGTTGCCCCTGGGATGGTGGAACTTGGGTTAATCTCAGGGAAAGGAAGGCGGCAATGAAGAAAAAGCCAATTGTCGATCCCCCTCGATATGTTGCCTTCCCGCAGAATCAGAATCAGAATTTATTGCCATGAACATGTCACGAAATTCATTGTTTTGCACCAGCTGCATGGCGCAAATATTGCTAGAGATTAAATTAGTGCAGAAAGGAGAGGTGGTGAGGCAGTGTGTGTGGGTCATTGTCCATTCAGAGGGGAAGAAGTTGTCCTCGTGCTCCTGGGAGTTCATCTTTCTGATCCCTCTAATACTAATACATAAATGCATCCTTGAGGTGTGCCTATGTTGACTGTCAGTGAGGAAGAGATGTTTCTGATTCATACTGACTGTGGTCTTTCAATGAGGAAGTCAAGATTCCAGTTGCAGAAGGGGGTGTAGAGGCCCAGGTCATCCTTAAACCTGGAAGCTATGTCTTCTAAAGGAGAACCACCCCTCATTTACGACAGAACAACAGAGGTAGCAACATGAAGAGGGCATGGCCTGGGTGATGAAGGTCCTTGAGGATAGAGGCTGCTTTCTTAAGACACTACCTCTTGTAGGTGTCCTCGATGGAGTGGAGAATGATGCCCGTGATGGCACTGGCCAAGTTCACAACTCTGTTGTTTCTACATGTCCCGAGCATTGGTGCCCCCATATGAAACAGTGATGCAACTAGACTGAATGATCTCCACAGTACACCTGTAAGAGTTTTTGGTGACATATCAAATCTTCTCAAACTCCTCACGAAGTATAGTCCCTTCTTCATGGTTGCGTTAACTTGGAGGCCCTAGGACAGATCCTTAGAGATGTTGACACCTAAGAATTTGAAAAGTTCTTAACCGTTTCCACTGCTGATCCCTTGATGAGGACTGGTTCATGTTCTGACGTCCTCCTGAAGCCCACAGTCAACTCCTTGGTTTTGTTAACATTGAGTACAAGGTTGTTGTTATGACACCACTCATCTAAGTGATCTATCTCCCTCCTGTACGCTTCCTCATTGCCGTCTGTGATTCTGCCAACAACCATAGTGTCATGGGTAAATTTGTACATGGTATTTGAATTGTGCCTGGCCACATAGTCATGGATGTAGAGCAAGTAGAGAAGTGGGCTAAGCATGCATCCTTGAGGTGTGCCTATGTTGACCTTCAGTGAGGAAGAGATGTTTCTGATTCATACTGACTGTGGTCTTTCGATGAGGAAGTCAAGATTCTCTCTTCTAGTTGGTGAGATATGACCATATATATATACATGTAATTGTTGAATTTTGTGGACCAATTTTTTAGAGTAAAATTTAGAGGGTTGACTATTACATGCATACTACTTTTGAGTCACTCAGGGTGTCAGGAGCTCTGATGGGACCAGGAGGTAAGTTCAGGTTCAAGGCGTTCGGAGCTCGGATGGGTGGGTGGCTGGGACTGGGTGGTAAGTCTGCTTTCAGATGTGCAGATAGTGAGCTTGGACCAGGTGGTAGGCAGGGGTCTGTGGTCAGCGCATTGCAGAAGGGGGTGCAAAGGCCCAGGTCATCTACCACCTATTCCTTAAACCTGGAAGCCATGTCTTCCAAAGGAGAACCACCCCTCATTTACGACAGAACAACAACAGAGGTCTATGACAGGTCAAAAATATGTTTTTTTATTCTTTTTCTTTGATGCCATTGATTATAGATATATTGGATTTGGATAAATAGACTATTTAATAGGGTGGAGCTGTTGGGACCAAAGTCAACAATCCTAAGTAAGAACGAAATGTGGTAAATCCTCATTTAACATAGTGAAGATGTAGGAGAAAGGATTTAAGACCTTGATACTTTGTTACTAATAGTTTGCCAAACAATGATTGGCTCCAAGACATAAATGTGCTGGAGAAATTCAACAGACCACATAGCATCCACTGAAAGTAAAGGGGAAGCAACGTTTCAGGCTTGGGCCCTTTGTTGGGTATACGATTGGCCCCATGTCTACTTGAAGTGTAAAGCATCATTGCAGTGTGCAGGTCTTGGATGCAAGAGCGATCACAGTGGCTTCATGACGAGTGCCTCACATATTCTGTACTTGCCTGCAGCCTGCTGGAAGTGAGCCAAAAAGACCAAGAGAAGGCATTGGTAGCTGCATTGTCTGACATTCTCTGGAGAGCTGGGGAAGGCGTACGGAGTGTTGTTTGCTTGATAACAGCTGAATCCTATTTCAATCCTGCGATCAATTACAAAATCGACAGTTACACCGAACGGGTAAGATCATTCCCGCGAGTTGTTAATTTTTTTTTAAATTTAGACATAAAGCACAGTAAAAGGCCCTTCCAACCCATGAGCCCCTGCTGCCCACAAATACCCCAATTAACCTACAAACCCTTGTATGTTTTGAAACCAGAGCACCTGAAGGAAACCGACACAGGGAGAACATTCTTTACAGGCAGCGCCAGATTCGAACCTATGTCACTGGAGCTGTAATAACGTCACACTAACCACTCTGCTAACTATACTAAGCAAGGCTAAACTACATCATTATTTATTATATTTGGTAAATACCACGTAATAGTTGATACCCTGTAAAAGTCAACCCCCTATTTTTGCTCCAAAAATCTGGTATTTTCCATATATCGCATGTAAAAGTCACCTCCCCACCCCCTTCCCAAATTTTTGGCCCCAGATGCCCGCCCATCCGACCTCCAAATGCGCTGACCACAGACTCCTGCCTACCACCTGGTCCAAGCTCACTATCTGCACATCTGAGCTCCTGACACCCTGAAAGCAGACTTACCACCCAGTCCCAGCCACCCACCCATCCGAGCTCCCAACGCCTTGAACCTGGACTTACCTCCTGGTCCCATCGGAGCTCCTGACACCCTGAGTGACTCAAAAGTAGTATGCATGTAATAGTCAACCCTCTAAATTTTACTCTAAAAAATTGGTCCACAAAATTCAACAATTCAACAATATATATGGTCATATCTCACCAACTAGAAGAGAGAACAGTCTCTGCCTAAATGTCTGCACTGGACAGTTACAAGACCTGGGCACTGCAAGGTTACTTTATACCTGATCCAAAATTCATCTTGGTTCATTTGATGTTTTCCCAGCATTCTTGGTAAAGTTACAAGGGACACACTTCACGTGAACAATATGGAGTTTCTCGATGCCACCTAAAACTCTCATTCAACATTCGCCAAAGCTGGAAATACATCTCACTGAGGTTGCAATTCAAGTTCGAGTTTATTGTTATGTGTACTGAGTTTTGATGAGAGAGTTTGTTTTACAAGACGTGCAACACTGCGGGTCAGGGCATGATCATCGTAGGTGTTAACACAACTCTGTTACAGCATCGGCAACTGGGGAAGGAATCTGGCTCTGTCTGTAAGGAGTTTGTATGTTCTCCCCGAGTCTGCGTGGGTTTCCTCCGGGTGCTCTGGTTTCCTCCCATAGACAAATTGGGTGTAATTGGGCAGCATGGATCTTGGGCCGGAAGCGCTTGTTACCGTGCTGTAGGTCTAAATTTTAAATTGAAATTTCAAAACACAGAGTGAAAGAATCAGAACAGAGCAAACTCCTTCAGAGTCTGCTAACAGTGGGAACATGTTCTTGAATCTGGAGGGTGATTTCACACTCATGAATCTTCTTCCTGATAGAGGTATGGGTGGGGGTTTGGAGGTGGGGTAAAGTGAGGTCAGCCCCAAGTGGGATGACCCTTTTAATATGTTGCCTGCTTTTCCAAGGCAGGAGGAAGCATTGATGGAGGGGAGGGAGGGGTGTGGTTTGTGTGATGTCTCAGTTGAAATGTCAACTAAAAGGTCTCCGGTTCAACATTTGAAGTCCTGCACACAGCATTTTCCGTTCTCAGTTTTCAACTCTCTCACTGGTTCTTCCATCCATCCTCGCTATATTGAAGACGTTTCAGGTGGGATCCTTTGATGTGTCCCATTGATCACTTTGAAGAAATCTGAAGCTTCCGATGACATTGGAGTAGACCGGGGCCTCACACCATCAAATGCCTCTCCACCATGCTTCCTCTTAGTTCCACTGAGGCCTTTCACACAAGCGTTCTGTGGTGCCTTGGTATCTGCTCCACATCCGCAGGTAGGTCATTGTTACACCCCAGAGTTTTTGACATCGTACTGTGAGATGCAGGCCACAGAGGACCATTGAAAACTCATCCAGCAATAGTCCCACATCCAATTTCTTTGGCAATTTACCCACCCCTTGGCCACATCAAGAGGTAGTGAGAATTCTGCTCCCCTTAATCTTTCACAGGAAACTGGCAATCAATCCAGAGTTCCATCACATCCTTTATTTGTATTTCTTCCCAGCTCCAGCTTTTTAACTTCACTGACAGAGCAAAACTGGAGCGATTTGTGGCTGAACAGATACACTGTGTAAGTACAATGAAAGAAACTTAACTGCTCTTGATGGCATGAGAAATATATCGTTATTCTTCATTGTCTTTTGAGCTAAATCTTGTAACTGCCTGCCCAACAACATACACACAGTCCGTGCCACCCAATTTACACCCCATTAAACTACAAACTTCGAACAGTGGGAGGAAAACCGGAGCCCCCGGGGAAATCCCACGCAGACATGGAGAGAACGTAAAAATTCCTTACAGACAGCGCGAGAATCGAACCCCAGTCCTGATCACTGGCGCTGTAAAGGTGAAGCACTAATCACTACGCCAACGAGGCTGCACAATAAACAACAAAACCTTTTGTGGTGCAACATTGTGGGGAAAACACAGAACTGCTAGAGGAACTCAGCCAGCCTCATAACATCCATAGCACCTTTAAGGAGGAGCTCCAGGGTCAACCACGAATATTTATTTACTTATTCTCTATCTTTTACCTTTTTCTTCTTAGTTGTGGTGATACAACCACTGAACTGTCCACACTCCTGTACTGCCTACTGCAGGGGATAACCTAGGAGACTGGCTCCACCTACTCCCTGCCAATCACCGGCCCCATATAAAGGCTCACGCCAGCCCCTGGGCAAGAGCAGAGCACACAGAGCCAGAAAGGATGTAGAACCTGGTGTCCAAGTTTTAAGCTAATTAAAGCCCGTAGTATAACCTTTCATTGTTTGTGCTTGTTTGTTCGCCCTGCAGTGCACCACATTAGTGGTGTTTAATGTGTTCATTGTATTATGTGTCAGTGTGTTTTACATTCCTGGGAAGGTACAGCAAGTAAGGTGGAGAAATTCAGCAGGTAAAACTGTTTTTAAACACACAGAAATGCTGGAGGAACTCGGCCGAGCTCTACCCGCCGCCCCCCCACACCCCCCACCTCCCACACCCTTCTGAAATGAATGGGCAGTTTAAATGAATACAGAGAAAAGCTGGCCAGCTGGGCACGATAAACCACAAAAACTTTTGCTGCAAATATTGCAGCCTGACTCTTAACTTGCCTTTGTGGCCTGGACAGCTTGTTGAAGCAAACAAAGAAAGCATTTATAAAGCTCCTTTCAAGACAACCCAGAGTGCTTTGCTCTTTTCAAAATGTGGTAAATGTTCCAATACAGGACACGCAGTAGCCAATTTGTGTTCAATAAACTCCAAGACACAAGAATGACATACAAAGTGAATAATCTATTATGAGGGGTAACCTTTCCTTATTGAAAGACCTGCTTCTGTGCTGTACATCGCAATGACTCTAATAAGATCCCCATTGAACGAACTTGTGACTAACATGAAAACACAATGCTGGAGAAATTCAGCAGGTAAAACTGTTTTTAAACACACAGAAATGCTGGAGGAACTCGGCCGAGCTCCATAGGAGATAACGATACACTACCGACATTTTGAGCCTTTCTTCAAGGTTCGAGCAAAAATTCAGCAATGTGTCTGGACAAGGACTGGAGAAGGAAGGGGGAAAGAATGGGAGACCAAACCAAAAGGCAAAAGGTGTTAATTGGATATATAAATGACACTATTTGACCTGCTGAGTTTCTCCAGCATCGTGTTTTTACTTCAGTCCACAGTGCCCACAGATTTTCATGTTTGACTCCAAAAGTATTCTTTGTTTGCTACTTTAAAGGAGGCCTAATTCCATCAAAAGAGTTCAGAGAGTTATCATGAAATCTGTAGGAATGTAAGATGAACAGATTCAGAACACTTGCAACAAACATTGTTAGAATATGTTTATGGGATTGTGAAATTAATTCATGAATGTTAACTGACCCTTTATTTCCTCTGCATTTAGTTTAAAGATGAAGGCTGTTATGGGGTTATTCTGTTCCTCTACAGTTTACTCTTCTCAAGGACTCTGGATAAGTAAGGGCAATACTAATTAAGAAATATGATTTTTTTTTCACAATCGATTGAATTGTTCAATCATTCAAGAAATCTTCAGAGGAAAAGAGAAAAACCAACTTGTCTATGACTGAGTGTTTGTTGTTTGAATAACATGTTTTTTATTCTGCAGTATAATATTGGATTGAAATACCACGTGCTGTGGTTTTAGGCACGGAGATAATGTTCACAAGTGTTTTTTTACGTTCACCATTTTAGCTTTGCGTCTGTAAACAACACGCAGTAGATCCTTTCTTTAACGAGTCATAGAGAAAAGGCACAGCTAATTTGAACTTCTGCTTGCCGTAAGGCAGACAAAATGTCGCCATTAGTGTTGCCCGGCGCCCCTTACAAAAATAAGAGAAGCAAAAGAGAGTCCCTTCAGAGTTGCTGAGTATCGGTGGATTCGCCTCCAGCGTTCCCGTAGCCTCTGCACCTGCATAGGCTCCTGTTCCATTCATCGGCCACCCAAGCTCCAGATCCAAACCTCCGATGCAATCAGGAAGCCTTCAGCACCCTCAGGAGACCTTCTTGCACTCAGCACCCTCCCAAATCCCAGATCCGATACATTGTTCCCATGAGCCAGTCTCCAGCACCCTGCAGCCCATGCTGGTCCCTCGGCCATGTCGCCCACAGCCTGTATGGGGTCCCTCAGCCTCTGAGCCCCTTGCTGGCCTGCTGCCGTCCTATAGGGTCATCTCCTCTGCTGCTTCTTCTCAACAGGGGGTGTTCTCTTCAATTCTGGTGCCCTGCACCACACCGCGGCTCTCCGGGAGTCTATAACCCCACCCACCCCCACCCCATCTTGGGCCCAGACCTCGTGGTTGCAGGATTTTAAAATAAAGCACCATCAGCTCCTTTAACAGGCCATTTAAATGTTGCACTGTTGTGCTGGCATTAGGATCGGGCTGTTGAACCCTTCAAAGCAGCGCTCTGTCTCCGCCCTCCCGGGTCTGCGCCAGCGACAGTGGGCGGTGTATGGATTTCTTTAGCGTCTGTAGAAGGGTTGAGTGAAGCTTTAATATATTGTTCTTTATTACAGACTTCACAAAGACATGGACCATGCAAATTCTCATCTCCTGCAGATAACCATGTGGAATTTCACTTGTCGGCAGGTAAGTAATCATATCTTAATGTACACAATCCATTGATTCCTCCCCATTTCTGTCACAACTGGTCAACTCATTATGTCCAGACTGTCAAAGGGCTGTTTGTTATCCATTCTTTCTCAGAATCCCACACCCAGATGAAATCACCTCTCATTCTTCTGAACTCCTTTGAACATCGGGCAGCATATTTGGCGTTGTGGTCAGCGCATCGTCTTTACAGCACCAGCGATTGGGGCTGGGGTTCAAATCCTGCACTGTCCATAAGGAGTTTGTATGTGTCTGCGTGGGTTTTCCCCGGGGGCTCCAGTTTCCTCCACCATTCGAAACGTACCAGGGGTGAAACATAGAAACATAGAAGATAGGAGCAGGAGTATGTCATTCGACCCTTCGAGCCTGCTCCGCCATTCAACAAGATCATGGCTGATCTTAAAGTTCAATACCCCGCCCCTGCCTTCTCTCCGTAACCTTTAATACCCTTATACTGAAGAAATAGATCTAATTCCCTCTTAAATAGATTTAATGAACCTGCCTCTACTGCCCTCTGTGGCAATGAATTCCACAGATTCACCACCCCCTGGGTCAAGAAATTCCTCCTCATCTCAGTCCTAAATGGTTTGCCTATTATCCTCAAACCATGGCCCTGGGTTCTGGATTTTCCCATCCTTGGAAACATCCCATCTGCATCCATTCTGTCCAGTCCTGCCAGAATTTTATAGGTCTCTATGAGATCCCCTCTCAATCTTCTAAACTCCAGCGAATACAATCCCAATTTGGTTACTTATCTTATGTTCCTATGTTGGTGTCAATTGGGCGGCATGGACTCATGGGCCGAAATGGCTTATATGAAATGGTGCTGTATGAAATTAATAATTTTAATCGTCCAACCTTTCTCAATCAAAACTCAAACAATAATCAAATCTGGCCAGGAAACCCTGTGAAAGGAATTCCATTGACTTGAAATTGCTGGAGATGCTCCAGATGCAGGCATTTGTCACTAAATACAATCTGTTAGAGGTGGAGCAGCATCAGTGGGAGATAAAAAAAAAGAATGGTTGCTGTTTCGGGCCAGTGCCCTTCATCAAGACGTCTTGCCAGAGGGTTCTATCTCAAAACATTGAGCATTGCTTATCTCCTGCTGCTGCTTAACCTACTGAGTTCCTCCAGCAGGTTGTGTTTAGATCCTGAAAATCATCTCTGCTTGCATCTAACCAAGGCTGGTTGTTTTTTTACCTCTGCGCAGCCTTTGTCGTTGCCGTAGGGATGGCCCAGTGTAGTGAACAAAATGGCTTCAGCATCTGGTGAGGCTCCATGCAGATTTCTCTGCATCAGGGACTGTCAGAGCTGTTGAATAGGGACAAATGGTAATAGATATTGTGGCGCGCTGTTAGCCAGAATCAGACACACACAAGGTGAAGACTGTACAACAGGCTTTAATCCACAAAGACTCCCACAGAGCCAGGTTGGCTGTGGCTGCAGCAACTCTGAGTGAGGCCTCAGGAGGCCGGCCGGTGCAGGCTTATATCCTGGAGGGTGATTGACACCTGACTGGGTGGGGCTTGATCCATTCAGGCTGACTGATTGGCAGCCGGCCAGGTGTTGTCCTGTCCCCTTACACTCCTGTAGGTACAGAGGTTGCCCCCTGCAGTAGGCCGGTGGTGGACCACCAGAGATATTCATCATGCAAACAGGCCAATTTTCCACTGAATAAAAACGCAGAGATGCTGGAGGAACTCAGCAGATCTTGCAGCATTCGTAGGAACATAAGATAAGTAACCAAAATTTTGAATCCTTCAAGGACTGACATGACAGTTCTATATCTTTTCCTTCTCTGGACGCTGTGAGACCTGCTGAGTTCCTCCACCATCTCTGTGTTTTTACTACAATCTCAACATCTGCAGACTTCCATATTTCATTCCATTCTCCGCTGAATCCACATTGACCATAAAGCGCCCATTTTTACACTTAGCACACACTAACCAATTTTATTCTTCTCATACTCCCATCTGATGGATTCTAACACTCATCTATGCTGTAAATTTAATGGTTCATTAATCCACGAGCCTTCTTGTGACCCACCAGGGTCACAAGAAGAGCATGCAAACTCCACCCAGACTAGTGATCCTACTAGTTGTGCCACTGAAGAACATTCGTGAATGTCCTTCAAATTCCTAAACATTTCATGACATTGGAACATGAAAATAGTTGTTAAAAAATTAAAATGGTGTCCTGATTAAACAATATCTTCTTGGTTAAAAATCTTAACAACACAACCAGTCCTGAAAAATCTATCAGTTTGTTAAAACCAGATGAAATTTATCATAGAAACACAACTGCTTTCTTGACGATAATGAGTTTAATGTCATATACAATGTATGGTGCACCTATGCAGGAAATTCTTACTTGCTGCAGCCATACAAGTAACTGTAAAACAAAATTATAGTGGTAAACTTAATTGAATTAAAAGAGACAGTAAACATACAAGATACAAGGTGATACAAGGTAATAAAGCACCTACTTTTTACACGTCCCACCCTAATCTTCTTTACTCTTCCCACATTACCATCAGATCCCCATACTCCATTCTGGAGTTCTAGAACCTTTCTCGATAGTTCTAGAACTTCACTCTGGAGTTCTGGAACCCTGCCATACAATTCTAGAATTCATCTATCATTAAATGGTTCATTAATCTACCAACCTGCACATTTTTGGGAATTGGGAGGAACTCATGCAGTCTTCTGGTGATAGATGCATCATGGAAACAGGCCCACTGGCTCACCGAGTCTACCAAAATGTGTAGGGTGGTGGATTAACAAAGGACCCATACAAGTTGTGGGCTGCTGGATACTAGCTCATGGGAACCAGGTACCGGGTGCTGAGGGCAAGAGGGGCTCCTGAACGGCCTCAAGTGGTGAAAGGTTCCTGATCATATTGGCGATTGCGATCTGGTGCTTGGTCGCCAATGGTTTGAACTGGACTCTGTGCGGCTGCAGAGGCTGAGGGAGCACTGGAGGTGAATTCATGGGAACTCAGCGACTCTAAAGGGATTCTCTTTTGCTTCTCTTTCTCTTATTATCAGCGGCACCAGGCGATACTCACAGCAACTCTTTGTTTGCCTTTATGGGAGGCAAAAGTTGATGTATAATATGTAGATTTTTAAATTAATGGACAATTAAAATGAATTTCCTCCCTAGTGCCAGCAGTCAAACAAGGGATGCCGCATGTATGCAGAACAGAACCAGGCCCTTCAGCCTGCCATGTTCATTCTAACCATCAATACTATTCCCATTTACCGCACTGGGTACTTCGCATTCTTTGCATTAACAATTCAAGAGCTTGTCTAGGTCTTTCCTAAATAGTGAAAGAGTTTCTGCCTCCATCACCTACATCAGATTGCAGTCACTCTCTGGGTGGGTCTTCCTCACATCCCCTCTGAGTTGCACAGTTATCGTGATGCTATTACAGTACCAGCAACTCGGATTCGAATCCAGTGCTGTCTAGAAGGAGTTTGTTCCTTCTCCCCATGTCTCCATTGGTCTCCTCCAGGTGTTCCGTTTTCTTTCCACCTTTGGATATCATTGGAAAGTACGGGTTTAAATGGCCAGAATCAAACTTCTAACCATACTGCAAATAGAATTTAAGTATTGTATTTAGCTGAAATCTATGCCTTCTGGTTAAAAACGTCTCTTCTATTGGGCATGTTTCTGGCTTCTCGTAAGCTTGTATACCTCTATCAAATCAACTTTCAACTCCTCCTCTTCGAGAAAAACAAATCCAGCATATTCAGCCACTCCTCGTAACAACTCCATCCCGTGACAACATTTTGGTGAATCAGTTCTGCACCCTCTCCGGCACCAACACCTCCTTCCAATAGTGTCACAACCTGAAATGTATGTAATTCTTCAGCAATGGCCTAACCACCATCTCTGATCTCTAGGCTCTCTGCTAGTTTGACTCCAAGGAATATATTCCTTCCTTTGTTACAGATCTCCTTTGCTCTTGGTACAATAGTCCCAACCTCTCCAGTCTCACCTCATAGATCAAGCCCTTCATTCTGGGCAATATCCTTGTGCATCTTTTGTCTTTCAGTACCCAAAAAGTCTGGAGAAACTCAGCAGGTCACATAGCATCTCAAGGAAGCAAAGATAACAAATATTTCAGGCCTGAGCCCTTCGTCAAGGCTTCCTATAGATACCTGGTGAGTTTTTCCAGTACTGCAATCTGAAGACTGTGTAACTCCATCTTTTGACTTGCCTTCTAGGCACTTATAAATCTGATGCTCACTGGGAGAGCCAGTCCAAATGTTTTCAATGGTGACCTTCAGTTTGATGACCAGGGTGTCTTACTGAAAGATCCACAGTATGGAATCCTTGCTCGAAGTGAGGTGGGTTATCTCTACTGGAATAAACATGAGCTGGACCATGATAAGCTCCCACAGGTAACTTCTTATTCATTAAAGTCATTAATTTTATATATATAATACACACACACACATACACACACACACACACACACACACACACACACACACACACACACACACACACACACACACACACACACACACACACACACACACACACACACACACACACACATTGTCAGAATATATACATGGCATCCCTGAGATTTTTTTATTTCTGCAGACGAGGTAGAATTATCACTTATTAGCAGTGAAACAAAAACTGACTCAATGTTCACGTGTAAACAAACTGACTGTGCAATACTGAGAGAAAAAGGGTTCAGAGGAGGTTTACTGGGATGATTCTGGGAATGAAATGGTTATCATATGAGGAGAGTTTGACAGCTCTTGGCCTGAATTTGTTGAAATTTAGAGAACGAGGGGAGGATCTCATTGAATGTTGAAAGGTGAGGACAGAGTAAAGGTAGAAAGGTTGTTTCCCATGGTGGGTGAGTGTAGGACAGGAGGGCACAACCAGAACTGAAGGGTGCCCGCTTAAAACAGAGTCACAGAGGAATTCCTTCAGCCAGAGGGTGGTGAATCTGTGGAATTTGTTGCCTGAGGCGGTTGCGAAGGGCAGGTCATTGGGTCTATTTAAAGGCAAAGGTTGACAGGTTCTTGATTAACCAGGGCATCAAGGTTATTGGAAGAAGGCCGGGCAGTGGGGCTGAGTGGGAAAATACATCAGCTCATGATTAAATGGCAGGGTAGACTCGATGGGCTGAATGGCCTATTTCTTCTCCTGTGTCATATGATTCGTCACGACAAGCTCACATTAAACATGTTTTAAAAGCTCTCAGATTTCAGGTGGAAGCAGATTGACAGACATAAAAGTTCAGTAGGTTCACTCTGCATTCTAATCCAGCTCCTGAAGACAACAAATATATTCCATTTGATTGCTAGTACAACTGACAAGAAACCAAAGGCTGAGGAAATTACGCAGCACGCAATCTCAAGCAACCAGAAAATTCTCTTATCCGGCATCTTCCGATCCCCATAGGTGCCAGATACCGGGGGTTTTACTGTGCATGGAAATACATGCAATGTAGGTTACATCAAGCCCAGTTGATATATATCACAGCCTTATCCCGTTCAACATCATCTCGGCTATCAGGATTCTTTTCTCCCTCTTAGGTTTATCCAGCTTCCCCTGAAAAGCAGAATCAGCCTCCTCCCACATTCATCCAGCTACTGGGCAAAAAGAGAAATCAAACAGCAGATGCAGGAATTACTCAGCAGGTCAGGGAAGATCAGCAGGAAGAGAATTTAATTTTTAATTTGGAGATACAACAAGGTAACAGGCCCTTCCGGCCCCAGGCCCATGCTATCCAAATACACCCAGACGACTAATTAACCTACTAACCCTGTAAGTTTTTGGTATGCGGGAGGAAACTGGAGCACCCAGGTGAAACCCACGCAAGGCACAGGGAGAACGTACAAACTCCTTACGGACAGTGCTGGATTCGAACCCTAGTCACTGGCACAGTAGGAGAGTTGCACTAACCTCTAAGCTAGTCGTGCCACCCGGAAAAACAGTTAATATTTCAGACCGATGACCTTTCAAATCATCGACCTGAAACAAACATTAATTCTCCTTCTCTCTTTGTGGATACCGCCTGACCTGCTGAGCACTTCCTGCTTTTTATTTCAAGTTTTTCAGCATCTGCAGTATTTTGTTTTTGGTGTGGCTGAGCTGGTTTCTCCTGAGTTTCTTTATACGGTTTTCCCCATGATGATCTCTGAAGTGTGATGAACGACCCATTACATAATATCAGTCAGGACACGAAGAAGAAATTTCACTTTATGGTGCTGCAGGGACCAATTTCTCAAAGAACTAGCTGAAACTAATTGGATGAAGATATTTTAGAGAGCTGCATGTTAATCAGGCAATGCAGTCATTTTGTGGATCAGTGCAAGACTGCCTGTATGTAATTAATGGATCATTTATATTGTAAGGTTGTGGGAGGTCACATATGCAACTTCTTTAATTTTTATTAAAATTTACAGATACAATGCAGTAACAGGGCCCCACACTGCCCAATTACACCCCTGTGATCAATTAACTGACTAACTTCACCTTGATGAGGGGCTCAAGCCCAAAATGTTGGTTATGTATCTTTATCTTTGCTTCAAAAAGTACACTGTTTGACCTGCAGAGTTATTTCCAGCATGGTGTTTTTACTAACCTACTAACCCCGTACGTTTTTGAAATGTGGGAGGAAACTGGAGCAGCTGGAGGAAACTTGCACACAACACAGGGAGAACGTGCAAACTCCTTGCAGACAGCACCAGATTCGAATCCAGCACTGTAGTAACATTGTGCTAACCACTGCACTAATCATGCTGTCCATTTTAATTGAAACGGAGCTTCGATACTGCAGTGAGCCTCATGCTCAGACTGGGGTGGGGGGTGCCAACTTTTGGTCACGAATCAATTTCAGAATATGTCCCTGAATTCTATGTTAAAAATTTCTGGCATCATTTACTCTGAGCCTGCCTTATGTTACGTGTTCTGTACATTAAAAAGAGAGAGGTTGTCTACCTCATTGTGCTTAACCTTCAACACAGTAGACTGGCCTTAGAGTGATCTTGGTGACTTTTTTTTTTACAGGTTGGAAGCATGCTGAAAACTCCCAAGTTACCAATCTGGCTGTGCAACATCAACAATGCCTTCAGTGTGTTGTTCAGTACCAAGCAACAGCTCCTGTCTGATTGGAAAATGGAGCACCTCTTTGATTTGTACTTTTACACTGGCCAGCCATCGCAGAGCAAGTCGGTCACACTAACAATAGGTACGAATTGCACATCTGTTGTCAGCTTTGACTCCGTGGTAGCACTCTGAGTTTGGTGGTCTTGGGAGCTAGGTTCTAGCTCAAGGAATCTGAGCACAAACCCCAGGCTGATGCGTCAGTGCCAGTGAAGAGAGAGTGCTGCACTGTCCTCAGCTGAATAGGACATAAATAGACAATAGACAATAGACAATAGGAGCTGGAGTAGGCCCTTTGGCCCGTCGAGCCAGCACCGCCATTTTACAGATCATGGCTGATCACATGAGCCAAGGCGTCAGCCCCCTTGAATGCTCTTGAGCTCTATTTTGAAGAGAAGAGGGTTCCTGTTGATATTCATGTCTCAACCAACATCCACAGATCACCTTGTAGCGATCGATTCTGATTATGGGACCATGCTGGGCTGCAATTAAGAGGTGAGAATGCTACTGATGAGAGAAGAACTAAGCAAATCACGATTAGCACAGAATCAATGAAGTTTACTGCATTAAAATGCTGCGTCCATTACTGGTGTGAGATCCTGTTGATCTGTTGGCATTCACTGCATCCGGTATGTTCCAACATGCTTGTCATTAATACAGATTGTCAAGACACACACCACAATGTGAAACCTGTTGCAGGCACCATGAAAGCATCCTAACAATTTAGCTCCATGCTGATCCAGCCTAGTAGTGAAATATTACAGCAGTAAAAGCACCCCAAAATGCTGGCGGCCAGTCTTTCAGCATCCATAGGAGACAAAGATATATTGTGGACGTTTCGGCCCTGAGCCCCTCTGCAAGGAATAAGAAAAGAATAAGCGGAATCCTTGCTTATTCCTTGAAGAATGGCTCAGGCCCAAAATGTCGGCAATATATCTTTGTCTTCTATGGACGCTGAGAGACTGGCTGTGTTCCTCCAGCATTTTGGTGTGTTTTTAACTACAATCACAGCGTCTGCCGACTTTTTGTGTTTCACAGATATTACAAGGATTTGCTCAAGGCCAATTAGGGATTGGCAACCAATGCTGGCCTTGCCGAGAATAATTTGTTTAAATTTGATGTTCTGGTCTGTGGTGGGAGCAGATGAGTCATTCCCATTGATTTCTCAGCAAGGAATTTGTAGTGTGGAAGTAAGGGTCTTTCTAGTTTAGATTGATGTGAATTAATTCATCAAACACATTAATTAATTAATTAACAAAAATTTTGATATATCAATACAACTTGATTAATGCTTATGCTGTGTCGGTTGCAGATACCTAAAGGCAGTGAGGGCCCCAGGTCATGTGTTACCTGGCAACAACAGCTGAGCTAATAAAATTCCACTAGCCCTAATTTCTCCAAAATCATGCACCTTACAAGAACTAAGGCAGTGGTTCTCAACCTTTTTTTCTCCACTCACAAACCACCTTAATTAATCCCTTACGAACCACAGAGCACCTATGTCATTGGATGCCATGGATGCTCTGTGGTTTCTAAGAGTTTACTTAAGGTGGTACGCGAGTGGAACAAAGAGGTGAGAACCACTAAAATAGGGGAACTGAAATACCTGAGGGGAGGGGGACACGTCTCTGTGAATGGTGCAGAATATGGTGCAACATGCAGACAGATATTGCGTAGCTTCATGCTGATGGAATAATGTTTACGACACGGGAGGAGGCTGTTTTGTGCTTGGTCAATGTCAGAGAGTGTTGGAGAATATAAATCCATGCGTTTATATGTTCGAGGAGCTCCTCGATACTCTGCGGAGGTAATGGTCCTCCCACAAGCTTGTAAAGGGAATTGGCCGAAGAAGATGAGTCCGGGTCCTTCATTCCTCAGAGGTGCTGATTGAGATTCTCTCCCAGCATCTGGATGAGGCATCACTACTGATTCTTCACACAAGGCATTTCTACATACCTACTATGTTGTACCTTCCCGCTCTGTCAAATTCCATTCATTTCCAAGCCTCTGATACTGCTATTCTATTTCTGACTGCCTTCGATTTGTTTTCTAGTTATTCACACCCTCTTCACTGAGTTATAAGGTTGTGGGGCCCAAAGACCAGTGTTAAATTCTCAACTAAGGCTCCAATGCATCACTAATGCTGATAGAATAATGTTTATGACATGGAAGGAGGCTGGTTGATGTCTTGTGGCTATTTGCGTGCATAAATTGACTGATGTTTTTCCAGCAGTGAACAGGTTTGACAGATTGTAAACTGTATCTAGAAAACCTTGGCAGAGATGTGAAAGACTCAATTCTAATTCTTTTAAAGATACTGCATGATAGAAGGCCCTGCCACCCTATGAAACTAATGACCCCAATCCAAGACACTTAGGAGGATGGGAGGAAACTGGAACACCCAGAGAAAACACATGCAAGTTATGGGGAGAAGGTACAAACTCATTACACACAGGGCTGATTTCAAACCCTGGTGGCTGGCACTGTAACTGTAGTGTACTCACCACTACACTGACTGCTCTTGAACACCTTT
Source organism: Narcine bancroftii (assembly GCF_036971445.1). NCBI lineage: Eukaryota > Metazoa > Chordata > Chondrichthyes > Torpediniformes > Narcinidae > Narcine > Narcine bancroftii. Next base: position 117,298,940 of record NC_091477.1, on the reverse strand, counting down.
TTATACTCAATTTCTATTCCATTCCCAAAGTGAAGATCTTGCATTCTTGTCTCCATTTCCAGTGGAATTCTCAAATTGTTTTTTCTTGGTTGCCTTGTAGACACTCACTCTCATCACTGGGAAGAGGGGATGCTCGAGAAGGAAGATGGTCCAGAGAAAACGTTCCCTCCACTTTTGATGACCATTCGCACCAAGTGGAAAGGCGCTGCTGTCAACTGGAATGGAACAATTCCATTTTACTGAAGAAGGACATCTCAGGGCAATGGCAGATAACCCTGTTGTACTGGGATGATTGAGCTCAAATTCTCAGTTCCTTGGTACTGTGCATGTAAAGTAACACTTTGTCACTGGCCTTTGCTTCCGCTTGAGCTGCTTTTAGACTTTCTAGTCCTTAGTGGTTTTTAAAAGGGTTGGCCCAGTTGCATCAACAAAAAACTACAGTAAAAGCCCTGGTATCCGGCACCTATGGCGATTGGAGGATGCCAGATAAGTGTATTTTCTGGTTGCTTGAGATTGTGTGGTTGGCAAACTAACGGCAAGGTGTGCCAATTTTAAACTTGTGTATTTTTTATCTATTAACTTTCCATTTTTTTTTCTCTCCCAGTGGCTTGAGGATGCTGGTCACTTGAATTCCAGATACCAGCGGTTTTACTGTATAAATTTCTCCTCATTCACCGAAGATTGGAGCTTCCATAAGATGTGCAAACTCGGCCAGATTCTGCAAAGCCACCCTAGTAGTTACCTCTGCTTCTGCACCCTGCATCTCAAACGAATTTTCTCATAAGCCTGGTGAAAGGATTTTTAAAATACATTTAGAGAGGTACTTGGATAAGGAGAGGTTTAAAGGGCCAAATGCAGGCAAATGGGGCGAGGGTGAAACCCAAAAGTCTGTAGATGCTGTGATTGGAGTCAAAACACAGATATGCTGGAGAAACTCAGCAGGTCTCACAGCATTTATAGGACGTAAAGATATATAACCACCGTTTTGGGCCTGAGCCCTGAAACATTGGTAATATATCTTTACTTCCTGTGGACTCTGCAAAACTGCTGAGATTAAATTTAAATTGAGAAATATGGCACAGTTCCAGATTCTTCCAGCCTACAAGCCCATGATGCCCAATTAACCTATAAACCCAATACGATTTTGGAGGGTGGGAAGGAAACTGGAGCACCTAGAGGAAACCCACACAGACACTGGGAGACCGTAAAACCCCTTTTCAGACACATTACGTATCAGCTACGCTAACTGTGCCAGTGAGTTAACTGCATCCTGTTGGTCCAGGTTCCTACATGTTCATCAATTGCCAACACCAACATCACAGGACTGGATTAACATAGTAGCGAAAATATCATATGCCCCGGATTTCCCCTGTGTTTATGTGCTATGAATTGTGAGGAACATTATTGATCTCATCTTTGTGCACCGGCTATTAGATACCACACTGATAGTCTGTGTTAATAACCCCGATTAAAGGTGATAATTGCTAACCTTAATTGCTAACCTTAAATGGGGCCGCCACTGTCCTTGCCTCACCCGACCTCTTCTCTCTCAGCCCCGCGCCCCCCAAATCTAACTCCCGATGCGGCAGCAGGGGTGCAGTACTCCGGAGTTCGCCGGAGAGCTGCTCCAGCATCTGATCGGGCCGCATCGGATCTGCCCTGCCAGCTCGCGGAGACGGCTCGATGTGGGATCAATGGTCGTCTTCGTTGCCCATAATCCCCCACGCAGCTGGAACTGCTCTGCCAGCACCATGGAATCGCAAAGCGGTTCCAGCTGCGTGGGGAAATTACGAGTACCGAAGACGGCCATTGATCCCGCATCGAGTCAGCCGCCGCTGCTGCCATAAGTAAGTTTTGTTTTAGCAAAATGTGCAATTCGTTTTTACAGGTGAGGGTTGGGGAGAAGAGGGGCAAAGAGAGGAGGGGCAGGACGGGGCAGGGAGGGTCAGAGTGGGGAGGGGAGGGGAGGGGCGGGGAGGGTCAGAGCAGGGAGGGGAGGGCCAGGGTGGAGAGGGGAGGGTCAGGATGGGGAGGGGAGGGGCAGCCATCATACTTCCACCTCATAATGCTTGCGCCAGTCTGCTCTTCGTCCACTGGCGTCACACTTCCCCCTCACTGTGCATGCACCAGCCGGTTCTATTTAGAGCCCCTTTAAAAGAAATTCTGGGAAGGGAGCCCATAAACTTTAAGCAGTGTCCTAAGAGGGGCATAACCAAAAAAGGTCGTGAATGGCTGTGTTCATTTTAACCCCACTCTTGACCCTACAACCTGAATTAAGACTGAAAAATGACTGAGAAAAATCAAGTGCTGGTCTTTGTAGCTCCTCAGAACTTCCTGCGCTGATATTCGATCCTCACCTACCACTCCTGTCTTGAGGGACTTATGGTAGCATGACTCAAATTCCCCTTCACCCCATATCTATTGATACCTTTTCAAGTTCAAGTTCATGATTGTACATTTTAACCAACCAAAACAATGTTTCTCTCCACCAAGCTGCACATACAAACACATGCAATACACAGCACATAATAATCACTTGGAATGAAATCCCCATATTCCGGAATTCAAGCAACCAGCAAAAAAAATTGTGGAAAATAAATACGTAAAAAAAACAACCGTTTTAAATTGGTGTCCCCAGAAGTTAGTTCGCCAATTCCCGCAATACACAATTTCAGTCAACCGGAAAATTCAGTTATCCGACACCTACCAATCCCCTTAGTTGACTGATACCGGGGTTTTACTGTATATACAAAACATATAATTTGAAATAAATGTATATAAACATTTTGGGATAATTTACTTGGTTGCAGGAAACAGTTCGTGAATCTCACAGCCTGCCGGAAGAAACTACGTCCCAGCCTGGCTGTCCTGATTTTAATGTACCTGGATGGTAGTCGGTCAAAGATACTGCTTGCTGGATAGAAAGGGTTCTCCATAATTATTTGAGCCCTATTTAGTCAATGCTCCCATTAAGTGTCGTCAATAGAGGAAAGGGAGACCACGGTGATCTTCTCTGCTTTTTCAGTGATCCTCTGTATTGACTTGGAATGATCAAGTTGAGGTTTAATAGTCTGAGCTTGTTTAATTTTGACATTTAAGAAAATTTTGGACAGGTACATGAACAGGAGGAGAATGAAAGGATATGGTCCCGGTGCAGGTCAGTGGGACTAGTGTGGTGCGCTGAGGGAGCAGCGACCAAGCACAAACTCAGAAAAGACTGTAAAACAGGATTTATTCCAGTAAAAGTCTGAACACCAGTTCTTGCCTTGGTGGCTTCCCTTGTGGCTGGCTCAAGAGGGGCCGGCTCAGGTTTATATTCAGATCAGCTGATTGACAGCTGGCCTGGTGGAGTCAGCCCCTCAGGTGGGCTTCCTGCAGGTGCAGAGATCCTCCCCTGCAGGAGGCTGGTGGTCCTATCACCACAACTAGGCAAAAATAATAGTTTGCCACAGACTCGAAGGGTTGAAGGGGCTGTTTCTGTGTGTAGAGTTCTATGATCCCATTTGTGTTTTTCCTTGCCCAATGTTCTCACACACCCAGTTCCAGCAGATATTGCTGTGGGAACTTCAGCAAATTGTATCCAGTTATTAACAGAATTGTCAAGGCCAGTTTTGAATTTCACTCTAGAGACCCAACCCATGGCCTTCCCTGTTGACCAAGGACTGATTTGTTGACCCTGAACAATGAATTCCTGATTTACATGGGCCCTTCTGAAAATCTGGTTGAAATCTGAAATTGTTCTCGTCCCTGAAGGCTATTAAATCAAATTAATTCCATGAATCCATGATACAAATGTTACTTCTTCTTTGTTATTGAAGGTTAAAGTTGTAGATGAAAAGTCAAATAACTGCAGATTCTTGAAATCTGAAATAAAAGTTCATTCTCATGCGTACTGAGGTACTGCAGGAAAGTTTGTTTTGCATGCAATCCAGCTATTCCTCCCATTCAAAGTACAGCAATGAGAACACAGTACAAACTGGATCTTCATTCTAAGGGGAAGAGGAAGAGTGGCCTGAGGCCTTTCATCCTTTGGCTGCTTCTCTGAGGCAGCAGCGGGCGTTGATGGAGGGTGGGGGGAGGTTTGTGTGATGACCTACGTAATGCTCACAACTCCCCAGTTTCTTGCGGTTCTTGGGCTGAGCAGTTGCTGCCCCACGTAGTGATGCATCCTGACCGGAAACTTTCAACGCTGTATCTTTCAATGGTGTTGAGAGACGGAGGTGACACAGAAAATGCTGAAAAGACTCAGCAGGCCAAATTGCATCGGTAGAAAGAAAAACAATTAATGTTTCAGGCTCCAAGCCCTTCATCTGAAATGAGTAAGAGGAAAAAATGGAAGTCACGGTAAATAATAGGGAAGGGTGTGTAGTGGAACACGGCACTGCTGGCATGTTCTCACTGGGTAGGCTGGCCCGTCTTCTGTACCTGTAGTCCCTCCCCTTAAGATCCCCTAATAAAGGCTGGGAGCCCCACTCTCCTCCCTCATACCTGCCTTGATTGTGAGCGTGTAGAGGCATGTTTGAGTCTTCCAATTAATGAAGCCTTTGACTACCTGCTTCATGTCTGCAGTGGTCATTGATCGCACTACAGGGTGGGAAATATCTCTGAAAGGCTGAGACCAAATGATTCTCCTGGTGACTCCCTAACCTGCAATGATCCACTATCAATTGTGGAATTTTCCCAAGTAAATGCATGAGATATCACACCTGTCCTTTCACCCTGTCCCTTCCCACCATCCCAGTTAACTGCCTCTCTTTCCACAGTTACTACCACTCACTGCTGTCTGTTTTCAATCATCTGTTGTTCGGATTATATCTGCAGGCGCCTTGTTCTCGGGGTGAGTGAGTTAAAAAATCCATCCGAAAACAAACAATTCATCAGAAAGCCATTGGATTCCCAACAATGTCCACAGAGAAAGTAGAGACAGTGTATGCCAGGGACATGGTGTTCTGACGGCTGGGAGAGGGTTATGATCAAAGTTCGCAAAGGAACAATTTTCACTGATCCATTTCAAGTTCAAGTTCATTATCACCTGTCTGTACAGATACAACCACGGTGCACAAACGCGCACAGACAGCACAAAATAATCCTATATTTACAAAAAGATATAATTTAAAATAAATATGCACAAATATTTGGAATTATTTACTCAGTTACAGAATACGGTTTGTTTGTAAAATGTATCAGCGGAATCTTTCCTCTTTACTGATTAATTAAAAGACAAATCAAAATAATGCTGGAGTTAACAACAAACAAAAGGGACTTTGATATCTGGATGCACAGGTCAATGACAGCTAATTACAGGCAGCAAAGAGCAACGTTTGCTCTTAACTAAAATGATGATTAAATTGAGAAGGTGATGATCTCAATCTTGGTTAACAGGGTACGTCTTCTTTATCACATTATATACTTGTGTTGCCATTGCCAGGGAGCTAGATTTGAGTTTCAAGATTCCTTTATTGACATGAAATAATACAATGCAATGTGGCCTCCATCGGTCATGGTCAACCATGGATGGGTACTGTACCTCTGGTTGTCACTGGTAAAGTGAAGATGGAGTGCCTCTCCAGGGCAGACTTGATATGGAGATCTCCAGCCCCCCCCCCATCCTTACTAATGACAGGGCCGAAAGATTAGTTTGGTGCCACCAGAAGCATCGCAGGTGTTGCCATGCCGAATCTGGGTACAGAACCCAACCGCCTTCGGGACTCAGATTCCAGATTTTTCCTCAGGGTTTATTCCGAAAGCCTTTCCTGTGAGCGGGTATAGCCACAAGGTTTGAAATTGGTGTTTTCCCATCCATGGTTAACGAGCCCCATCTGCCTGGAGCAACTGGTTTCAAGGCGCCCCTTCTCCTGTCAGTGAGAAGAGCTCCACCGGGTATAAGAACTGTGCCATGTGAGAAGGCCAGGAGTTGAAAGCTGTTTGAGTCGTACACCATAAAGAGCATTTGTGTATCAGTGGGAGCTCGACCCCACCACCGGCCTTCAGTTATGACAAAGCTTAAGTCTTGAGTATAGAAAATGTACTATTTTCTGTACACAAAATTGCCTTCTGCCTGCCGTAAGGCAGACAAAGAGTCGCTATTAGTGTTGCCCAGCGCCCCTTACAGTACGAGAGAAAGAGAAGCAAAAGAGAGTCCTTTCAAAGTCACTGAATGTCCGTGGATTCGCCTCCAGCGCTCCCACAGGCTCTGTGGCCCCACAGTCTCCTGTTCAATCCATCTGCAAACCAAACTCCAGATCCAAACCTCTGGCATGATCAGGAAGCCTTCAGCACCCGAGGACCTTCAGGGGCCCTTCTTTCCCTTAGCACCCTCTTGGATCACAGCTCCGGTACCCGGATCCAATCTCCAGCAACCCAGAGCCTTGCCCGACTGCAAATCGTCCGCAGCCTGCGCGGGGCCCTCAGCCACTGAGCCCCTCTTGGGTCCGTTGCCGTGGTCACCATCAATGGACTTGCATGGACTTTGTACTCCAAGGTCCCTCTATATGTCAAAACTCCCAAGGATGTGTTCATTTTCTCTCTCTCTCTCTCTCCTCTTCTTGCGGCCTTGATTATGTTTTTTTATATGCGCACAATTAAGCTCTCCCTCACCTCCAATATCCTTTTTCCCACTGATACTGTTGCCAAGATCTTGTCCTAATTTGTTATCTCCATCTCCCTTAAAACCGATCCCCTGTGGAGCGAACTGAAAGCTGGTATCAAATCAAATGCAGCTTAGCTGCATCACAAAGATTTCAACGGCATTTAGATTATGAACACAAAGTCCAATATCGATACAGATTGATCAAGCTTGACCAGATAAAGAGCTAAATCCTCCTAACCTCCCCGCCAGACTGATCGTTTTGCCAATCATCAATCAAAAAGAAAGATTACTTCAATTTCAAGCCTTTTAAATTGCTTCGTGTGATCTTTGTCTCCCTCTCAAAAAGGTTTCTCCCGTAGGTGGCAGTAAACAGCCACTGTGTGACTGTTAATAAATAATTGCTTTAGTACACAATTTTCTGCAACACATCAGCGATTACCAAATTCTGCAGCATACGGGAGCTGGGGGTAGGGGGGAGGGTTTAAAACATCTGTACAGGCAACCTCATGGTTGCTGCAATCCATCTGGATGAAATCCCTTGTGTATTTTAATGATTAATAAATAAGTGTTGGGATAGTTCATTTCACGATTTTTACCCATTCCCTACATCTCCTCTCACTCTTTTTATTCATCTCTGTCATCCGTCAAAATGAGAGAGATATTTTGTCATGAAGCGGGATGGGGCTGGTCTGATGCACCAATGAGGTCAACCGTGTCCACCATTCTGAATCATTCACAATTGGACCCCAAACCCAGCAGCAATAGAAATTTACCAAGACAAATGGTTACTTAAACAAAAGTTACTTTTAATTTTCTTTAAACATAAAAACAGGATCAAACTTTAACTCAGTACTATTAACTTAATCCCCTTTTAATTCTAAGTGCACATGTATGTAATGTGTGCGTTTATAAGTTCAGAAAAGTTCTTTGATTCACAGTCCCACTTCTCACTCCTCCAAGTTATACTGTGCACAGAATTTAACATTTATGATTCTTCACCAGGCTCTGGTGTTTGAAAGGTAAATGGTTACCACTTAAAAAGGTTCTTGTTGTTTTTCAGAGAGATTTCTTGCTCGTTGGACACAAACTGATTCCTTCCGATCAGCCACTTCAGTGTCTTGCCAAAGAAACTTGCCCCATCAGGGTTTTCTAGATAATAACCTCTTTCTTTCAGATCTCTACAGAGTTCCTTTTTCTTTCCCTATTTCAAGTGAAACATTATACCGCCAGTCATCATCTCTTGTATAGACCACAAGGGCTTTGACAGGCTAAGAACTCACAACCCGTCTTCAAAATGGGGTTTTAAACAATCTTGCCAGCTTGCAGTAGGTGGGACTGGAATTGTAGAACTGTATTCTCTCTGTCTCTCAGAGAAAATCCTGTTTTATTCTCTCTGCTTGCAAAACCACATGATCCTCTTAGAACAGCAAACTGCATTCAGATAGACTGCAGCATCAGACCCAATCTTTTGAGTCCATTCATCTGTTGCTTTCCAAAACAATACTCCATTACTCCACAGCCTGTCCAATTAACACCTACTTGTGAAGTCCTTAAAGGCATTCTTCAAAGTTTTTGCAAAGGCTTGCGGAGCCTGGACTGCCTGGCTTGAGCAGAGCTCTAGGATTTATATGAGATCTGTGTTGTGACCTAACTAAATAAAACCCACAATTTATCTTCCTTTACATATATATGTGTGTATATATATATATATATATTTATATATATATTTTTATATATATATACACACAATATAAAATATAACATAATCTGTCACACAATCGACAACACAGAAACATGGTGGGTGGAGGTATAGATAGGGAGGGTGTGAATTAATGGGTCACTGATAAATGTCAGTGGATAGTTTGTTTTCTGAGATGGTGTTAAACATTTTATTTTTAAGTAATCCAGAAACGACTATTATGAAGGAAAAGAATTACAGATTTGTACAGGATTTCTAAGCCTTGTTGATATTCAATTGACAGAAACAAACCACAGTTCTTGTTTACTGACAGGAGACTCGTTAGCCTTTTCAGACAGCTAAATGATCATATATTAACAGAAAGCAGTCCACTTCCAATTGTGTACTGAAAAGCTATTAGAACTTGTTTCCATTCTTATAACTGGCTGAAAATAAGTTTTTTTTGTGCTTTGTGTGTGTTAAAGATTGGTTAACTCTTCAGACTAATAATTGGATAATTGGATAAAAAGCAAATTTATACAGAACACGGATGTTTGATATATATTGGAGACAAACCCTCGAAACGTTACCTCAAATGTGTAAAGACCTGAAACTTAAATGGGATTAATTGTTAATGTGTGTAATTGTTTGACATCAGTAATTTACATTTCTTAAGAAAGAACCGCAATGATAAATGCGGGTAAGGAATTGGAACAATTTACCTCAAACAAGTTTATCAACTTGTGAGAAGTACGCCGCCAAAATATGCCATAAATACTGTACTAAATTACTGTGATAGTTGATATTGACAAATGTGACACTGTCTACCTGACTTGATATTCCTCACTCCCACTAGCAGGATTTAATAAACCTGAACTGTATGCTCTGTGGTTCTGTCTTGACAGCACGGGCCGACTATAACAATGAACCTGGGGGGGATACAGAAAGGGGAGAGCGGTGTCTAAAATATTCCAAATGTATTTAAAAGCAAGGTGGAAGAGAGGGCAAAATTAATTAAATTGACGAGTTCTGCATGTTTGCCAGAGGTAGCACCAATACAGTCATCAACATCACAGAAAATTATCTTAATGATTTTAGCTTATGGATGAGTGTTGGCCATAAAGCTGCTCTTTTCTAAATATCATGGGAACTGAGACATCTACTTGGGAAGGTCATAAAGGACCAAAGGGAAAGTATGTCTGCCAAGATAAAAGTTCAAAATTCAATTTCATTGTCAGGGTACAAACAAGGCATCACAAGTAGCACCGAGATTCTTTTAGCAGGGTCCCTGCATTCCAATGAGTTACAGAAGGACTCTAATCCTTGTTCTTTCTCCCTCCTTTAATTAGCTCCTTAAAATCTACCATATATACATATATACTCATGTAATAGTTGAGCTTCTCTCTCTCTGACTGTAAGAAATATAAGAGATGCTTCGTCAACTCCTGCCGGTGACAAACTTGTCTGCCTTGTAATAATTTAATGTAATATGACACTATTTTATTGCTATGATAATAAATTGAATCTTGAGCTTTTTGGACCATTTTTTGGGTCAAATTTGGGAGGGTCAATTTTTACATGGCTCATACTTTTGACCACGGTAAGTACCTGCGTCGTTCAAGGTGTTGGGAGCTCAGATGGCTGAGACTGGGTAACGAGTCTGTGTTCAGGGTGTCAGGAGCTCAGATGGGTGGACAGCTGGGGCCTCAGAGAGAGTCGGGGCATCGGGAGCTCTGGTAGGTGGGTGGATGGGTTGAGGGTCCACAGTCAGGCCGTCAGGAGCTTTGGTGGGCAGGTGGCCAGGGTGACAGTCTACGGTCAGGGCATCGGAAGCTCCAGTGGACGGATGGACGAGGCGAGAGTTTGCAGGTTGGGGCATTCAGAGCTCAGATGGGCAGGTGGTTAGGGCCAGAAATAGTGGTGTCAACTTTTGCACGGGTCATACAGAAAACGTGGATTTTGGGCCAAAAAGTGGGAGTGGACTATTACACAAGATCAACTATTACATGAGTATGTATGGCATTTCTCTGAACAAGCTTTTTTTTGTCTTGATAGCTGTTTATGTGGTCAGGGACCAATTTTTGCTTGAAAACACATCAGTGAAGCATTTCCTGAATTAAAGGCACTTTATAATAATCCTTAAGCCTAAAATATATCCTTGGGTTTCCAAAGTGTGCTCAACTTTATTCTGAGCGGAGGTTGGCTAGTAGGTTGGTCATTATTACTGAGCCACTGGTATGTATGTCTTCAGTATTAGCAGTTAGTGTCTGCAATGGCCTGGCAGGGGTATTCTGCAATTGATACAAGTGCTGCATTGAAACTGGTACTCAAAATATGCAAGGCGAGCTGCCTCAAATGACTATTGGCTGGCAGCACTTACATCTACTTTGAGAGATTGGATATAAACCAAATCAATTCCTGTCTCAGGAAAGACATGGACCCATTTCAATTCACCTATCATTATAATGGGTCAAGGCAGATGCCATCTCACTGGACTTTCACCCTGCGTTAGACCTCCTGGTCCACGAGATCACCTACATCAGGCTGTTGTGCATTGACTGCAGCTTGACGTTCAACACCATCATACCAGCAAAACCTATAATCATGACCGAGTGACAAGTCAAGTCTATGGTCATCTGATTACACAAGTACAATGCAAAAAATCTGTTCTCCAATCCTCGGTACAAATCGTGCAGGCATACAACCTGATATATCACACACAGAGTCAACAATACATATGCAGGACAGTACTTCTATACAAATAAATTAATAAATATTGTTTCATGAATACAAGAGTCTCGGATGGTTAGTGTGAGCAGCTCCTTTGGTCGTTCTGCATTCTCACTGCCTGTGGGAAGAAGCTGTGCCTCAGCCTGGTGGTGCTGGCTCTGATCCTCCTGTACCTCTTCCCTAATGGGAGCAGCTGAAAGATGCTGTGTGCAGGGTGGAAGGGATCCTCAGTGATTTTGCGCGCCCTCTTCATGCTAAGAGATACGGGACTCTGTCCATTCTTCTGCAACTGGATCCTCAATTTCCTCATTTTCAAATCAGTGAGGAATGGAAGCATCACCTTCTCGTCGCTACCATCAACACAGTGGCACCTCAAGGCTCTGTGGTTATTCACCTGCTCTATTCCCAAAACACTTATGATTGTGTAACTAAGTTTGGCTCCAAAATAATCTATAAATTTGCTAAGGACACCACCATTGTTGGCTGAATAATGGGAATTCATGAGTCAGAATGCAGGATGGAGATAGTCATTCTGATTGGGTTAATGGTTCAAGATTCAAGGTTCCTCTATTAATAATGCAAAAAATATAATATACTGTACATGATATACATCAACCTTTGCCTGCCTGTGATAATACAGATTCTATCACCAATGTGTATATGTAGAGATGGTAGTGTAGGATGACTGTGATTGGCTGAGAGTGTAGCACCACCTACTGGCAGGTCTTAAAGGATTGCTCCTAGCCGGACCAGGTCATTCTGGACTGGTCGACCTACTTGTGATAAGCTCCAGTCTTTTAGTTAATAAAAGCCTTGGTTTGGATCAACAAGTCTTTGGTTCTTTTGATGTGCTCTACACTGCCATAGAGGTAAACAAAGATTCGCCATTAGCATTGCCCGGCGTCCCCGATATTAAGAGAAAGAGAGTCCCTTTGGAGGCGCTGAGTATCTGTAGATTCACCTCCAGAGCTTCTGCAGCCTGTGCAACCCCACAGACTCCTGTTCAATCCCGAGCTCCAGATCCAAACCTCCGACACGACCAGGAAGCCTTCAGCACCCTTCAGGAGTTCATCTGACCCTCAGCACCCTTTCCAATCATGGTTTCCATGAGTCAGTCTCCAGCAACAAGTCCTTCAGACGCTGAGCCCCGTCGCTGGTCAACTGTCCATTTCCCTTCCTGCATGCCAGCTGGCAATTTGTTTTTTTTAATCTAGATTGCAGTACCTGCCATGCTTCATGTCTCAGTCTACACACAGCTCCCCGGTAATTTATCTCACCCTCTCATTGTAACCATCTGGAGCCCACTGTAACTAAACCAGCCTCACTGTGCAACCAGTCTGTTGCAGTGAACCACATCCCTTCTTTTTTACCATTTCATCCTGAAACTTATTTAATAGACAGCTGGTCCAATTTCTCTTGTCGACATGTACGTGTTATTTCTAGAAAACAAAAGGGATATCATTTATGTTTTTAAGATGCAGTAGTAAGGAAATAATGACAAGCTCATTTGCCTTGTCTTGAACAGTAAAACCAGTGGATGAGCTGGCTTTTGTATCCATAACTATTCTGTGGAAAAATTATTTTGGTGAGCAAATAATTTATTTTAGCGCTAAGATGTTGGAAGCCGATTGCATCATTTTATTCAGTTGTAAGTTAGATCAATTTCTTTCAAAAGACTAAACTTTGGAATAAAGTATGAAGGTAATACAAATGTTCATAAGAGCAATGGTCATCTGTCTGGCCTGTTAACCCTTTCGACTCCAGCTATTTTTAGACATTCATAGGATATTCTCTGGACTGTATCCGTGGGTAAACTCCAGTACAAATGCCAATGTGAACGAGGTGGTGGTTGGGATAAAACCAGTTCCGGATAATGAGGACTCAGAGTACATGTGCTTGTTGGTGGTTCCTGAAAACAGGGACACAGAGGTCCAAAGGGTTAATAATATCATGGCTGATCAGGCTGTACCTACATACCTTTTCCCCACGATCCTTAATTATGCAAAAACTGGGTAGGCATGCAAATTCACAACCCTCTGGGAAAAGCAGATCCTCCTCAACTCTGTCCTAAATCTACCACCCCCCCCCTCCCCCGCCCTGAATCTTGAGGTCATGTTCTGCAGTTTTTAGTGTAGGACGATTTTGGATTCAATGTTCCAAAGCTCTCAATTGTCGCAATTGCCTCACACCTGACTGAGTGTTCACGAAATGATAACGATTAAATATGATGGCTGGTTGAGGAATCTATTGTTCAAGAACTTTCCGTCTTCTTTGGTCCATCTCAAGGATCTCTTCCACAACTCCAGAATCTATTGGCAGTCGCCAGCCCCTTTGATATCTCACCTCTATCAGAAGAGATGCTAAGGGCATAAGGTACTGATTTTTTGGACAGGTGCAGTTCTTTATTGCCAGTATATTGATATTTTAATGAATTTTGGACTATCCAAATCTCTGTTCACCATGTCCTAGTTTACAAAACGCCCTACTTACAGAAGGCTCCTAAGTTTTTAGACTCTATGTTCACTCCCAGATAAGCAATGTGTTCATTTAAAAATCTACGCCCCTGTTTTGCAATTCTTCCATGGACCCTGCAAATGGAAACTCATTTTCTCTCGCTTAATGTATATTCCATTTCTTTGTGTGAGTTGGTGTTTTAATTAACGGATATTAACTGGTTTTCATTGATAGGCAGTACAAAGAGGATTGATTGGGTTCATTCCTAAGGTGAAGGGATTGTATTATGAGGGAAGATTGTGCAGGCTGGGCCATTGTTGATTGGAGTTTGGAAGAATGACGAGAGAGAAACACAGAATCAGGCCCTTGGTCCCAGCTAGACTATGCCAAACTGTTATTCTGCCTAGTTCTATTGCCCTGCACCCAGGCCATATCCTTCCATACCCCTCCCATCCATGTACCTGCCCAAATATTTCTTAAATGTCGGAATTGAGCCCACATTCACCACTTAGGCTGGCAGCTTGTTCCACACTCCCACCACTCTCTGCAGGAAGATGTTTCCCCCTAATGTTCCCTCTAAACGTTTCACCTTTCGCCCTTAATCCATGTCCTCTAGTTTGTGCCTCCCCTACATCCAGTGCAAAACTTATTTGATTCTGAAGAGGCTTGACCCTCATGGCTGAAGTGGATCTGGGCAGTATGGTTTTAGAATAAGAAGTTGCCAATTTAAGATAAATGTGAGGAAGTGTCTTTACACACTCTAACTGTCTGCCCCAGAGAGCAGTGAAGAGTGAGTCATAACCAAGATTGAGATAGATTTTCGTTGAAACTCTCTATCAAGACCTGCCTGTTCCCTCGATTTATGGATCTTGATAAAGAATTGGAACCTGACTAAATCATCGACAATTCTTTTTGCTTCTTCTGAAACTACTCGACATTTTAAGTTCCTCCAGCAGAATTTTGCTCCAAATTCTAGCTTTGGCAGGAGAGTGGTGCCAAGACCAAAAATCAGCTGAGGTCTGCTCTAACTTAACGGTGGTTTAAAAAAAAACCACAAAGCTGGAGAAATTCAGCAGGTCAAACAGCATTTTATACAGATGGCCCCCGACTTACGATGGTTTGACCATTTTTCAAAGTTACAATGGTTCGAATCCATACTGTACTTTGAATTTTGGCTAGACTAGGCTATGAAGTTTAGTGTCTCCTGACAGCTCTCTTTCGGTCCCCGTACTGATCCCATTGCCCCACTCTCTCCCCAAAGCCCCGTGTCAGTCCCCACACTGATCCCACTGCCCCGCTCTCTTCCCACAGCCCCGTGTCAGTCCCCACACTGGTCCCACTGCCCTGCTCCCTCCCCACAGCCCCGTGCCATTCCCCACACTGGTCCCACTGCCCCGCTCTCTCCCCACAGCCCCGTGTCAGTCCCCACACTGGTCGCACTCTCTCCTGACAGCACTTTTTTGGTCCCCACACTGGTCCCACTGCCCCGCTCTCTCTCCCCACAGCCCCTGTGTCGGTACCTGCACTGTTCCCACTACCCTTTATCGACCTTTGATTTTTTTTTGGACTTACGATAGGAGTGCCGGAACGTAAGTTGAGGACTACCTGTACAGCAAAGATGAAGATAGACAGCCAACATTTCAGACTCAGGTGTTTTAGTGCTTCACTCCTGTCTCCAACCTTGAGGAGGGCTGAAACCCAAAACGTTGGTCATTTATCTTTGCTCCAGTAGACCTGCTGAGTTTCTCTAGCGTTGTGTTTTTACTTTATTGAGGGCGTCTGCAGACTTTCCTGTTTTACTCCTTAATTAGTGGTGGAGCAGCCTCGGACGGGTGTCTGCTAGTATTGCTTCATGTCGTTTTTTGTTAAAAATTACTACATTCACAATAAATTATTTTCAAAAACCCTTTTACACCCATAATGTTATCTTCATCCACGTCAGATTGTCCCCTCAATCTGTGGGTTGAGGGGCTTCTCCTCCGTCCTGCCCCGTCGAGACCGTGGTCCTGCCCCGTCGAGACCGTGGTCCTGCCCCGTCGAGACCGTGGTCCTGCCCCGTCGAGACCGTGGTCCTGCCCCGTCGAGACCGTGGTCCTGCCCCGTCGAGACCGTGGTCCTGCCCCGTCGAGACCGTGGTCCTGCCCCGTCGAGACCGTGGTCCTGCCCCGTCGAGACCGTGGTCCTGCCCCGTCGAGACCGTGGTCCTGCCCCGTCGAGACCGTGGTCCTGCCCCGTCGAGACCGTGGTCCTGCCCCGTCGAGACCGTGGTCCTGCCCCGTCGAGACCGTGGTCCTGCCCCGTCGAGACCGTGGTCCTGCCCCGTCGAGACCGTGGTCCTGCCCCGTCGAGACCGTGGTCCTGCCCCGTCGAGACCGTGGTCCTGCCCCGTCGAGACCGTGGTCCTGCCCCGTCGAGACCGTGGTCCTGCCCCGTCGAGACCGTGGTCCTGCCCCGTCGAGACCGTGGTCCTGCCCCGTCGAGACCGTGGTCCTGCCCCGTCGAGACCGTGGTCCTGCCCCGTCGAGACCGTGGTCCTGCCCCGTCGAGACCGTGGTCCTGCCCCGACGAGACCGTGGTCCTGCCCCGTCGAGACCGTGGTCCTGCCCCGTCGAGACCGTGGTCCTGCCCCGTCGAGACCGTGGTCCTGCCCCGTCGAGACCGTGGTCCTGCCCCGACGAGACCGTGGTCCTGCCCCCCAGCGCCCTCGCCTCGCGTTGGACTTGCCACAGGAGCCCCATCGCCGCCGGTGCATGTGGAGTGGATCACGTGACGCAGAGGGGGCTTCCCCCGTAGCGGTGACGTCACGGCGCCGTGTAGCGAGCTGCTGGAACGCGGTGTAACAATTTTCTTGTGTCCCAACATTCGGCGGCGTTTGGAGCTGGAGCCGGAGCCGGAGCGGCCGGGCCCGGGACTGGGGGGTCGCGCCAGGGATACCCATGCCCTCGCCCGGCTCTCCTCCTGCCTGCCAGCCATGTCATCGGCCGGAGTGGGCAACGGGGGCGGCAAAGCCGGCAAGCACACGGCTCCTTCGCCGGCGCCGAGCGGCCTGTCGCCTTCTGCCGCGGCCGGCTGCGGGACGGCGGCGATTCTCGGCGCGGGGGTCTCGTCTCCTCCTCCGCCTCTGCACCCTCACCAGGCGGCCGTGGCCGCGGCGGCCGCCGCCGCCGCCCAGGAGCTCACGTCGCTCTTCGAGTGCCCAGTCTGCTTCGACTACGTCCTGCCGCCGATCCTGCAGTGTCAAGCCGGCCATCTGGTGTGCAACACCTGCCGGCAGAAGCTGACCTGTTGCCCCACCTGCCGTGGCTCCCTCAGCCCCAGCATCAGGAACCTGGCCATGGAAAAAGTGGCTTCGGCCGTACTCTTCCCTTGTAAGGTAAGCACCCTCAACAGATGGCATCCCCTCTGGACTTGGAACCTTTCAGAACGGCCCACTTCTAACCCCCCCCAAGACACTTCACCCTCTTCGAAGTTCATTTCATGTGAAGCCAGAGCAAGGTTTTATTTCTTTATTGACACGTGTATCGATTTTTTGTTGCTCTACCGGTAAGTAGTCACTCTGCCTGGCCCGCAGGAAAAAGAATCTCAGGGCTGTATGTGATGTCATTGTATGTCCTCTGAAGCCTCCAGGGACGTCCGTGACTTGACTGGTGATTTCAAAATTGAGATAATGTTCTTGGGCTTTAATGTTCACCCCAGGCTTCTGTTTAATTTGGATCATCTGTAAGTGGGGGTCGCTTCCCCAGAGTCCCTATATTTTGTGCTCAACCCTGCAATAGGACAAACATTCCGATTTGGTGGTGGCCGCCGTTGGGGGTTCCACCAAATCTGGACCTGACCTGCGTATGTGTGGACACCTTTTGTCCTTCCAATGATCAGTCCACACTTGATCACTAGGCACTTTCAAATTGCGGCACTGGGTAGCCCTCCTGGGAACCTGGGTAAGATTACTGGGTCGTGTGTGCCTCCGTCGGCCCTTTCAAACTGCCGTGTCAACCAGGCAATTTACCCAGTTGGAAAGGGTCCCACCTGGTCAACCTCGTTGGGATCCAACTGGGTCCGCGAGGTCGTCGGTCTTGTCCACGGCCAGTTTGAAAACGAAAATGGCTGGCCCACTTATTCCGGTGACGTCAGCACTTGCGCGCGAGCGTCACCAGGCAGTCAGCATCTGATCGTCTTAGCAGTACTTCCGGTGAGTGCGTGACGCGTTATTGCGGGGGCAGGGTCCCCCTTAAATTGTTCAGGTTGACGATTTAATACGTCGATCCTCCTACAATTTAAAGGGTGCTCCCTGCCCCTTTGCCCTGGTCATCGCACCCGGGTCCCAGGAAGGCTACCTAGATGCTTCAGTTTAAAAGGGGCTACATGACTCCTGACCCAATAGGTATAAAGTTTGTGTTCCTGTGAAGTGGAAATGAAAGTAAACTCTTTTATTCTTTGGTGAGGCTGGATGGGATGAGTAGTTCAGCAAGGGAGAGTCTTCACCTGCATCCATGGATGTGCTGGGCAACTCTGCCTGACCACCTCGCGCAATTTGGTTTCTGCCTTTCACTCAGGATTGGGGTAGTTTGGGTGATTAGTTCACCCTCCAGTGGACCATCAGTCTCTGGTATGTCTATGGGAGAAGGGTTTTTAATCACTAGTCCATTCCAGAGTTGGGTTCAAGTCCCATTGTAAAGATTCAGTGAAAACAATAGATTGACTATCCAGAATTACCTGGATGAGTGCAGCACTGTTGAAAATGCAGTACTGGTAAAGCTGTTAAACTGAGGCCTTGTCTGCCTTCCAGTGAATGTGAAAGATCTAATGACAAGGGAGTCGGGTGGGTAAAATAAATGGTTGCACTTGCCGATGCGTCTGTCCATGGTCTCGTGCACTGCCAGACTGAGGCCAACTACAAATTGGAGGAACATCACCACATATTCCATCTGGGCACCCTCCAACCAGATGGCATTAACTTTAGCCTCTGGTTTCATTAGTTCCCTCACCCCAAATCTTTCCGTATATCTCCTTTGCTCCATCTCTTTTCCTTCTGTCTCCTTTCCCCCAGCTCTGCATTTACAGAGCCAAATCCACCTCCCCCAGTCAATTCTCACCTTTCCTGTCCACCTAACATCCAATTAACACCTTTTGTCTGTTGTTCTGTACTCCTCCCCCTGCCCTTTCTTCCCTTCTCCCCAGCCTTTTAGTTCAGACACCTGCCTGCTTTTCACTCGTACCTTGATGATCTCAGGCCCGAAATCCTGGTTTTGTATCTTTATGGGTGTTGCGAGACCTGTTGAGTTTCTCCAGCATTTGTTTTTACTTGAAATACCCAGCAGAGTTAAATTTCAATTGTGAACATAATTCAGCTCCTCGTGGAACATCTTTCTGCTTGAGGATGCAGGTTCCGGTGTCTGTTTTGAATGAGCCTGACAGATGGCCAGAATGGAATATGTTGCTTCAGTCAATGTGGTTCTGTCTCAATTCTGCTGAAACCTTGTCTGTGCCTCTGCTCCCTCTGGACCTGACAATTCCAACCGATACCTCGGGAGGCCTCTCGTTTCTTGTTCTCTGTTGACCTGGGGGTCACCAAACTCTGTGACAGAAATCTCACCATGTTCCATTCTCATTGTTCTCTTCTATATTTATTTTTTATCTGCATGTTTGTCCTGCATTTGTATTGTCTGCATGCATATTATGCCTGCATGTTTTGCACCGGGGACTGGAGAGGCTGTTTTGTCGAGTTGTACAAGTGTAATAAGATGGCAATAAACGCTGTCAGTTGAGCAGCCTATCAATTTCAAGTACTCATCCATTTTCAGTCCCTCTGTAGCCTCGCCCTTCACTGTAATCTCAGCCCTGCATTCCTTTGGAATATAGACGCTCCTCTAACTCTGTTCTCAAGGTTTGGTGTCAACCCTTTACTTAGGGATTTTATTCTTTGGTATAATCTTCTGCAAATTGACCACCGCCCGTGGGCTGATATCGCCTCCAACCATGCATTTTGGCGCCTTACAGTTCGGCGGGCAGCAACCTCCTTTGAAGAAGACCGCAGAGCCCACCTCACTGACAAAAGACAAAGGAGGAAAAACCCAACCCCAACCCACCAATTTTCCCTTGCAACCGCTGCAACTGAGCCTGCCTGTCCCGCATCGGACTTGTCAGTCACCAACGAGCCTGCAGCAGATGTGGACGTACCCCTCCATAAATCTTCGTCCGCGAAGCCAAGCCAAAGAAGAATAATCACCTGTTCAAACCCACCTGTGCTGGTTTCTTGAGCCACCATCTCCCAGTGGCAGTAGGGCCCAATGGTAATAGTGGCAGTAGGGCCCAATGGTAATACAGGCAGCTCATTGTAATAATGTTGTAGTGTTGCACAGCATGGAAACTGGCCCTTTGGTCCATCTTGTCCATGCTGACCAAGGGGTGGCCTTCCTGAGCTAGTCCTATTTGCTTATGTTCGGCCGATTTCCCTCCAAACCTTTCCCATCCCTGAATGTATCCAAATGTCCTTCAAGCAGTGGACCTCTCCGGCTTCCTCTGGGAGCTCATTTCATGTACCAACCACACTCTGTGGAGAAAGACTTGCCCCTTTAAAGCTATGCCTTTAATGCTCGCTTTCGATTCCATTACCCTGGAAGAAACAACTGTGACGACCTATCCCATTGATGCTTCTTGTAATTCTGTAAATCTCTACAAGGTCTCCTCCTCAGCCTCCTGTGGTTCACCAAAAACAATCCCAAACCATTCAATCTCTCCTTATAACGCAAGTCTTCTGGCCCCAGTGATGTCAGTGTGAAAGTTTAGTATGGCAGCCAGAACTATGCACAATATTCCAGGGCTGGCGTCCATCTTACAAAGACCAGAGGTATTGACACTACTGTGTTAAAGATATTAAGGAAGTCATAGGAAGCCAGGTTTGGAGTACTGTGCTCAGTTCTGGTCTCCAAATTATAGAAAGGATATAGGTGGAGAGTGTGCAGAGAAAGTTTACAAGCATGTTGCCTGGCTTACAGCACCTGGATTACAGGGAGAAATTAAGGAGATTGGGACTTTATTCATTGGAACGTAGACGACTGAGCAGGGACTTGATAGAGGTATTTAAAATTATGAAAGGAATAGATAGACTAGACATAAACAGACTCTTTCCCCTGAGGGCTGGGGAGGTTGGAACAAGAGGCCATGAGTTAAAGGTAAGGGGGCAACACTTTAGGAGAAATATTAGAGGTGGCTTTTTCGCTCAGTGAGTGGTGGCAGAATGGAATGATCTTCCGAATGAGATAGTTGCGGCAGGGTCCGTTCTGTCATTTAAGAAAAGGTTGGATCTGTACGTGGAGGTGAGGGGGTTGGAGGGTTATTGGCGGAGAGCGGGAGGTTTGAGCTAGTGGAGTTGTTCTAGTGAACCGGTGCGGACTCGAAAGGCCGACATGGCCTGTTTCCTCTCCGTAAATGGTTATGGTTAAACTACAGTTCAGTGAAATTTTAGAAAGAATGTATATATATTTTTTTCCTTCCCAATCAGCTGATTCCATCACTAGTTTTTTCCACTATTACCACATTATTTCTGGTCCAGATTTTGTGCTTTTCTTAAACCCAGAGACTAGATAAATGAGAGTTTATTTTTTAAAATTTAGACATCCAGCATGGTAACCGGACTTTTCGGCCCATGTGCCTATACCCCAATTAAACAACAACCCCTGTACATTTTGATGGGTGGGAGGAAACTATTTATTTTTGTGCAGTGATTTATATGAATGTTTGCACTGTGATATGGCGCCGCAAAAGAAAGAATTTCACAACTGGTTGAGGACAATAGATTCTGAACCTGGAGAAAACCTACACAGTCACAGGGAGAACGTACAAACCCCTTACAGTCAGCGTCGGTTTGAACCCGGGTCACTCATTCATTTATTATATACAATGTACGGGTGCAATGAAAACCTTTGGACTTGCACAAGGCAGTTGTGCGCTGAACCACATCTGATCAGAATGAATATTTCCTAGGTCTTCTTTATACCATTTACGATGTGTTCTTCTTGATGCTGCGATGATGGATGTTGGCAGAGCCAGCGGTGGCAGTGAACATTGCCACCCTACTGAAGAGATGTGAATCAATATTTGGAAGTTGCTGAGAGGGTGGTTTGGAACAATTTGTGCTGGGCTAAACTGTGGTTCAAGCTTCTGTGAAGGTGGCTGAGTCATTTTAAAAGGAGTGTTGAGGAAGCAGAACCCCAGCCACTGCCATTCCCGAGAGAGACAACTGCTGGTGTGCAGAGCACGAGTACTCATGCAAGAGGCGATGTGATGAAGGCTCTGCGCTTGGTCTCTTGGATTCTCGGGTGACTAAAACAAAAATTGCATGGATTTTGTGACTTTAAGCCCCTCACAGCCAATTTGGTACTCTTTGAAGGGCGGTGTTTCATCGATGGTAGCGTTGCGGATAACAGTAATTGCAACTACATCTCCAGCCAGGTTTACAGCACCGAAGCAGGCCCTTTGGCCCATCATCATGCCAACTAAGTTGTCTACTCCAGCTAGTCTCCAATGGTTGCATTTGGACCACATCCTTCGTAACCAGCCATTCTCACTTGGCTGTTGAGCTACCCGCTACCCCAGTGGGCCATAGTGAATTTAAGGGGGGGGGGGAGTTGGTCACAGACTGAAATCATAAAAAAAATGTTGATGTAGTCAGTAGAAGTATGGAAAAAACCAACTAAACTTGACCGCTTCTCAGGGAAGGGAGCCCATAAACTTTGAGCTAAGTCCTGTTTGGTTAATGGGGTGGGGCGGGGGCATAGAAAAAATAAGTTAGAATGGCTGGTCTAAACCATGTGCCTGTCTAGACATCTTTTGCTTCAACAACTTCCTTTGGCCATCTGTGTGGACAGGTCTTTTAAATCATTCCCCTCACCCTTTAATCTTGCAGGGTGATGTTTCTGTTCCCCATTCTGAAATTACCAAGAGCCTCTAATTTGAGATTCTGAAAGTAGGGTTTTCTCTGCTTATTCGAGTGGCCCTGAAATGCTCTGGGAACTGTGATTAAGGTGAATCTTAATTCCTTTTAATTTAAGATTTAACTAGAGCTGAGGGTAACTAAGAAAGAATCGGTCCCCTCAAGGACCAGAGGTGTGCTGAGCCAGGGAGTATGAGTGAGATCGTAAGTGAATATTCTTGAAGGAGAAAGTCCAGGGAAGCTGGAGATACAAGGTGTTCTGGAGCACATCTGTGTCAGGAAGGAGGATGCGCTAGAAATAACCAGAGCAAGTTAATGTGGCTAAATCCCAAAGGCCGGACAGGATCTCTCCTGTGAAACCTGGCAGTCTGCAGACGCTGTTTGTCGTAAAAATACGGAAAGGCTGGAGGAGTTCCATCAGTCTTGCAGCGTCCATTGGAGGTAAAGAGATATAACCAACGCTTCGAGCCTGAGCCCTTCCTCAAGGATCTATTCTTTGATGCGAAGGGAGGAGACTGCGGAGCTCTGACATGGGGACTGTCATCTTCATTAGCCATGTGCGAGATACCAGAAGACTGGAAGATAGCTTGTGTTGTCTCCTTGATAAAACCTGGAAATGACAACCAGGTGAGCATTTTCATCGGTGGTCTGGAAGTTGTAGCAGAATCTTCTACAGGACAGAATTTGTCTTAACTTTGAACATCGTGAAGAGGTTACAAGGTGTCAGCACAGTTCGACATAACCTGACAAATGTTTGAGGCAGTAATCAAGGAGTTTGATGGTCAATGTCGTCCACATGAACGCTGGTGAGGAATATAACAAGGTGCTGCCAGGTAGGCTGGTCCAGAAGGTTCAGGTACAAAGGACGTAATATATGTCAGTGAACTGTATCCAAAATTTTCTGGGTGACGGTGGATGCTTTTATTTTTACTCACTGGAATTCTGTCACAGACGGTGTACTGCAGGGATCGATACAGGCACCATTTTATTTATAATGTACCTAAATGAGTTGGATGTGAATGCAGGTGGTCTGATAAGCAAGTTTGCAGATGATACAAAAATTGGTGGAGTTGTATTTAATGAAAATTGTTTGTAAGTGGAGTTTCCAGATCAGCTGGAAACTTGGACAGAGAAGTAGCAAGTAGGATATAATTGAGACAAATGCGAGGTGATGCACTTAGGCCAAGGTCAAATTTTGTTTGGATTTGCAAGGTAAATGGCAAGAGTCTTTGGGATTGATGTGCAGAGAGACCTTGGAGTACAAGTGCATAGTTCTCTGTACATGGATAAAGAAGGGAAAAGGGCATTGCTTGCTTGCTGTCAATGCTTGCTGTCATTTCCTGAGGCGTCGAGTACAAGAGTTGGGACACCATATTGCAGCTGTGGAACACATTGGTCAAACTGTATTTAGAGGATTGTGTACAGTTCTGGTTGCTGCAATACAGGAAGGATGTGTTAGCAATAGAGAGAACAGAAGAGATTCACCAGGATGCTCTCTGGAGTGGCGGGCTAGTTATGAGGGGAGTTGAGATAGGCTGGGCTTGTTTTCTCCCTCATGTAGGAGACTGAGGAGTGGCCTTACTGAGGTTTAATACTGAGAGGCACAGGTATGATAGATGGTTTTCTTTGCCCCAGACTAGAACTAGAGGACTCGAGTTTATAGTGAAGGGGGAGAATTTAAATGAAATCTGTGGAGTAGATCTTTCACCCAGAGGGTGGTGAATATTTGGAACGAGCTGCCTGAGGTGGGAGTGGAGTCATCAATTAAAATGCATTTGTACAGGTACTTGGATAGGGAAGGAGCGGAGTGACGTGGGCCTAATGCATTAAGATAGATTGGCATCTGGGCGATGTTGGCTGAAGGGCCTGTTTACGTTCTATGTGTGGAACCCTGAGATTGGTTGGGAGATTGTTTTGTAACTCACTCCCTTGGTAAATGGCTGGTTATCTCCTCAGTGTGCTTTGCTCTCCATTTATAATGGTGAAATTGAAAACTGTGCGAGTGAAAGGAGTAAATAAAAACACGGAAATACTGGAGGAACTCAGCAAGTCATGCAACATCCAAAAGAGGTATGAAGATACCTTGTAGAGGGCCTTGGGTCTGAAATGATTCTCTTTACCTCTTCTGGTCACTGCGAGACCTGCAGATTTCCATGTTTTTACTCCAATCACTGCGTCTGTCGCCTTTCGTGCTTCAGTGTTTGCTGAGGTGTGGAGAAAGCATGGGAATAGGATTGTTTGGACAGCATCCAGTGAACAATGAGCGAAATGACCCCCACTGTTCCATATAGTTCTGGGAAGAGCAAGGGAAGCCTATTGTGTGACCACGAGAGGCCTCACAATGGGTGTGCTTCATCTGCAGGGCTCTCAACGATTTTCAGCTGACGTTGCGTTGTGCAGAGGAATTTTGACTTCACGTGATCCAAGCGATCATCCCATCCTGTTGGGCCACGTAACCAGTAAAAAGCAAGTTTGGAACACAAGAAATAGGAGCAGGAGTTGGCCATCCGGCCCGTCGAGCCTGCTCCGCCATTCAATCAGATTGTGGCTTATCTGATGGTGGGCTCATCTCCACCTACCTGACTTTTCCCCACATCCCTTAATTCCCCAGCTGTGTAAAATTCTATCCAAACTTGTCTTAAATATATTCACTGAGGTCACCTCCACTGCTTCTATGGGCAGTGAATTGTACAGATTCACCACCCTCTGGGAAAAGCAGTTCCTCCTCATCTCTGCAGTTCCTCCTCATCTCTGCAGTTCCTCCTCATCTCTGCAGTTCCTCCTCATCTCTGCAGTTCCTCCTCATCTCTGCAGTTCCTCCTCATCTCTGCAGTTCCTCCTCATCTCTGCAGTTCCTCCTCATCTCTGCAGTTCCTCCTCATCTCTGCAGTTCCTCCTCATCTCTGCAGTTCCTCCTCATCTCTGCAGTTCCTCCTCATCTCTGCAGTTCCTCCTCATCTCTGCAGTTCCTCCTCATCTCTGTAGTTCCTCCTCATCTCTGTCCTAAATCTACAACCCTGAATTTTGAGACTGTCTCCTAGTTCTAGTCTCCCCTACCAATGGGAACAACTTGTCTACCTCTACCTTATCTATGCCTTTCATAATTTTATACATTTTTTGTAAGATCCCTTCTTTTTCTTCTAAATTCCAGAGAGTTCAGTCCCAGACGACTCAATCTCTCCTCATAGGCTAACCCTCTCATCTCTGGAATCAACTCGGTGAACCTCCTTTGCTCCGCCCCCAAAGCCAGTAAGTACATCCTTCTTCAAGTAAGGAGACCAAATCTGCATGCAGCACTCCAGATGCGGCCTCACCAGTACTTGGCTCAGTTGTAGCATAGCCACCCTGTGCTCCTAAATTCAATACATCTAGCAGTGAAGGCCAACATCTCATTGTCCTTTTTTTTTTAATTTTTTTTTTATTTTTCACACTATGAACCATACTGACCAAAATACACACAAACATATCCCTCTTGAATATACAGTGTCATTTTCTCCCCTTTTCCCCCCTCCCTTCCCTCCCTCCTTCCCACCCCCCTCCCCACCCACTCAACGTTCAACATATATGATACATTAAACCCATTACCTTCTTGATAGCTTGCTGCACCAGCAAGCAACCTTTGCGATTCACGCACGAACACTTCCAAGTCCTTCTGCTCGTCAGCACGCTGCAATCACTTGCCATTTAAATAATAATCTGATCTTCCATTTTTCCTTCCAAGTTTGTGCTTTATCATTATATGGGTCACTAACTACTGAATTCATGCATTATATATTTTTTATTGTTTGTTTAATATATAAAGTTCCTAGCCAAATATTTTCTAAACTCCAAACTTAGATACATATGTTCAGCGAGGCGTTCAAAGTATCTTTAAGTGTTCCTGTGTTACGTGAAAAATGTTTTCACATAAAAATGCACACCTTAACTTTTTAAACCTGCTATGGCAAGCAGAAGCCCCTTTTACACTTGAATCCCACTAATTCAGCTGTTTAGTGTCCTGGAATAGGAATGGCATTTTTGCTGTTCACGCTTGTCCACTCTTATCTGCGACACTGCACGTGTTCACACTTGCAAGGAGCCATCCCCGCAGTTAGGACTCTTCTACTTTCTAACTGGTGATGTCATAATGCATCGAGGGATAGTGGACCTGCTCTAAATCCTGATCAACGTATTATGATCTTATATTTAAACAAAATTAATCACGCCTACGTACAGCTCGGTATGAGCTCTTTAGCCCCTGTTGTGGTCATGCTGACCTATATAAACCTTTATAAGGGACCGTGGAAAAGTTGGTAGCACTGTTGCATACGAGGTATACAGCGTGGGAAAGTTGGTAGTACTATCACGCACAATTTATAAATACGGAGGGGGGAGGGGAGGTGATGGTGGACCTGCCCTCCCAGAATTCTGTGCGGCAGAGAAAGGGATGTATGCCCAGCTGCATGCACGGAGCACTCATGGAGGGATTTCTCTGCCGCACTGGGAAGTTAGGGCTTCCATCGCATTTTCCCACGGTCTTTATAAATTGTGTGCTATAGTGCCTCCGATTTTCCCACACCGTTTAAAAATTGTCCACTATTGCTATTTATTCCCTCTCCCCCTCCCCATGACTTTCCTACGGCAAAGTTATACCTTCATTTTAATCTTTTCTTCCTCCACATTCCTGCACTCGTGCAAAAACTTGGATCACTTCTATCCCAGAATGCAATTGCCTGTTCTACACTTACCTGATTGCAACTCTGGCCGACATCTATAGATGACGTCATCTCACGCCGGTGTTGAGACAATTTTCATTTCACATTGACTTTTTTGTAAGGCTGATTGGCCATTAATTCCTGGGGCCACTTGCAAGGGTGAAAGGGGCTGGAGATAATTGTTGGATTTTGATGAGGTATTTTATTTCAAGTGGTAACATGTTGCAGTGCCCTTTTGTGTTTTTAAAAAAAAATGTGTTCCATGGGGAAGAATTGAACCACCAACGAGAAAGAGACTTGCATTTATATGGAGCTTTTCTCAACTTTACAGCATGTGTGACATTCCGAAGATACTGACGCATCACATTGCGCAAGGCAGCATTCTGTGTGCACAGCTTTATTATGTGTATTTTTTGGCTACTTGACTCGATTCCGCAGCCATGTGTCTTTCCTGGCTATTTGAACACCTTTTGTTGGTCTGGATTCCTCCCCCATTGTTTGAATTCTGAGACTTTCTGATATTTTCTACTTCTGCCTTTTCTGAATTTTTTTCTCCTTGAAGAAGGCCTCAGGCCTGAGATGTTGGCAATATGTCTGTCTCCTATAGATGCTGAATAGACCAGTTGAGTTCCTCTAGCATTTCGCTGTTTTTATTACAGTCACACGTTAAGCCCCTTTTTGATCTCATGAATAATGCAGAACTTTCAAGTCAGCACTTTTCCCATTAAGAAGTCCTGTTATGTTGCATTAGCATGTTATCAGTCATTTACAACCCAGATTTCAACCTTTGCCATGGGAAAATGTTCCTCGCCTGCGGGTGTTCCACCCTTGAGCTCTTGCACTGGCTGCAGTCTTATCCACAGCGCATGATCCTTGACCTGTGTGCTAATTTGCAGGAGCTGAGTTACAGGGAAAGGTTAGAAAAGTTTCGACTTTATTCCTTGGAGCAGGTTCACCAAACTAGAGGGTATAGGTGGAGTCAATGCAAGCAGGCTTTTTTCCACTGAGGTAGGTAAGAAAAGAACTGGGCAGCATGGTTAAGCTAGAAGGTTAGTGCGGTGTTATCACAATGCCAGCAACCCGGGCTCGAATCCAGTACTGTCCGTAAGGAGTTTTTTACATTTCCCTTGGGTGCTCCAGATTCCTCCCACCGTTCAAAATGTAGGTTAATTTGGGTGCAAGCAGGCAGCACAGGTTTAAGTGGCCGGATTTTCAGCTTCTAATGTGCTATAAATAAAATTTCAATTTAAACTGGAGGGCAGGGTTTAAGGGTGAATTGTTTAAAGAGAACATCAGGGGGAATTTTTTTCCACACAGAGTGGAACAAGCTGTCAGCTGGAGTGGTGAATGCAGGATCGATTTTGACATTGAAGAAAAATTTGGATAGGTACATGAAGTATGGAGAGCTATGGTCCAGGTCATTGGGGCTAGGCACAGAATAGATGGACTGAATAGCCTGTTTCTGTGCTATAGTGTTATAGTTAAAGAGCCTACATTATTCTGAACCCCAGTGAGTTTCTGGCATCCAGTGTGTGACATTCCACTGTGATAATGATTTTGTAACAGCAGCTGATGTCTCAGAGAAAGTGATACACGCAACTGATTTAGATTTTGCCATCTTCACTGTGGAAGAGGGGAACTGCTTGGGATCTTTTACACTAACATCTTAGTGCAGGCAAGGCCTTGGTTTAATATTCCAAATAAAAGACAGGATCTAACTGTCTTGTGACATTTTCACTGCCGGATATTCTGGGTTGGGATCTGGGAGGTCCCTGGTTTGTGCCTGGGTAAGTGCAGTCAGCTGAAAGAGGTTATGGATGTATGTTAACTTGCCTTCTTCTCCTTCACCAGGAGTAAGGGAGAACATTGGCTTGGATTCTTGTAATCCATTAACTTCCCCCATCCCCACCTCCCCTCAAAGCACCACTTCCCTTCCCCACCCTAGCACCATGTTAGAAAGGGAAGACCCTTTCTATCGCCAATGGAACGAGTCAGTGGTAAACTCACCCTTGCAGACACGGACAATCAGCCGGGTGACTGACGAACATTTTCCATGAGACCAAAAGAAGATTTGTGTTTCCACGTTGGGTTCAGATTTCTCTCTGTGACTGTGAGGATTTTCCCCGGTAGCTCTGGCTTCCTCCCACGTCCCAAAGATGTGTGGGCTGTTAGGTTAAGGTAAATTCCCCTTAGTTTTCACATGACTGGCAGAATTTAACTGAAGGCTAAATGTCTCACATTTTGACCATAATATTCCAAAGGAGAAAAACTGTTTGCAGCAGGTCTCTGTCTCGTCCCCGATTTTATATTAATGCTTCTGAACCAATACTGTCAATCCTTTATTCTCACAACATGATGGGTAAGGAGGCCATTTGCCCCATATTACTTATCCTTGCTCATGGAAATATCTACCCTTGTGGCCTTGCACCGTTGATCTTTCACAGAAGCCCTGTTAATAGTCATACAGCTATTTGCATTTCCTTTTTAAGCATTTATCCCATTTCCATCCAAAAATTCCTATGGTATCTGCCTCGGGCAGCACATTCCAAACTGCAACTAGCTGAGCAAAATATTTTGCCTTGTGTCAGCTCTTAGCCATCATTTTTAAATATGTTACCTAATCTTGAAAAGTTTTCTGGACTGTTAAACCCATTGGTTCTGAATGCTTATTAATCAGAATTCCTTTTAACATTCCCTTTCTCGAAAGAAAATGACATCAGTTCTTTTTTTTAGGTGTACAGCAAGGTAAGAGGCCAATTTGGCCCTAAGAGTCCATGCTGTCCATTAACTTACATCCCAGTACGTTTTTGAAGGGTAGGAGGAACCTAGAGCCCCCAGGGCAAACCCATGCAGACACTGAGAGAACGTACAAACTCCTTACAGGCAACACAGGATTCGAACCCAGGTCCGGTCCCGATCGCTGACGCTGTAAAGGCATTACGGTCACCTTCTGGTTACAACACCAGGGGCAGTTTGATGGCATCGTGACTTTTGATTCCGTTTGAGGTATATCCTTGTGGACATGCTCTGCTCTTGAACCCCCATGGCAGTGGTACTTAGCTTGAACAAAAGTGGGTATCGGAAGATAGGATGTTCAGGGATTTGGCCCAGATAGTTCAAACAGGTACCCTGGGCGAGATGGGTTTCCAATTCATGACAGTATCCGTGTCATTTCTACCCTTTAATGCTGCAGGTCAGTGAGCTTGTGGTACCTTCAGTCACTCATGGCTTTTTCCAACCACCTCCCCACTGTTGCGGAGAAAGAATCAACTACCGACACCAGGGTAATGCTTTGGAAGAGCTTTATTAGCAAGATATCTTGGAGAGCATGCCCAGCACCCAGCCTGAGCTTGCTCCGTTCACAGCCAATTTTAACAGAGTTTTCCTCCATGTGGGCTTCCTGTTGCAGTCAACCTGACAATAGTTTATCATTATCAACATTTGGCAATAATTTAATCATTGTTTCACAGAATTCCAAAGCTTATCATGTCTGCAGATAAATCGCAACCTTGAGGTTCCCTGCCTCCACTTAAGCAATATGCAACTGACTCTTGTATGTTCTTGTAAGCAACTTATGGGTGAACCCTTAACCCTTTGTGCTCAGATTTTCCTCCACACCCACCCACTCCTGCTAAGTGGGGGGGAGACAAAGTCAATTTTCCCTGCAGGGGTGGACATCTTGGCAGAGCTACTGTATGATGCTTGCTCCACTCCATTTTTCCCTCAGTTTTACCTGAGTGACTCTGGAATGATTAGATAGGCCATTGGCAAGGAGAGCTTCAACTGTTCAAATCCATTGCTGTGGTCAAGAGAGATTGGAACAATTGAGAGAACCATCAAGCCTCCGTCTGTACTAATCCCATTAACCAGACTTGGGCTGCAGCCTTTGTGCATTGGGGAATCAAATGCTCAGGGTGTTCTTTCTGCCTCCACTACCTTTATACAACAGCACGTTAACAGGCCCCTCCAGCCCATGACCCCATGGTTTCCAAATATCCCAATTAACCTACAAGCACCCCTCCCTCCACCCCAACTGCCGCGTCCACTTTGAAGGGTGGAAGGAAAGCAGAGCACCCGGAGGAGAATCATGCCGACACTGGGAGAGCGTACAAACTCCTTACAGACAGCACCTTCTTGGGTGATGCATTCTAGCTTACCCAAACTAGGGAAGCACAAGTTTAAAGTATGAGAGGAAAGATTTAAAAGGGACCTGCAGGGCAACTTTCTCTCCCCCCCCCCTCCCCCACAGACAGAGGGTGGTGATCTGCCAGTGGAAGCTGCAGTTGTGACATTCAAAGATGTTTAGACAGGTACTTGGATAAGAAAGGTTTGGAGGGATATGAACCAAATTCGGGCATATGAGACCAGCTTTGATAGACAACCTGGTTGGCACGAATGGCTGAAGTGCTGTATCCCTGCTGTACACCTGCATGACTGGGTGACAGAATTTTACCTGGGGTTCCAAAAGCTTACTGATTTGGGTTGATATTTCAAAGTGAATTTGAATCAACTTCTATTAGTGAAACATGAAGCTCTGCAGATGCTGTGATTGTAGTTAAAAACACACAGAAATGCTGGAGGAGCACAGCCCGTCTCGCAGCATCCATAGGAGGTAAAGATAATTACTGATGTTTCGGGCCTGAGCACTTCCTCAAGGTATAAGCAAAAATCAAGCAAAAAAAAAAACTTCAGGTAGTGCCTTTGTAATGCTGTTTCTAACAGTAAATTTATTTTATTTATGACTTTTTAAATCAGCTCCTCCCACAAATCTCTCTCTCTCTCTCTCTCTCTTTCTCTCTTTCTCTCTTCTTCTCTCTTCTCTCTCTTTCTCTCTTTCTCTCTCTCTCTCTCTCTCTCTCTCTCTCTCTCTCTCTCTTTCTCTCTCTCTCTTTCTCTCTCTCTCTCTCTCTCTCTCTCTCTCTCACTCTCTCTCTCTCTCTCTCTCTCTCTCTTTGTTTTTGCAATGTTTGGGGCTGAGGCATTGAAGGAGAGGCTCGATGATTAAAAACAACTGAGTTGAAGAGATAAACATGATATAATAGCAAAAAAATAGACTTCCAAGATTGTGCTGCAGAGAGGTGAGCAATGCATTGACACGGTTATCATGCAAAAGGGGCTTCTCTTTGTAATGGTGATACTACAGTGACCACGGTTGTGTCTGGTTCACTACTGTCTTTGAGGATACCTTCTATTAGACTGCAGACCAATGGTCACATGAACTATGAACTGGCCTCTGTGTTCAGGGTACGTTTGGAATGGGCAACAAATGCTAGTACTGCAGAATTTTGGAGTATAAAGAGAGCAGCGCGGTGCATTTGCCAAGTGTAAGCACCATTCTTGGGCCCACGTTGGGTGGGAAAGTGGACCAGAAGCCCAGCATCAAGACCCTGCAGTTCTGGTTTCTTCCTCTACCTGTCTCTTCACTGCCCACACCTTGCATCCTGTATCACCTCTGGGCCTTTCGCTCAGCTTCTTTTCCCCTTTTTATTTTTGCAAGTTCACCTATTCTATCTGAGTCTTGATAGAAGGTCCATGCCCGAAACATTGACCAATCACTTCCACCCATGGAGGCTGTCTGACCTGGCAAGTTCCACCAGCAATTCCAGGGCACTGAGGAAATGGTGCTGAACAACAGAGATTTTACTTCCTGGACATTTTTGGGTGTATTTTATGGATTTTGGGATACTGATCATGAAAATCACCTTAAAATTTTCCTAACATGTATCATGTTTTTTAGATCTAACCTATTTTGTGTTCCAGTCATACTTGTATATTGCCCACAAAGCAAGCTGTTGTGTTCAGCCCAAGCATGCACTCAGTACAGGTGCAATGCAAATGACGTTGTCTTAGGCCTGGGCATGCTTAGGGTTAGGGTGGATGCAGACAGGCTCACATATACAGATGCTGTGCATTACATTGATTATAGATTGAATGCATGTTGATGCACGTGTTCTTCAGGCTATAGCACAGTGAGTGTACTTAACAATAGCATTTATTGTCTTCAGGAAGATTCAATACAGCAAAAATGCTGCAACAGCTGTGATACATCCTGTCCGTTTGTAGCGGGTATGTGCAAAGTGCTAAATTCAATAAAAGTTAATTTAATGTTTCTCCAACTTCTTACGTAATACAGCAAATCTGAAATTATCTTTGTGTTCCGCTTGAAGCTGTTTATCATAATCCCCAATTTGTAATAATTGGATCTTTTTTGGCTTACCCCTGTATAATTATAACAATACTGAAGTTAACAGCCATATTAAATTCTGCTTTTTCTCACCAGGGTTTAATTTTTTTAAATTAGTTGGTACAATTGAGATGTTTGATTTTACACTAAAATTTACACAATTATGGCAAACACTCTGAACTTCACACTTGAGCGTTCGACTTTTATCTATCAGTGTCCTCTGTGAACAATGGAATTTTTGTACCCAATAAAGTCCTTTCATGCTTAATCAGGTTAGTAACAGTTAAAGGAGCCAGGGGTACAATTTGGAATACTCAACAGTTGAACTGCACAAATTTATTTTTGGTGCAGTGTCTTTGAAAGTTCAACCGGTTTGATAGATCAGCAGATTTGATATTGCCAACATGTTCAGCCTGTATTGTATTCCCACATTGTACACTAGGAACAGGGAGTACAGGCAGTTCATGTCAAGACTTGATCACGCTGTCATCTTAGCAGAGAGTCACGTAGGTGTATTGGCCTTGCTAATCTTGAGCACCTTTCTTTATTTAAAAAAACTGCTGGCTTTGGTCCTTTTGAAGCTCTCGTTACTTCTCCAACAACAGATGGAGTGTAATGTTGGACCTGCGCAAAATGCGGAGAAGGCCACAGTTGGGGTGTTGTGTATAGTTCTGATCACCACACGACAGGAACGATGTGGCAGCAGCAGAGAGAATGGTTCACCAGGGTGTAGCTTGGAATGAAGGGCTGTAGTTGAAATGTATACTGCCTAGGCTTCGTCTGTCTTCACTGGAATACAGGAGGCCAAGAGATGACATTGTATAAAGGTTCTAAGATTCTGAAGGGCATAGGTTTTTTTTTCTCCTCTAAAACTCTGGAGGAGGCCTAGATTTAAGGTCGGGGAGAGAAATTTATAGGGTGTCTGAGGGGGATGTTTTTCCACACAGGGTGTAGTTTGAACTGTCACAGATGGTGGTGGAGGCAGGTACAATTATAATATTGAGAAGGCATTTGGACAGATACTTGGAAAGGAAATGAGTCAACAATTACAGGCCTAATTCTGGCCAATTTGATTAGCATAGATGGCTACAAAGGATGGGCTTCTTCTGAATTTTAACAAACTGTACCTATTCCTTCCACCACTCACGTGTTCAAAGCTCACCTTCAGCAAACCCACAACCCCTGTCAACAGTTTCCTTGGGAAAGGTGAAGCAGAGCAGATCTCATTTGTATCATGCACATAATGTGCTCAACGAGAGAAAACCTTCAGGGTAGAGAGGGGTATACGAGTGAACTAAGACAAATGGATTAGTATGTCAGAGCATAGAAACAAGTATATGGACAGAATGGATGTGGAGGCTTTGGAAAGGGTGCAGGAGATATTGGCCAGAATGCTGGATTAGAGAGCATGAGGTTAAGGAAAAATTGGGTTGAATTCTTTGGAGCATCAGAGGCTGGGGGGAGACCTGGTGTTTATAAAATTGAGACATTGGGATTCTTTTTCTAGGCTAAAAATGTCATATTACTCGTTCCTTTACTCGTTCCTTGACGACGGGCTTGGGCCCAACACATTGGTTACATATCTTTGCCTCCTAAAGACATTGCGAGACCTGCTGAGTTCCTCCAGCATTTCTTTTACTGAGACGACCTGCAAATTGAGGGAAACAAACACCTCGCATTCCACCTGGGCACCCACCAACCAGATATCATGAACATCGACTTCTCTGGTTTCTATTGAACAGGTCAGCCATTTCCCTTTTCAAACCGCCTGACCAGGACCCGCGGGTAAGTTTTACTGGGTTCTCTGAACACCTCTGAGGTAGGTCAAGGACCCGATTGGGTTCTGACTGGATTGACCCAATTGGGCCCTTTCAAAATGCCATGTAACTGGGTCGCTAATTGTGCAAATTGCCCAGTTAACCCCATTTTACATGGCAGTTTGAAAGGACCTAATGGGGACTGTATGACACCAAGGCCCCCCCCCCACCCCACAGCACATTAAGGGGAGGGGGCACAAACTCAAATCATAAAACATTTTTTTTTATGTAGTTTGTAGAAGTATGGAAGAAACCACCTGCTTCACAGGGAAGGGAGTCCATAAACCACAGCCAAAGAAAAGTTTGAGAATGGCTGGTCTGGATACTGTCAGGTTACTTGTGTGTCTCTTTTTACAACTTGTTTACCACTCCAGATGAAAGCCAGAAGGTTAAGCAGTTAAAAGTAAATTAAATGTTTAAAATAAAACTGCTCCCTTGCTAATGTTGACACTACTTTAACAGAATTCACACATGAATATTTCCAGGTCCCACAATTAACCAATTCTGGTTTACAAAATACGAAATTCCACTTTGGTTCTCAATGTCCAAGAGCTAAAGCGTTCACCAAAAGGCTTTCTTCTCTTCAATGTACTGGCTCAAAGTCAAAAATATCACTAATTACAAAGAGGGTAACTGAGAAATGGAGGGCAAAGTTAGACTCTGATTTCTGTGTGTTTCATTTTGGGAAAGAGCAGCAAAAACATTGCACAAGGCTGGTTAGGTCAGTAAAATGGTTAGTGGAGGCTGTGAGGGAATGTGCTTGGGAACTGTCTGAATCTCCTGCTCCGTGGCTGTGCTGTAAGAGGACAACGCCCTCCCTGTTTGGTTTATCGTGTCATGCCAAGCTCCAGCCTGTGGCTGACGCCTACACAACTCCAATTCAGTGGCTTGCTGCCACTGAGATTCATCAGGCCAAGTCACAGCTTTGACGTTATCTGCTTTCATTTTCATTGAGACTCTTCCTGAAGGGTGCTGACCCACCTCCTGGTAGTAATGCTCATATTTTTGACAAGGTCAACGGTGTATTGTTGCTCATTTAAGCTACTTCACCTGATTTGAGTTTCTTGTCATGTGTACCAAGGTTCAATGATAGTTTGTTTTTCAAGCGATTCAGCTGGACATCTCAGACATAGTACAACAAGTCATACAGAAGTTACAGAGCGAGGTCAGTTGGTACAGAGCAGTGGCAACTTGATTTCACTAGTGTGAGGTTCATTCATGGCAGGAAAGTAACTGACCTTGAATCTGGTGGTGCGGGGGGGGCGGGGGGGTGGGAGGTGGTTGGTGGCCAGGTTGGGATGAGTCTTTTAATATGTTGGCTGCTTTTCCAAGGTAGCAGGACGTGGAGGATGGAGCAGAGGATATGTGTTCGCAAGCCTCTGTGGGCTCTTGTGGTCTTTGGCAGAGTAGTTCCTATTGCATGTAGCTTTACAGGATATGTTCAATAGTGCCTCTGCAGTTGTAAAAGGATGCATTTGACATGCCAAATATTCTCCTGCTTTTGATAAAGCAGAAACACTGGTGCACTTGGCCGTTTCATTGACGTGAGTAGAAGTCACTGGAGATGGTTACTCCAAGGAAATGAAGATTTAAATAAGATGTGGATTTGGGGTTGCCCAGTCTTCTGAACCCTACAGTAAAACTCCTGGTATCCAGAAGCTATAGGGATTGGTAGTTGCCAAGTAAGTGTATTTTCTGGTTGTCTGAGACTTGCTCTTACAATACCTAATGCACATAAACCTTAAAGCATTTTACTTTTATTTTCAGTCTCTTCCCCATCCACAGAGATGCCCAAAAGACGAACAATGACATTGTAAATAATTAACCCCCCCCCCACTTTTACAGATAAAGCCTCTGAGTGACTCTTGCGAAGCAGAGATAAGGAGACTTGTGAACGGCGAGTGGCATCAACCAGCTCTTCATCCTGGGCGACGCCATTGCTGTTTCAAGCAACTTTATTCAAACAGCCACGACCAAGGCATCCGCTGGATGAATATTTGCCCCCATCTTCACCAAAGGTTTATGTGTTACTTCAAAGAAGTGCTTTACAATTTTTTAATTTGCATATTTTTTACCTATTATTTAGTTCAACTTTTTAAAATGTATTTTCCTCAATTTTTTTTTCCTGGTTGATTGAGGCTACTGTTTCCTTGAATTACAAATACCAGTGTTCAGCACATCTATCTTACCCCAAATTACATGAACTGCAGTAGGTTACTTTCCCTTGGAAGGGTTTATTTTGCAGCAAGAGTGGGAAATGAGAGTTTATTGCCGTACATGTACATTTTACAAAATCACTGAAATTCACGAAGGTATGTAAAATGCACCAACAATTTATCCATTGAGAGAAAAAAGATAAGTTCCTTCCTTTAAGAATTTGCTGATATTAATTATTCCATGCGCTTGCTTGTGTCTGCGTGTTAAGGGGCGGCCTTTGAAATCTTTTTTTCAAAAAAAAAGGGTTTGCATTTATCTAGTATCTTTTATTGGCCCCTTTTCAAGACTTTGAAAGTCAAGACCCACAAATGCTGGAAGAATTCAGCCAGCCTTGCACAGACTGTAGAAGGTAAAGATATATTCCTACTGTTTCAGGCCCGTATCGACAGTAATATATCTTTATACCTCTGTGCGAGAACAGTTGAGTTCCTCCAGCATTTCCTGTGTTTTGACTACAATCACAGCGACTGCAGACTTTTGTGTTTCACTCCCCTCAAGACTGAAAGCACAGTTTGCTCGCAGCAAGACCCCCACATGCAATAAATGGGATATTGAAGGTCAATCTTGCCCGGGGGTCTGCTGGAGTTGAGGGAGAAACTCCTTGTCTCTTCCTGAGAATAGTACCGTGAGTCCTTTAGCATCCATCAGAGCAAGAAGGTGGAATCTTTGCTTAACATCCTGTAAAATCATTGGTTGTGACGCCCATACATTTGCAAGTGCTGGCCTTCCAAATCTCTCAGTACATGTGGTCTGACTCGAACTGAACTGAGCTGCTACAGTGACATCCTGCTGCAGAAGAGCTGAGAAAAAAGACTTCTGGAGTGAAAAGAAGAAACGTTCTACTGGCAGGGAGCTCTGTAATCAAAGGATTCCAATTTAAGGTCACTGCAAAGCCTCTGTGGGAAATAAATGTCTTCTCATAATGTAACGGTAACACGTAGGTGTAAACTATAAGAAAAATATTGATGGGGCTGTAGGGACAGAACCGTTGACCAGACTTTCATAGGCGCTAACTCTCATTTTAAAATGCAGTGCAACCTCTGGTATCCGGCACCTATGGTGATTGGTAGATGCCAGATAAGTGAATTTTCTGGTTGCTTGAGATTGTGTTGCATGATTGGTGAGCCAATTTTAAACTTCCCTATTTTTTTACCTATTTTCCTTTTTTTTTTCTGGTCGCTTGAATTCTGGATGACAGGGGTTTTACTACAGTTTCATTGAGAAGCCAGCACAAAATACAATAAAACAAATATCTGGAATTAAAACTCAAATTCTGGAGGAACTCAGCAGGTCTTGCAGCGTCCATGGGACGTAAAGATCTGTAACCAATGTATGGCCTGACCCCCTTTTTCAAGGTACGAATAAGTATGTAGCAGGGGAAGTGGAGAAGAAAGCTTAACGTTTCAGGTGGATGGCCTGTTACCGAAAATGAGAAAAGTTGATGAAATACAAGTTTTTAAGATGTATACTTCTGGGAACAGGTCAATGTTTAACATCAGGAGCAAACTAATTCCCATTCGTCGAGCCTCTTCACTCTTAAAAAGATCCTTCGGAACTCGCTCTTTGACCAAGATATTATTTGCTATCTTTGAATCTGTGGGATTCATTCCAGCATCAAGGGAATTTTCAGCTTTGCCACTTGTTTTCGGATTCTAGATTCTGAGGTGTTTTGCTTTTGGACAAAAACCAATGTAGCTGGTTAACTCGGGTTGGGAGATTCAGGGCTTAGTAAGGATTGAAGAACTTTGCATCCAATGTGGGAGCTTCTTCCTGATGCTTGGCTGGTGTGTCATGGTCAAGTGTTGCTTTTAAGCCACTGGGAGTACAATGACACAATAGACAATAGGAGCTGGAGTAGGCCATTTGGCCCGTCGGGCCAGCACCGCCATTTTAGATCATGGCTGATTATTACCATCAGTACCCCTTTCCAGCCTTATCCCCATAATCCTTAACTCCATTACCCACAAGAGTGTTACCCTGAGCCAGGCAAAACATTCCAAGGTGTTTAACAAAATATTGGCAATGGCTATCAAGAAAGAGGCATTGAAGGGCCAATGAGCAAAGGCTTGGTCAAAGAGCGGGCTCTGAAGGAGCATTTTAAGAGTGAACTGATTGGGGGTTCCAGGTTTAGTGCCGACACAAATGCCAAAGACAACGATTTAAAGTGGACATACAAGAGCTCGAGAAACAAAGGGAACTGCTAGATGCCTGAAGAAAGAGTTTGAGGAAAAGTTGGCCATGAAGTAGGACATTTTTTTTAAAAAATTGTTGGGGCAGGTTAACAATTACAGGAACAATAGAAAATGAAGTAACTTGCAAATAAGGTGAAACTTTTTAAAATGCAGTCTTTGCAAGAAATACTTGCAATTTTGAACTAATTGCAGTTGTCCATTAATTTGTTTGGGCAGATTTTAGGCAGAAGGGTACTTCATAAGTTTAAAAAAAAAAGCATTGTGAACATGGCTCAGTCCATCAAACACCTGTATGTCTCCTTCTAACTCCCACTACCTTGGAAAAGAGTCAACGTGCTAAATGACCTGTCTGACCCTGGCCACACTCTCCCCACCAACCCCCACCCCCGGTCTGGAAGAAGGTTTGTAGGTGAGATTGGGTACTACCAGGTTTAAGCACAGTTTCTTTCTCTTTCCCCACCTCCCCCCACCACCACCTACCCACACAATGTCATTGAAGTAAAAATATCTTGTCTATGCTCTGTACTAACCAGTCTCTCTCTTTAATGCTGTACTTTTGTACTATCTACTTGTACTAAGTCCACTGGTCTGCTTTATTAAAATATTCACAGTTGCAGTTGATGCATGAAATAAAATCTTCAGTATATAGTGCAGTTGGGTCCTTTTGTGGTCTAATTGTGGTACAGATTTGTAGAGGTGAGGTTTCATCGAATCATACAGCATTAAAGCAGGCCCTTTGGCCCTCTTCATCCCTGCTGGCCATGATGCTCATCCCATTAATCCCATCTGCCTGTAGTAGTCCTGTGTCCTGCTGTGCCTTTTCCTGTGCTCGCAGTTCAGGCCCTCACACAAACCAATCTCCTCTCCACTGACTCCATCTATATACCTCTCACTGCCTCAGCAAAGCACCCAACGTGTTAGAGGACCCATTCCATCCGGCTCACACATTCCCCTCCCATAGGGCAGCAGGTGCGCTAGCTTGAAAACCTGAACTGCCAAATAATTTATCTCCTGCTGTTGTGAGACGCTTGAATGGGCCTCTTATTGGTGAAAGATGTCCTTCCACCGTTTCACTACTATTCTATGTGTACTGGATTATGACCTAGTAACACTATACAATGCACTCTTTAATGTAACACTACACCCTGCATTTCTGTTTATTATTGTACTTCCTGCTATAATTAAGTATGGGTTGGCTTGGCTGGATATCAAGCAAAACGGAGCCTTTCATTTGTATCTTGGTAAATAGAACAGTAAACAACTCAAGTGAAAACACACCTGCAGAAATTCAGCAGGTCAAACCGTGTCCTTTACATAGATAACGATGCAGAACCCAATGATTCAGGCTTGAGCCCTTCAAGTTATGGACAAAATTGTTACGAGCCCAGAGGACTCCAAAAACCAGCAGCACAGAAATTCACCAAGACCATGGTTACTTAAACAAAAGATGCTTTTAATTTTCTTTTTTTTAAAAATTATTTTATTTTTCACACTCTGAACCATATTAACCAAAATACACACAAACATTTCCCTCTTGAATAGACACAGTGTCATTTTCTTCCCTTTTCCCCCCTCCCTTCCCTCCCTCCCCCTCCAAACCCATTAAACGTTCAACATATACAATACATTAAACCCATTAAACAATGTCATCATACAATGAAAATAAACAAGAAAATTTTATCATCTACTTTTACACACTGGGTCAGGTCATTTCGTCGTCTTCTCATTCTGTCATTTTAGGGGGTGGAGATCCGCGGAAGGACCTCTCCGTTCCATGTACGGTTCCCAAATTTGTTCGAATACTGTGACGTTATTTCTTAAATTATATGTTATTTTTTCCAATGGAATACCTTTATTCATTTCTATGTACCATTGCTGTATTCTCAGGCTCTCTTCTGATTTCCAAGTTGACATTATACATTTCTTTGCTACAGCTAAGGCGATCATAATAAATCTTTTTTGCGCTTCATCCAGTTTGAGGCCAAGTTCTTTACTTCTTATATTACTTAGAAGAAAGATCTCTGGATTTTTTGATATGTTCCTTTTTGTGATTTTATTTAATACCTGATTTAGATCTTCCCAAAACTTTTCCACTTTCTCACATGCCCAAATTGCACGTACTGCTGTTCCCGTTTCCTTCTTACAGCGAAAACATCTGTCTAATAATGTTGGGTCCCATTTATTTAACTTTTGGGGTGTGATATATAGCCTGTGTAACCAATTATATTGTATCATGCGTAACCTCGTGTTTATTGTATTTCTCATAGTTCCGGAGCATAACTTTTCCCATATTTCATTTTTTATCTTTACGTTTAGATCTTGTTCCCACTTTTGTTTGGGTTTACAGCTTATTTCATCGTTCTCTTTCTCTTGAAGTTTGATGTACATGTTTGTTATAAATCTTTTTATTATCATTGTTTCTGTAATCACATATTCAAAGCTGCTTCCTTCTGTAATCTCAGTCTGCTTCCCAATTTGTCCTCCTTTTAATTTTCTTCAAGCATAATAATATCAAACTTTAACTTATTGCTATTAACTTAACTCCCTTCTAATTCTATGTAATGTAATGTGTATGTGTTCAGGAAAATT
This sequence comes from Narcine bancroftii, assembly GCF_036971445.1. Classification (NCBI taxonomy): domain Eukaryota; kingdom Metazoa; phylum Chordata; class Chondrichthyes; order Torpediniformes; family Narcinidae; genus Narcine; species Narcine bancroftii. The sequence goes on along the minus strand of NC_091477.1, from coordinate 117,256,864 downwards.
CTTTGTTTCGCTGTCCACTTTTCACTTCTGCAAATTCACTGGTATCAGGCAATTTTCCTACTGTGCACAGAATTTAACGTTTATGATCTTCACCAGGCTCTGCTGCTTTAACTTGTTACCACAAAGGAAGGTCTTTGTTGGTTTCAGATAGAGGGAGATGGTCGTTTGTTGGACACACAAACTGTTCTCCTTCAATCAGCCACTTCAGTGTCTTGCTGAAGAAACTTGCCCCCTTGTGGATTTTTCCAAACGATAAACTCTTCTTTCAGGTTACCACAGAGTTCTTCTTTTCCCCCTATTCCAGGAGAAACCCATTAATCAGCCACTTCCTCTTGTAATTGACCACAAGGGTTGCGAATAGGCTGAACTCAGAACTCAAAGCCCGTGTTCAAATGGGATCTTACAGCAGGAGTACAACGCCTGCCACCTCCAAACTCCTGCTGTGAACCTGACTTTTCTCTCTCTCTCTCTCTCTCTCTCTCTCTCCAAAGAGAAATCACTGTTTGATTATCCTCTCTCTGCAAAATCCACATGATCCCTCTTCGAATAGCAACCTTCAACCAGACTTGGGTCGCTGGCTACGATTCCTTTTCTGAGCCTGGCTACGGAATTCCTTTAAGTACAATAGTCCATTTTTTTTCCACAACATCAGTCCAATTAGCACCTACTTGTGAAACCTCCATTGACATTTTTCAAAGTTTCGGTAAAGTCACTGTGGACATTAAGTCTCTGTTTATGCATAGCTCTTGCATTTCAAATGAGATGTCTTTTGTGAATTTTTTTTGTGAATTGTACCTAAACTAAACCCCCACAATCTATACCGTTATAAGATATTTTTAACATAATTTTATTAACCCAATCCGTACCAAAATGTAGACAACTTATCATCTGACTGTACACGTACAACCAGACAAAACAGTGTTTCCTTGGATTGTAATGCACACACATAATAATCATGGACACATAAATATGTATAAATATTTTGGGATGATTAACTCGATTACATGATATTGTTCATCAATCTCACAGTCTGAGGGAAGAAGCTATTTTTCAGCTGGGCTGTCCTGATTTTGATGCTTCTGCACCTCCTTCTTGATGGTAGTGGGTCAAATATAATATGTACTAGATGGAAAGTATCTTCAATAATTCTTGAGCCCTCCCAGAAAATGTTGTTTTGATAACCCTCTGTATTCACTTCTGGTCCTATGCTTTGCAGCTGCCATACCTCACAATGATGCAGTCATATGGGACACTCTCAAATGTGCTCCTGTGAAATGTTGTCAAGATAGGGGCCAGTAGCTGTCTTTCTATGTACCCGTCCAATTGCTTATTTTAATTGCATCTACTTCTAACACCACCGTCCAGGAGCTCAACCACCATCCTCTGCATGAAAATCCTGCCTCACAGACCTCTAAATTCCACCCCCCCTCCCCTCGCCCTAAAGCCTTGCCCTCTAGTTCTAGATCCCTCTGCCCTGGGAAATCAATGGTTTAATGTATTGTTTCTTTTCCCTCCCCCCCCCCCTGTGTTTTGGCAGTATGCATCGACAGGATGTCTGCTAACCCTCCACCACACTGAGAAGCCAGACCACGAAGACACCTGCGAGTACCGGCCCTACTCTTGCCCCTGCCCTGGTGCCTCGTGCAAGTGGCAGGGCTCGCTGGAGCAGGTGATGTCGCACTTGGTCCACGTCCACAAGAGCATCACCACCCTGCAAGGGGAGGACATCGTGTTCCTGGCCACGGACATCAACCTGCCAGGTGCAGTGGACTGGGTCATGATGCAGTCCTGCTTCGGCCGCCACTTCATGCTGGTATTGGAGAAGCAGGAGAAGTACGAGGGCCACCAGCAGTTCTTCGCCATCGTGCTGCTGATCGGCGCCCGCAAGCAGGCAGAGAACTTTGCGTACCGCCTCGAGCTGAACGGTAACCGCCGGCGCCTGACCTGGGAAGCCACCCCGCGCTCCATCCACGACGGTGTGGCCACGGCCATCCTCAATAGTGACTGCCTGGTCTTTGATGCTGCAATTGCCCATCTCTTTGCTGACAATGGCAACTTGGGGATTAATGTGACCATCTCAACCTGCTGCTCACGATAGCTAAGTGGTGATGGTGTTTGGGGTTCCTTTAATGTGATGGCTCATTGCTAATTTTTTGTCTATCTTCTCTGTAGATTAGACATAAAATCATTGTGGAGCTTTTATGACTGTGCCAATTTATTTAAATTATGTTGCCATAATAGCTTTTTTAAATAAATATATATTTCAGAATGGTAGTGGCTACCAGATTTATTTTTGTTGCATGTTCCTAACGCTAAGCCTCTAACTTTTCACAATTTTGATTGAGCTCCATTAATACTTGCTTTTGTTTTGCCATTTTCATTCTTTGGAGTTGCCTCCTGAGTGGAAGGGTCAAGGATGACTCTGATCGAGTGCACAGCATTCTGGTGAACGGCCAGGTGGTACTAGTCCACGTCGGGTCCAATGACTTGTGTAGGAAGGTTGACGAGGTCCCGCGAGAGGAGTTCATTAGGTGCTCAGTCAAAGGAAAGAACCTCCAGGCTTATGGTCGCGGGTTTACTACCGGTGGACGTGACAGTGAAGCCAGAAATGGAAGGATAATGCGGTTTAACACGTGGCTGTTAAACACAATAAGCTGCAGGCAGTGTGATTGTAGTAAACACAGTAAAATGCTGGAGGAACACTGCCGGTCTATTTAGCATCTCTAGGAGACAAAGATATATTCCTGAGGTTTTAGCCCTGAGCCTTCCTTCAAGGTCAAATCAGGAAAGGCAGAAGCTGGATTTCTCAGAACGTCTCAATTCAAACAATGGGGGAAGAATCCAGACCAGGAAAAAGTGTGAATTGGATGTGATAAGAGACCAGGTAGAATTTATCCTGTGCAAAAGGAGACAGGGAAGGGAGAGATGATGGGGGAAGCAAAGGTTGTCTCTCTATTCTGTCTCCTTTCACACAGACATGATAAATTCTACCTCATCCCTTATCACATCTAATTCTTGTTGGTCTGGATTCCTCTTCCGTTGATAGAATTCTGAGACTTTCTGATATATCCTGCTTCAGCCTTTTCTGAAATTTTTTTTTCCCCTTGACGAAGGGCTTAAGCCCAAAATGTTGGCAATATATCTTTGTCTCCTATACATGCATTAAACCATTGATTTCCCAGGGCAGAGGGATCTAGAACTAGAGAGCAAAGTTTTAGGGCTAGGGGGGAGGAATTTCACACAGAGGATGGCGGTTGAGGTCCTGAACGGTGGCGTTAGAAGAAGATGCAATTACAATATCTAATAAGCAATTGATGGGTGCATAGAAAGACAGCTACTGGCCCCTATCTTCATTTTACAGGAGCATTTGAGAGTGTCCTGTGTGGCTGCATCAGACCAGAATTGAATGCAGAGGGCCATCAAAACAGCTGAGAAGATTAGTGGGATCTCCCTTTCCTCGATTGACAACATTTTCTGGGAGAGTGGAATTATTGAAGATCCTTTCCACCCAGTACATATTATATTGGACCCACTAGAAGATGGTGCAAAGGCATCAGAATCAGGATGGCCAGGCTGGGAAATAGCTTCTTCCCACAGGACCAGCTGAGTTCCTGCAGCATGTGGTGTTTTTATTACATGGCTAAGGAGTGGTGCAGGAGGAAGGGGCTTCAGAATTTTGAATCATTGGGCCTCTCTTCCAGGGAAGGTGTGACCTGTACCAGCAGAACTATTTGCATATGAACTGGAGGAGGACCAGTATCCTTCCGGGAATGTCAGAGCAGATAGTGGAGTAGTTGTGGAAAAAGATGTTGTCAAACTTGCAAACAAAGGCAGAAATGGAAAGGTTGAGTGTGGTTGGAATAATGTTCTGAGTCACGTTGATTTTATTGCAAGGAATATTATCGGAAAGGTGGATGCGTTTAGAGCATGGATCAACAGATGGAATTATGACATTGTGGCCATCCGTGAGTCCTGGTTACAGGAGGGCAGGACTGCAGCTCCATGGTTCTGTTGTTACAGATGTGATAGAGAGGGAGGGGTGAGAGGGGAAAGGATGGTGTTGCTAGTAAGGGAAAATGTCACAGCTGTGCTCAGATAAGACAGATCAGAAGGCTCCCCTACTGAGGCTATATGGGGGGAACTGAGGAATGAGAAAGGGATGAGATGATCAATTTATAGTCTATGGAACATTACAGCACAGAAAACAGGCCTTTTGGCCCTTCTAATCTGTGCCAAACTATTATTCTGCCTCGTCCCCCTGACCTGCACCCAAGCCAAAGCCCTTTATTCTGCTCCCATCCATGTACCTGTTCAAATTTTACTTAAATGGCAAAATCGAGCTTGCATTTACCACTTCAGTTGGCAGCTCATTCCACATTCCCACCATGCACTGTGTGAAGAAATTCCCCCTAAACTTTTCCCCTTTCAACCTTAACCCATCTCCTCTGGTTTGTATCTCACCCACCCTCAGTGGAAAAAGCCTAGTTTCATTTACTCTGTCTATACCCCTCATAATCTTCTATATATCTATTAAATGAACCCTCGGTGTTCTGTGCTCCAGGGAATAAAATCCTAACCCGTTTAAACTTTCCCTGTAATTCGGTTCCTAAGTCCCAGCAGCATCCTCGTAAATCTGCTCTGCACTTTTTCAATCTTATTGCTGTCTTTCCTATAGTTAGGTAACCAAAACTCAGGGTCAGTGCCAAGGAGGCACTCAAGATAATTATGGAAAATGATAGGTCTGGTCCACTGGTTGATGCAAGGCCAATTTTGGTGGAATCTGAAGGGGTCTGGCAAGAGAGAGCCTGGGCAGGTTGTTTTCTGCAAAGGTCTGCTTCGTAAGCATAAAGCCTCTGAAGGTAAAATGTTGAGAGTACAGAGTTTGTATGTTCCTGTCAAAATTAAAGAAAAAATAACTTTGATTTTTTTTTCCCCCCAGAGATATTGAGGCCCTGGTTAAGAAGGTAACCATATAACCATTTACGGAGCGGAAACAGGCCATGTTGGCCTTTCGAGTCCGCACCGGTTCATAAGGTTCTTGAGGAGTACAGGAAAATCAAGAGGGCTAAAAGGACGGATGAGGTGTCTGAAAAGGTGAAGGAAAATCCTAAAGGATTCTATAGATTAAGAGCAAAGGATGCAGCAAGGGACAAAATGGTCCTTTTGAAGACCAGAGTGGTCATCTATGCATAGACCCAAAAGAGATGGGAAAGATCTTAAATTTTTGCATCTGTATTTATTCGGGTGAGATCTTGGACCCCATACAGATTATAGAGTAGATGCTGTCTTGAGGCAAATATGAGTGGATAAATTCCCAGAACCTGACGAGATTGACCTTTGAAGGAGGCTCGTGCAGAAATTGCAGAGGCCCTAGCTGAGCTATTTAAAATGTCTTTTGCCACACCTGATATGCCTTAGGATTGGAGGAAAGCTGATGCTCTCTTGAAGAAAGCCTCTGAGAATTATTGAAGTAATTGTACACTGGACAACAAAAGGTTTGCTTCCTGAAAAAAAAATTGGGGATTATGATAGACAACTTAAAACTGAACACAAAGATAATTTCAGATTTGCTGTATCACATTGGAAGTTGGAGAAACATGAAATTAACTTTTATTGAATTTATCATGTTTAATTGCATAATGATGCGTTTGTTCAAGTGACTTAAAAATATTTTTCTGCTGATTTTCATTTGTACTCAGCCTATGATTGCCTCTCATGTCAGTGCCCAACAATAGTCGGCCGGCATGGATAGATTCCAGTTGCCCTGATTCCACTTTTCCATGGTCGTAATGTCCTGGTGAAACCCTTCACCGTGTTCGGCACCAAGATCAGCGGGGAAGAAGTCCAAGTGCGAATGCAGAAAATGAATGTTCAATTACGTGTTTCACTTCATGGTTTGGTCTGCTTGAAATAGACTTAAAATGTGACAGGAAATCACAATGTTATACAGTATTTTTTTTAAATTCGTGATAGGAACATTTTTAGGTGATTTTCGTGATCAACGGCCAAAAAATTAATAATCAAACTTCATTGTCCAGTGTTATAGGCTGGTGAGCCTGACATCAGTGGGAGAATATTATTGGACAGATGGAATGAGATTGTCCATTCATTCGTCAACATTACATGGACAGGCAAGGACGGCTTTGAAGACCCCTTCCTAACATTCTTAGAATTGGCCAACTGAACCAATTTAGAGGGCAACTTTTTGTTAGTATTATGATTTATTTTTAGAAAACATAATTGGGTAGTTTCATGGTCACCATTGCTGATTGGGTTTTTACTTACAAATTTTATGTTAATTCACTGGTATCTTGCATAGCCCTTGTGGTGTTAAAAGTATGGGTGCATCATGGGGACAGATCCCTCCTGACAGATTTGTTGTGGAGGGCACTGGGTGCGAACACTTGAACTCCTTGCATGCCAAGCCGAAAACCCCTGCCTTCCACAGATGCTCCCACATTGTCATCGCCTCACAGGTGGCTGTGGAGTGATACACCAAGTTGAGAAAGAGAGGATGTCTGGCAGAGGGCAGGCAGGACGAACTGCACGTCTGCTCACTGCTGAGATGCGGGATTCTGGGCTGCGGCCTGGCCTGTACAGTAAGTGTGGGCACTGCTGGAGGCTGGCTGCTCCAATGTCATTGCCAGGTAGATAACCTGGATCCTGAGGAATCTCTCAGCGCCTCCTGTCAGATCTATTGAAAACTGCTGTTTCCTTTCTTCACTTTGCCTGCACAGCTTGCTCCACCCCCCATACCCAGCCTGGAAATTTCTCTATGCTAACAAGCTCCTGGTATAACAGTCAAAGCGTGAGCAGATATTCAGGTGGCTACATATAGTGCCCTGCATAATGTTTGAGTCAAAGACACTTTTTTTTCCTGTGTTCCATCGTTTTAAATTTGTAATCAAACAATTCACGTGATTAAAGTGCACATTCCAGATTTTATTCAAGGTTATTTGTATACTTTTTTGGTTTGACCATTTAGAAAATGCAGCACTTTTAATACATAGTCTCCATATTTCAGGGCACCATAATATTTGGGACATAGCAATGGTATGTATATTAAAGTAGTTATGTTTCTTTCTTCTTCTTCGGCTTGGCTTCGCGGACGAAGATTTATGGAGGGGTATGTCCACATCTGCTGCAGGCTCGTTGGTGACTGGCAAGTCCAATGCGGGACAGGCAGGCACGGGGAAAATTGGTGGGTTGGGTTTTTTCTCCTTAGTTATGTTTAGTACTTTGTATATCCCTTACATGCTTGATTTCTGTGAGGTGCTGAGTATCTGCTCTGCCAGACCTGTTTTTTCAGCCTCATAATGGCTTCTTTGGCACAACTCTCGTCTTCGTGATGAAAAATGACCTGAGTCTTGTTCTAACGCAATAATTACGGTTATACCAAAAAAAGATAAAGACCCTTTACAGGTTTCTTCTTATAGACCAATTTCATTGTTAAATGTAGATTATAAAATTGTAGCTAAAATTATGGCTAATAGTTATACATGGTGATCAAACGGGATTTATAAAAAACAGGTATGCGTCAGATAATATTTTACGGTTAATAACCTTGATAAATAAATCTAAATTTCAGTTGAATTATCCAATAGTGGTTTCATTGGATGCAGAAAAGGCTTTTGATAGAGTGGAATGGAAGTTTCTGTTCAAAGTACTTGAGAAATTTTGTTTTGGTTCTTCATTTATTGGCTTTATATAATAGCCCGAAGGCTAGAATTGTTGTTAATGGCCAAATTTCAGAATCTTTTAGTTTGACGATCTACTAGACAAGGATGTCCGTTGTCACCTGCTTTATTTGCTATAGTTATTGAACCTTTAGCACAATTAATACGTCAAAATGAAAATGTTAAAGGCATGAGAGTTCTGAATGAGGAATTAAAGATTAATTTATTTGCTGATGATGTTTTATTATATTTGGTGGATCCGGATATTTCTTTACATGCAATTCAAGAATGTTTAGAAATTTATGGTCAATTATCTGGTTACAAAGTAAATTGGGCCAAAAGTGAAATTTTACCAATTTGTAAAGGTGATTATTCAGTATATAAAAATATTACAAATTTGAAGTGGACTACACAAATTAAATATTTAGGAATTAATGTTAATATGGAATTTCAAGAATTATATTCAATTAATTATTTTCCTTTAATAAAAAGTATTAAATTAGATTTGATTAGGTGGAGGGATCTACCTTTGGGTTTACTAGGGAGGATTAATACCATAAAAATGAATATTTTTCCTAGAATACAATATTTGTTTCAATCAATTCCTTATTTTTTAAAAAAAAGTTTTTTTAAGGATTTATATAAAGCGATTAGAGAATTCTTATGGAAGGGAAAATTTCCGAGAGTAGCAATGAGAAAATTGATGTGGGATTTTCAATTTGGAGGTTTAAGATTACCGAATTTTCAGCATTATTATGAAGCAGCTCAATTCAAATTTCTTAGTGCATTAATGAATATGGATGACCCACCTAGTTGGGTAAAGATAGAAATAGCGGTTATTTTAGAAAAATGTCCTCATGAGTTTTTGTTTTGATGGAATAAAAATTTATTACGAACTTATGATGTGCCAATATTGAAACATTTATTGAATTTATGGACAAGTAAACTTAAAAAATTGGGACTTAAAAATATATATTCTGGAAGATTGCCATTATATAATAATCAACTTGTTCCTTTTACGGTCTCTAATGCCACTTTGAAACAATGGGAAAAGAAGGGAATAAAAAATTTATCTGATTGTTTTTCTGAGGGTTGTTTTTGTTCCTTTGACAAATTACAAAGGAAATATGATATTAGTGCAAATTCTATATTTATATATTATCAATTAAGATCTTTTGTAAAACAGTTATGTGGTCGACATATGATTTTATTGCCTGAATCTAGTTTTGAAGAATATGTACTTTCAATACCAAAAAAGGGATATATATCTGATTTGTATTGTATTTTACAAGAAATTGATAGTAAAAAAGACTGGGATAAAGATAAGTTGAAATGGGAAAAAGATTTAGGACATAAAATAGCTGAAGAAGCTTGGATGGAAATTTGTCAGAATAGTATTCGGAAATTAATTAATGCTAGACTAGCGATGATTAATTATAATTTTTTTCATCAGCTATATTTAATGCCGGAGAAATTTAAAAAATTTGGTTTTAGTAAGTTGGATTCTTGTTTTCGATGTGATCAGACGGCCAATACTTTTTTGCATACTGTTTGGCTTTGTGATCGATTGCAACAGTTTTGGAAAGGTATTCAATCTGTTTTTAACAGTTTATATAATATCCATCTTGTATTAGATCCCGATATATTTTTATTAGGGAACATGCAATCATTAATCGATTTAGGTTTAGAGGATTATCAGATTTCATTTATTTATTTAGCTTTAGTTGTGGCTAAGAAGTGTATAGCACTTACTTGGAAAGATAGAAATATACTAACTTTTGATAAGTGGTATTTGGAAATGAAATTTTGTTTGACTATGGAAAGGATATCTTTTTCAATTCAGGATAAGATGTCTTTTTATGTTAAAGTGGACTCCGTTTGCATTTAAGTTTGATTTAAATATATGTTTAAGTGTGATATTTTAGTATTGACAATTTTGTTGTTGTTAGAATTGTTTTAGGTTAAGTTTTATCTCTTTTTTGTAAGTGGGTATTTTTTTTCATATATAATGTCAATTTTATTAACTCTTCACTCTTTATTTTGGGGGGAGGGTTGGACTAATTTTAAGTTAGACTATTAATATTAACGGGGGGGTTATTTTGTGTAGTTTTCTGATGTAATAATGTAATCATACCTTTTTAAATTCTTTTTTTCTATTTTTATTTAAATGTAATTCTTTATTGTATTCATGTTATAAAATTTTAAATAAAGTCTTTAAAAAAAAATGACTCCAAAGGTGAAAACCGCTTAGAAGCAAGCCGAGCTCTCTTATCCCTGCACCAATTCAACATAGCTGAGTTATCACAGATACCAAATGTCCCAAACGTTACAGTGCCTTAAAATGAGAGAACTATGTATTTTTTTAAAATGCTGTAATTTCTAGATGGTTAAACCAAAATGCATGCAAGTTACCTTGAATGGAATCTGGAATGTGTACTTTAATTACAAATGATTTGGATGATTGCTAATTTAAAACTGTGGAGCATAGAGGCAAATAAAGTGGGGGGTGGGGGGGGGGTGGAGTGTGCCTTCTTTTGGAGGGCTCTGTATCTCAGTGTCCAGACCGAAGGACCACTCCTTTGAATGCTCGTTAGGCTTGGTGCTTTCCAGTGCCCGGCACTTTGCTGACGACTGATGCCGAACGGGACAAAGGGGAGAGCGGTCCGTTCCGAGGCTCGACGTACCCTTTGCGCCTGCGCGGAATCTGCAACATTCCGATCATGTAACCATTTGGTGTCGGGGCGCCATGGCAACGCGTCGCCACACACGCCGGCCGCTGTTCCCGCGCTGTAACTACAGACCAAGCAGAATATCCTGGTGATATTTATCTTAAAGCCTACATTTGGGGCGGCATGGATGGCCAGGAGAGTCGGGGCCGGCCGGACAGATCAGGTAACCCTGAGCTGGAGGGGACGCTGCTCCTCTGCCCAGCAGTGGGATGGAAGAGCTGCCGGACCCTTGCAATTCACACAAGAAACCCGAAGCAGGCTGATAAAGTTGCAAGCATGCTCACGGTCGGATAGATCTTTGCATAGCAAGGGAGTAGTGGAGGAAAGGGAGGTGGTCCTCCAATCCAGAATCCGTCCTGGGTAATCTTGTGCCTCTCACTTTGTTCCTTTTAGATTGGTCACAGTGTTGGAGCTACCGAAAGAAAGTAGACACCCACACCCAGAGCACTTCAGTTTATTACAAATTCAGAAGCTGATTTCAAACTACAATATGCTAGCCCTTCCTAACTAATCTCATCAACCCCCTGGACTGGTCCCCACTGCCGAAGCGAGGCACACTTGTGGTAGGTTGTCGGGGCGCCGGTAGCAGCTTCTCCACCTCCCCCGACCGGGGCGTTGGCTGGACTCGAGAAGTTCTTCTTCTTACTCAGAGATGTTGCCACCTCTCGGAGAGTCTCAAACTTCAGCAGCGGGACCATGGCTTATATTACCCAAAAACTGCTTACCCAAGCACCTCTTCCCAGCACAGTAAGAAAGATAAGCGAGCAAGCTAGCATGCCTAGGGTTCGGATCGAATAACATAATTTTCAGCTTATCACTTTGAATACAGTGGTTTATTTTGCATCAAGGCTAGGCCTCTGACAGTCTGTGACCAAAACAAGCAGGAAGATTAAATGTTCTTGGTACACAGATGTCCTTTCGTCAGATAACTGCATCTCTGGCCCCTCGGTGGAAGTTAGCTTGTGTCTGCTGAGTCTAAACACAAGCAGGTTCTCAGCCTTGCAGAACCAAAGGCTGCAAAAGTTTAAAAACACGGTTTAAATCTTCCATTACAATTGAGTGTCACGAAATCTGTTTTGCGGCAACATTATTGTGCATTAGAAGGGCAAGATTGCTTTCGATTATGTTTCTAAATGAGTGCAAAAGATGATGAAAAATGAGGTCGTGTCAGTGGTTCAACTGCTTCAAATTGGAAGCCGTTAAGTGTGAAAACAGAAATGCTGGTTCACAGGAGGTAAAGATATACAGTATAACAAATGTTTCAGGCCCGAGTATGGGAAAAGCAGGCAGCGTCTGAATAAAAGATATGGCAGGTGAAGGAGTACAGACTGACAGACAAAAGGTCATCATTGTATTATGGAGAAGAGGCCAGGAGAGAGGAAAGGGGATAAATTATGGAGGGGGGGGGGTGAAGTTGGCTCTGTGAATGTAGGAGGTAAAGGAGAGAGAAGAAAAAGGGAAGAGAGAGAGAGACAAAGCTACAGGAAAGGGGAGATTGTGGCTAACGGAAACTGGAGAAATTAATGTTAATGCCATTCAGTTGGAGGGTGACCAGAGGGTGTTGTTCCTCCAATTTGCAGGTGATCTCAGTCTGGTAGTGCTCGAGACCATGGATAGATATGTCGGTGGGGAATTGAAATGGATGGCCACTGGGAGGGAGATCCCTGCTATGCAGTGGACAACAAAGCAATCTCCCAGTCTCTCTGATGTAGAGGAGCCCACAATGGGAGCATCAGATGCAGTAGATAACCCCCGCAGATTCACAAGTGAAGTGCTGCTTTCCTTTGGAGGTCTGTTTGGCATAGGAGTGAGTGCCAAGGGGCCCGTTGGTGAGAAGGGGGAGGTTGGTGCCAAGGGAGGATTGGACGAGGGAGTCACGTAGGGAGGAGTCCCTGTGGAAGGTGGAGAGGGAAATGTGTGTCCAGTGATGGGAACACATAGTAGATGGTGGAGGGTGAGGACAAGGGGATCTTCTCCTTGTTGCATGTGGAGGCCGGGGCAGATATACAGGTAATGGAGGATATGCAGGTGAGGGCTGAGTTGATGGTCGTAGAGGGGAAGCCACATTGTTTGAAGGAGGAGGACATCTCTGATGATCTGGCATGGAAGACCTCGTCCTGGGTGCAGATGAGACGGAGGAATTAAGAGAAAGGAATGGAATCCTTACAGGGGGCAGGGTGTCAAGAGGTGTAGTCTGGGCAGCTGTGGGAGTTGATGTCTGTCGAGAGTTTGTTTCCCAAGATGGAGACAAAGATTGAGAAAAGGGATAGAGAGAGAGTTGCTAGAGATGGGCCAAGTGAATTTAAGGTCAGGATGGAAGTGGATGAAGCAGCACCAAAGTAGTCAACGATGGAGTTACAAAGATTTAAAATTACGAGTAGAAATTGAAAGGAATAAAACACTAGGGTGGTAAACATATGAAATTGCTTATCTTAAAGTTGACTCCAGAAGGCTACAATATGTCTTGTAAGAAGCTTATTTGCTTTTGAGCTTAATTAAAGCTTTTTTAAAAAATTATTTTTCACACCAAGCATGAGGCTGAAGAGACCCATCTTTGGACCTGTGCTAGCTGTCATTAACTTGTTTAATTTACGTTCATCTTTAATGCCCCAGGATCACTTTTTCAAGGCTGCCAATCACTTCCTTGAATTTTAAAAGCTTTTCTCAAAACAGCTTTTTCTCCCATTAGGGTCCCCGCCTTATCCGAGTATTTTAACCAGCTTTACCCTGGAGGAATTAATGACAGACTGCAATCCCAGAGATGAAAATGAATACAGCAGCAGGTGGTATTACTTTGATATTCAAATTAAATTTAAGATTAAAACAAATCTAAAATGTCGAGTCAGGGGGTGGGGGGAAGGAGAGTGCAGGCTAATCTTAATTTTAGGAATTTCTTTAGCCAGAGAGTGTGGTGAACCTCTGGAATTTGATACCACAAATGTCCAGAAGAACTGCTTCCACTAACTATTCGGGGCTCTCATATTCATGAAACAATATTTATTTATTTGTATAGATAAAATACTTGTCCTGCATATGGATTGTTTGTATGTGTGTTATGTCTGGTTGTATGAGTGCTTTTTTTTATTGCACCGAAGACCGGGTTGTTTCGTCAGGTTGTACTTGTACATTCAGATGGCAATAAACTTGATTGTGGAGGCCAGGTCATTGGATGTATTTAAGGCAGAGATTGATGGATATCTGTATTGTCAGGGTATCAGAGGTTATGGGGAGGTGACAGGGGAGTGGAGCTGAGTGGGAGAATGGATTAGCTCATGATGGAATGGCGGAGCAGACTCAACAGGCCGAATGATGTACTTCTCCTATATCTTATGCATTAACTTCTGTCATAAAGGGTTTTATTGCAATTGAAGTACAATCTTTTAAAATTTTGTATTTTAGGAAATACAGCAAGCAATTCATATCATGATCCAATCAACATTCCGATGCGAATCTCTTTGTGCTATTAAAGCCACAGAATTATAGAGCACAAAAACTGGCCCACCTTATCCACACTGGCCAAGTGGACTTTCTGAGCCCATCCCGTTTTCCTGCATTTGGCCCATGTTCCACTAAACCTCTCCCACCCAAGTACCTGTCCAAATATCTTTTAACCATTGTATTTGCTCCTGCCTTTACAGCTGCCTCTCATTGCTCATTCCTCTCACCTTAACCCTCTGCTCACTAACTTTAGCCTCCCCTACTCTTTGGGGGTAGGGGGTGGGGGAGAAGAATGACTATTCACCTTATCTTTGTCGCACATAATTTTATATACCTCTACAATTCCATTTTTTAAAGAGAAATCCTGGCCTTTTCGCGTTCTCCTTTTAACTCCAACCCTCCAGTCCTGGTAACATCCTTGTGAACGCCCTAATGTGGCCCTGCACTCGCATTGTACTGTCAGTACTTTTATAATTGTTTGTTTGCTGAATGAGCTTGTTTTTTTTATTCACACGTAGTTATTTGTATATGGTGCTTTTTTTTTTAAACTCCTGGTTGGATCCTAATTGTATTTCATTGGCTTTGTATTTTACTTGGCACAATGACAATAAAGTTGAATCTAATCTAAAAATAGTTTTAAGCCCTTTCAAGCTTATTCACATCCTTCCAACAGCTGCGCGAACAGAACAATTCTCAGCTTTTAAGTTCCGATCTTCAGCTCTTTACCTTTCTGAGTTTTAACTTGTGAGCTTGGTGATTCATAAACAAAACAAAAAAAATTATGGGCGTAAAATGCTTCAAATACACAGGAGGATAGCCAGGAAATGTCAGGAGTAAAGACTAAGCAGAGCAGCTTTGAACAGCCATCTCTCAGTGCAGCAGGTGTGGCTTGATTGGTAAACTTCTTTGTAAGCAGAAAAATATTCCAAAGCATATTAGATTTTTGGAATGCAGAGAAATTGAGAGATGGTGGTCTGATTTTTTTAAAAAAAATGAAATTGAAGAAGTGGATCAGACAAGCAGTTGTGAAATAATAGTGCGTGTGTATGTCTCCGACACCTTCTCCCCTTTCGAAATACAAAATTTAAAACAGAAATGGAGTTAAATTATGCATTTCAGTGATTTTGAGCTTGGACTGTTTTGTCAACCTCGTTGTCGATTGGTGCAGCATCTGTTGGTTACCCTTAACTTCAAGCAGATGCTGCATAACCTGCTGAGGCTAGATTTGAACCCAGGTGGCTGGAGATGTGGGAAAACCCACACTTGCTTCTGCAACTCTCCGTCATTTGATATAGAAGCATTTTTTTTTAAATTTAGACACTTTAGCATGATAACAAGCCCTTTCGGCCCACGAACTCGGGCTGCTGAATTGACCTACAATCCCTAGTAAGTTTTGAAGAGTGGGAGGTACGTGTCTGAAAATGTATGGCATCTGTAAAATTCCAACAGCACTTAAACGCCTGTGGTGAACTGCATTGTATTCCTGATTACCTGGCTCCGCCCTATCCTGTGACTGTACCTGCGGCCCCTCCCTCTTTTGACCTTGTATAAAGCCTCTATCCTTCCCCAGAAAGCTCGTGTCACGACACAGGATGAGGTCCTTGTCCATTGTGAATAAAAGCCTGTAGAGCAGGGACTTGGTCTCAGCCTCTCGAGTTATTTACTGTGCGTCAACGCCTTTATGAGGGGTGCAATGTTGGTGGACCTGTTGCTCTGTTGTATGCAGATTGATGATGTCAAGCTTATTGTCATTTGTACTCTCCCCAGCCTTCTTCCCTTAACCCTTGATACCCTGGCAAATCAAGAACCTATCAATCTCTGCCTTAAATACACCCAATGACTTGGCCTCCACAACCTCCTGTGGCAATAAATTCCACAGATTCACCAGAGGGGCTTCGGGTGCTGAAGGCTTCCCGATCATATCAGAGGTTAGGATCTGGAGCTCGGATTGACAGTGATCTGAAATGGAGACTGCGGTCGCAGAGTCTGCGGGAGCACTGGAGTTGAATCCACAGACCCTCAGTAGCTCAGAAGGGACTCTCATTTGCTTTCATTTCTCCTATTGTTAAAGGCACTGGGCAATGCTTATGGTGAAGTACATTATGTACAATATATCAGATTTTTAATGTATTACTACGTGACCATAAAAATAATCTTTTGCACCCCCTGACTAAAGAAATTTCTCCGCAGCTCTGTTCAACTTCAATCCTGAAGTTGTGCCCTTTTGTCTGAGACTCTCCTACCATGGGAAATAGCCTTTCCACGTCTATTCTATCCATGCCGTTCAATATTTGAAATGTTTCAATAAGAATCATAGAACATTACAGCACAGAAACAGGCCCCTTTGGCCCTTCTAGTCTGTGCCAAACCATTTTTCTGCCTAGTCCCCCTGACAGTCCACAGGCCTCCATACCTCTCCCATCCATGTACCTGTCCAAATTATTCTTAAATGTTAAAATTGAGCCCACATCCACCACTTAATTTGGCAGCTTGTTCCACACTCCCACCATTCTCTGTGTGAAGATATTCCCTCTCATGTTCCCCCCTAAAACGTTTCCCCTTTCACCCTTAACCCATGTCTTCTGGTTACTCTTTCTAACCCCCTCATCATTGTTAAATGCTTCTTCAAATCTCCTCTCTAATGAGGGGAGATTTAACCTTTCCCTGTAACTGAGTTCCTGAAGTCCGGGCAACATCATAGAAATTCTTCTCTGCACTCTTTCTATCTTATTGATACATTTCCTGCAGTTAGGTGACCAAAATTACACACAATACTTCAAGTTTGGCCTCACCAATGTTTTAAACAACTTTACCATAACAAAGTACTCAGTACTTTGATTTATGAAGGCCAATATGCCAAAAGCTCTCTTTACAATCCTATCCATCTGTGATGCCCCTTTCAGGGAATTATGTATCTGTATTCCCAGATTCCTCTGTTCTGTTGTACTCCTCAGCGCCCGACCATTTACCGTGTATGTCCTTTCTTGGTTTGCCCATCCAAAATGCAACACCTCACACTTGTCTGCATTAAATTCCATCTACCATTTTCTCAGTCCATTTTTCCAGCTGATCCAGATCCCTCTGCAAGCTTTGAAAACATTATTTGCTGATCCAGTTTACCACATTATCATCCAGATCCTTGATAGAGATGACAAACAACAATGGACCCAGCACCGATCCCTGAGGCACAGCACTTATCACAGGCCTCCAGTCTGAGAAGCAATCATCCACCACTACTCTCTGGCTTCTCCCATCCCGCCAATATTGAATCCAGTTCACTACTTCACCATGAATACTGAACGCCTGAACCTTCCTGACAAACCTCCCACGTGGGACCTTGTGAAAGACCTTCCTAAAAGTGCATAAAGATAACACTCGCAGCTTTTACTTTGTCAACCTCCTTGAAAAACTCTACAAGATTGGTTAAACACAATCTACCATGAACAAAGCCATATTGATTATCCCTAATCAATCCCTGGCTATCCAAATAATTGTATATCTGATCTCTTAGAACACCTTCCAATAATTTATCTACTACAGTCATCAGGTGAGCTACCCTCCAGTCCTTCAGTACCAGATCTGTGGCTAAGGATATTTTAAATATTTTTGCCAGAGCCCCTGCAATTTCTACACTAGCCTGAAGGTCCAAGGGAATATCTTGTCAGGCCCTGGGGATTTATTCACCCTTATTTGCTTTAAGACAGCAATCACTTCCTCCTCTTTAATCTGTATAGGTTCCATGACCTCACTGCTTCTTTTCCTTACTTCCCACGACTCTGTGCCAGTTTCCTGAATGAACACTGATGGGGAAAATAATTTAGGATCACCTCCATCTCTTTTGGCTCCAGACAACGTCGATCACTCTAATCTTTAAGGGGACTAATTTTGTCCCTTACTATCCTTTTGCTCTTAATATACTTGTAGAAACCTTTAGGATTTTCCTTCACATTGTCTGCTAAAGCAACCTCATGTCTTCTTTGAGCCTTCCTGATTTCTTTTTTGAGGTTTTTCTTGCATTTTTTTTATACTCCTCAATTACCTCTTTGCTTCATGTTGCCTATATCAGTCATGCACCTCTCTGAACCAGATCCCCAATATCCCTCGAAACCCAAGGATCCCTATGCCTGCTAACTTTGCCTTTAATCCTGACAGGAACAAACAAACACTGTACTCTAAAAATTTCATCTTTGAAGGTCCTCCACTTACCACGCATATCCTTATCCATTCTAGATCCTTTCTCATTTTCTCAAAATTGGTCTTTCTCCAATTTAGAATCACAACCCAAGGCCCAGACCTAGCCTTCTCCATAATTTCCTTGAAACTAATGGCTTTATGATCACTAGACCTAAAATGTTCCTCTACACATACTTCTGTCACATGTCCTGTCTCGTTTCCTAATCGGAGATCCAGTATTGCACTCTCTCTAGTTGGTACCTCTGTGTATTGATTTTTTTAAACTTTCTTAAACAACAGTTGACAAATTCCAAGCCATCTAGCCCTTTTACAATATGGGAGCCCCAGTCAATATGTGGAAAGTTAAAATCCCCTACTATCACAACATTGTTTCCTGCAGCTGTCTGCTATCTCTCTACAGATTTGTTCCTCCAATTCTCGCTGACTATTGGGCAGTCTATAATGCAACCCCATGTGTGTGGTCAGACCTTTCCCATTCCTCAGCTTCACCCATATAGTCTCAGTAGTCGAGCCCTCTGGTCCATCCTGCCTGAGAAACAGCGACGATATTTTCCCTGACGAGTAATGCTGCTCCTCCCCTTTCATTCTTTCTTCCCCCACCCCCCCCAAACTGGTTGTATCACGACTTAAGCAACGGAAGCCCGGAACATTAAGCTGCTACTCCTGCCCCTCCTGCAACCAAGTTTCATCAATTCCCCCTCATTCTCCTGAATTCCAACAAGTACAGGTCAAGAGTTGTCAAACGTTAAGTCAGCCGTTTCAACTGGTCTGCAAAAAATATATCAATCTGTGCTGTGATCTATAGAAGCATATACAGCTGTTGAGTTGTATAAATAAATTTTATATGAAATATATTGGATTCTTTTATTGCCACATGTATCAAGATGCTGTGAAAAGCTTTATTTCTTGTGCTATTCAGGCAAGCCAGCTCTTTAAATGGGAGAAATTGGAAAATACCCAGACACAAATAAGAGTTCTCATGAAGGTTAACTTCCAGGTTGGGATGGTGGTGAAGGAGGCAAATGCAATACTCGTTTCGAGGGGAATAAAATATAAGAGCAGGGATAAGATGTTGAGGGTTTATAAGGCACTGGTGAGATCTCATTTGGAATATTGTGAACAGTTTTGGGCTCCACATTTCAGAAAAGATGTGCTGATGGCTTAAAGGAGGTCAACTAGGTTGATTTTGGGAATGAAAGGGTTATTGTTTAAGGTGCGTTTGACAGCTCTTGGCTGTACTTGTTATAATTTAGGAGAATGAAGGGAAATCTCATTTAAGTATTTGGAATGTTGAAAGGCATGGGCAGAGTGGATGTAGAAAGGTTGTTTCCCATGGTGGGATAGTCCAGGACAAGAGGGCACAACTTCAGGATGGAAGGGCCTCTGCTTAGAGCAGAGATGGAGAGGAATTTCTTCAGCCAGAAAGTGGTAAATCTGTTGAATTTTTTTGCCTCAGGCAGTTATGGAGGTCAAATCATTAGGTGTTCTTGGTTAGCCAGGGCTTTGAAGGTTTGGGGAAAAGGCCAGGCAGGGGGCTGTGTGGTGAAATTGGATCAGACAATGATTAAATAATGGGGCCGTCTCAATGGGCTGAATAGCCTATTTCTGCTCTTATGACATAGTTTTCTGGTCACACGTAAGTATAGTAGGTAGTGCAATAATAATCTAAGAGGGTTGAATAATTGTAACGCATGTAAGCGGAGAATTTGCCAACAACAGGTCGCAAAATGTTGCCACATGCGGCTCATACAGGAATTGCTGGCCAGCGTCCCAAATTCTTCACGAGGATCGTGTGCCTGTTTGCTGTGGGTTCCCCTGAATTTAACTCCACTTCAGGTGGGCCTGTAGCCAAACCCCTTGGGCACTGGATACTCGTCGGTAAATTCCACTCAACAATCTGCTCTTTAAGCCCTGAGTCCTTTGGGCTGCCTGTTTGACACCGGACTTCTTCGTCACCCAGCGCCAGTGGAACGAGTTTGTGCCTTACCGATTCCTCTGCCGAAAGCCTTGTGGCTCACGAGCACCCACTACCGTCGGTGTTGACGCAGACAGATGCTAGCTGGCTCCTCGAATGCAGCCTCAGGAAAAATGGTAAGATACTGTACGCCAGTTAAAAGCCGAGCGTAGGAAGTAATGGGGATGAAAGCGAACAGGGTCTCCACCTTGAATGTTGACCAACCTGCCTCTTTACTGCTCGGGGATGCTGTGTGACCAGCTGAGTTTCACCCTCTCTCCCTACCACTTCTCAGCTTCTGGCTCTCTCACCTGTGACCGCTCATCTGTTAGCCTGTGCTCCTCCTTCCCCCACCCTTCCTCCCAACACCTTTTTATTCGGGTGCCTGCCTGTTATTTAACTTGAACCCGATGAGGGGTCCAGGCCCGAAACGTTGGTTAGCTTTGGCTTTCAGCACCTTTGTCTCTTGCACTCGACCCTGGCATCTGCAGACTTCCTTGTTTCTCCAGCATCCTTTGTGTACTGCACCAGACTCCAGCATCTGCGTTTTCCTGTTTATCGGCTATTTCCAGCACTTACTCTCCTCTTCAGGGTCTATGTTAGACCCGTCATTCACAACCTATATTGGCTGGGGGGAATGAAATGTCATGTCTTAAAATGAGCTGATGATATTACTTAAGATTGTGAGTACCGAGGGGGGTATGGGAAAGAAATATCGGCAACCTTAGTGAACAGCTAAGCAAATGGAATTGCAAGTGAAATCTCCACTTTTGAACTCAAAACAGAAAATAAAATATAGTCAAAGGCCTTATTAAAGTCCATCCACTGCCATTCTTTCATCAAAAAAAAAATCCAAGATTGGTGAGACTTTTCATACCATCCACATGTTGAATCACTAAAACATAAAATTCTTACATTTTAGACACACGGCACGCTACAAGGCCCTTCTGGCCCATGAGCCCGTGCACCCCAATTAACCTAAAACCTCCGTACGTTTTGAAGGGTGGGAGCCCCAGGAGGAAACCCACACAGACAAGGGGAGAGCGTACAAACTTCCTGCAGACAGCACTGGATTTGAACCCCGGGTCTTTGATGCTGTAATAGCGTGAACAGTTATGCTGACTGTTAAGCCTGAGTCCAATGGTCGTAGTCTCAGAATCGTGATTAAGCTATCTAGGGCAGAGGTGAGGAGAGTTTTTTTTAATTCAGAGGGTAGCAAATCTTCAGAATTCTCTGTTTCTAGAAAGCCAGGGAGGGCTGATGTGTGAAGTTCATTATTAGAAATATGGATATTTTATCAAAGCATAGGGGAGAGTGCATGAAAATGGCCATGAAGGCAGAAGAACAAACACAATGGATGGTGGCTCAGGTTCATGACCTCCTCTCATTCTGATTTCTTGTGTTTTATGTTCCAGTCCCATATACAAGACATTATCAAATAACTTCCCATTACAAAACTACATATTGGTGTTTCCCTGTTTCCTGCCCTCCCGTTGGCAAGAAAACAAATTAAGTAATTTCCACCCTGATCTCACTTGCTTACAAGGATCTTCATGTCAGATGAAGATCCTGTTACTTTTTGAAGTTGGGTAGCCGATATTAGCAAACACTACACAGTATGGGGGTTACAGATCAATTTTCTGGCACATTTCTTCATAGAAGAGATTTTTCTTCCTATGCAAAGATTTTTTTATTCCCTGAGAATGGTCTGCTTAAATGCAAGATATTTGATCCTAAGATTACAGTGTGCTTTTAAGATTGAGCTATGCAGGTTGGGACTACAGCGGTTTCCAGTCGACTATGACACATCGCTCTCTTGAATTCCTCCCCATTTTATGATCAAGCTCAAGATAAATATTTGGATCGACAAGAGAGCATCCGTGTCTTTTGGCTCCAAAGCCTCAGGTATTTCTGTTGATATTGCTGGGTGTTGGCCAGTTTAAGGGGGCTGTGATTTTTCTCTTCACTCACCAATATCCTCTGCAATCAAAGTGGTCTGTCTAAATGTTCATTTGTTCATTGCTGCATTGAGTGCAAGGTTTCTGTATAAATGAGGCAACTCCAGAATCTACCACTGACCAGATAATCTAGCTCAACTCTCTCAGGAGAAAAGCCTCATGTAGCCAAGAAATTTCTGCTGCTAATTCTTCCGCAGTTCTCTGAAGAGGGATAACTTCTTCCTCCTAACTACCTGTTGCCCTGAGCCGCTGCAGTGATGAAATCTGTGGCAAATTATCCTCAACTGCCTTGGCCATACTATCTTTAAGAGTGGCTGATCTCGTCTGATTACGGAACCTAAGCAGGCTCAGGCCTGGTCAGTACTTGGATGGGAGACCATCTGCTTTTGTGGGCGGCAAGGTTGGCGTAGAGGTTAGCGCAATGCCTTTATAGCACCAGTGATTAGGACTTGGGTTCAAATCCTACGTTGTCTGCAAGGAGTTTGTACATTCTCCTCGTGTCACCGTGGGTTTTCCCCGGGGGGAGTCTCCAGTTTCCCCCTTCCGTTCCAAACGTACCAGGGGTGTAGGATGTAAATTGGGCGGCACAGACTCATGGGCCGAAAGAGCCTGTTACTGTGCTGTGTTTCTAAATTTAAAAAACTTTAAAATTCAACCTTATAACTCTGAGGTGTGATTACCTGAGCCAAGAATGTCTTTCAAAACACACCAAAGTGATGAAGGAACTCCTTCTCAGCATCCATAGGAGGTAAAGATATATTCCCAACATTTTGGACCTGAAACTTTCTTGGAGGGACATTTCCTTTGTCCATTAGCCCTGGCTTAGTAGCTTGTTTGCCTGGAAAGTTTTTAAAAATTGTGGCTTTAAAGTCCACCCCCAAGGTCTGGACATAAAAATCGAACTTGGCTCTCCAGCACAGATTTGAGGGAACTCAGTACCATGAGGTGCCACCTTTTGAATGTTCTCTGATTTGGAAGAAAAATTCCCACAGCACTTTTATCAAGGAAGAGTCAGGGAATTTTCTCTGGGGGCCTCGTAATCAACATCAAAAAGCAGGGGAAGTGTCATTATTGGAGCACCAGGAAAGCTCACCTTTGTCCCAGGATTTTTACTGCTGTACCATTGAGAGCTTTACTCACCTATGGCATCTCAGTGTGGAGTGGCAACTGTCCCGTATTAGACCGTAAAGCACTCCAGTGAGTGGTGAAAACTGCCCAGCGGATTATGGGCACCCAATTTTCAACCGTTGAGAACGTCTATCAGAAACGCTGCCTGGGCAGGGCGAAAAGTATTATCAAGGATGCATCTCACCCCAACTGTGGGCTCTTTACCCTCCTTCCATCTGATAAGCACCACAGGAACCTCCGCTCCCGTACCAGCAGGCTCAGGAAGAGCTTCTTTCCTGAGGCTGTGACCCTGCTGAACCTTGCACTGAGCAGTTTATACCCATGTTGTAGGGTCAGTACTTTTATACTTGTTTGTTTGCTGGAGCTTTTATTCGCAGTTACTTGTCAATAGCACTATTCCTTGTACTTCTGGTTAGATGCTAATTCCCTTTCATGGCTTTGCATCTGTACTTGGCACAATGACAAGAAAGTTGAATCTAATTCTAAACTCTCATATCACGGATCCAAGGAGCTTGATGTTCGCAAATTGGCTGCTCCATTTCCAATGATATAAACAGTAACTACACTGGTAAGGTGCCGCACTGGTGGATCAACAAAGCCACTGTCCAGAGGTCTGCCTTTCATTGCATCTCCAAAAAAAACCAAAAAATGTCACAAATCCTCTACCGTGTGATAGCTCTTCAGAAAAATTTTTATAAATATTTGTAATTTCAGTTTTTCCCTCTTTAACTCAAGTCACTGAGATCCCTCAAGATCATTACTGGTCTACCTATATCACAGGGTGTCAAATTTGTGCAATGTTGTGTTACTGCACTAGAAGGTGATTGGCTGTGAAAACACCACCTTGACCTCTCCACTGCAAAGATTAAAATGTTGCAAATCATCTAAAGCTAACCAAAGAGAACATCTCTTTCCATCTTCCTTCTCTCACCCATCAACGTTTTCATTCCATCCTTGCACCCACCCAATGGTTCTCAACCTTTTTCTTTCCGCTCACATACCCTATGTCATCGGTGTTCTGTGATTAGTAAGGGACCACCTTGAGCAATCACAGAGCACCGATGCTCTAAACCTTCCATCATGCACTTTTCTACATTGTTTTTTACCCTTCCACGTGATATGTTCTAAATCTCTGGGGAAAACACAAAATTCTCAAATAACTTTTCACGAAAAAAAAAATTTGGTTCCATGTTTTGGATTTCCCCACAAGTGGACAAATATCTCTGGATCTGTCTTACTAAACTTGAATAATAGTGGTCTATTCTCTGTCTCCGTGCACCCTTTTCTGGTCAGTTCTGTCGAGCCCAAGTTATAGCTTTATTTGTACAAATCATCCCAGCAGTATCTCCTGTGCCTCTCCATCCATTTCCTGATATACGGGGTGGGCAGAGCGAGACGGTAGGAGAGGATTACCTGCCTCAATGACCACACAATTTTTTTTTAAGCTTAGTCACACAGCGTGGTAGCATGCCCTTTCAGCCGACAACTCCGTCCTGCCCAAATACCCCAATTAACCAATAACCCCTGTACACCTTTGAATGGTGGGAGGAGACAGGAGTGCCCAGAGGAAACCCAAGCAGACATGGGGAGAACATGCAAACTCCTTACAGCCAGTGCTGGATTCAAATCGATCGCTAGCTCTGTAATAGCGTTGTGGTAACTGTGCTGGTGTCTGGTCCAGTATATCTTGAGCCCTCTTGTTCCAGTCTACATTTTCTTGATGAGTAAACTACCAGAAACACCAACAAACTTTATTATTCTTTTCCGATGTATGAAGAGGGAACATTCATTTTTATTTTCTTGTGTGATTATTGCTCCACACAAATTTTAAAATCCTTCTGTTTCCAAATTTAGCCGCATTTGTTTGTGAATTGCACTTTTGTACCACATTATACTTTTTTTGAAGGTGTTGAGTGCTATTCAAATTTAACTAAATTTGTGTGACAAAAACTTCACTGGGTGTCAAAGATAGACACATTGGAGGACCTTTCCTGGACCCAACACTCTAATGTCATTGTGAAGAAAGCACGGCAGTGCCTCTACTTCCTCAGGGGTTTGCGGAGGTTCGGCGTGACATCGGAAAACCTTGGCAGACTTCTGCAGAAGTGTTGTGCAAAGTGTGCTGACCCGCTGCATCGCAGGCTGGTGTAGGGGCACCAACACCTCTGAGTGGAAAGCCCTGCAAAAGGTAGTGGGCACAGCCCAGGGCATCGCAGGCTAAACTCTCCCCACCATCGAGAACACCTACGTGAGCACTGCCGTCGGAGAGCAGCAGCGATCATCAAGGGTCCACACCTCTCCGGGCTTGCTCTGTTCTCACTGCTGCCGTCAGGAAAGGGGTACAGGGGCCACCAAGCCTCGTTCCACGTGTTCAGGAATAGTTGCTATCCCTCCACCATCAGATTCTCAGCATCAAACGCATTCAGAGACTCAGTTAAGGACTTGCTTTCCACATTATTTAATACTGAATATTTCTGTATTATATAGTGTTTGTTTACATTTCTATTTGTAAACATCTCCTTTCTTGAGTCTTGTCTTTGCACTTCCAATAAATGGTAATTGTGCCTGACCTGCAGGAAAATGAATCCTGGGGTTATATGTGATGTCAAATATGTACTCTGGCAATAAATCTGAATTTTAAGCTTTGGATCACTTAATATTCTGCGTTGGTTTCAGACAGGGAGAGTGATTCTACTTTGGAAGGTAACCTTAGTGACTCAACTTCAAATGGGAGCCTTGAAGACGTCATTGTTCGTACTGAGGTATGACTGCAGCTGCTCAACGTTCATGTGTTTATGACACCATGGCGATCAGGTTGGCTCGGTGGATCCTTCTGCCCTCTACATTGTCCAGTCGAGTTCCACACGTTGCTCACCCTTTAGAATGAAGCATCAATATATGTGATTTTCCTCCTCATTCCTTCAGAGGGCCTCACAAGAGCTCAGGTTGCACACTTGCTAGGTTCTCCTTCAGATTGTTATAGTATAGGCAGTAAATATTGTACCCATCCAATTTTCCCTGTGCCCATGCAAGATCCCTCCTGATTTCCTCTACATCCCAAAAAATATGCCAGTTAGTGGGTAGTTGACAGCTTCATTGGTGACTGGTCGAATCTGGGGAGAATTGATTGGGATGTGAGATGACTAAGTTACAGGAAAGTGAGGCCTGAATCGGCCTCCTTCTGTGATGCAAAGAAAAATGGCAACAATCCATCCCTTCAAGGCAGATCTACGCTAGCAAAGTGGTGAGCATTGTAATAGATATTTACTTAATCAGTGAGTTTATATAAGCTATACCAGCCATTCTCAATAGGGACCCAACGCATCCCCACCACCCCCGGGGCCATGACATATTAAAGTAAAAGCCTTGTTTTCTTTTCACATCACGTAACGTTACTTATGTTTATTTTAACGTAGTCGGGAGGAGAACGGAAACCAACTAACCTTGACTGCCTAACGGAAGGGGGGGGGGAGGGCGCCCATAAACTTCGAGTAGAGTCCTGGAGGGTGGGTGCTTAAAAAAAAAAAAAAAAAAAAAAAAGGTTGAAAATGGCTGAGCCATGCTCTTGATTTTTGAGTGTTAATGAGTTAAACCTGAGCTTTTGGTGATGATCATTCTGGGGAGAATATTTGGTGTAATAGTGAAGGAAAAAGTGTTTTACAATGAAATGAATATAATATTTGGATTTGATGGAAGAAACTTGTAATTATTTTGCTTCTCCATCTCTGTGTTGCTTTTTATTAATATTAATTACTTTGTTTTATTTAAGTTTATAGATCAACTAAAACCTGGCAGGTTTTCATCCTGCCTTTCCACAGTGCCCAGTGTTGGCCTACCTACCATTCTGGCATACAAGTACGAGTCCAGAGAGAATCCCTTAGACTACGAAGCTTTAAGCCCAAAGGTACTTCATTTTTTTATGATCATCTCATTAATGCACATTGTATTGAAGTATTCAAGTTCAAGTTTATTGACTGTCCGTTTGTGCAAGTAGAACCCAACAAAAAAATGTTCTCCGGTCCTCGGTGAAAAGTACTACATTGTGCATACAGACTGTGGTGAGATGTAATTGCACCACTAGGTCACCAGGGGTCACCCCGGTGACCTTGTCTATAAAGCAGTCCAGAGCTACAGTCTAGCCTTCCAGGTTCGTCTTGCAGAGAGACAAGACGTCTTAGTGTACATATTAGTTTATTAAAGCTGTCTTATACTCGCACTGCTGGTCTGGTTATTGTCAGTACACAGACAAACCATACATATGTACATATTCTTTCTGATAATACCTTGTAGTCACTGTGATATTGCCCAAACGAAAGGTGAGGCAAGAATCGCTTCTCTGTAAAAGAGAGACAACTGTTTATTTATCTATCGATCTCTCTCTCTCTGTTTTATTTATATTGATCGATTGATTGGGCTCTGGGTAATGGTGGCAAGGCCAGGAAGTAATGTTCATGTCCAATTGCCTTTGAGAAGGTACTCGAGGGCTACCTTTTTGAACCTTTGCAGCCCTGGTGAACGTATTCCTGTAGTGTCGCTGAAGTTCAGAATTCAGACCCAACATTGATGAAGGACTAGCAATGCATTTCCAAGTCTGGAGAAAATGGGAGTTTTTCCATGTGCCTGGAATTTAAATGTTGGCATGCAGTACAGTGACAGGCCCTTCTGGCCCTATGAGCTCGTGCTACCCAATTAACCTACAACCTCCAGTACATTTTTGAAGGGTGGGAGGAAACAGGAGCACCCGGAGGAAAACCACAGAGACATGGGGAGAGCGAACAAACTCCTTAAAGGCTGCGCTGGATTCTAACCCTGGTCACTGGCACTGTAACAGTGACCTACCAGCACAGAGCACAGGTTTGGAAGGAGCTGGAGTTATGGCTAGCCCTAAAGGTACACACTGCAACCATGGCATGGAGCTGGAGGAGGGAAAGGGTGTTTAGGCTGGTGCATGGGGTACCAACTGAGTCGCTTGCTTTGTTTTAAAATGAAGCTGAGCTTCTTGAATGTTGATGAATCCACAATCATCCAAACTAGAGCAGATCCAGGTTCCTACTTTTTCTTTGTAGGTGGGGAAACCCAAACACGAATCAATCCTCATCAAGAGGTTAGCAGTGGAATGGGTTAAGACCTTCAGTTTCCTGGGTGTTAATATCTCTGAGGATCTGTCCTAGGGCCTCCACGTCAATGTAATCATGAAGGTGGATGGCCAGTGGCTATTCTTCATGAGGAGTTCGAGGAGAATTGGTACGTCACCAAAGACTCTAGAAAATTTCTACAGGTTTTACCATGGAGAGCATTCTGACGTGGTTGCATCACTGTCTGGTACGGAGGTGCCAATGCACAGGTCAGGAAAAGACTGCAGAGGGTTGTGAACACAGCCAGCGCCATCATGGGCACCAGACCACCCCATCGAGGACAAGAGGCGATGCCTCCAGAAAGCAACCTCAATCCTCAAGGACCCCCCCACCCCCCATCACCACCACCACCACCCAGGGCATGGCCTCTTCACTCTGCTGCCATTGGGGGTGGGGTGGAGGAAATACAGGAGCCTTAAGGCGAGCACTCAGCGGCACAAGGACAGCTTCTTCCCCGCTGCCGTGAGATTTCTGAATGGACGATGAACCACAGACACCGCCTCACTTTGTCTCTTTGTTTTTCTTGCATTAATTAATTTATTTTGAAATGTGGTTTATAGAAAAGTCTGCTCTGTGATGCTGCAAAAAAAAATAATAATTTTGTGACGTGTTCACGACAATAAATTCTGATTCTGATTCTCATTATAAAGGCTAACATACTCTTTGCCCTCATCATTGCCTGCTGCACCTGAACTTTGTCCTTAATTGTGTGGGAAGGAACAACCTTTTGACTCAGCGGCAAGAGTGCTGGAGTCACGGCAAGGCTGGCATCAATATAATGTAATTACACAATCCAGTTTAAAATTGCTGCATCCAATATCATTTTGTCTCTTTCCCAAAGCCACTGGAAATGTGAGGCAAATGATCTTGTATTCATCCATGGAACCTCCCTGTAATTATTGCTTTCTGACAAGGTCACGGAGAGAGCGGATGACTAACTTTTCACGTACTGCCATTCACCTCTCAAGGGGAGCAGAATTGCAATGAGGCTCCCGAAATATCTCGTCTTCTCCTGTGGAAGTAAATGCTGCTGGCTAGAACTTCTGCCTTTGCACAGGAAACTCGACTAGTTTTTGAGAAATGGTTTCCATTCAGACTTTTTTTTTCAAACTTTATTTGGGAAAAAAAATATCTGGTATGAACTGGAACAATTAGAATGTGTTCTGTTAATGAGTTGCTTTAAAATGTATCCCTTGGTATATCTAAGAGGGGTAGCCCTGCGCTGTTTGAATTCTTGGTGTCCATTCACATCTTACAGAAACTGTGAGTTGAAAAACACACAATTTAAAAATAAAATTAGAAAAATGCTGTAAAGTCCCAGAAGGTCAGGTAGCCCCAGCAGGAAAGGAAGAGGCCAACACTCCGGGTCGTCAGAACTCAAAATGTTGACTGTTCCACTTTCCACAGATTTACAAGTGTTTCCAGGTTTATCAAATAATTCAACAATCAAACATTGAAATAGGAAGAAAAAAGCAAATTTATTCAAGTATCTTTCAAACACTAAATGTGAGGAATTACCCTTTCGAAAACATCCTTGTACATGACCACTGACAAAAGCGACCAATTTTCCATTTGGGTTGCAGTGGACAATTGGAGCCATACTCAACCTCGCTGACCTATCGCAATCCTTCTCCAGAGGAAATTTCCAGTGAAAATTCTGACCTCATTTCCTGAGCTACAGCAATTGCAGATTAGGAACGTGGTATTTATTGAAATTCTTGATTATATTATTCCCCTGTATTAAATATAGGCAACAGAAATCCTGATGCAAAAGGTTGGAGAACTGAATGGCGCTGAGGATTATTGCCAGTGGACCCAGAGCAGAACAGTAAGTACAGTGGCCCCAGGTCCTTGCATGGAAAGTTTACGATGCTCTTCCAGCTCAGCATTGCCTTGGCGCCAGTAGCCCTGAGTAACAGCACAGATAGCCAACAGCGTTCAACTGCTCTTTTGTTCTCGGGCTTGTTCTTCAATCCACTGCTGCAGATGCGAGATTTACAACTGAATTCTTCTCTAGGAATCTATTGGATCTACCCGCTGCCAGTTCTGTGGGAAACTTTTCAAGCTCCCAGCTGCACGGAGACAAATGAGTGAAGGATTCTCCAACTCGGTGAGTAGAGTTATTCAGAACAGAAACAAACCTTTCGTTTCATCTCATCCATGCTGATCAAGACACACATCTAAGGTCATCCCATTATCCCTCTAACTGTTCTCCACATGCCTGTTCAATGTTATAAATGTGCCACCCTCTCTGGCAGTTCCTTTCATATACACACCACCCTCTGTGTGAAAACATTGCCCCTCAAATCCTTTTTTATCCCCTCCCCCCCTCCAACAAAACCCTATGCCCTCTAGTTTTGGACTCTCCTCCCCTGGGAAGAGACTATGATGATTCGCCTTATCATTGCCTCTTGTGGTTTTGTACACGTGCCTCTCATGACTTGTGTGTTGAGTATGTTCATTTGACGCCCCCCCCTTGTCCACTCCTCCCTCCCCACCAATCGTCCTCTTGGCACCTACCCCTGTGACCACAAGAGGTGTGCCCGCACCTCCTCCCTCACCACTATTCAGGGCCCCAAACAGGCCTTCCAAGTGAAGCAACATTCCTCCAGTGATCCTGTTGTGGTTTCTTCTGCATCAGAGAGTCTGGGCGCTGTCTGGGAGATCACGTTGTTGAGGACCATGACTCAGTCCGCTGCAATAGCGTGGATCTCCCAGTGGCCACCCATTTCAATCCTCTGTCCCAGTCCCTTGCTGACATGTATGTCCAAGGTTTCATGCTCTGCCAGACTAAAGACCACCCGGAAATTGGAGGAACAACACTTCTGTCTAGGCCCCGTCAAACCAGATGGAATTAACATCGACTTCTCCTAGTATTAGAATATGTGTCATTGGGGGGAACAAAATTACTTATAATCTAAGGATTAAATATGGAGATGTTTTTGAAAATTTGTTTCCCATATATACAGAAGTTTGCTGTTGCTACTTTATAATAAGTTATATTAAGATTATTGGCAAAATTTGGGGTAATTTGTCACTCCCTGGTTTCATCCTATGATGTAATATGTTTATTTTAATGTTAGGTTTAACTGCATTCATTATAATTTTTGAAATTTTTATATATACAATATCTTTATTGCTAGATTGTTATTAACATATTATATAGTAATATTGTTAAATTAGTTTAGTTATTTTTCTTTCCTTGGAGGTATATTTTTGTGGGAGGGAGTGGGTGGGGGAAGAAAAATGAAAAAAGCATTTTTGACGAGATTAAGTTTTGACTATGTCATTTGAATACGTCAATAAAATTAAATTTGAAAACCAAACTTTTCTGGTTTCCATACCTCTCTTCCCCCCCCCCCCCCCCCACCGCAATGTGCGGCCTTCTTCCCCTTGTTTCCTTTCCCCCCAGCTCGCGCACCCGCTCTCTCTTCCCTTGTTCCCCCTGTCTCCTTTCACAGAGCAAAATTCAATTCTCACCCCTCCTCCAATCATGTCAGATTATTACCTTTCGTTGGTCCGGACCCCTTCCCATCTTCAGTCTTTACTCTGACGCCTTCCTGATCTTTGCTGATACCTTGGAAAAGGGGTCAAGCCTGAAATGTTGGTTGTACTTCTTTATCTTCTGCTATATAATGTACACTGTTTGACCTGCTGAGTTTTAACTTTTTCAGTAATCCGTGTTAGTGAGTTCAGCCACTTGGTCCTCAGCAATGACTGAGCAAGACCTGAAACGACAGGATGCCGCTGTGCATGAATCTACTTGGCCTATTGTGTTTGATAGCTGTCACAGTTAATTTTCTTTCTCTGTTTTCACCATGTAGTTTTCTGTGAATTCTAAAACTTTTTAATTTAAAACTTTGAATTTTAAAATTGGCCTCAAGAGGTGTGACTTTTTCCATTGCCTGTTTAGCACACAAAACTGTCTCATCACGTGGCAATCAACAATAAATTGAGGGCTAGCCTTAGGGTCAATATTGCTCAGGCCACAAGGAATAACTTACCTGTTCTTCTTTGAGATTGCCCAAGAGTTACATCAGTGTCAACCTGAGAGGGCAGACTTGATTTAACGTTGCATGCAATAAATGTTGAAGCTTTAGAACCTTGAGCAGTGTGTTCTTTCCAGCTCTTTTGCAGTCAGCAGTGTCAAGACTTGTCCAAATTCCTCACTGAAGAGGAAGAGGTTTTGAACATGAGGTCTCGTTCGGAAGTGGTTGACATCTTGCCTCGTGCTCCGCAGAGCAATTTAGCGGACAGACAAAAAGCAAAGGGGAAAATGGCAATGAGGTAATTTATTGCTTGGGCATTTTTTTTTGTAGTTTCAGGCCAGGCGATCTAAAGTTCAAGTTTATTGTCATCTGATTGTACAGATTTACATCCCGATGAAGCAGCATATCTCCGGATCATGGTACGCAGACACGCAGTTCACCCCACACACAAATGACACATATTCAAGATCAATTAAAGGGCTGGTCACATGATTCGCTCAGCCAAATTGAGAAGCGCCATGACTAGATTGGCTTTTGGGTCCTCATTGATGAATCACTTCTAACGTAGACCCCAAATGGAGCAGAGTTAAAGAGCAGAAAGTAAGTGAGTGAAGAGTATATTGTCTTGTATCCGGCCCCCACGGGGAGCATGGATGTCCGATTATGCAAATTTTCCCGTTCACTGAGACTCACTCTTCCAATATCTAATACATCTGCATTAGGAATACACCGTTTAAAAGACTGCAAAATGTAAAGTAATTTGAAGGAAAAAAAATCAGTATTGGAATCTTTCTTTCTTTGGCTTGGCTTCGCGGACGAAGATTTATGGAGGGGGTAAAAGTCCACGTCAGCTGCAGGCTCGTTTGTGGCTGACAAGTCCGATGCGGGACAGGCAGACACGGTTGCAGCGGCTGCAGGGGAAAATTGGTGGGTTGGGGTTGGGTGTTGGGTCTTTCCTCCTTTGCCTTTTGTCAGTGAGGTGGGCTCTGCGGTCTTCTTCAAAGGAGGTTGCTGCCCGCCAAACTGTGAGGCGCCAAGATGCACGGTTTGAGGCGATATCAGCCCACTGGCGGTGGTCAATGATGCAATAAACAGGCAATTCCTGTAACTTACAAAGTGTAAATTCGAACCCAAGTCACTGGCGCAGTAACGGTGTTGCGGTAGCCACGACGTTAACCACGCCGCCATCATAATTAAATGCCCCTCCCCCAAGTTTACAGATAAAGCCTTACTAATATACCTAATACTAATAAAGATAAAGGCTTTTACCAGGCAGGGAGAGGGCGACACTTTGGGAGAGTCGCCCCAGGGGTGAGCGGCATCGACCGCCTCTTCATCCAGGGCATCACCATTTTATCCAAACATAGCTTTATTATGCAGGCGGGGCACGACCAGAGCGCTGAATGTTTGCTCTCCTCTTCACCAAAGGGTTGTGTGTTGCTTCGGAGAAGATTAACTCTTACAATTTATTTATTTAATTCCCCCCCCCCCACCCCCAGTTGTTTGAGTTTCTGGTTGACTGAGTGCTGGATAATGGGGATTTTACTGTACATTTAAAAATGCAATTATTGTCTTGCTTGTTGCAGCTTCCCAGGTACATGAATCATAAACTCATTAAGAATGAATTCAAAAGATGCCATGAAGAGAATAAAAATATACTAAATATAACATAAAGTGGCTGGTACATAACAGAATCGGCCGGTGTGGTTCAGACACTGATTATGGTTTTTGTTACCAGTTCATCATATTCCCAAGCAAGCAAGTGATTTAATGTGTTGGCCTGGACTAGTGTTGACATACCAGCAGGGGGAGGCAGGAGGCAAAAGATACAGAAGACAGGTGAGGAGTACCTAACTCCCTGGTTATTATAGAGTAGCAAGATAAAATTGACACGAACTCACTAACAAACCTCAGCAGAAATGAGATGAAACAATTCAATTTGTAGACATTGTTTTGGAATGCATGAGCAACTAATAACCTCCATCACTGAAGGAAAGCTGCAGACCCATAGAACATCAACAATTAAGCAGGCACCACAGTTTGTGGAATTACGTAAAGACCGAATCTTTCTTGAATCGTCTTGCCTAATGGTTAATACCAAATATTGCAGGTGAGAAAAAGACACCTGTTTATGTATCGTCTGCAACACAAATAAATTGGTGGATTGTCTGAAACAGAGATTATTGAAACATTGCCATAACTTTTCAAGGCCAAGACTGCTCTCTGTGCAGAAGATGTCGGGAAATGCCACTTCCACCATCCATGTACTTGTTCCTTGAAGGGAGAGGATGGGAATGAACTCAATATCATGCCAGATATGGTCGGCAAGGTTAGCGTGCTGCTATTACAGCGACGTGGGTTCGAATCCACCGCGTTCTGTAAGGAGTTGGTACGTTCTCCCTGTGTCTGCCTGGGTTTTCTCTGGGTGGATCTGGTTTCCTCCCACCCTTCAAAAACGTGCAGGGTTGTAGGTTAATTGGAGTACATGGATGGCAAGGTCTCATGGGTCAAAAGGACTTGTTACCATGTGGTACATTTAAATTTAAAGTAAATATCAGGAGGAGAGGTTGAGCATCTCCTATGATGAACTTGTTACGCTGCCCATGCTCTGTACTAACTGATCTCTTTAACTCTAATTCTGTGCTCTCTTGCTTGCTGTACTATATGTGCGAAGTCTAGCTGAACTGCTCGCAAATCAAGCTTTTACATCTTGGGACACGTGACTACAAACTTGTACGAGAACTGTAGTTGAAATACTTCATTTAGTTTAGTTTTTATTGCTACCATGTCTCCAGTGACCCAATATGTTATAACCATAGAAGAACCCTGGTAAACAAGAGAGACAGCAGATGCTGGAAAATCAAAACCACACACGAAATGCTGGAGGAACTCAGCAGGTCAGGCAGCATCTGTGCAAGGCTGTAGAGAGTCAGCGCTTCGGGCTGTTTCAGGAACACAAAACAGTGAGTCTGTGGAGACCACGGGGATCAAGATAAGTCACTGAAACTTTTCCATCATCCTTCACAAAAGCTTTATTTGCTCACTCCTTGAGACTGGTTCTCTTCCAGTGGCAGGAGTTGGATCAAAGTCGCAACTCTACTTGTCACTAATACAAAGACCAGCACAGATCTCATTGCCTGCCCTGGAGTGTTTCAGTGAGACCAGCGTATCATGGGGCAGGGAGAATCACTGATGTCTCCCTTTCCCCCCCCCACCACCCCATCAACATGATCTACTGGGATCGTTGTCTGAAGAGGCGGTGCAAAAGCGTTGAGGACCCCTTCCACCCTGCACATGGCACCTTCGGCTACTCCCCATCGGGGTAGAGATACAGGAGGATCAGCACCACCAGGCTGAGGAACAGCTTCTTCCCATGGGCAGTGAGAATGGTGGACGACCAAAGGACATGCTCACACTAACCCTCCGAGACTCTCACATTCACCAAACAAACATTTATTTGTATATATGAATACATGTCTCACGTATGTATTGTTTGTCTGTATGTGTGTTATGTCTGGTTGTGTGTCCGCATATTTTGCACCGAGGACCGGAGAACGCTGTTTTGTCAGGTTGTACTTGTGCAATCTGGTGACAATAAACTTGACTTGTCATTGTCTGGGCTGGAGCTCCTGTGATTAACAACAGAGAATTCTGGAAATAATGAGC
The DNA here is from genome assembly GCF_036971445.1 of Narcine bancroftii. NCBI lineage: Eukaryota > Metazoa > Chordata > Chondrichthyes > Torpediniformes > Narcinidae > Narcine > Narcine bancroftii. The sequence continues at coordinate 117,220,997 of NC_091477.1, read as the reverse complement.
AGTTTAGGCAGCTCCTATGGACTGAGAATCTGAGTTTGATGAAAACCCGTTGAAGAGAAGACCTACTGTTTTCAGTCCTTGTTTCCTGCTCCTGTAGTTTGTTGCTTCTGGCCACAAGGTTCCCATGTTCACGTCACACGTGTATGAGGACAATAGCAATGCCTGTGATTTCCCTTCCTCAGAGATTCTTTGAAAGGATCCTTTTCTCATCATTCACGTCTATTTTGCTTTTCCAGGTTACAAAACAGGACAATGGAAAAGCATCTCAAAAAAGCAAAAGAAGCTGAACACAAAGTTACCAGTGGTAAGTTTTCTTTGTGTGGATCCGATTTTTACTGAGCTAGATTATGCTGCCATTGCTCTATACCAACTAACTCTCTCTGTAATTCTGTACTATCTTGCTTGCTGTACTATGTATGTGATGTCCAGCTGGATTGTTTGCAAGTCAAACTTGGTACATGTCACTATAAATTTGTGATAGAACTTAAATGTTTAATTTTTTTTTAACTTTCATGTCTTTAGAGACCCAATTATTTAGGCCAGAGAACACTACAGCACAGAAACAGGTCCTTCAGTTCATCTAGTCTTTGCTGAACTATTATTCTCCCTTGTCCCATTGACCTGTACCCTGTCCATAGCCCTCCATATGCCTCCCTTTCATCTACCTATCCAAAATTTTCCTTAAATGTCACAATGGAGTTTGCATTCACCACTTCAGCTGGCAGCTCGTTCCACGCTCCCACCACTCTCTGCATTAAGAAGTCCACCAAATGTTTCCTTCAAACCTTTCACCTTTAACCCATGCCCTCTGGTTCTTGTCTCACTTGGCGCCTAGACTAATTCAACTTGGTTGTAGGATCCTGCTCCTGCTGGGAGCACGATGTCGCCACTCCCGCTCCGTGGGCCTGCTGCTGCCCCTGCCTGGAGGGCCGAAGTTGTTTCTTGTGATTGAGGTGTTTAAAAAATAAAAATAAATTTTAGTTGTTCCTTGGAGTGCTGGACAGCCCAAAAAATTGCGGGTGGGGGGGCGGGGTTGACGTAGGCAGATAGACCACAAACCCTTAAAATTAGGCTGAAAAATGTGGGTTGATTTATATGCTGAATTGTAGGATTGTCGTGGAGTAGGTTTTCATAGATCGACAAATCGTGGGCAGAAAGGCCTGTTCTTAGTTCATTTTGCGCCCATAAGGATCCTGAACCATAAGTCTGTGTGGTACATTCTGTGAGAGCTGGAAGCAGTGCAATGGCCTCCTCTCTATATCTACCTTTTGTTTGTTGGTCTGTACTCCTCCCCCAACCTTTCTGTTAATCTGGACACCTGCCTGCTTTTTACTCATTCCCTGAAGGAGGGCTCAGTCCCAAAATGTTGGTTATCTACAGTATCTTTACCTCCTATGGACGCTGAGAGCCCTGCTGAGTTCCTCCAGCATTTCTGTGTTTTTACTACAATCGCAGCACCTGCAAACATTCATGTTTCTCTCAATTAGAATCGTTGACCAGCACTGGCTGTAGAATTGAATTGCATGTTGTTTGTTGAAAAGTCGGCCAGTTTGAACAGCGTCTAAACTTTGAATTTGTTTTCTTTATTTCTTGTCCCCTCCCCCCCGTTCAGGGCCAAAAAATGTTACCACAATTACTTTTCAGTTATCAACTTCATTAGATGTTGTAAAATTAAAAAGAGCGAAAGAGGAAGTGGGTGAATTGGACAACATTTTCACCGAAGTAGTGGATGACACATTCAGTTGGCACAAGGTAAGTGCAGATGTGTTTTCACAACTGGAATACAGCAAGACCCCTGGTATCTGGAATTCAAGCAACTGGCAAAATCAGCAAGGAAAATGAAAAAAAATAAGAGGGGGGAAAAATACATAAGTTTAAAATTGTAAAAGTAAATGTTCTTTGGTGAAGACGGGAGCAAATATTGAGCCAGCAGCAGGCTTTGCTCATAGCAGCTGTTCGAATCAAATTGCGTGAAACAGCAATGGCGTCGCCCAGGATGAAGAGCTGGTTGATGCTGCTCGCCGTTGGGGTGACTCTTGTAAAGTGTCTCCTCCCTGCTTAGCAAGAGTCACTCAGAGACTTTATCTGTAAAAATGGGGGGGGGGGGGGGGGGTTAATTATCTGCAATGTTATTGTTCCTCTTTCGGATGACTCTGTGGATGGGGAGGAACCTGCAGATGCAGCGATGGTTAAATGTTTTCAAAGAATGTGGCTAAAGATAAAATACTTAAGTGAAGCTTGTTCAGTGGAATTGCAGTCTAATATTTTTGACTTTTATACTGTTTATTCTTAATGCAGGTGTATTAGTTAGGCATTATGAGAGTAAATCTCAAGCAACTGGAAAATACACTTACCCAGCATCTACCAGTCCCCTTGGTGAAGGATACCAGAGGTTTTTACTGTATATGAATGTTTGTTGAAGCCAAGATGAGACTTGCATCTCATGATTTTTTTTTAAAACATGTCTCTGCCTATACAACACATAAGCCTTATCTCACCAATGGATTAACCGGAACATCATCTAAATTACTCAATGAATGGAGGAGCATAGAAATCATCATATACTGCCACTCTCAAGACATTCAAGTTCATCGTCATCTGATTGTACAACCCAACGAATCAACGTCTCTCCAGACCACAGTGCACACTGATAACCCATAATGCACAGTACACGATGATCACATAAATAAATATGTATATTTGGGGATGCAGTTACAGGACACTGTTCATCAGTCTCACAGACTACAGGAAGAAGCAAGTTAATCCCCAGCCTGGCAGTCCTGATTATGATAAATTGTCTTTTAAACACTAATTGAACCCACCTCTACCATCTCTGGAACTTGTTCCATATATCCATCACTCTCTGTGTGAAAATCTTGCATCTTCGATTCCTTTAAATCTTTCCCCTCTCACTTTAAACCTACGCCCTTCCGTTTTAGATACCCCTACCCTGGGTAAAAGACTGACGATAAGACCATAAGGCAAAACTGAAGAAGGCTATTAAGGCCGATGAATTCCCAGCCATTCAATCATGAGCTGATCCTTTTTCCCCACTTAGTCCCATTGCCCGGCCTTCTCCCCATAACCTCATCCAGAACCTCTAAATTTCTGTCTTAAATACACAGGTATACTATCCACAAGGAATGCTGCCGTCGGAGAGCAGCAGCAATCATCAAGGATCCACACCACCCAGCACACATTCAGTTCTCGCTGCTGCCCTCAGGAAAGAGGTCTAGGTGCCACAAGACTCGCACCACCAGGTTCAGGACAACTGTTCCCCCTCCACTCCTCAACTACAAACTCATTTAAAGATTCTTACATGTTCACTTCATTGATTATTTTAATTCTCTCTGTATTGCAGTTTATTTTCATTCATTATCTGTTGACATGTTTATGCTACGTACAGTTTTGTTTTGCACTATCAACAGTGGTAATTCTGCCTTGCCCACGGAAAAAAGAATCTCGGTTGCATGTACTCTGACAATAAATCTGAAATCTACCCTCATAATTATGGCCCTCATAATTTTATAAATCTCTATCAGGTCACTTCCTTCACCCCGGGGAAATTAATCCCAGCCTTTTTCCGTCTCTCCAGTCCTGGCAATGTCCTTGTGAACCCTCTCCAGCGTAATCAAGTTCAAATTACATCTGCTCTTTAGCATGGCGACCAGAACTGACACAATACAGCAGGTGTGGCAAACCAAATCTTTCTATAACTGAACAACTGCATTCAAATTTTGTTTCTATGGAATATCATCACCTACTGTGCAGGAAAAGGGTACTCACCTGATCACCTCTGTATATTGTCCTCCATGTGGATAGTCCGCTGGTTAGGCAGAACTTTCTTGGGTTCCAGGTTTTGAATAAAAGCTGCGAACTGCACATATTACCATTGTCTCATTGTTTAATCTTTCCCCAAGGATCTTCTGCTCTGTTCCCTAGTTAGGAACTACAGGAACGGGAACAAGTTTCTAATGACCTTTTCAGACGGCTCAGCACAGACATTGTATCCTTTATGTAAAGTACAGCAATTAAACTGGATGTGGTCAAAAACGTAGCTCACCGTGAAATCTGACAGCGCGGAAGCAGAACTTTACGGCAGCAGTAGGGTGCAGAACAAGGTGCAAAAATTACTGTCAATTAAAATTTAAGTCCTGCAAAAAGAAAAGGTGAGGCAGTGTCTGTGGTTCATTCTCCATTCAGAAATCTGATGGCGGAGGGGAAGAAGCTGTTGTTGTATTGTTTTCAGGCTCCTGTACCTCCTTCCTAATGATAGCAGCGAAAAGAAGGCATGGCCTGAGTGGTGAGGGACCTTGAGTATAGAGGCTGCTTCTTTAAGACACTGCCTCTTGTAGACGTCCTTAATGGAGTAGAGACTAATGCCCATGATGGCGCTGGCTGAGTTTACAACTCTCTATAGTCTTTAACTGACCTGTTAATTGGCACGTCCATACCAGACAGTGATGCAACCAATCAGAATGTTCTCCACAATACACCCGAAGAAGTTTGCAAGAGTCTTTGGTGATGTACCAAATCTTCTCAAACTCCTCACGAAGAAGGAGTTCAGTGGAATTGCAGTCTAATATTTTTGCCTTTTAAACTGTTTATTCTTAATGCAGGTGTATTAGTTAGGCATTATGAGAGTAAATCTCAAGCAACTGGAAAATACACTTACCCAGCATCTACCAGTCCCCTTGGTGAAGGATACCAGAGGTTTTTACTGTATATGAATGTTTGTTGAAGCCAAGATGAGACTTGCATCTCATGATTTTTTTTAAAAACATGTCTCTGCCTATACAACACATAAGCCTTATCTCACCAATGGATTAACCGGAACATCATCTAAATTACTCAATTAATGGAGGAGCCTCTGGTATCCTTCACCAAGGGGACTGGTAGATGCTGGGTAAGTGTATTTTTCAGTTGCTTGAGATTTACTCTCATAATGCCTAACTAATACACCTGCATTAAGAATAAACAGTTTAAAAGGCAAAAATATTAGACTGTAATTCCACTGAACTCCTTCTTCGTGAGGAGTTTGAGAAGATTTGGTACATCACCAAAGACTCTTGCAAACTTCTTCATGATGGTCCCAAGATAGGTCTTCAGAGATGTTGGCACCCAGGAATCTGAAGCTTCTTACCCTCTCCGCTGCTGACCCCTCGATGAGGACTGCTGTGAGTTCTCCTGGCTTCCCTTTCCCGAAGTCCACAATCAGTTTCTTAGTTTCGCTGTTGTTGGATCTGCCATTATTTGGACAGACAGGAGCTGATAAGGGGTAGAGCAAACACTGAGTTGCTGGAGAGAACTCAGCCAGTCAGACAGCATCAGTCGACATTTCAGGTTGGGACATGTGATCGAGACTGATAAATCAGGAACGGGTATAATTCTGTTATTCAAAACCTATTGGGATAGATGTAGGGATAGGAAGGGCTTAGGTCAATGCAAGATGTCTAGAATACCAACTTGAACCAGTTGGGCAGAAGGGGCTGTTCTGTGCTGTATGACTCAGATTGTCAAGATATAGTAGAACCCCTGTTATCCAGAATTCAAGCAACCAGCAAAAAAACAAAAGAAAATCACGGAAAATAAATGGTTAAAAAATACAGGTTTAAAACTGGTGTGTCTCGCTGTTAATTCACCAATCCTGCAACTCGCAATCTCAAGCAATCGGAAAATGAACTTACATGACATCTACCAATCCCCCTAGATGTCGTATATCAGGGGTCTTTACTGTAAAACACTTTCCAGGTAGATGGTGAGAGATTGCAATGGGTTATAGCAAATACTTCCCCTCTCCAGATAGTCACTGATAAAAAGTGCCACAATAGTCCATGAGGACATGGTCCCCATGAGGTCTACCTAATAACTGATCCATCCCAGGCTCTCCATTAATATAATTAACTGGTGAAAAAAAGCATTCTTCTCTCCTTAAACTTTGATTTTAAAAGTGTGCACAAATGCTTCCTTGATGTGACACTGAAACATTTATAGAACCTTAGAACACGACAGCACAGAAACAGGCCCTTGTCTCTGCCAAACTATTAATCTGCCTAGTCCCAGCGACCTGCACGTGGACCATAGCTCCCATCCATGTTCCTGTCCAAATTTTTCTTAAATGGTGATATCAAACTCGCATTCGCCACTTCACCTGGCAGCTCGTTCCACGCTCCCACCATTCACTAAGTTAAGAAATTCCCCCTAATGTTCCCTTTAAACTTTTCCCCTTTCACCCTTAACCTGTGTCCTCCAGTTCTTGGTCTCACCTAACCTCAGTTGTAGGTATCAGGTTTTGAATGAACCAAGGCCCTATAAGAGAGGTTGTTATATTGTACAAGGTGAGGGGAGGAGAATTTCGGGGAGACATCATGATTAGATTTTTTTTTAAAACACAGAGTAGTGGGTGTCTGGAATGCATTGTTGGGGGTGGTGGTGGGGGGCTGGTACAATCGGGATATTCAAAAGCCTCTTAGACAGATAGGGAAGGTTTAGTTTGTTTAGATTATATTGGTCAGCAATATAATGTTCCATGTCTGCTCTATGTAAGCAGCCCAACAAGTCGACCCATAGGCAGTACAGCAGTGAAAACCAAGTAAAGAGTGCTGAGTTATAGAGGGAGATCATTGAACGTGAAGCTAAGGCAGTGGGATTTTGGCTGTGTAAGGTACTTCCTGCTATGCTTCTTTAACACTTGTTAGTTACCCCTCTGGAAATCTGGCCATCCTGATGTTTATTGACAAGGAAAAGAAGATTACCTGTGTGGTGCAGGAAGACCGAGATACTGATCCAGCCATCCTGGCAGTCTTCACCTCCTATGGCAGATTGACTTGCTATCATCCAAATGGCGGGGTCTGGTAGGTCACTTGTCCTTCCGAATAAACCGCACACACTATATCTTTTAAGAAAGAACACTATCTTTCATCTATTATCCACCCCTAGTGAGTTAGCATTTATCTCTCAACACCACCCTGCGGAGAAGCATTGTTGTAAATATGATTTCAAATTTCATGGTTTACACTTCAGATTGTATCTCTTCTCCAAATAAAGGTAGATCATATGCTTTCAAAGGGATATGTCATAAAACATAGAAAATCTGCAGCACAATACAGGCCCTCAGCCCACAAATTTGTGGCAAGCATGTCCCTACCTTAGAAATTACTAGGCTTACCCATAACCCTCCATTTTTCTAAGCTCCATGTACCTTCCCAAAAGTCTCTTTAAAGACCCTAATGTATCCACCTCCACTACTGTTGCCAGCAGCCCATTTCACCCACCCACTACTCTCTACGTACATATATAAAAAAAAACATTTACCCCTGACATCTTCTCGGCCATTCCTCTACATTGACTTCTGGTCCGATGCTTTGGGACTACCATCCCGCACAGTGATGCAGCCAGACAGGACGCTCTCAATCGTGAATTGCTCTACGTTCTGGTGGCCTCTCGCGTCCAGATAAAAGATCCTAGGACACTCCTTGGATCCATGAGGCAGTGCTTTTGGCTTTAAAGTACAGGACGTCCATCAGTAACAACACTATGAAGTGATTAGTGTGCAATGTCCTCCTTCACACAGCGGGAGCCACGTTTCTTGAACTAAAGCATGGCTGGAGATGCTTGGGATGTGTTCAGCTGACGTAATCTTTTCTTTGTCCGTGAAGTGGTCCAGTCGAATAATTATTCATGAGGTTATCATTACATGTGTTCCCGCTTGTGACAATGTTTGCTGGCTCTTGGTCATCAGTAGCAACCAATTGTCAAGGACCCTCCACCCGGGACGTGCTCTGTTCTCGCTGCTGCCATCAGGAGGGAGGAACAGGTGCCACAGGACTCATACCTCCAGATACAGGAGCAGTTGCTACCCCTCAGCTCTCAGACTCCTGAACAACAGGCCAATTCAGAGACTCACTATGGGACTCATAACCTTGCACATTATTCATTACTGAATATTTACTTCTCTCTATTTGCACAGTTTGTGTTACTGTGCTGTTTACCTTTGTATGCGGTTTATCGTTACCGGTTAGAAATTCTGCCTGCCTGCGGAAAGAAAGAGGGTTCTAGGGTTGTATGTGATGTATTTACTCTTACTATACATTTTAACTTTGAATGTGCACAGGGTAACTACTAACGCTTTTGGAGGGCATTACGCAGATGAGTCTGGTGCCCGACTGAGACGATGGTACTGGAGAAATTCTGCATCTCCCCTCATCTTCACACCTTTCAAGCCGATTTTCATTTCACTGAATGAATGCATTGGTGTCAGGATTATTGAACAACAGCGGATTCTTCTTACCTTCTTGGCAAGAGGGAAACAAGCAAAATTCAACCTGGGGTCGATACTGAAGGTAAAACATTCAGCACGTGCAATTTTTGTTGATTATGTGTGCCTTCAGTAGCTTTATGGTACTTGAATGAAGAGATCTGGGCTGGTGATCTGGAGGCATCGGTTCAGGTCCTAACATCGTAGCTGTGGAATTTAAATTCAGCTAATTAAATGGTTCTGGAATAAGACCCTAAGATATAGGAGGTTGTGACAGATTATGTTGTATTTTATATTGTATATAGATATGTTTTAAAGGAGATCAATTGTGGCAGTTTTTTTGTATAGGCCACATGCAAACACTCAAACCAGACAGTCCAACTCCGAGTGCCTTTGCAAAAACTTTGGGTAGTGCCTATAGAGGCTTCACTAGTGGATTGTTGTTTAGGAAAGCCATAGATGAAAGAACTTGGAGGATTAGGTCCGGAACTGCAGGCTGTCTGAGTGCAGAGGGTCATGTGGTTTTGCAAGCAGAGGGAGTCAAACAGGCTTTTTTTCTGTGTGAGAGAGAGAGAGAGAAAGAAAAAGAGAATTCAGTTCAGCAGCAGCTGGGACTGGAACAGGACAAGCTGGAAAGCTTGTGGAAATACCCCCATTTTGAAGATGGGGTTGTGAGTTCTTAGTTCAAATCCCTTGTGGTCCATACAAGAGGAGAGGACTGGCTGCCTAATGTTTCACTTGAAATAAGAGAAAAAAAAAGGAACTCTATGGTGACCTGAAAGAAAGAGGTTATCATCTGGAGAACCCTGATGGTTTCTTTAGCAAGAAACTGACGTGGCTGATTAGTAGGAATGAGTTTGTGTCCAACGACTAACAAATCTCACTTTGAAAACCGCCAAGAACCTTCCTGATCAGTAACGATTTACCTTTCAAGCACCAAAGCCTGGTGAACTTTATAAATGTTAAATTCTGTGCACAGTCTAAGAATTGCCTGCAACGAGTGAACTTGGAGGAATGAGAAGTGAGATTGGCGTGAATCAAAGAACTTTTCTAAACTTACACATTACATACACGTGCGCTTAGAATTAGAAGGGTGTTAAGTTAGATTAAATAAGTCAATAGTAGTAAGTTAGAGTTTGATCCTGTTTTCATGTTTAAAGATAATTAAAAGCAACTTTTGTTTATGTAACCATTTGGTGAATTTCTGTTGCTGCTGGGTTTTGGGGTCCTCTGGGCTCGTAACAAGGTGAAATAGGCTATTCAGCCCATTGAGTCTGCCCCACTATTCAATCATGAGCTGATCCACTCTCCCACTCGGCCCCACTGCCAAGCCTTCTCCCCATTTCCTTTGATTCCCTGACTATTCACAGTCCTGCCTTAAAATACACCAATGACCTGGCCTCCACAACCCCCTATGGCAACAAATTCCAGCTTTACCACCTTCTGGCAGAAAAAATACCTCCACATCTGTTTTACACCCTTCAATTCTGAAGTTGTGCCCTCTTGTCCGAGACTCTTCCAACTTGGGAAACAACTTTTCTACATCTACTCTGTCCATGCCTTACAATGTTTGAAATGTGTCAATGAGATCCCTTCTCGCTCTCCTAAATTCCAACGAGTACCGGCCAAGAGCGGGCAAAAGCTCCTCATAGGATAACCCTTGCTTTCTCAGGATCACCCTCCTCTGAACCATCTCTCATGTCAGCAGATCCTTTCTTAAATGAGGATCCCAAAACTGTCTCAATCTCTAACTGTGGCCTCCCCAATGCCTTATAAAGCCTCACCGAAGATTTATTGTTGGCAACAATATCTGTAAAGCTGCAGCAAAACCCTGGCACCCTCAGGACCTCGCTGTTTCCAGGCTAAGTGGACGGATACAGAAGGACATGGACCAAATGGAGGCAAATGGGACTAGTCCAGAATGCCATCTTGGTCAGTATAGATGGGTTGGGCTGAAGGGCCTTTTCTGTATTACAACTGGGTATTATTTTGTTAACACTCAGACACAAAAAATTTGATTTTTTTTAGAAAGGTATTAGCCACATTACAGTGAAATCACAGTAAGAGAGCAAGAGAAGCAAAAGAGAGTCCCTTCAGAGACTGAGTGTCCATTCATTTACCTCCAGCAGCCTCTGTAGCTGTGCAGACACACATTCAATCCATCAGCAATGCGAGCTCCGGATCCGAACCTCCGACACGATGAGGAAGCCTTGAGCACCTGAGGCCCTTCAGGAGCCCTTCTTTCCCTCAGCCGTCCTCTCAAGTCCTGCAGCCCATAGACTGTGTTGTGTCCACTGACCGCAGGTCGCCGCAGCCCACGTCTCAGCCGCTGAGACCCACGCTGTTTGGCTGCCGTGCATATCGGCCTGTAGGCCCGTCTCCTCTTCTACTCCTCAACGAGGCTGGGGGAGAAGGGGGAGTTCTCCCGGTTTCTGGTGCAAAGCTCTGGGTTCGCTGCTGCCGGAACCCTGCATCCCCTGGTGACCACTGCCGAGCATAGGCGCCGAACATCTTTGTCACCCTCAGATGCTGAATAAACCAGCTGAATTCCTCCAGCATTTCATTGACATCTCAGGAACCATTCGTTTTTTTTCCCCCTCCAGTCCTTTCAAGTAAAATACCGCAGCAGCTAGAAATTTGAAGTGAAGACAGTACTTAGCCAAGCAAACGTCCAATGACAAGGAATAATATATTTGTAATTCCTGGGAAACTATAAATCAGTGATATCCATCTCCAACCTGAACTGCACTTTCCGCGTTATCCTCTTTTTATATCTCTTATTCCCAACATTGATTAATTCAATAATTTGATGATTTTAGCAACAGAAATAAAGGGTGTATAGCAGCTCTCATTAAATAGCCAACTTGGGTAATTCCATAATCCGCTTCAGATGGTTGCACCATTTTCAGAGAACTCATCACAGATACAACATGTAGCTTCCCCTCTTCTGCCATATGGCCCTTTCCCATATCTCCTCTATTTCCCGCCCCGGCCTCCTCTGTCCCGTGAAGTAACAGGGACCGGATTCCCCTTTGCCCTTGCTTACTCCCCCACCTGCCTTCACTTCCAAAAAAATCATAACCCGCAATGTCCGCCACTGACAACGGGATCCCGTGCCAGAGCCATCTCCCCTTCTCCTCCTCCCGGACTCCCTCGTCCACTCATCCCTTCCCATGAATCGCCCCCTTGGCACCTCCCCCATGACCGCAGGAGGCGTTCTTCTTGCGCCCACATCTTCCTCCCTCACCACCGTTCGGGGCCCCAAACAGTCCTTCCAAGTGAAGCAATACTTCCCTTGTGTATCTGCATCCGGTGCACCCGTTGTGGTCTCCTCTATATTGGATAGACTGGGAGATCAGTTCATTGAGGATCTTCAGTCTGTCTACGGCAATGGAAAGGACCTCCCACAATGGCCAACCATTTTAATTCTCCGCACCATTGCCACACCGACACGTCTGGCCTCGTGCACTGCCAAACTGAGGCCACTCACAAATTGGAGGAGCAAAACCTTGTACCCCATCTTGGCAGATCGAACCATAAACATCAACTGCTCCAATTTCCATTAAATCCTTCCCCCACGTCTCTCTCTTTTCCTGCCATGTGCCTTTCCTCCACCTCCCGGCCTCCTTCCCTTTCTTCTATTAGCAAGCTACCCTCGACCCTCCACCCCATCAGCAGTGAGAATGCTGAACGACCAAAGGAACTGCTCACACTAACCGGCGAAGACTCTCATTTGTAAAAAAATAATATTTACTTATTATTATAGCTGTAATACCTGACCTGCATATGTATTATTTGTCTGCATGTGTGTTACGTCTGATTGTGTTTCTGCGTGTTTTTGCACCGAGGAGAACGCTGTTTCAGATGACAATAAACTTGACGATCACCTCACCTTTTTTCTCTACCACCTATGGCCTGTTAGCCTGTGCTGCTCCCCTTGCCCCTACCTCTCCTTCCCCCCCCCCCCCCACCCCACAATTCCTTTTTATACAGCCACCTGCCTGCTTTGGATCATAGCTGTCGAAGGGGCCAGGCCTGAAATGTTGGTTACCTTTTACTTCCGTGGATGCTGCGTGGCCTGCTGAGTTTCTCCAGCACGTTGCACATCACAGATATCCTCTGTATCATCTGATTTTTGAGGCATGGAAAATCACAATTTGGCAGGAGTGAATTCTCAAGACACGTTCCTTGTAAACAGTTCTCTCCTCTGGGAGTTCTCGGTGTGAGCTTGTACTGTAAACATTGAAACATTATTCTCTCTTATCCAATCTTTGTCGAGGGCTGGGCTTTTTTCCAACTGAATAGTTTGCAAGCAAATATGTTTCACTACTGGTTCTTTAGACTAACCATTTTGCTATAGCCCTCCTCAAAGTGTATGGGACCCCTTCCCTGTGAAGCAGTGAAGATTAGTTGGTTTCTTCCATACTTCTCTCCTACTGACTACATTAAAAAAAACATTTCATGGTGTCAGTCCGTGCCCCCCCACCCCGCCACTTAAATGTGCTGTGGTCCCCGCTGAGAATGGCTGCTTTAAACCTCCAAAGAAATAGCTGAGAGAGAGAGAAGAAAACGTGGGTTCAATTTATTCTTAAGTAGTCAAAGCTTGGAGGTACCTTTGTTGTGATAATCTGACATGCACGATCTAACAGGCGATTGGAATCTCAGAAATAAAGTGGGTGCAGTTTGCGGTGGCAAAATGGTGCAGTGATTAGTCCTGCTGCCACCCCTTTCCAGAGTGCAGACAGAGTTCACTGCGTTTCCTCCCTACCCTAAAGGTCTGATGCTAGGCGGGTTGGCGACTGCAAATTGGGGATCCTAGTGTTGGAGTAGGGGCAGCCCATTTCAGATTTATTGTCAGAGTATGTACGTGACATCACATTACAACCCCCAAGATTCTTTTTCCTGCGGGCCAGGCAGAATTACCACTTGGTCCCTGAACCTGCTCCACCATCCAAATGATCGAATGTTGGCCTCAACACCACTTTTCAGATTACTCCTCCAACCTTCCTTGATGTCAGGCTTGTTTACTTTGCCTCGTTCTCAATTTTTTTTGAGAAATTGTTTCCAGTTCCTTCCTCCTCGAGGCCCCAAGATGATTTATTATCAATGGGACATCATCTGCCACTGTAAAGACTGATCCAAGACAATTTTTTGGAATCTCCATTCTCTTGTTCTCATCCTATGAAAAATTTATGTGGATAATCAGGATAGAAGGAACGGAGATGCGGAGAAATTTCTTCACCGGGGTGGGGGGGGGGGGGTGGTGGTTGGTGAATCTGTGGAATTTGTTGCCACGGGCGGTTGTGGAGATCGGGTCATTGGGGGTATTTAAGGCAGGTTCTTGATTAGCCAGGGCATCAAAAGTTATGGGGAGAAGGTCGGGCAGTGGGCCTGAGTGGGAAAATGGATCAGTTCGCGATTAAATGGTGGGGAAGACTCGATGGGCTGAATAGCCTATTTCTGCTCCTATGTCTTGATCCTTTCTTTAAAAAAAATTGTCTTGCTGTCTATTTTTATATCTTTTTTTCTCACAGAGACTATCTTATAATATTTTTTAGACATCTGATGCCAGTTCTCAACTTTTTTCCCCACTCACATTCCACCATAAGTAATCCCTTGCTAACCACAGAGCATCCATAGCATCCTATGCCTTAGGTACTCTGTGGTTAGCAAGGGATTACTTAAGGAGGTATGTGAGTGGGGGGAAAAGTTGAGAACTACTGTCCAATGTGGACCTAATTGGGCTTCTACAATCTATTGAGCCAAAGGATCGTTCGACTCGGTTTCCTTGAGATTATATGTCTCTTTCCCTTCAGCTTAAAACACCAAACGTGCGAAACTTAACAAGCTCTTGGATAACAGAGGCTGACCTCTTCCTGCAGACCAGCTGGTTAAAGGTTCAAACTGTAGTCAACAAATTGAGCATGGCTCTGAACTTTCCAAGCCATGACCCAGAGAAGATTGCTCTTCCACTCTATCTTGTGAGCCAACGACAAAAGCTCCCGCAACTCTACACGAGTATTAAGGTGGGAGAAAGCATAAACCTGGGGAGTGTTGCCTGAGGATGGAAGATGGAAAGAAGTTACAAACAGCTAAGTGCAGCGGGCATGTGTGTGTTTTTGGGTGGGGTGGGATAGGGAGTTGGTGGTATATATGTAAATGATATAAGAAGCTTATAAATTTCATTTGTATGTAAATATTTTTGGAATGAAAAGATTAGTTTCAAGACATGTCTCTTCAAGACATGGGTCTAACGGCTCGAGAAAAGCAATTTTGTTTGTGGTTAACAGGGCAGGTGCACAATGGGTGTGAATTTATTGGAGTGGGTCTGTACCAATGGAGCAGAAAGATGGTACTGGTTATTCCAAATGTTCATCTCCTCTCAGTACAAGGTAAAGAACTGTTGTTCATTCTACTCTGGACATGTTGAGCTAGTTTTAATGATTATTTGTTTAAACATAAAAACATGTCACAGTAATGCTAAACATCTTTCTGAAGCTAATTAAAAGGTTCTGTTGGTGATACGCCATCTGTGTATTTTAGTATTGTCCAGGAAGGCTGGGATTTCCCAGAGTGCATTGGAGTATTTGCTGATGTACCCATCAACCGATGGGAGTGGATTAACTGCAGTGCGGAGAGAAAAATAAAACATTCTGTGGTACATCTGGGGCACCATTAGCGTAGCGGTTAGCGCAGCACACTATTACAAGGCCAATGATCTGGGTTCAGATCCGGCACAGTCTGTAAGGAGTTAGTACGTTCTCCCCCGTGTCTGCATGGGTTTCCTCTGGGCACTCTGGTTTCCTCCCACCCTTCAAAATGTACAGGGGTTCAAAGTTCAGATTTATTGTCAGAGTACATGCATCACTGAGATTCTTGGAACAATACAACATAGTACAGGCCCTTTGGCCCTCGATGTTGTGCCAACCCATATTATATTCAAATCAATAAAAATCTAATAATAACCAGATGAATCCTCTTTTTAAAAAAGACTTTTTAAATTTGGTTTTAATTTTGGGGGGAGGAGGGATGGGGAGAAAATGGAAAATGTCACTATATATATGAATTTATGTGTGTAAAGCATCTATAACCATATAACCATATAACAATTACAGTACGGAAACAGGCCATATCGGCCCTTCTAGTCCGCACTGATTTAAGTGAAATTGTTATTTGCCTAAGTTCAAAAGGTAGAAAATGACAGTCACCTCAACTGAGCGGCAGCAGCGGTTCTCAACCTTTTTCTTTCTACTCACATGCCACCCCAAGCAATCCCTTACTAATCACAGAGCACCTGCGGCGTTGGGAATACTTAAAGTGGGATGTGAGTGGAAAGAAAAGGTCTAGTTTTGGATTATTGTGACTTATTAAATAGAAAATTTTTTAAAAAAGACTGCCAGGTGTTCTGAGAGTTTACTGTGCAGAAGAAACAGCTGGAAATTTTGAGGAGGGAACGGTTTTCTTGTGGAGAAGGAAAAAAAATTCAGATTTGGTGGTTAAACGGATTCCTTAAACTGTTCTGTGCTACAAGGGCCAGGTCATGAGCAAGTGTTTATTTGTAAATGTTCATTTGAATTTTATAATTTTTTGATAAATTTAGGCATGCAGCACCGTATCAGGGCTTTCAGGCCCACGAGCCCATGTCACCCAGTTTACCTACAACTAATTTTTTGGAAGGTGGGAGGAAACTCTCACAGATAAGGGGAGAACACACAAACTCCTTTCAGACAGCACCAGATTTGAACCCAGGTCACTGGCACTGTTAACAATGTTGAACTAACCGCTTTGTTAACTTTGTGCACAAAGGAAAGTAGGGCTTGTATATAAGACACAGAAATGCGTTTTGTATTTCTATTGCAGCAAAGTGACATCCCTGAATGGTGCCAAATCCATAAGACATAGGAACAGAAATAGGCCATTCAGCCCATCGAGTCTGCCCTGCCATTCAATCATGAGCTGATCAATTTTCTCGTTCAGCCCCACTGCCCTGCCTCCCCATAACCTCTGATGCCCTGGCTAATCAAGAACCTGTCAATCTCTAATCTCAATGCATTGCCTCTTCTCTTGAAGGACAGAGTTACTCCTTCATCCCAATCTTCACCGCCATCCCTGACCGAGACATGAAAACTGACCTCATGTCTAGGTGACTGTGAAAGATTTTTGTGGATCTATTTGTTTTTTTTTAAAAATCAAGTGAAAATATTAAAAAGAAGCCTGCAGATGCCCAAATTCTAAAAGAAAGAATCCTGAAGTTCTCAGCAGATCCAGTTGCACCTGTGGGATGAGAAAAATCAGCGTTGAAATTTGGGGGTCTGCTGGAGGAACTGGGGATCAGGCAGCATCCGCAGAGTTAGACAGGTGGTCTATGTCTCGGATCGAGACCCTGCATCCAAGCAGTTATTGCAGATTTTTCTGTTTTTTGCCTCAAAAAATCCGGTTCTGTGCATTGGTCCACATTTGTTGCATCACTAACAGGTTGGCTGATCATTCATTGCATTTCCTGAACGACTTTCAGGTGAAGTCCAAATGCCACCGGCCCTATTATGTATTTGCACTAAAAGGCCCCATAGAAAGGTACACCTCAACTTTTTTTAAAATTTGCAAAATGTTAGAAACCGATTTATACTTGTACCACCCAAATTATCCTGCAACCCCATATATTTTGGAGAGTGGGAGGAAACACAGGAAAAACCTACACAGACTTAGGGAGAATGTACCATCTCCTACAGACAATGCTGGATTTGAACCCGGTCGCTGAAGCTGTAACAGCATCACACAAACCATGCTGCCCTTAATTTCTGTCTGGGCATGTTGTGGCCTACTGGTCTCAATAGCAAATTCTACGATTTAAATAGCTGTCTGTTTGCAGCAGAGCTGTTCCTTTGTGCTGTAGGTCATCCTTACTATGATTAAGAAAGACCAAAACTGCTCAAGATTCCAGGGTCCGCCATCAATGACAGGCTGGAGGGACTCAGTAGGTCAGGTAGCATCCATGGAGAGAAATGGTCAGCCGGCTTTGCAGGTCAGGGCCCTTTACTGAGGCATAAGGGTCCCAACCTGAAATGTTGATGGTTTACATCTCTCCACAGATTCTGCGTGACCGCTCCACCCTCTCATTGTTTGTTCGTCCAAAACTGTGACATTGGTCCAGGTTTTCTCTCTTCCCACTGACACAGTAATGATGTCCTGGATAATCAAATCCTTTCCAATCCAAGTATATGCCCAAATGACTTTTAGATTTCAGCTTTCAGATTTATTGTCAGAGTACATACATAATAACATCACCCTGAGATCCCTTTTTCCACTTATTGGTAGTGTAAAACATAACTGTACACAGCACATACATGTAAGCAAAGAGCTGTAAACAGATAACGAATGTCAACAAACTGTGCAAAAGAAAGAGAACAAAAAAATAAAGTGCACAAGTAAGATTGAGTTTGTTGTTGAGGAGTCTGATGGTGGAGGGGGAGCAGCTGTTCCTGAACCTGGTGGTGTGCGTCTTGTGGCACCTGTACCTCTTTCCTGATGGCAGCAGCGAGAACAGGTGGTGTGGGTCTTAGATGATCGCTTCTGCTCTCCGCCGGCAGTGTTCCCTATAGATTTACTCGATAGTGGGAAGGGTTTTGCCGGTGATGTCCTAGGCTGTGTCACTACCTTTTGGAGGGCTTTACTCTCAGGGTATAGGTGTCCCCGTACCAGACCGTGATGCAGCCGGTCAGCACACTTTGTACCTCTGCAGAAATTTGCCAGGGTTTCTGGTGTCAAACCGAACCTCTGCAAACTGACGTGCTTCAGTGTGTTGGGTCCAGGAGAGATCCTCCGAGATAATGACTCCTAAGAACTTAAATTTGCCCACCCTCTCCACCTCTGATCCCCCACTGATCGCTGGATTGTAAACCTCTTTGCAATTGTATCTGCATGCTTAAAATGACAGAATTCTTCATGGTCACTCCAAATCATTAACCATCATATTACTAAAAATTTGGCTGAGAACGTAGGGAGTATGATTAGTATGTTTGCATGTAACAGCTAGAATGGACAGCGAAGATGGTTGGAAATGGAATACAACTTCAGTAAAAAGGCAGTGATGCCTTTTGGAACATTAATCCAGGGTAGGTCGTACACAATAAATGATGGGACCTTTGGGAGTGTTGTTGAATAGAGACCCTGTGACACAGATGCTTAATTCTGTAGACGCTTTCAGGTGGAATAGCTGGGAGAATGCGGCTCTGGAGTTGGCTGCGGGTGTGTGCAAAGTGACATTCAGGAGGCAGCGCTGAAGGCGCTATTCTGGCACATGAAAGATCCGCAGCGGGGAGAGGCGCTGTGGAGCAAAGGCCAGCTCCAGTCGACTGTGGCAGTAGTCCCACCTGCTTTCAGGTGCCCAGGGGGAGTGCTCGGAAGTGGAGAATACACCTACCCTAGGAGGGTTGGGTAAGTACTCCTCAGGTCAGGTGGCCTCCCAACAGCCGCATTCTGGTATTTCAGGCGGCCTTACGTCGGGGTATTCTGGCCACCTGAAAGCAGCTTGTGAAAGTGACAATAGAAGTAGATAGAGTGGTGAGAAAGGTGTATGCCATTCTTGCCTATGGATTGCTGTTCCTGGTTCCAAAGATGATGCTGGGTCCGTTTAGACATTCTACCTGGTCAGGTACCAAGGTAACATTTTGGAACAAATCATAAAAATAAATTTACTATCAACACCTGAGCTTTTTTTGGAAAATGTATATGACTTGTAACTCCAATTGAAGTTATCAAAATATCAATTAAATTTTTTTAAAGTCGCATTGGCCAGATGTATAGCAATTGCATGGAAATCTGAATCCCGACTTATAATTGTTGGAAGAGGGAGATGCAAAACTGTATTCGCTTAGAAAAGGTGACTTATATTAGAACTGGGTATGATACATACTTAAAAATATGGAAACCGTATTTAGGTATTTTGGGTTTGGGTATGTAATGTTTTCTCTTCTATACTCCACCACCACTTTTTTTGAATCTTAATAGTTGAACCTTATCATGTTGGTTTAATTCTACTATTTTATTAATATCCTGTCTTTTTTTGGGGGGTGGGGGGGGAAAAGAGTTGTTTTGCACATATATCTGTATTCTTTTTTCTCTCTTCTCATCTACAGTACAACCATTTATTTTTTATTCTATTTTGATAATCACTGGCATATTTTCCACATCAAAAAACCAAACAACTTGGAACAGAATGAGAAAATGGAGTGGTCGTCACAAATAAGTGGATTTGGGATTCATCATTCATTACTTGGAAGGAAGGTTAGAAAAAAAGTAATTTATTTATCTTTACGATTCGGACATGTCATAAAACTTGTTTTGCTGCAGTATTACAGGTGAAAAAATATTATAAATTACATTTTTAAAAATAAATTAGTGCAGAATAGGAGAAAAACTGGGGTGCCGTCTGTGGTTCACTGTCCATTCATTATTCTGATGGCAGAGGAGATTAAGCTGTTTTTGTATCATCTTCAGGTTCCTGATGGTAGCAGGTGATTCCAGTGAGTGACTTGGAGGGTAATTGTTTCTTTTCACTCACAGCCCTTGACAGAGATTGTGGGTTAGGGGAGAGGCCTATATGCACAAAAACACAGACGTAGATCTGTTGAACATTCTTTGTTGTGTAATGTGGTTAATGGTGAGGAAAGGCTAGATCGCAAAGATTTCTCCATCAGCATTATTGTGGGAATAGAAAAAAAAACATTTCATTCACATCATAACTTCAAAGACTGCGAAAAGAGCAGTGTACGGTAATAGGCCTTTCTGGTCCATGAGCCCTTGCCACCCAAATAACCAAAAACCCTTGTACATTTTGATAGGAGGAAACCGGAGCACTCTTTAAAAAAAACCCAAGCAGACAGCACAAGATTTGAACCTGGGTTGTTGGCTCTGTCTTTCCAAGTTAAGCAGTGGAAAGATAAAGTTGTCATTTTCTAATTTTTTTTGGACACAAGGATAAAAGGAGAGTACAGTTCCAATTGGGAAAAGCAGATTTATATTTACAACGCTTCAATGTAGTCTGAATTTGGCCGACAAATTAACCCAAAATCTCAGTGGTTGACATTAATATTATAACTGCTTTATTCATTAAATATTTATTTAATATTACAGGCTGATATCAGGAGTATTGGAAATATTTAACTGGGCTGTATGCATTATCTCAAACTTTAGCAGTGCATCCTTCAAGGTTTTTGAAGTCTCAATTTCCACCAAAACATGAATCAGGATTAAGAAATTCTTACTAATAACCCCAAAGTATGGCAACGGTATTAACGAGCAAAAGAATTTATTTCAAATTAAATTTAAAAGATGCTCGACCATGTGAACATTTTCCCATTACCTTTATATACAAATTTAGTATCCACTTTATAACCGATCCAAGGATTTATTCATTCAGTTTTTTTTTACATTTTATCTTCAACATTCATACCCATTAAAAGTTGATATTTTCATTTTGGCATTTCAATTGTATAGGCTCCAAATTTACTCCTTTGGTCTCCTGGTATAAATGATGACATTTCAACTAATGTTTAGGTTGAAATTCTCACCCAGCTGGTTATACCACCCGAACAAAACTTTCTCTGTTAAGCTTTAAAACATATAATCTGAGTTATTTACTTCACATTGCGATAATTTTGTGGTGGGATAGGGAGAAAAAAAATTACATTGGCATTTGTACAAAGTACTAATGTTAAATCTTGGCCTTCTCTCCAGTGCTCGAATAGACTTTCATGAGGGGTACAGGTTAAGAATGTACCTGCAATTAAATTATAACAAATTTTTAAAGTACAATATCAAACATAAAATTTTAAAAACACAAAATAACAAAACTGTTATTTGTCATTTGTATCGTTTTCATTAAATGCCTCCACAAAGTCATATTAAATTACATATAAAAAAAGAAACTATGTTCATATTACAATCTGATAGGTATGCAGTACCCTACAAGGTGAACATGATCATTGTATCTGAGCATTGAAGTCCTTTCCATTTTTGAGGAGGTGGTTTTCAAAGGTCCGGTATGCCTGATGTGGGGAACATCCAGTCTACACAAACAGTCGGTGCTGCTTTAAGTGCAGTCCTTCATAGTCATCAGTCTTACCATTCTCAGAAAATGTCCTCTCAAATACCTACAAGATGTACATAAAAACAAGACGACTGTCACATAATACCTTCGACATTCTAGAGCTAATTCCATGCCAATAAAACATGACAAAAATATTTTTGTATATTTTCATTCACAAGGATAAAAGGTGAATACAGTGTTAAATAACTTAGTTACAAAGAACATTATTGATCACATCAAATGCAAAATGGCAGCTTGGAGGTTTGAGAACAATGCAAGTTGACACCTGTGGGAAGACATACTGAGCTAAAATTTTAGATGAGGACCTTTCATTAGAATTAATGTCTGGCATGCTGAGCATATCAAGTATTTTCTGTTTTTTTTTAAAAAAATTGCTGAATATGTTCCGATGTCCAAGGTCAATTCTTGGAAGGACTCTGGGGAATGTTGTAAAAAAGACGGGTACAGATGGATCGTTCCATGAAAGTGGCGACATGGGTCAACAGGACGATGAAGGCATCTGCCATATTCGCCTTTTGAACTGGGTGCAGGTCAGTGGGACGAGGTAGGATAATAGTTCAGCACAGACTAGAAGGGCCTGTTTTCTATGCTGTAATGTTCTACAGCTAAAGGGAGACCTTAGAGATTTATAAAATCTTGAGGGTCATAGCCATTATTCCTCCAAGTATCTAAAATAGGGGGAAGAGATTTAAGATGAAGTGGGAAAGATACCTTCTTTCTTCCGAGCATGGTAGGTGCATGAAACATGGTGCCAGAGGAAGTGGGGGGTAATTGTATTAATCAAAATCATTTAGATAGTTACGCAAATGACACAGCTGGGCAGCACATGGGGCAAAAATAGCCCAATGCAACTAGCTTGGTATGGATAAATTGGGTAGAAGGGCCAGTTTCCTTGTTGCAGAATTGTTTAACAGATACAAATGTACAACTTTTCCAAGCAATTGGCATGCTGAAGAAAATTGATGATGGCCCAAATGCTGCAGAAAAAGGTATTTACCAATATAATGCACAGGATTGAAGAATATTTTAAATATGAAAAATATACTAACAGAAAAGTCTTGCCAATGCCTGAAATTTGGCTAAGATCTATGAAGTGGGATTGAATCCATATGTACATTGAGCTTCATTTCATTGTCAAGAATCTGCACAAGTTGTTGCATGGATGGAAGATGACCAGATTCTAGTTTGGACCAAACAGGAACATCTGAAAATAATTAAAATAAACTTGTTATTTATAATTGGGCAGGATGGTAGCAAGATCATTTCATGTATAGTAGAGCAGCTGTGGCACCAATAGTCAAAATAGTCTTTTGAACAAGACTAACACTAAAACAATACATTTAGTGAAGTTTATATTACAAGGTCTCTCTAGCTTAGCTCTGCTAAGCATCTGGTTACTCGAAGAAAACTGAGCCAAAAGAAACTCAATTCACATAGGAACCAGCACCCAATTACAAATTATTTAAATAATTTGGCATCTATTTGTGCAACGAAGCAATTTCCAGCAAATCAGGTTGAACATTCAATTCTACAATGTTCTTAACACCCCAAAAAATGTTTGGATATTCCTCCATGGCTGCCTTGTGCCAAGGCACAGGTTCTAATATACTGGAGGGTAACAGGTTTATTGATGCATCTGGTCACTTTCAACGATTTTGCACCAGGAAATGGCAAGTTCAGATGCTGTTCAGGAGTAGGTGTGCCTACAGATATCTCCAAGCAGATGAATCAAAATTATGCAGAAATACTAAACAATAGTCTTTAACTTATCAAGCCAAGGGCAATCAGAACTTCATAATGTAGAACCTAGAGATCAAATACAAACCTACAAAATTCCCCCCTAAAATTCAACCAAAACTCCTTGGGAGCATCTTACCAATTGAGGTTATATTTTTAAAAACTGCTCTTAATGCAACTACTGATGACACACTATCTGGTTGCAACAGCAAAACACTCTCCTTGTTCTTAAACATTCCTGGAGTCTTTGACATTGGAGAGATTTACCAGGATGTTGCCTGGATTGCAAAAATAAATCTAACGAGGCAAGGTTAGCAGAGCTGGAATTTTTCTAATTTGGTCTTTAATTTCCCATCACTACATGCTTCTTGGTAACATCAACAAAAAGAACAGTAAATGATTCCAATATATTTGGCTGAAGACGTCGTCCGTAACATTGAAATCAACCAAAATGCTGCTTTTAAAAAAAAATTTAGACATACAGCATGGCAACAGGCCATTTTGGCCCACCCAATTAACCTGCACCCTCAGTACATTTCAAACAGTGGGAGGAAACTGGAGCCCCTGGGGAAAACCCACGAAGATATGGGGAGAATGTACAAACTCCTTACAGACAGCGTGGGATTAAAACCCCAGAACTGGCGCTGTGAAGTGTTGCGCTAACCGCTAAGCCCATATCCACATTTTATTCACTTTTGAAAAATTTTTTACATGGTCCTCCTGCACTATAAGGAATAAAGTCTAGCCTGCTCAACCTCTCCTTGTAGATTAGGCCCCGGAGTCCTGGCAATAGCCTTGTAAATTCATTTCAAGAGGAATAGCATACAAGAGCAGGGACATCATGTTAAAGCTTTACAATGCACTGGTGAGACCTCACCTGGAGTATTGTGAGCATTTTTGAGTTCCTCGTTTAAGAAAGAATGTGATGACATTCACAAGGATGATTTCAGGAATGAAAAAGTTATCATATGAGGAACATTTGATAGCTCTTGGCCTGTACTCATTGGAATTTGGGAGAATGAGGGGAATCTCATTGAAAGAGAAGATGTAGAAAGGATGATTTCCTTGGTAAGAGAATCTAGGAGAAGAGGATTGAAGGGTGTCCACTTAGAATGGAGATGCAGAGGAATTTCTTGCCAAGGGGAGTTGTGGAGGCCAAATCACTGAGTGTATTTAAAGCAGAGATTAATGGTTTCTTTTTTTTAAGGATTTAAATTTTATTGAGTTCTTTAAAATAGTTTCAAAAATATCACATTTATTGGCTATTAACAAATTTAAAATTTGTAAATTATGAAGTATTCATAGGCTAGAATTCAGTGGTTTTCAAACTACCCCCCAAACTCACATTCCACTTTAAGTAATCCCTATGCCGCAAATGCTCTGTGATTAGTAAGGGAAGGTTGAGAACCACACCTCTACTACCAATTGCTACTGAAATATTTTGAGAAAAATTGACATTGGCCCACTTCCTATGGAGCTATGAAACCGTGAACATAAGTCAATTCGATACGATTGAAACAGTGATTTTCAAACTTTTCTTTCCACTCGCATACCACCTTAAGCAATCCCTTACTAATCACAGGGCACTTAAAGCATAGGGATTGGTTAAGGTGGTATGTGAGTTTGGGGGACAGTTTGAAAACCACTGGGCTAGATTGTGCTTCATCAGTCTTGTTCATAAGTGATCAATTTAGTTTATTTTTAGGAACAAATTCTTTAAATTTGCTGGATTTTATGTCAGCACAATCCAGTTGTATGAAAGTGCAAAATTGTCAACCTTATGACTTACCATTTAATGTAATCTCAAATGCCCCAGTAGACATGCACTGATTTTCAATCATGTTACTAAGGAAGAACACCATCATGCATGCATAGATCTAAATAAGAAAATAAAAATGCAGTTTTAATCTAATTGTATGATTAATAAATTATCTATCCTCGGTGATACATTTTATCACTCGATAAAACTAACCCAGTCAGGCTTAAAAAAATAACAGTGCATCAGAACTCAAATGACATTAGGCACGAAAATCTGCTATTGCTGGGGTGTTGTACAAGACACAAAAGTTCTGGAGAAACTCAGGTCACAGCCTCCATAGGAAATAAAAGGCAATCTATGTTCAGGCTGAAACATTGCCTTTCATTTCCTACGAAAGCTGCGAGACATGCTGAGTTACTCCAGTGCTTGTGTAGAACTCAAAAAGATTACTTCTTAGGATGAATGATAATGCACACCTTAATGTGAGAATGAATTACAGATGGGCAGGGATAACTTAAAATCTTTGCATGTCCACATTGCTGCCACATCTCTCCAAATCAGTATTTCATTTTTGAAGGTTGGATTTTGAGAAAAGATCGTTGTTACTTGTCAGTTAAGATAGTGAACACTGGGGATAGCTTGCTTGGTAACACAATTAAAATGCTGTTGAAACAATTGATTGCTCTGGAACTGATGACAATATGGGATTTTTCAACATTGATTGCATATTTGCAAATATTTCTTAATACAATGCAGAAAGATCAAATAGCTACTGTTGCATCCACAATATGAAGAAAGTATTTATTTGATTTGAGCCAGCTGGCAAGATTAGTGCACAGTTGACTTGCAAAATAAAAATTGCAAGTATGTAGTGACTTTAGTTTAGACATTTTGAAGACCAAGAGAAAATACCAAGCCATAGCAAGCTGGGCAATTAATAAGATAGGATGTAAGAAAGCTTTTGAAGTTTTGAAAGGCTGTTCTGGAGAGATAGCATGGCATCATAGTTCAAACCTAGCACTACATTTTCTCAGCTAGAGCAAGGTGCTGATGGGTGCAACTGGTATCAATTTAAACAGGGATAGACAATCAGCACAGGTTCCCCAGTAGGGCCACAATAGCTTTTTCTCAATACCATTCCTTGCTAAGTCTTACACCCATCAAGGGACGATATAGGCACTGAAGGAATATTGGTTTGAAACATAAATATATCCTGACATCAGCAAATGCTTTTTGATTTGTAGAGGCAAGAGTAAAAACAATTGATAAGAATCTCGTGTACAAATTTTTAAATGGCAGTGCATTAAAACCATGTATAAAATTCTATTGCATAACCATCTCACAATTGAATAGCGATCATGTTAAAAGTTATTACATCACATGCAAAAAAAAAAAAAAATTCGATCAAAATGTTCAAACTAAAGCTGCCTTTCTGGTAAAATGTGTATTATGATCCATTTTAACAAGTCTACACACAAATTGCAACTCACAATAAGTGAACGGTTTTAACTTTTTTTAAGTAATTGTTTCATGCCAAGAGAAACTTTTTAGCCTGCTCAAGCTTTGAGGAAAATGCATCAGATAGGGAGGGCTATCATTAATCAATGATTATAGCTGCAAAAAAAATGAAATTGCAGTTAGAAAGTTAGAACCTCAACGACAATGCAATCATGGCCCGTTTCCGCTCCGTAAATGGTTATATTTGTGAAAGCAGCTCATTTTCTGTCACACATTTATATTTCTGTGAAATAAAAAAGCATTTTTTTTTGTAATAGTGCTCTGCTATTGATTCAAATCCGACGTTGTCTGTGAGAAGTTTGTACGTTCTGCGTGGGTTACCGCCAGATGCTCCAGTTTCTTCCCACTTTTCAAAGACACATGGGGTTAATGAGTAAATCATGAGAGCTTTCGGGCTCATGGGGGGTCAGAAAGACCCGTTACCTGCTGATTCTCTAATTTAAAAAACATTTTTTTTTAAATTCCAACATGAGGAAACTGAAAAGTGGCCAAAATCTTTTTGGTACGACTTTGGAAAGTTTAAACAGCTTACTTAGCAAAATTTAAGTATTGTGTATAATTTTGGCCTCTAACCAAGGGAGGATGTATTCATCATAAAATTCACTCGATTGGATCAGAATGGCAGATTTGCCATAAGACAAAGGATCGAGTAGATTGGAGCTGTGTCTCCAGAGAGTTGCAAAGAATGAGATCTCATCAAAAGTTAACATTATTAATAGACTTGATATGCTAAATGCTGGGAAGACTTTCCTTGGTTGAACAGCTGAACCATAAGAACAGTCTTGTCAGAGAACTTTCAAAATTTAGCAATATTAAATGAAAGTTATTTTTGTCAATTCTAAAAATGACATATTGCATCATGCATTTTCCTGGAAGAAATATCACAACCTTGTTCTGCTGACTCCAATGCCAGATGCTAGGTGCTTCCATGCCCAAATTGGGAAAGGGGTCTCGACCAACTATAATTAGTCCTATTAAGACCAGCTTGAAGACTGATAGGAAGGAGGCTACATGTCTGTAAAATGGAAAAAAAAAACCAAAAAGTTAAATTTACAACACATCAAAATCATGAAATTACCACCAAACAACTTGATCAGAACAGAAGCAACATCCAGAAAAAATCAGTTTCCCAAATGTCAATGAAACAATTACTGTTTGCTTCATCACTGAGCTTGGCTCAGAGATGATACTCTCACCTTGGAATCAAAGATGGGAATCAAACTCTGGACCTTGAGCCACATCAATCAAACCAAGACTAAAGCAGTCATGAGGTGCTGCATTTTCAGCGCTGATTTCTTTTGAACAGATCACTGATTTCCCCTCCCCCCACCCCCCGCCCCCCACAGCACTATTCAAAGGTGCACATGAACTTCTGCTGACTATAATCAAAACATTCAAACAAGAAAATAGTGCATTTCTTATTCAAAGTACTTTTTAAATTTACTTGCGCAGCATCTTGCTATTTGGATTCAATCCGAGTAATTCACCCTATGGAAATGAGCTGAATCATCCCAGGGAGCACAGATTTATCTTTAGTGCTGGCATACAGGACATCTTTTGGACAATTGTTTTTATGCTACTTCCTATCAAATTATTTCAAGAATTTAGACATCTATGAGTCTAAATGATGCTTTAAAGAGCAATTTTAAGAGTTGGCTCCAGTAATTTAATTTTAGATGTCATCTAATTTTATACTCGTGCATTAAAATAAAATTTGATGTTTACAGAGTAAATGAAGTATTAAAAGAACAGTGCATGGGATCAATCTGCTTGCATCATAATTTTCATGACTGGACATTCATTATCAAAATATTCAAGGTCTGACCACTGAATTGCAAAACCTACATCAGCCCAAGCCTTCACAAAATTCTTACCACATCCTTGGATTTATTACCACCCACTGGCAAAATTTCTCTGGAAAAGATGTTGAGGCTACTGATTTGCAAAACTATAGTCCATATGGAAAGCCTAACTTTATCTTTAGTAATGTTGCAATTAATTCACTCAATATTTTAAAAAAAAGATAACTTTGTTAATGTCTCAAACTTAGTGCACATACTGTATTAGAAAGCAGGCTTTTATTTATCGCTAAAAGCATATTGTGGAGTAATTTTCACATTCTCCAAAGATGCTGCACTATTGGATGTTTGAGCAAGGTCTTAAGGAACTATTTGAATCAACACTTGCCACACATTTTAAACAATGAAGAAGCAACTAACCTGTAAATAGGTTGTGGAAGGTAATTTTCTCCTTCAATACGGATGTCGGGATACCGCTGGCTTATAACCCGCGTATATTCCTCGTACACCCTTCTGTATCCTCAGGAGATACTAAATGAGAAAGGAAGAATTTCAGTTAGCTGAATGGAATAATATTTGTCTGACCAAAAGGTTTTTTTTTAATTAAAGCATAACCAAGGATTTCTAAAGCATTCAAATGAGCTTATTACCATAGCGTTATAAACTGCAGCTCCCTCATTGGAAGGGATTAGTAAATGATAAAGTAAAAGCTATAGTGAAAAAGGATAATGACTCAGAAAAGTAAAAATGCATAATCAATTTAAATGAAGTGAATAAGCTCTTGGGAGCAAAGAGAAAATGGGCCTCCCAAACAATGAGAAGAAAATTCTAAGAACAGTTATTGAATTTATACCAGTATCTTGAAATAACATTCTGGGAACAGCCCATCTTACCCCAGTACTTAAGACGTTAGTTAATAATCTTGTACAAGGTTCTTAGGGATAAGTGGCCACAGCATTTGATATGGTTCCGCACAATAGGCTGCTTTGGAAGGTTAGATCGCATGGCATGCAAAAGTGAGAGAGCAGATTGGATAGAAAATTGGCTTCATGGAAGAAGTCAGAGAGTGACGGCAGGAGGTTGTTTTTCAGACTGAAAGTCTGTGGCGAGTGATGAGCCAGTGTGTGGTACTGGGCCCATTGACCATCTTATCAATGATTTGGATGAAAACATGCATGGCACAATTTGAAAGTTTGCAGATGACACTAAAGTATCTGGTTTTGTAGATAGTGAAGACAGTTTATAAAAATTACACCAAGATCTTGTTTGATTGGCAGGTAGGAAGAGGAATGGTGATGGAAGTTAATGGAAATAAATGCAAGGTGTTGCATTTTGGGAGGTCTACATGAGTAGGACCTTCACAGTGAATGGCTAGGGAGCATTGAAGAGCAGAGGGATCTAGGAATGCAGGTACATGTTACCTTGAAAGCGATGTCACAGGTAGATAGGGTGGTCATAAAGGCTTTTGGCACTTTGACCTTCATCAGTAAAAGTTATTCCATAAAAGTTGGGAAGTCATGTTGCAGCTGTATCGGAAGTTGGTGATAGTCACTTTGGAATATTGTGTTCAGTTGCTGTGCTACAGGAAAGTGGGAAGTGGGAAGGGTACAGAGAAAATTTACGAGGGTGTTGCCAGATCTAGGGGGCCTGAGCTACAGGAACCAGACTACAGTTTTATACCTTGGAGTGCAGGAGGATGAGGGATGATCTCATAAAGGTATAGAAGTTCACAAGAGGAATCTTTTGTCCAGGGTAGGGGAAATCACCAAACATAAGTCTAAAGTGAAGGGAAAGACACTTTAATGGTTAGTGTATTAAACAAGCTGCCAAAGGTGGTTGAGGTTGGTACCACAGCAACATTAAAAAAACTTGAATGGGTTTAGAGGGACGTGGACCAAACGCAGATAGTTGTGACTACTGGTGGTGAATCATTTTGGTTGGCATGGAAAAGATGGGCCGAAGGGTCTGCATGACTCAATGATAATAATCCTTCATTAACACAAAAAGTGAAGTCGTGTAATCCACAATACTCCATATTTAAAAGAAGGGAACTGGATAAGGAATGAGGAATTGGCTAGGACATATTGAGGGGTTTATTGAAAGGAGCGATGGTGGATAAATTATGCAGAACTGAAGTCAATAATTCCCATGTAGTACAAAAGTGATCTGACCATGACTAAAAAAAATCAATTGAGGACAATATAAGATCCAAGAATAATATAACAATGTGAGACAAGAAGCTTTTGAGAATTGCGAATAGCTTGGAATTCAACACAAAGGAATCAGAGATGGTAAAATTTTAAAAAGTATGCAAGAAGGAAAAAGTCTACAAGAAGGAAAAAAATGACACTGCAATTACGCCAATTCTTTGAAATTCTTTTCCTGGAAGAAAACAAATATCATAAATGCAATGCAAGGTATTAAAATAAATTACTATTTGTAAAAGAAGTGTTGGCAAAATCTGACACTGCAATCTAAATCTCCAGGGTCCAATAATCTGCATCATGAAGTACGAATGATAATAGTGGATACATTGGTTTTCATCTTTCAAACTTCTAGATTATGGAACAGTTCTTGCAGATTGGAGGATGGCAAATGAAACTCCACTATTTAAAAAAAAAGGACGGGGATAAAAGGGAACACGAGATCCATTAACAAAATGTTTTCAAGGAAGAAATGCTCAAGACAGAAAATATCACACAAAGTCAGGGAAATTCTGTTTAATTAACTTTAATTAGAGTCCTGAGATCAAGTGGTAGAAAAGTTGAACGAGTATGTTATTTATTTAATTTCCACAACTCCTTAGGTAAAATACCACATAAAATGTATTGCAAATACAAATTCATCATTCTTTAATGCAACTTTTTTTTGCACCTTTATTAGTCAGAGGTGATGTTTCAGAAAACTGGAGGATACTTCATGTTGTATCTTTATACAAGAATAGGGTGATGATAAGCCAAGTAACAAGGTGATAAGCCTTACACCAGTGGGAACAAAATTACTGGGAAAAGATCCCAAGGATAGGATTTGTTTAAATTTCGATGAATCACTCTAGCAGGAGAGTGCACAGAATGAGTTGCCACAGTACAAGATGTGATTGCATTAGAAAGAGCACAGAGAAGATTCATCAGGATGTTGCCTGGATTGGAGAACTTTAATTAATTATGGGAAGAGATGGGCTTGTTTTTGCTGAAGAAGCCAATGGTGACCTGGTAGAGATACATCAAATTATGATACGTGAAAAAGTGGTACATAGTCAAAATCTTCATCCAAAGGTAGGGGTATTAAAAAAAAAAGCAGAGTGTGGATTTCTGGTGAGAAAAGTGTTTTGAATACATAATGAGTGGAAAGTTTTTATATACAAAAACAAAGTTGCTGATGTCTGGAACTTGCTGCCAGAGAAGGTGGTGAAATTAGATACCTGTTATCATCAGGAGTGAAATGTTTAGAATTTAGTTTGCAAATATTTACCATTCTGAATACAAAAAGAATGAATTTGGAACACAACCATTCAGCATGTTACATAAAGTATGGGGAAAAAATTGTATGAAACCCTTCATCAAATTTGCACCTCATGTGCTGAACAGAACAAAAATCATAAAATGTAATTGGAACAATCTGGTTACCAGTGTTGAACAGTGGGATATGGAAGATCTAAGCACTGGTTGTTTAAACAAAAATCCAAGGATTAGGGTTAAGGAATTTTTTTTTAAATGCAAAGAGCTGCATTCTTGGAAATAAGATAAAAAGACAATTTTTCAGTTGCTTATATTGATGGAAACTTACTCAATTAGGAATAAAAGTGCTAAAATAGCAGAAAAAGATTCAAAGAAAATTTCAAAAACACAGCCTCAAAAAACAACCTTGCCTCATCTTTATATAAGACTGTATAATATGTCTGCCTGTCCCGCATCGGACTTGTCAGCCACAAACGAGCCTGCAGCTGACGTGGACATTTACCCCCTCCATAAATCTTCGTCCGCGAAGCCAAGCCAAAGAAAGAAGAAAATATTCAGCACACTCCCTTGTCAAAACTCCTCTCCATAATCCACCATCAAGAACCTCACCCCTCCACGATAATGGATATAAAACTTGCCTGAACAAAAACTCTGACATTCTGTGAGCTTATTCAATTGCTTGTCGTACCTACGTGCTAGCCGTTTGCAAATCGAGGCTACCCAGATCTTTCTGCAATCTCTTGCCATTCAAAGAATGGCCTTTTGTAGACAATTTTGCGATGCAATACTCTGCCAAGATGCAGATCACTCAAATAATCCTTCCTTATCCCTTTGTTGCTTCCAAAGGCTCTTACAATTTATCATCATTAACTATTTAAAAGAGATTGGATACAGGCCTTGAGATGTTAATTAATTATCTATTTAAATATTTGGCAAATTAAAAACAGCATGTCAACCATGTCCCAATATAACTGAATTCCTGAGAAAACTGGCTCAAAAGCACCAGCCTCTGAACCCTGATAGGCAATTAGATATCCATTCTTCACAATTGGATTTATTTTTAAACTGAGCCCATGCATCAGTAACAGCAAGCAAGCTTTATTTAACCATTATTATCAGGCAAGAGCAGATATTATTACAATTCAGCAAAAAAATAAGCAGTACAAACAGGAAATCCAACCAGGATTTCAAAAGTTCCCCTTTCCAGTCACCACTTTCCATGTACTGCCTCACCCCACTTCAGAATGAACCACGACATGTTGAAGCTGCCATCCCATTACCAAGCGAGCCACAATCTGCAGGAGGAAATCAGCAGGTCAAGTAGCATCCAGTCAACATTTTTGGGCCAGAATTTTTCATTGAGACTGGGAATGCAGAGAAGAGAAGCTAAGAGGACAGGGTGGGAGGAGCAGGACAGGAGCTAGATGAACCAGAGAGGTGGAGCATGACACAGCTAGATGATTGGCGGATGCCAAAAAGGGAGAGCAAGGCAAGAAAAACAAAAGGGTCAGGTGAAGGAAAATGTCATAAAGGGTGGAGAAGACAAAGCTGCCAGTAATTTGATAAGAAATAACAATGGTGATAGGCAGAGACCAGATGGAACTGGGGGGGGGGGGGGAAAGAGAGAGAGAAAGAAAGGAGCAGAACAATTAAATAGAGGGAAAGGGATAGAATCAGGAGTGGGGATGAGAATGGGTGGGTGAGAAAGAGGGGGCTCTATTACTGAAAACAAAAATTCCAATGGGCTGTAGACAGCCTGGGTGGAACATGGGGTGTTATTCCTCCAGTTTACATTGGGTCTCACTCTACCAGTGGAGAAGGGCCAGAGTAGACAGGTTGACGTGGGAATGGCAAAGAGTTGAAATGGCATGCTACCAGGAGCCCAGGATAGTTGCAGACAGAGGGTTGATACTCTCCAGAATGGTTCCCAAGTCTGCATTTGTCTCACCCACATGGAGCAGGCGAGGTTCAAGGAGGTGCACGTGAAACTGCCTCGTGTGAGCACAGTTCAGGTCTGTGGATGGTGGTGAAGTAGAAAGTGTTGCTACTCCTGCAGTTCTGGGGGAATATAGCAGGGGCCATGGCAGGGTGGGGTGGGGCAGGGAAGGATGAGCAAACAAGGGAGCTGTGGAAGGAGCACCCTGTGGAAGGCGGAAAGATGGAAATGTGTGATCCCTTTTCCAATCTTTACTCTCCAAATTCCTCTTATATGCCCTATTCTCCATATCTGTATTTTAAATTCTCAACTTTTAGCTTATCATGCCAGAGAGGTGCAACAAAAATTAAATAACATTCTTTCTTATCCTTATTAACATCTCTGGTTGAAAAGACGAAGATATATTTGTCTGGGGGGGAAAACTACCCTTCTTGATTAGTGTATGTAGATGAGTGATACAAAGAATAGATTCATGAGAAACCCCAGAAATAATCATTGAATCAAGATAATCCTGGGAGTCTTCACAACTCTGTAGCAATAATAGGATCCAAAGAGTGAAGAAGCAATGCTGAAATATTTGTTTGTATAGCAACAGCCAGATCAACTATTTGCATCACTTCTGAGATACTCTATTGGCAGTACAGTTAGTGTAAAGGTTAGTGTGACACTATTACAGCACCAGTGATCTGGGTTGGAATCCAGTGCTGCCTGGAAGGAGTTTCCCCAGATGCTCCAATTTCCTTCCTCCCTTCAAAATGTGCTGGGTTGTAGGTTAATTTGAATATTGCGCAGCATGGGGTTTACTGGCCAGAATTGGCTTCTACTACGCTGTAAATAAAATTTAAAGATTTTTTTAAATTAAAAATCAAATAGATAGTCCCCAGCTTATGATCTATGTGACTTACAACTGAAAAAAATATCGTATAAATTAAAAAATGTAAAGGGCCTACCTATGGAAAATAGCTCCTTAAGGCAAGCGTGACCAACCTCTCATGAGTATTGGACGAACAATAAAACAGATAGTGAATTTCTGACTTTTCAAGATACAACTGGTCAGTTAGAACAGAACTTGGTCGTAAGTTGAGGATTACCTGTACTTATACTTACAATCACACGTTTATAAGCTCACATTAACAATTTTCTACTCATTTTCTGTTCAGATTGCCATCAAACAACACCAGGCCATAATAGGCTCCTTATTAAAATGCACAAAATTATGACTCCAGTTTTGAGTTTGAAAAAATTTGCTGGGGTCATTTTTTTTTTTTTAAAAACACTTTCTGTTCGGGACACTCAACCATGCGCTGGAGACTCAAAGCACAGCCGAAACTGGAATTTGAAGGCAAAACAAACTGCGGGAAGAATTCAGCAGGTCCGTTGGTTGATGGAGACAATGGAACAGAACCTGCTTCAGTTTGCGATGGTAGATGACGCGGTCTCAGGTTATTCTTTTGCAAAGCCTGCCTTGTTTGATATTTCCACATATTTACTACTATAAAGGGGACAAATTAGGTTCTCCGATATGCTACATTTCTTTTGAAATAGGGCGGTTGCCTTTCTGATAGGTTGCCTAATAAAGCTGTTCATGCTCCAGTGATGAAAATATTTATCCTTAGATCCATTATAAAATCTCCATCATCCAACTGTGCTTTGACAGCATGTCTCACGGGAAGAGTTTTGATTCTTCCTCTTCCAACACAATCTTCACCCTCTGACCTCCCATCATTTCCATTCCAAAGTCATCTCGTGGAAAAGGGAATTTCAAAACTGCAGCAAAGCCTGCAAACTGGCTGTCTGTTTCCGAGGCACAAATGGAACCCATTTTATTTTCCTGGCCCAAGCTCTCCCTTCAGCAACAAAAACAACCCACAGAAATGCTGGGGGAACTCCGCAGATCTGGCACGGTTGGGAAGGACAGGTAACCGACGTTTCGGGCTGGAGCCCCTTCCTCAAGGGTAGGTTCCTACCATCTGAACCATGACCTGTCTAAGTTGACAGGTCCAAGTTGAACCTTCGCAACATCCAGCCGTGATCTCGCCCGAGACCCCAGTGCTTCACAAACGTGCGACCACCATCCCTCAGCCCAAAACGTCGGCCCTGCCTCTTTGCTCAGGTGACCTGCTGAGTTAAATAAAGTAGAGCGTGACCTGCTGCGTTTCTCCAGCATCGTCAGCGACCCCTTTCACATCAACATTAATCACTCAGATTGAACCAGGATGCAAGGGCTGAAGCCATTATTCCGAGAGCACGATGCCGGTGCCCGTGTGATAAAGGACGGCCCGGGGCAGGCCAGCCACCCCTTCCTGCCGGGCGTGGGCCTAGCATCCCATCCCATCCCGGCCCGACCCGACCTTTGGCCTCACCAGATCTGGAAGCGCAGCACCGGTCCGGTGACGTACTGCATCTTCAGCCGCTTGTCGGCCAATCCCTGGCCCACGGTGCCCAGGCAGGTCAAGGCGACCAGCAGAAACGACAGCGCGACGCCGCCCGACGCCATTCTCGCCGACGCAGATCCACTCCCGTCACCGCGGCGACGGGTGCCAGGTCGCCCCCGGGTGCGCGTGCGCAGCCTCCTTCCCACGTGACCCCCCCCCGAGGGCTCGGCTCCCGTGATCGCGATGCTCCGGGTGGCCTCAGTGCGCCTGCGCAGCCTCCTTCCCACGTGACCCCCCAGTGGGCTCGGCTCCCGTGATCGCGATGCTCCGGGTGGCCCAGTGCGCCTGCGCGGCCTCCTTCCCACGTGACCCCCCAGTGGGCTCGGCTCCCGTGATCGCGATGCTCCGGGTGGCCCAGTGCGCCTGCGCGGCCTCCTTCTCACGTGACCCCCCACCGCGCTTCGGATGCCCCAGTGAGCTCGACTCCCGTGATCGCGAAGCTCGTGACCCCAGTGCGACTGCGCGGCCGCCTTCTCACGTGACCCCCACCGCGCTTCATGTGCCCCAGTGAGCTCGGCTCCCGTGATCGCGAAGTTCCGGGTGGCCCCAGTGCGCCTGCGCGGCCTCCCTCCCACGTGACCGTCAGTGGAGCAGGGCTGTCACCTCGTAGGTCCGCAGAGCGAACCACGCTGCCATTCACTAATTTGTGCCAAATAAATCTTTCAAATGCACTAATTTAGTGCAGGCAGGTTCAAAATATACGCCGCGGCTGACGATACCGTGGTAGTGGGCTGTCTGAGTCAAGTTTATTGTCATCTGATTGTACAAGTACAACCTGACAAAACAACCCTCTCTGGTCCTCGGTGCAAAACAAGCAGACACACACCCAGACACAACACACACACAAACTATACATATGCAGAACGGGTATTATAGCTATAAAAATAAATATCCTGTACAAATGAGGGTGAGTGGGAGCAGCTCCTCGGGTCGTCCAGCATTCTCACTGCCCCTGGAGGTGCTGGCCCTGACCCTCCTGGATCTCTTCCCCCACGAGAGGAGCGGAAAGATGCTGTGTGCAGGCTGGAAGGGGTCCTTAAACCTCGAGGTTTATGCATCACATTTTGATGTTAAACTTTCGAGTTTCCCAATGTGTCTTGCTTCCAAGTAGAATGCTGTGATTACACATCCTGCTTCTGAGATAAGAGTTCAAAATTCCAAGTGAGTGTACTATTATGGGAGCGAGACACTGCTGGAACTGAACTTTTGGATGAATTGTTAAATAGAGGTCTCATCGGTCCCTCTCAAGGAGCCATTCTCAATGGGGGCTTCACAGCTCTCCTGGGGATCACAGCACGTTTAAATAAAACCCTGGTTTTCCTTTTACCTCACGCAAAATAAATAGATTTTTTTTTTTCAAATTATGTAGTCGGTAGGAAAGAATTATAGAAGAAACCAAAACTAGACTGCTTCACAGGGAAGGGGGCCTATAAACTTTGAGCAGAGTCCTACAAAAAGGCTGAGAATGGCAGTGGAGATTCTGTGATAATACTTCAAGGAGCTGGGAAGTACAGTTGCTTCCATACTATTTACGAAAGTTAATTAAACTATTATCTTGTCATTTTTGCTTGTCGTTTATTCACAAATTGGCTGCTGCATTTCCTGCATTACAGAAATTACTGCAGTTCAATGGCTGTAAAATTCTGTGAATAGCAATTATGGGATTGCAACTCTTGCTAACTTTGTAATTGTATAAATACTAGAAGTGGAAAAGTGCAGAACCAGAGAGAAAGGCAACGGGTAACTCTATGTAAGGCTGTCAATGTATCGAAGAGTGGAAAACAAAATCCGAAATAAAGTACATGTATATAGATTTTATACATCAGCAGCCATGGGCCTTTAGTTAATCAGAAATTTCTGTTGCTCTGCAATCCAGCATCTTCCAACTGGAAAGCAGGCTATTTGCACATCAGAATACGAGTCAGGCTCAGAGCAAGCAGCAGACTGGAATCACAGAAAATCTTTGAAAGTAAGGTTCCATGGAACATAACTTAAAACTTGGAACATAACTTAATCTCATTCAAAAACACTCAGTAACTACTAAGAAATTATTTTTTTAAAAAAGATTAATTTCATGCTACTGACCCATCACCAGTGTCATCAAGTTTGTAGACGACACAACAGTATCGTCTGGTAGGAGATGATTGGCGTCATCAGCAACAATGATGAGTCGCACTACAGAGGTGAAAAATTTTGGATATGGTGCGAGAGTAATAACCTGAGTCTCAACAAGACAATGATCTGGAGGTCCAGGAACAACCATCCTCCACTACACCTCAACCACTCTAGTGGAGAGCAACAAGTTCCCTGGAGTTCACTTGAGTGATCTCTTGTGGACACACATCTCCTCACTTATCATGAAAGCGCAACATTGACTGCACTTTCTGAGAAGACTGAAGTGGGCAAGGCTACTGGCCACCATCATGTCATCCTTCTACACGAGCTCTATCGAGTGTCCTGGCTGGTTGCATCACAGTGTGGTACAATAGTTGCAGAGAAGTGGATTGGAGATCAATGCACAGGACTGTAAGAGTGCCAGAGAGGATCACTGAAGCCTCCCTCCCCCACCATCGACATGATATAACGGGATCGTTGTCTGAAGAGGGCATGCAAGATCATTGAGGACCCCTTCCACCCTGCATGCAGCATCTTTCAGCTGCTCCCATCAGAAAAGAAATACAGGAGGATCAAAGCCAGCACCACCAGGCTGAGGAACAGCTTCTTCCCAAGGGCAGTAACAATGCTGAATGACCCAAGGACCTGCTCACACTGACCATCCGAGACTCTCACATTCATGAAACAATATTGATTTATTTATTTGTATATACGGATGCTTGTCCTGCATATGCATTGCTTGTGTGTTATGTTTGGAGGTTTTGAACCCAGGAACACATAACGTTGTTTTGTTGGGCTGTACTTCCGCAATCAGATGGCAATAATCTTGACTTGAAAATTATTTAAGATTAAAACTCAGAAA
This sequence comes from Narcine bancroftii, assembly GCF_036971445.1. Classification (NCBI taxonomy): domain Eukaryota; kingdom Metazoa; phylum Chordata; class Chondrichthyes; order Torpediniformes; family Narcinidae; genus Narcine; species Narcine bancroftii. The sequence continues at coordinate 117,182,013 of NC_091477.1, read as the reverse complement.
GTGCTCACTCAGACTTTGAACCAACTAAAATATTTAAAATAAATCAAACAAAAATCTTTACTTACATCTGCCCATGGAATACATTTTGATGAGACTTGTGATTGCATGCTGTTTCAGTGGGAATGGATCTGCAGGCAAGTTTCTCAACATTAGAACTGGGAGGTCTACAGAAGTTTGAACTACTTTATTGCAGCAGTTAACACTACACCGTTGCAGTTGCAGTGACCCGGGTTTGAATCCAGTTACTAACAAGGAGTTTGTTCTCCTCATGTCTGCGTGGATTTCCTCCCACATCCCAAAGATATATGGGGTTATTGGGTCTCATGGGTGTATTTGGGTGGTGCGCGTTTGTGGCCCAGAAGGACTTGCTACCGTGCTGTATCTCTAAATTAAAATTAAATTGAGACTCCTGTATAAGACTTCTGCAGAACAATGTAGGGGCATCTGAAAGCAGAGGAAGCTGGAAAGTAGAATTTCTATTGGCTTAGGCTCATGTCACCACAGAACTTGGGAATTTCATTGAAAAATATGGATAAATCCCAGCAATGTGCTCCATTTGGGCAGAGATTTGATTCATTAATCACTATTCCTTGACACAAAATTAACAAAGAAAATATTAAATCAGGTGCTCTCTGTGTGGGACTTGCATGCTTGTCGAGTGTTCATGTGACCACATAGGTTTGTTCCAGGTGCTCTGCTCATTTCTCATGTTCCAAAGACATGCTGCTTAGTAGGTCAATTCACCAATGCAAACTGCACCTCAAGTGCAAGTGAGTTGTAGAATCTGGATGGAGTTGATGAGGACCAGGAACGACCACCTTCCACTACACATCAACAATAGAGAGAATGGAGAGCACCAAGTTCCTTGGAGTTCACTTAACTAGTGACCTATCATGTACACTCAACATTTCCTCACTTATCAGGAAGGCACCACAGGGACTGCACTTCCTGAAAAGACTGAAGCAGGCAAGGCTACTGGCCACCATTATGCCAACCTTCTATAGGAGTTCTATTGAGAGCATCCTGGCCGGTTGCAGCACAGTGTGGTATGGTTGCCACAGAGAAATGGATTGGAGGTCGATCCACAGGACAGTAAGAGTGGCAGAGAGGATCACTGGAGTCTCATTCACCACCATCAACGTGATCTACCAGGATCGTTGTTTGAAGAAAGAGCGCAAAATCATTGAGGACCCCTTCCACCCTGCACACAGCATCTTCCAGCAGCTCCCATTGGGAAAGAGATACAGGAGGATTAGAGCCAGCACCACCAGGCTGAGGAACAGCTTCTTCCCACGGGCAGTGAGAATGACCAAAGGAATTGCTCACACTAACCCTCCGAGACTCTTATTTGTACAAAACAATATTTATTTATTTACTTGTATGGATATAATACTTGACCTGCATATGTATTATTTGCATGTGTATTATATGTATGTGTGTTATGTCTGGTTGTGTGTCTGCGTGTTTTTGCACCGAGGACCGGAGAACGTTGTTTCGTTGGGTTGTACTTGTTCTTGATTTGAGAATGTGGGGTAAATCAAAAATGAAGGTTTAACATGCGGATGGTCAGTATGGACTCAAGGGGCAGAAGAGTCTGTTAGTATATGTCTCCATGACACTATTAAAATCTGAAAAGTGGAAAGATCCACAATGTTTCAAGGTCAAAGATGCAGGTATGTGAGAACACTGCCACCTGCAGGACCCTTGCCAAATCTTAGACAACATCTCAACTTGGAAATCAATCACCCATCCTTTCATCGTTGCTGAGTTTAAATCTGAACTCCCTACTCAACAGCAGACTGGGACCATCTTCACTGCACAGTCTGCAGTGGTTCACGTCTCTGGCTCACCACTTTCTCAAGGACAATTAGGGATGGACATTAAATGATGGCCTTTGATTCCTCCATCCAAAAAACAAAAGATCAGTAAAATCTGGCAATCCATAATTATGTCTCAGATAAAATGCTCCTAGTGTCGTCCAAGCCTGGAAAATTTGGGTGGTGTGGTATGTTGTGGAATGTGATTGGTCTATAATGTAAAGTGTGTGTGCGTGTGTGTGGGCTACGCTAACCATGCCATCCTGATATATGGCTGTTCTGTGATATGATGTAAACTATGATATCTGTGGTTGGTCTGTGGTGTGGTGGTTTGTATAATGTGTGTGGTTGCCTGGTCTGTGCTGTGATGTAAACTATGATATATGTGTGCTGTAGTGTGTGTGGAATGGTTGGTCTGTGAAGTGTATGTGGTTCTATGGTGTGTGATATGGTTGGTCTGTGAAGTGTATGTGGTTCTATGGTGTGTGATATGGTTGGTCTGTGAAGTGTATGTGGTTCTATGGTGTGTGATATGGTTGGTCTGTGAAGTGTATGTGGTTCGATGGTGTGTGATATGGTTGGTCTGTGAAGTGTATGTGGTTCGATGGTGTGTGATATGGTTGGTCTGTGAAGTGTATGTGGTTCTATGGTGTGTGATATGGTTGGTCTGTGAAGTGTATGTGGTTCTATGGTGTGCATAGGCATGTGAGAGAAAAAAATAAATAAATGTAGGATAAATATAGATGAGTAATTAATGATGAAACAAAGGCCTGTTTCTTGGCTGAATGATTGAATAATCAAGAATTGGATCAGGCACAATTAGACAACTGGGTCTGGTTCTGAACATCCTAAACTGAAAATTTTGACTTTAGACTTTAGAGATAGCACAACAGCTACAATAGTCCATCACAGTAGCATAGAGGGAAGCTAGAGACAGAGTCAGATACTCACCAGCTAAGGCAGGGATTGCAGGCCATTACAACCTACAAGGTGATGCCAAACATCATAAATGGCTGCAATGAATAATGCTCCGGTGAGGTGAACACCTTTTATGCTCACTTTGAAAAGGAGAAATCAACAAAGCCTATGCCAATTCCTCCAGAAGCTGATGACCCTTTGATATCAGTCTCTGAGGCCAACATCAGAACATCCTTCAAGAGGGTGAACCCTTGTAAAGCATCAAGTCCTGATGGTCTATCTGGCAGTGCACTGAAAATCTCTGCCAACCAATGTGCCGGAGCTTTCACAAACATTGTCAATCTCTCATTATTGCAGCCATAGATTCCATCTTCTTCAAAAGGCATCAATCATCCCAGAGCCGAAGAAGAGTAGAGTGAGCTGCCTCTATGACTGTCGCCCAGTAGCTCTCACATCTACTCTGATGTAATGCTTTGAGAGGTTGGTCATGGCCAGAATTAACTTGCAGCTAAGTAAAGATCTGGACCCATCTCAATTTGCCTACTATCACAATTGCTCCACAGCAGATGCAATATCACTGGCTCTCCACTCAGCTCTGGATCACCTAGTTAAAAGTAACATGTACATCAGGCTATTCTTCATTGTCTACAACTCAGCTTTCAACACCATCATACCCTCAGTGCTGGTCAACAAGCTCCAAAACCTTGGCCTCTGCACCTATCTCTGCAACTGGACCCCTGACTTACTCATCAGAAAATCAGTTAGTACAAGTCAGAAACAACACCTCCTCACTGACGATCAACATTGGTGCACTTCAAGGATGTGTGCCTAGCGCACTGGTCTACTCACTCTACAATCGTGGCTGTATACCAATGCCACACTACGGCCATCGGCATGAGGGAGAGAGATCAATCAGTTGACACAACAACCTTTCACTCAACAATAGCAAAGCCAAGGAGATGATTGTGGACCAGGAAAGGGAAATCAGGAGAATACAAACCAGCCTTAATCAAGGGGGTCAGGAGTTGAAAGAGTTAAGAATGTCAAGCTTCTGGGTGACAACATATAACAATCGCAGCACAAAAACAGGCTAGCTCAGCCCTTCTAGTCCTTGCCGGACACCTACTCGCACCTAGTCCCATTGACCCACACCTGGTCTATAAACCTCCACACCTCTCTCATCCATCCCTGAAGATCCGTCCTGGAGCCTCCATATGGATGCAATCGCGAAGCGGTTATACTTCATGAGGAGTTTGAGATTTGATACATCACCAAAGACTCTAAAACTTCTACAGGTGTACCATGGAGAACATTCCGATTGGTTGAATCAATGTCTGGAATGGAGGTGCCAATGCACAGGACAAGAAAAGGCTACGGTTGTGAACGCAGCCAGCACCATCATGGCCTTCAGTCTTCACTCCATCGAGGAGGTCTACAAGAGGTGACGCTTTATCATCAAGGACCCCCCGCCACCACCCAGGCCATGCCTGCTTCACTCTGCTCCCATCAGGAAGGAGGTACAGGAGCCTGAAGACAAACATCCAGTGGCACAAGGACGGCTTCTTCTCTTTTGCCATCAAAATTCTAAATGGATGTTGAACCAGACCTCACTTTATCTTATTTTTGCACAGATTTATTAATTCTTAATGTCATTTTAGATTAATATTTGCACTGTAAAGCTGCCATGAAACAACAAATTTTGTGACTTGTTCATGACAATAAAATCAGATTCTGATCAGATACTGTATATTAAAATGTTTCTGGATCAATTAGGAGTCTGACTGCTGAAGCTCGTGCTCTTCCCCTTTGGGACAAGGTTAAGCTGAATAGCTTTTCCATGCTCTTAATGCTCCTTTGACTATGTTTTTGGATATGAATCTGGAGCAGTTTATCTATCATTTTATAGAATAGTGCTGACAATGTAACGTGACTCCACTTTCCCATTTACCTGTTAACCTTTCACCCCCTCACTTATCAAGAATCTATGCCTTGATTTTTTTTAAATTCAAAGACTCAACTTCCATTTGAGGAAGGGGGTATCAAAGATACAACTTCTGAGAGAGTTTATTTTTTTCCTAACAGTAACCTCCAATTCTAGACTCTCAAAGGTAAACGTCTTTCTGAGTCTATCAATATCACTCAGGATTGAGTAATTTCAGTCAGACCCCGCTTACTTTTCTGAAGTCTAGAAGCCTTGCCTATCAACATCTACGCGACTCCAGTAAACATTTTCTCAACTGCTTCCAACACATAAACATCCTGCTTTAAATGAGGATATCAAGATCATACATGGTACCCCATGTCTCTCGGGGACGACAGCATCAGTGGCGCACTGATGTGTTACACAGGTCCTGGGACCCAGGTTTGATCCTGACCTTGGGTGCTGTCTGTCTAGAGATTCCATCAAGAACATCAGTGATTGTTATCATGTCAGAAGGGTCATAAGTCGAGAACCTAGAATGAAGGCAATTGACGAAACAAAATGTGATACGAGGAGTTTTTATTTTAATGCTCCATGAGTAGTTTAGAGTCGATAATGCACTACCAGGAGAAATTCAATTATAGCATTTGAAAAGGAGTCAGATAAGTAGCAGAGAGGAAAAGGGTTATGCTGAGAGAGTGAAGTGAAATTAATAGCTTGGTTTCTGCATAAAGTTGGTATGGACATGATTGGCTGAATGGCCTCCTTTCTGTGCTCTAAACATTTTATGAACTATTGATGAAGCAAGTGGCCAGTTTCTGTAATATTCAAGCATGAGAATCAATTCATTGTATGGCTGTGTAATTGTATTACTGCAAGTTGGGTTGAATTTCAGGTAATATAATTAATGGTTCAACTAGACAGAAGGATTCAAGGTGACACTGATGATGTTAAGTAGCTTAATGCACAACTGTGGCTACTGTGATCCAACAAGCAATTTAATTTGCAAATTAGGAAACTGATCTATAAACACATGAGTTTTTATTGCAGATGTATCAGCTAATATTGCAAAGTACAGTAAGTGACCTAAGAACATAAGAAATAGGAGCAGGAGTTGACCATTTGGCCCATCAATGAGATCATGGCTGATGTGGATATAGACTCATCTCCACCTACCTGCCTTTCCCTATATCCTTAATTCCCTTACTATGTAAAAATCTATCCAACCTTGTCTTAAATATATTTTCTTCAATAGGCAGCAAATTTCAGATTCACTGCCCTCTGGGAAAAATAGTTCCTCCTCATCCCCATCCTAAATTTACGACCCTGAATTTTGACGCGACGTCCCCTAGTTCTGGTCTCCCCCATCAATGGAAACAATTTATCTTCCTCTATCTTATCTATTATGCCTTTCATAATTTTATACATTTCTATATGGTCCCCTCTCATTCTTCTAAATTCCAGCGAGTATAGTCCCAGACAACTCAATTAATCTCTCCTCATAGGCTGATACTCTCAGCTCTGGAATCAACCCGGTGAACCTCCTCTGCACTGCCTCCAAAGCCAGTACATCCATCCGCAAATAAGGAGACCAGAACTGCACACAGTGCTCCAGATACCGCCTCACCTTGTTCAGTTGGAGCATAACTTCCCTGCTCTTAAAATCCATCCCTCTAGCAATGAAAGTCAATATTCCATTTTCCTTCTTGATAGCCTTCTACACCTGCAAACCAACCTTTTGCAATTCATGCACAAACACTCCCAAGTCCTCTGTACGGCAGTACGCTGCAATCGATTGCCTTTACAATAATCTGATCTTCCATTTTTCCTTCTGAAGTGGATAGACTTACATTTGCCAACATTGCACTCCATCTGCCACCCACTTGCCCACTCATCTATACCTCTCTGTGGACTCTCCATATCTGATGTACAATTTGCTTTTCCTCTCATTGGCAAACTCATACCGCTTTTACACAGCTGTTGAAAGACAGTAATTAACTGCCTTTTACCCACTTCACTTACCTGTGTGAACACAATGAATGTGGGATAGGGGGGTCATTTTCATCCCGTGTATTATCCACTAAAGTAGGTAGTATCAGAGCCGAAGCGTTTTGACCCGGCTTTTGGTTCAGTGTGAATGACCCGACCTGGTTTTGAACACGGGTCACTCACATGCCAATTAAGTGGGATCTCTATGGAAAAGGGGTATTAGATACACTACACTCTGCCTCTCTTCCAAATCATTTATGTACAGTATTTGACAGCATAGAGGACCCTTTCTCCCCCCAAAAAATCACCTCAAAAACCACCCCAGGTTCGATACAAAGATGACATTTTGGTGCAGCCATTTTTGGCACTGAAATACACACATAGTGGAGGCTTTCCTCCACAAGATGGTGACAGGAGGAAAGTACACAAACTACTCACCCAGCTTCAAGAAGCCCATGGAGGTGCTGCAGCTTCGCAGCCACCTTCACTCAGGTGGTCCGTGCTTTCAAGAATCACCACGGCCACTCATTTCCCCCAGTGAGAAGGCCTGCTTGCTCGATCCTGCATGCTAACTCTGTCCCTCCCTCCCACTCCCTCACTCTTTCCCATGGTGTTCTGAGGGGAGCACTGGGCCTTGATGATCAGGCTTTGTTCAACGAGCATGGCCCCAAAGCAAACTGAATGAGGCGCAGGGGTGATTTTCAATGAGTGGCCTGTCAAGCTCAGCTCAAGCTCGCTCACTGTCACCTACCACTATGCCTCATTCAATCTGTTCGGGGGGGGGGGGGGGGGGGGGGGGTGGGGGTGTGGAGGTTGGAGGGCTGTGCATGTTGAACAAAGGCTCAGCATGGAGCCCAATCACTGAGGCCCAGCGCTCCCCTCAAAGTAAGTGATTTTCGTCTGCTCCCCTGGGTCCCGCCTGCTGCCCTGCCTTCTCTCCCTCTCGCCCTCGTGCACCCACGGGTCCCAGCGAGCCTGTCAATCAATCATCATTTGAACAATGGGGAGAGAGGGGGAAGCAGCCTGAGCCTCAGCATGCGGCAGGCAGGATACGTTACAAGGCTGGAGGGTTTCCATCGATGTGAGTGAAGGTAAATACGCTAAAACAAATTTTTCCTGAAATCTCATGCTAAATTTGCGGGGGGGGGGGGGGGGGTAGATCCCATATGCCATCAAATCTGGTATATCATGAACAGTTGTGGGCCCAGAACCAACCCGAAGCACACCGCTCACCACCGATTGCCAACCAGAAAATCACCCCTGTACCCCAACTCTTTGTTTTAGTGACTGCACTGAAAAGTTATGCAATTAATTGTTATCTGTTATACAAACATTAGGAGCCATAATAAATCTAAATAAATGCTTAAAATAATTAATTGAGACATTTAATTTGCAGTTGTTGTCAAAACAACAGCTCTGTATTAGGAAGATCAAAGTTACTTATTTACATTAATATTTTGTTTATACATACTCTATAAACTTGTTTTTTCACATTTTGGGATATCTCAACACTTTAATGGTGAAATAATTAAAGAACAGTCAAATGTTTGCCAGTTGACACTCAGCAGTTAACTAACAATGTGATGATCACCTTCACCCAGCACTTTTTGGATTGAAGGTTATCCCAGAACACTATTTAAATGGTACCAGCATTTCTCTTATTTCCAATTAACAAGTGGATAAGAGGATAGCTAATACTAAGCAAAGATCATATCAATGGATTAGTGTAGATTCTTGGTCTGCACTCTGGTTTGTGAAATTACCCAGGTAGTATGAATATTGGAATATCAATTTTCCTTCCATTTAAAATAACATAAAATTGATTATTCTAGAGATTTTTGCCATCAAGGAGCCTTGATAAAACTGAGTATCGGGTGGAAAAATGCCTCAATATGCAGTCATGCCTTGCACAAAAGATGGTTGCAATGATTCAAAATCAATTATCCCACTCCAGGACATCACTGCTGAGCTTTCTCAGGACAGCATCCTCAGCCAAACCATCTTCAGCTGCTTCATCAGTTGACCTTCCATCCTACACAAGGTCAGAACTGGGAATGCAACAATTTACTGGTGGAACTCAGTGAAATAAGCAGAATCAATGGAAGAAAAAGAATTGTCAAAATTGTGGGCCGGAACTCATCAAGAGAGTGCAGAAGGGAGGTACATAATCAGATTATTGTCAATCCCATTTTTAAATTTAGACATACATCACAGTAACAGGCTATTTCAGCCCACGAGTCTGTGCCACCCAATTAACCTACACCCCCTGTACAGTTTGAACAGTGGAAGGAAGCCAGAGCCCCCAGATATGATGCCCTTTTTCCCCGAACATGTGTTGTGCAAAAAGCACAGAACTGGAATGGGAATGCCATTCCAGTCCCTTTTTTTTTTGCCTAGACCTCTAGTAATTTTCCATGAACGCCTGCAGTGCAAACTGCACTGCAGGCATTCCGTGACCAACTCAGGTCATGATGTGTATTGTGTACCTTAACTTTCTTAGTATATTATGCACCATAAGTTTTTTAGTGCTGCCAGTTCTCTCGCACGGCCTGCAGGTCTGCTGCCTGCTCTCTGTTGCTGTGGGCCGCTGCCTAACACTAACCCTAAAACATTTACTGACTCTAAAGTAGAGTAGCTGCAATATCACCGCACTCTCTTAGTTTTGCAATAATGCATCTGTTCATATTTTTGCACCAAAGGCTCTGGATTTCAGCTTGGATCCATGGCCTTCTAGGTAATATTGCTAGCAAAAAGCTCTGACCTTGCAAAAAAAGCCAGTGAGTCATGGTGTAATTACAAATTTATCTTTATGTAGTTCCACCGCTGCTCTATCAAGCAGCTAACAGAACATTAATTAACTTTTATTAAGATTGATAAAAGCTTGTTAAAGTGTTCATACCTGAAACTTTGACTGACCATTTCTATCCGTGGATGCTGAGTTCTATCTGTTTGACCCGCTGAGTTCCTCCAGCAATTCTTTGCTTGCTCAAAATTCCAGCATCCAGGGCCAGTGCACCCTAGGCAAAGCCAATTGCTTGCATTCCCCCAAAATAATTGCTAAGTTTGATTTTCAAAACCAGATGTTTTGTAGAAAAAATTAAAAACTTGAAACTGCTATATTTACTTCATTTTGCAAGAAAGAATAAGGCAAAATTGCTGACCTAGAAGATATTCACAATCTTTTCAGCTCTATTATACTTAACATAATATAAAATATTAGTGTAAAAAGTATTTTGCATTATCATTTAACAAGAGATAAAATGCAAAAGACAGCACTAAACAACAAAACTAATAATGAAATAATTAATTTAAAGCAAAATAATGTATCTTTTATCAACAAGCATTGAAACTACTCACAGGCCTGACTACTCAAAGTGATTGCATTTATCTGGTGTCAAAGCCAAGTTTCCTGAAATTTAATAAAGAGATGTGTGTGGGTGCTGTGCAGGCTCAACATAGCTATCAATTACACAAACAACAAATATATGAGCACAAAGAAACTGATGGGGAAGGCAGGCTTTATCGAGCTACTGCTCGATAGCAAGGCCAACATGATCACTCATTCACATGTGATGCGCGTGCACGGTGAGGGTTGTGGTGGTCAGGTGGTCGTGAGAAGAGTGGGAAAAGATACTGTATATTTTTATTTGTGCGTATGGCCACCACAAAGTACATATAAATCACACAAGTTGGTTTCAGTTACCTGCATTTATTTATCTATATTTTAACTGCATTAATCTTTTATGAATCTTCTTTAAAATATTAATATTTTGTTCCAAATGATTCCCCCCTTGACTCTCTTTACAATATCAATATTCTTTACCAAGGCAAAGGGTCCTCCCTACCAGGGGAGTAGGCTCCCTCAAAATTTTAGACCCATGCCAACTGGCCCATCTGGACCCCATTCTGTTCTGAACTACCTACCTTCAAAGCCTGCCACACAATATTCCACTCTACTTCGACAGAAGCGGTGGCCACTGTCGATCGCGCCAGAACTATGCTCCTGTGCATAGCTGCACTAAACATTCCCCCATCTGTGAGGCCACCGTGCATGTGCCAGTCAGCCACAGTACTTAAATCCAGCACAAATGTACTAGCTGGCACTCATGCATGCGCAAAAGAATAAAGATGGCCACGCCCTGCCACCCAACGGACCTAGGGACGCCAACTAATAAAGGAAGTAGACTTTTTTCATTCACATTTCAGGCAGGACATTTGGTCATCCTGACTGTGCCCCTCTGTCTGCACCCTAGGCAGCTGCCTAGTTCGTCTAGTGGTAGTGCCAGCACGACCAAACATCTTCTGTTTTTGTATATCTCTTAACTTTGTAAAAAGATGGCTGGAATATAAACGAGAGACTGCTTAACTTCCAAGTACTAGTTAGGCCTCTATGGAAGACACTTTAGCAAGGTTTTGATTGGCCATTATTAGATTATTCATTGGGCCCCAAGTTACATTATGAACATCTTGGATGTTCATAATCTTGGATTTTTTTTTAATACATTGTTGTGAGATGAATTTAAAGATTTGGAAAATAATTAAAATGGTAAATTGAAGAAATCTCTGTTGGTGACAAAGTCCACAATGGTGACAAATAACCCAGGCCATTCATATAGTAACGCCTGTTCACCTATGCAGTAAAATAAACTGTTTAGATCGAACATAAGAAACAGGAGCCTGAGCAGGCCATCTGGCCCAACAAGCACGTTCTGGCATTCAATAAGATAATGGCTGATCTTGATAGCCTGCTGCATCTGCCAGCCAATCTTTTACAATTCATGCACAAGCACTCCCAAGTCCTTCAGCATTGCAGCAAGCTGCAATCTCTTGCCATTTAAATAACGATTTCCAAAGTCGATAACCTTGCATTTACCAGCCTTGTACTTCATCTGCCAAACTGTTTCCCACTCAATTAACCTATCCACATTTCTCTGCAGATTCTCTGTATCCTCTGCATTTATTTTTCCACCTAATTTAATGTCAACAGCAAAATTAGATACACTATTTATGGGCTCATCAGTGACCACTGTGGCACACTTCTCACCACTGATTACCAATCAGAAAAACCCCCATGTATCCCAACTTTCTGCTTTCCATTGGCTAATTAATCCTCTATCCATGTTAATTCATCACTCCCAACTGATTAAAGAATCTGGAGCCAGGGCATGGGCTGAAGATAAATATTAGCCATTATTTCAATCTAAATGAATGAATGCATATACTGCAAAAGCTCAATATACTCTTCCTCTTGCTTCAGTTTGCCTAAATTCATTTGGAAAGCTAATGTATGAATAGCTGTCAAACTTTGCATGTATTTTGATTACTTTTTTAGGCCCTTTCAGGTGGACCCTCACCTTGAGGGCAACGGCAGGAGTGGCTTTTAACTTGCAGACTCACCTTTGAGGTGGCAGACCTAAAAGGCTGCTTGCAGCATTACCTGGTCCACCTGAAAGGGCCTATTCATATCTAGAGGCACCTCGTAGCACTGCCGGATCTGATGGAGGTGGGGTGATTGGTGCCACAGCGCCACCTGTCATAAATATGCAGCATAGTAATGGTGGTCTTCTCTACCCATAAACCCCCATGCAGGTGTTTCCCACAACAGTTCCAGCTGCGTAGGGAATTATGGGTAGGGAAGACCGCCATTGCTATGCTGCATTTTGAGCCGCAGAGAGCGGCCCCAGTGTAGGAATGGCCAGCCGGGCTGTGACACCCCACATCGGCTGCCCGCCGACGACCGCCCCTGCCCCGATGTCACCCAATGGCCACCCCTGCCCTAGCATTCCCCTACAGCCACCCTGCCCCTATGATCCCTGCCGGCCATCCCTGTCCCTATGTTCCCTACTGGCCACCCTTGTTCCCAGTTCCCCACCGGTTGCCCGCCAGCCCCTGGCATTCCCTGCAGGCCACCCCTGCCCCCGACATCCCTCGCCAGCCGCCCCTGCGTTCCACGTCTGCCACCCCTGCCCCTACGTCCCTCACCAGCCACCCCTGCCCCGATGGCCCCTGCCGTCCTCCCCTGCCCAGTGGGGCGGGGGCTGTCAGGCAGCAGAGAGTTGGGTCGCCGGTTGATGGGGTCATCAGCCCACCCCCAGCTCGCTGCTTAGAGGCTGCACATTCAGGTGCGTCGGCAGAGCACGGCTCACTGCCAATTATCCCTTCCAGAGGAGGGTTGGCATCAGCGCCTCAGAGGTGCTTCTGCCGCATTCAGGTGAGTATGTCTTTAGCCACAAGGGGGGAGATTATGCGGCTTTATACTGGGGTGTTCAGGCCACTGAAAGGGCCTTTTTATAAGGGCAGCACGGTTAGCGTAGTGTTGTTACAGCACCGGTAATTGGGACTGGGATTTGAATCCCACACTATCTGTAAAGAGTTTGTACGTTCTCCCCATGTCTGCATGGGTTTCCCTGCAGGCTCTGGTTTCCTCCCACCGTTCAAAAACGTACTGGGGGTTTTTAGGTTAATTGGGTGTAAATGGGCGGAATGGGCTCGTGGGCCAAAAGGGCCTGTTACCCTGCTGTAAGTCTAAATTTATATTTAAAAAAATTGTTTAATGATACATTCATGATGTGGTTCGAAGTTGGCTCATAATCAATAACTACAATGTCAGATTTGGATGAGTTCCTCAATTTGCAAATTAGATTTCTACCTCATTGAATTGCTCTTATCACAGGTGTGCATTAAATTTCTGGACCCGTCATCAACAGTATCTCCACGAGTTATCTTGCTTTTTGAGCTATTAACTAGGTTACATTAAATGAACTCAATTTACAATTATAGAACGTGACATTGCAGAAATTGACCATTTGCTTGAAGACAATAGATTCTAAAGTGGTTACAGCACTGTGGGAGGTCAATCACACCATCAAGTGCAGGCCAAATTCATGCAGGAGGAATCTATCTAATCCTCCCTCCCTCCCCCACCCCAAACCCCTCTCAGCTAAGCCTTGCAAATTATTTTATTTTTTACTTATCTGGCCTCCCTTTGCATTACACTATGATCCTGGTAATACATAATAGATCTTAACCACTTGTTGCATTAAGAACATTTTCCTTGAGCTGTAGGTTATGATGTCAATTGCCTTAATTTTATGTCTTTAAAGTTCACAAACCATCCACCCAATGGGAACAGTGACTTTCTACCTACTCTGAAGCCTTCATGAGTTTAAATATAGTAAAACCCCTGTTATCCAGAATTTAAAACAACCACCAGACTCAAGCAACCTGCACAAAAAAGGAAAATAAATAGGTACAAAATACTAAAGTTTAAAATTGGCATGCCTCACCATTAGTCCTCCAATCACACAACCTCAAGCAACAAGAAAATACACTTACCAATCACCGGCTGGATACCAGAGGTTTTACTGTACCTCTATTCTGTTGCATTTAGGTGATACTCAGAAGTATAATCCAGTACTGCAGCCAGAGATCTAATAAAATGTTATAGTTACATGTTCGTGGAAACGTGTTGTGTTGTTAGAGGCACTACATTCTAGAGATAATAAAACAAGGCACTATTTGCCCTCTCAATTGAACATAACAAATCCCATGTTACTCACTACAGTAGTGAGATAAGGTGTAGGGGCATTATTCTTTGATCGTGGTGAACATCTTCCCTTCACTCACATCCATGAAACAAATTATCTGGTCGTTATTACATTCCTGTTTGTGAGGACTTGGCCATCATCTTATAGTAGGAACTAACTTCAAAATTGTTAATTGGCTGTAAACTAGACAAGAACGTAAAAGGTTTTATAGGAACAGCCTTTTCTTCCTTTCGGTAGACTGGTAAATTTCACTCACCTGATAGCAAAATATTAGTGTTCACTGCAGAATGTAAAAACATAGATCAGTACAGCACAGGAACACACCCTGTGCTGAACATGACGTACAAATCAAATTGAAACACTGCTGCTTGCACTTGATAGATATCCCTTTATATTAATGCAACTATCTAGAAGCCTCTTAAATGCTTCTATTGTATCTGCTCCCACCACTACTTCTGGCAAACTGCTCCAAGCACCTACCACTCTCTGTGTAAAATATTTGCCTAGCTTATCTCCCTTAAACTTCTCCCTCCTCTTCACCTTAACCACTCCTCCTTTGGTCTGTGATGCCTTCATCCTGGGCAAAAAATTTGATTGTCCACCCCATCATCAACACCTGCGATTTTATATAGGTCTCCCATGCTTCAGGGCTAACAACCCAAGTTTGGCCAATCTCTTCACATAACACATACGCTAAAATTTTAATTTGGAGATACAGTACAAAAACAAGTCCTTCTGGGTCATGAGCCGGTACCACCCAAATTCACCAATTAACCTCCAAACCCAGTATGTTTTTGGAAGGTGGGAGGAAACCAGAGCACCCAGAAGGAACCCACAGGGTCACACGGAGAACATACAACCTCCTCACAGAGAGCACCAGATTCAAACCCATGTCGCTGGTGCTGTAATAGTGTGGCACTAAACGCTATGCCAACCGTGCTACCTTTCCAAAGACTCCACATCTTTCCTGTAACAGGGTGGCCAGAACTGCATACAGTATTTCAAGTGCAACCTAATCAAAGTTTTATATAGCTGCCATCTGACCATGACTTTTCAAATGTGCATAAATGTGCACGTCCTTAGAATGCTTTCCAATAGTTTCTCTACCACTAATTTCATGGATTATCCTTTTTTCCCTTCTTGAACAAAGGTACAATATTAGCTGCCCTTCTGTCCTCTGGCGCTTCTTCTGTCACTCTTTCTTTTTCTTTGGCTTGGCTTCGCGGACGAAGATTTATGGAGGGGGTAAATGTCCACGTCAGCTGCAGGCTCGTTTGTGGCTGACAAGTCCGATGCGGGACAGGCAGACACGGTTGCAGCGGCTGCAGGGGAAAATTGGTTGGTTGGGGTTGGGTGTTGGGTTTTTCCTCCTTTGCCTTTTGTCAGTGAGGTGGGCTCTGCGGTCTTCTTCAAAGGAGGTTGCTGCCTGCCAAACTGTGAGGCGCCAAGATGCACGGTTTGAGGCGATATCAGCCCACTGGCAGTGGTCAATGGGGCAGGCACCAAGAGATTTCTTTAGGCAGTCCTTGTACCTTTTCTTTGGTGCACCTCTGTCACGGTGGCCAGTGGAGAGCTCGCCATATAACACGATCTTGGGAAGGCGATGGTCCTCCATTCTGGAGACGTGACCCACCCAGCGCAGCTGGATCTTCAGCAGCGTGGACTCGATGCTGTCGACCTCTGCCATCTCGAGTACTTCGACGTAAGGGATGAAAGCGCTCCAATGAATGTTGAGGATGGAGCGGAGACAACGCTGGTGGAAGCGTTCTAGGAGCCGTAGGGGATGCCGGTAGAGGACCCATGATTCGGAGCCGAACAGGAGTGTGGGTATGACAACGGCTCTGTATACGCTTATCTTTGTGAGGTTTTTCAGTTGGTTGTTTTTCCACTTCTGTCACTAATCAGGATGCAAATGCCTTTGTCAAGGCACCAGCAATCTTTTCACTTGCCTCTTTCAGTAACAGGGGTATATCCCATCAGCCCCAGGGGACATATCCACCTTAATGCTCCTCAGAAGACCTGACACCTCCACTTTCTTGATCTTAGAATTCCCAACGCATGAATATTTTCCACATTATGCTCCCTGTTACTGTCCATATCCTTTTCTTTGATAAATATGAAAGCTGAGTATTCAGTTAATACCTTTCCCACTTCCTCTGCTTTCAAGCACAAATTTGCCTCCTTTGTCCTAGAGTGGTCCTCTCCTTAACCTTGACATCCTCTTGTTGCTATACCTTGGGATTTTCTGTCATCCTACTCACCAAGGACATTACATGACCCCTTTTGGCATTCCTACTTGGGCTCTTTTCTGCAATATTTATATTTTTCATCGTCTCCCAACAGAGCATCCTAAACCTTGACTATGCCATGTTTGTGACCTTTCTTGCCGCCTCTATCCTTCCTTCACACTGACACATCCCTGTACTGAAGTTTAATTAGTTAATCTTTAAACAACTCCTTCATGTCAGTTGCAGGCTTACCTGATCATAGCTGGTCCCAGTTTATTCTCCTTAGCTTCTGTCCAATCCTGTCATAATTTGCCCTCCTCTAAGTTAGTACACTTCTACAAGGCCCTAGCTTATTATTGTCCATGAATGTCTTGAAACCTAAGGAAGAGTGATCACTATTCCCAAGATACTTCCCCATGATAACTGATTGCTGGTCAGGCTCAGTTGCCAATAGTATGGCCCCTCCTGATTAGTAATTAGAAATTTTGCAAAAGATTCAGCAGAGCAGGTATTTCAAGAGAAGAACTGCACAGGTTGTAAAGGTCTTACATGCAATATGTCTAAAATACTGGCACAGTTGGCACAACCTCTTTACAGTGCCAGTGATCAAGATTCGAATCCCATGTAGTCTGTAAGGAGTTTGTACATTCTCCCTATGTCTGTTTGCGGTTTTCCCCAGGGGCTCCGGTTTCCTCCCACCATTTGAAACGTGTAAGGTAATTGGGTGTAAATTGGGCCGAAATGGCCTGTCTCCATTTAAAACTTTTTAATTTAAAACTTTTTAAAAAATGATCTGCCAGCCAGCTGGCTTGGGGACCACCCCAAAGTGTGTGGAGCAATTTAAAACTGACACTTTCCTAAACGTTTTGAGTACAGAAATGTTCATCTCAAATATATAGTCGCTTAATTTTATGACTCTCAAAGCTTTGGAAAGACATTTCATCAA
Source organism: Narcine bancroftii (assembly GCF_036971445.1). Lineage (NCBI taxonomy): Eukaryota > Metazoa > Chordata > Chondrichthyes > Torpediniformes > Narcinidae > Narcine > Narcine bancroftii. The sequence goes on along the minus strand of NC_091477.1, from coordinate 117,164,647 downwards.
ACCATGACTATAATGGCTCTGGTGAACTCTTTAACCATAAAACATTAACTCTATCTTTTGTCATAGATCCTGAGAGTTTCCAACGCTTTTTATTTTAGACTTCTTGCACGTGCAGTTTCATGATTTTTATTTACTGATCGATGTCTTTCAGTTTAGCTGATAAAAACAAATTAGAATTCAGTGAAATAGAGAGAAAATGTTTCCATCCTTGACTAGTATTTACTTCACACAAAAAATGAATAATCACAATTCCGGTTTTGGAAAAATAACTGTTCCGCCGACAAAACGTTATCAATGTTAACTATCTCTCTTGACAAATGCTGGCCTGAACTGCTATTCCCATCATTTTTTTTGTTTTTAATTTATAGAATATACATTCATTTAAATTAAAGATTTCCTTCCATTTTCAAATATTTATGTACATGGATTCCAGTCTTTCACTTCTTTTTAAAATGTTATCTCAAAGGCCAATTCAATTTTTTTCTCTGAAATGGATCACTTTACATTCATGTTTTAAATTTAATATCCCATAAAGTTTCTGTTAAATACTTTCTTCTGTCAAATTAATAAAATAAAGGCACATGATGGACGGCCTACTTAAGTGCACTCTATCGGGTACCTATCAAAAAAAATTACAAATGCATATTGTTATTTGCTCAAAATATTATTATATTTATCAAATATAGTTAACTCCGTTCATATGCCAGTCAATTGAATATTTCTGGAAGAGAATATTATAAAATCTTCAATGGCAAATATATTCTGATGTTTAAAAAAATGGAAGCAATCTATACAACTTTTGAACAATGTGCTTGAAAAACCTAATGAAGGTCAAGGTTGGGGCAGATACAGCAATGGGGGAAATGCAGCAGATGTGGTTTGCATGGACATTCACATGAAATCATTGAGAACATAATGAAGTATACACAGTTGGAGAATGGGGATAGGATTATTAATTAATTTAATAGAGAAAATACAGTACAATTCCAATGATCTGAAAACGTATTCTCCAAAATCCAAATTTATCTGAAAAATTTTTTTACATTTGGATAAATGAGGATATCTGAAACAAATCAGAAATCCTCATTTATCCAAATTTTTTTCAGAGCTGAACTGACCGGGGACCTCAGGCCACCAACGGCAGTGCGGACCTTAGTGGGGAGGTGTCGATGATTGGCAGCAGCCAGCATTTTTTGGTGGAATAAACATTATTTTAACGTTTAAAAAGCCTACCCTTGTTGTTTGTTGTTGTTTAAAGACTGTTAGAAGAGATTTCTTGTTGCTACTGGGCAGTTTTTTAAAAAATAACCAGTTCTTCAAAAAAACTGTTTATCTGACATAGGGCAGATCCCGACCATTTTGCATAAACTGAGTTGTACTGTACAATGGAATTGTGAATGACAGTAGGGTGTAATCAATTCTTTGTAGCTTCTATTTATTGTGTTTCTTCAAGACGCTGGGAGGGAGCCTGTTCAATTGAAAAAGGAGGCAAGAGAAATAATTTTGGGAATCAAAGGAAGCTAAAAGACAAATAAAATGGAAGTCCAACATGGCTAGGGCTGACACAGTGAACAATAAAGATATCAGGAGTGTTGTGGAGCAGAGGGATCTAGGAGTACAGGTATATGGTACCTTGAAAGTAAAGTCACGGGTAGATAGGATGATCAAAAGGCTTTTGGCACATTTGCCTTCATCAAAGTATTGAGTATAGAAGTTGGGAGATCATTTGGAAATTGTGCAAGACATTGGTGAGACCCCATTTGAAGTATGGTGTTCAGTTTTTGTCATTGTGCTGCAGGAAAGGTGCAAAGTTGGAGAAGGTACAGAGCAGATTTACTAGGATGTTGCCAGGGCTCACAGGCCTGAACTATAGGGGGGAGAAGGCTAGGGCTTCATTCCTTGGGAGCACAGGTGGATGAGGGGTGACACAGAGGTGTACAAATCCATGAGGAATAGATTGGTTCAACGCATAGCCTTTGGCCCAGAGGAGGGGAAATTGGTAACCAGAGGACATAGTTTAATGTAAGGAAGGGAAAGATTTAATAAGAACCTGAGGGGTAACTTTATTTTTAAACACAGAGGGTGATGACTATGTCGTTGAAGCAAGTATTATTGCAATGTTTAAAAAATAATTGGACGGAGACATGGATGGGATGGGTTGGAAGACAATGGGCCAAATGCAAGCAGGTGGGACTTGTGTGGGAAGGACATTTTGTTGGCATGAGCAAGTTGGGCCAAAAGGCCTGTTTCCATGCTGTATGACTCCATGACAAAAATTGTAAAATGGGAGATTAATTACTAGATGCCTTTGTGAAATAATATTTAAAATAAAGCATTAATTTAGACTTTAATTTGAAAATCTAAATATTGGAATCTTTGTGAACCGCTTTACATTTTGTGACTAGATATAGAGTTCTCACTTCAGAGTTCAAAAGTTCATGAACTGCTCCAGAGACTTGGACACAATTTAGGTTGAGAGTACAGCCAACAATAAAGTGAGGTATTAAATCAAGAATTCGTCACACCGTTATAGGTATAATGTGATAAATAAACAAACCTTTGACCTATTTTTCTTTTCAGGTGGACAAAAAAGATCACTTTTCATTATTTGAGGAGGATTTTCTCCAGGGCCTCTAATGGAAAAAAACCATTAACTGGGATCAATATTTCATAGCTGATGGTGGGGTCCTTATTGAGCATTAAATTGCTACTGCATTTTCCTGTTTCCACAATGTTCCTCCAGAGGTTAGGCCTGTATTCCTAGAGTTTGGAAGAATGAGACATCTCATTGATACACTTTGTTATCCTTGAGGGCAAAGAGACTCAGTAATGGAGTTCGGTGAAAACAAAGATTACTAAGATTTTCGGGCATTAAGGAATCAAACATAGTGCTTGAAAATGCAAATGATGTAAAAGATCAGCCATGACCTTTATGAATGGCACAGTAGGGCCAAATGGCTTACTCCTGCTGCCATTTCTTCTGTTCAAAAGTACTGCAAACACTTTGTTGGGATGTCCTGAGCTTGTTTAAAAAAAAAGTTGAATATAAAATGTGAGCTCTTTTATCTATTAAATAGGGAAATCTCAGTTTTTCAATGTTAGTCTGAAGAAGTACAAATTATTGTCAGTGTTTCTTTATTCTCTTATCCTAATACATAACTTTTTAATACTGTACTGTCCAAATCTTTTACATTGCATAGAATATATATTTTTAAATCACAAATTTCACAATGAAATCATTTTCCATGGTTATGTGAAACCAGGTATTGTAATCCTCGAGGGAAAATTTACAGACCTAATTCCAGATCTTCCAGCTCCTTCAAAAGTGCTTCTTCTTTCTGCATCTTTTCCAACTGTAGACGGAGAGAAAGAGGTTGAAAATGCAGCTAATAATATTTATAACTTAAGAGTCAAAAAGCTTATACAAAAAAACATATTTTAGTTTCCCCAATAGTTTAATTGATAAACTTAAACCCAAGATAAGCGAGCAATCTGGACTCAGTCAAATAGCTCCATCATTATTGCTTGCTGTTCCATGGCCAGAGATAGTAAAAATAAACTGGAGTTCTGTCTTTTTCTTTCCAGAGAGTGGCAGTGCTTGAAAATTATTAATTTGTGATGGTTGTTTGAGAGCAATATAGCAACATATTTCAATAAAATCAGGAAATGCTCCTTTGAGCAGGTGTGTGTGACAGGACTTTTTGGGTCAGTACTTCTCAGCGAAATGCAACTTCAAAGTTGCCTCCAGACTCGTGGCAATCACCTTTCTCTTGGGAAGGGATGACATCGCACAATAAGTAACTGGTTTCTATTGAACTCCATCAACAGAACAACCAATAAAAGGTGCATTTTAATAATGTTTATTTAGAATAAAAGTTTTGTTCTCTTCTCCAAATCTATTGATGGCTCATGGAAGAATTTGTGGCTCTGCAAATAAATTTCAAGGGAAACACTTGAGAATTTCCATACGTGTATCATAGAGAGCATTCTGGCTGGTGGCATCACTCTCTGGTATGGAGGTGCCAATGAATAACACGAAAAGGCTATAGAGAGTTGAGAACTTAGCCAGCGCCATTATGGGCATTAGTCTTCATTGCATCGAGGACATCTACAAGAGGCAGTGTCTCAAGAAAGCAGCCTCCATCATCAAGGACCCACATCACCCAGACCATGCTCTCTTCTACTGCTAGCATCAGGAAGGAAATACAGAAGCCTGAAGACAAACACCCAACGTTCAAAAACAACTTCTTCCTTCCGCCATCAAATTTCTGAATGGATAATGAACCAAAGACACTCCCTCACTTTTTCTCTCCTTTTGCACTGATTTTATTTTAATGTAATTTGTAGCAAGTTTTGCACCAGTAATACTGCCACAAAACCACAGATTTTGTGACACGTTTAGAACATAAGAAATAGGGACAAGAGTAGACCATCCGGCCCATTGAGCCTGCTCCGCCATTCAAAGAGATCAGGCTGACCTGATGATAGGCTCATCTCCCCCATCTGCCTCTTCCCCATATCCCTTAATTCCCCTACTTTATAAAAATCTATCAACCCTTGTCTTCAATATATTCACTGAGGAAACCTTCACTGCTTCAATAGGCAGTGAATTCCATAGATTCACCATCCTCTGGGAAAAGCAGTTCCTCCTCATCTCCATCCTAAATCTACAACCCTGGTTCTTAAGGCTGTGTCCCCTATTTCTATTCTCCCCCACCAATGAGAACAACTTACCTACATCTATCTTATCTATAGGGCTTTTTCCACTGGCATTCCAGTTAATAGGCCATGCAGTGTCCCATTATAAGAAGTCATTTGTGCTATTTCCACTGGGCCATCTTTAACTGGGACACTGACTGGTTTTCCACTGGACACAACTCTCATAGGAGAGTCTACCTTCGACTAGAAATGCTTGACTTTCTGCTGACCTTTTAATTGGCACACACGCTGGGAATATAATTAGGGGTCGAGGCCTTCAATCCCCAGTGTGATTTGGTGTCATTTGTGGCAATTGTTTTCTTTTTCCACTGGACGCTGTCCCAGTTAATTCCTCGGACAAGGTGGCAGTGGAAAGGGGACTTATTCCTTTCATAATTTTACATATTTCTATAATATCCCCTCTTTCTTCTAAAATCAAGTGAGCACAGTCCCAGACGACTCAATCTCTCCTTATAGACTAACCCCCTCATTTCTGGATAACACAAAGGATAGAACAGCTCTGTGCAGAAGAAAATTGTACATGATCATATAGCTTTATTCATGCTAATTAAGTTTGCTGGCCTTTTACTGTTTTTGAGTCTGGGTGATACCCTGCTGCTTCTCCTAGCAGGAGAGCAATAATGCAAAAGCATGCATTGATTTTACACACATCTAGGAGACATTTCCCTCAGGTCACGGAAACCCACATGCATGCAGTTAAAATCAATAAGTTAGAACTGAGCATCTCTGAGGCTGATTTGTCTCCTGATCCAGTGTTGATTATTGATCTATTTTAGTTTCTGACACAATCCCAACCAATTTATTCTTGGTGGATTAAATGAACACATGAAAGGTAGTCAGTACACTATCATTTCACTTTGTTTCTTGTATCAGTGCAAGTTTTTTGATATTAAATTCTGATTCTGAACAGAGCACAACAAATAGTGTAATTTCCTCCATGAATGATTGCATCCAACGGGGATAGACTTCAGTGAGTCAAGAAGCTGAACATAGAAAATTGGACAAAAACCAATACTCAAAAACTATACCCTCAAGTTGATGAGAGTAGGTGCCAATCTATTAACTGATAATTTGACACCAGACAGCAGTGCACAACTCCCTAGATGGGAAGTATTAATTTTTGTTCACACCTGGTTCTTTTCTAGTTGCTTGCCAGAAGCTTCTTGTTCTTTCAGCTGTTCAATTGCTTTAAGTTTCTGTAAAAGGAAGAGTCTTGCAGTTAAGGTGAAAAATAACCAAGTTTGCAAGATAAGCAACAAACTTCAGAAGTTCGCATCTGTGATAAAAGATTTAAAAATTCTATTGTAATGCAAGAAACATTTGAACTGGTTAAATTACAAAAATATAACAGCCGGGGGTGCTATTTCTCTCCCATGATGTTTATTACCTTCCACGCAGATTTCACAGGTCCTTACTTTTTTGATGTTCTTTATTTTTTTCTCTACTTCAGGATCACCACGACTCTCAGCACACGGCACTGCTCGAGGTTCAGGATCTAATGGCGCTTCCTGTATGACCTCAGATCGACTTTCCTGCAAGCAACAGAGTGGAGAGGTAAAGGGTTGATTTGCAACAACCCTTGCTTGTAAACAGTCAATATATTCTCTTATGCTTTTAATCATATGCCAATCAGCCATCTTCAATCAGGTCTCCAAAACCTCCCCCCCCCCACAGAGTGGTTGATTCTCAAATGACCTTTGAAATGACCTAGAAATAGACAGCAAAAGCCCTATGTAAATTTTGAAATAAATTCCCATTGCTGGAGGATGGCATCTATCAACACCATGCCAAGAAACAAGTGTTGTCAAATGTTATTGTACTTTCCAGCTCTTTAATGTGGGTTTTTGGCTCCACAGACATTCATTCAATATGCCACCAATCCCTTCATGAAAATATCCCTCAACTCTTTTTAACCTTTCCACACAATCACTTTGATCGGTCTATCTATGTTGCCTAGTTATTGATGGTCTATCCTTCTCTCTTCATCAAGGCCTTGCAGTTTTAGACACTAATTCAATCCACCCCTTGCCCAGTCTATCCACTCTTTTCTCAAAAGATTTCTTGTGATGGAAACTTCCTAATTAGCTCCCTCCATTCCCTATCCTTGTCCCATGATGACCATCTTCACTTGAGAACTAACTAGCTGTCTTAAATACAGCTCTGATATAACCTCCCTGGCCTTGTAAAATGTATATTAATATCCTGCAATCTATTTGGATCTACTCTTTTATCTTGTTTACATTTCTCCAAATTCCCTGAATTCATTCACCACCTTTCTGCCCAAGAGATTGCTAATTTCCTCTTCTGCAAATCAATGCCATAACCAGGCAGCAAAAACATGTTGGGGAAGTAATATGGTGCTTGGTGTATCTGGTCTTCACCAGTAAAAATACCTGCTTTGCTGCCTTTCTTGCCTCTCTTTTCTTTTGATTTTTGAGAGCAGCTTTTGATAGTTGTTTATCTGTAGTTTGTGGTTTCATGTTCTGAGGAGGTTCTTCTTCATGCTATGGAAAAAAAAACAAATGTATCATATACCCACCTCCAAAGTGTCCGATTGCCCAAATTGTACCAATATATAAAAAATTATTTAAAATTGCACAAACTTTAGAAATGGTATCCAAATTCAAGCATGCATTGAATAATACTCACCAGTTTTGAGCTAGTGACTGGCTTGTTTCTCAGTGCAGGAGGTCTGTAAGCCTGTGCTGGTTTGACATCAATACTAGGGACATCATTGGGAACTGTGTGATATTTGATGGCCTTTTCCGGGAAAGCACCATCTACAACTGGCTGCCATTGGACTTCCCAGAGTTCAGAGTTTGATGGAACCTCAATTTTGTGATGAACTGCTCCACTATAGTGCCATATCCTAAAGCCATTGCTAACCCGTAGTCTTGGTGCACAAGTTGCTGTTACAATGTGCTCGCCATCAGGGCACCATGAGAAATAGGTTGTATCAGGAGCTTGTGGCTTTGAAATTTGCTTGTACTTTTTTACATCCCAGACCTCCATCTGTCCTCGGAGATTTCCAAAGCCTGCCAGCACCAGGATGTGTCCTTGAGGGCTATAGAATGCTGCATTCCGAGGACCAGTGCCAAAGTCAAAGACTGGGTCACACTTCTGGTTAAAGACTGTCACTTTGGCAGGCATGAAACCATAAACAGCACAAAATTCAACCGAATTTGGATTCCAGACCACATCATAGATTGGGCCATTTTTTGCTGAAAGAAAATTGTTTCAACATTAGGATGCCATCATGACATTTCGGCATATAATTATTTAAATAGCTCCTTAAATGCACCATTTTTTAACCGTGCAAAAGGTATTCAAAACAATTCACAGACATGTAATGAGAAATACTCAACCCAATGAAGAAATTAAAAGCTTGGTTTAATTGGTTACACTTTCGTCCCAAGATTGCTTCAACTAATTCTCATTCTGAAATTAAAAAAAGATAATTTTGCTGTTTTTCTATTTTTGTTCCTCTCCAATTGGCTCCCATGTTTGTCTAAACAACAGCAGTGAATTTCAAATTACTGAGTTGTGGAGTACCTTGAGAATAACAAGGGTTTGACATGACACAACATGAATATAACCACATTCGACCTTTTCAGCTGGCATTCCCTGAAGAATGAAAATGAGGCAGGGCATTTGCAACATTCTCCTGGGTGGTCTTCCTTTTAATTCCAACTGTGCCAATTATATTTTAATTTACACCAAGTTTGTTAATTTTTATCACCCAGTACTTGTTAACTGTCACTTGCTTCCACGCTAGCAGTAGCTTAATTATAAAACATTTTCACTCCGTTATGGTGCCTTTCCTTTCGATGCAATTTCCATGGGGTTTGAATTTTGCCATTTCTGGTCTCTTGCATAACCTTAGTCTTGGCCATGCCTTCAGGTCTTTGGCTGTAAGCTCTGGAATTCCACTCATCCCTCCAATTCCCTACCTCTCTTTCCTCCTCAAGGAGGATTCTCAAAATCAATAAACCAGTTTTTAATGCTGTTCTTTCAGGTGCTTCAGTACAAACTTTGCTAGTTACTCCAATGAAGCACCCTTCCTTATGAGTCGCATCATGTTATGCTGCTATTTGACTTAAGGAGATAAAGCCAGATAAAAATAACACTTTTCCTTATCCATACAGAGAAGGTACCACACCTTAGGAATAAGAAGGGCAGTGGCGGGGAATGCTAAGAGATTGATCGAAAAGTGACAAAGGAAGAAAAACAAGTTTTCAAGTCAGAACAGAGTACAACTTGGAGCAAAATTTCCAAGTGGCAGTATTTACATGAGACAAATGCCCATGTCCTTCCAGCTTTCAGAAATAATGTTCAAGAAGCCTTGCCCAATAGGCACAGATTTTGCACATACTGGAACAGTGGTGGATTGAGTGAAGATTTGTTTCTGGATAATGAATCGGGTGTTTTGCACCGAACGGAATTAAGTTTCCCTGAGCGCGCCAGACTTCTGTCCTTTTGCCCATGCTTGCATCAGCAACTGCAATGAGGGAACTTCATAGCATTTTTTTGATAAAAATAACTTTTTATAAAAATTGCTTTACATTCCTAACGCAGGGCTCAGACCTGAAACATTGATTCCCTTTTACTTCCTATGGATGCTGTGTGACCTGCGAATTTCTCCAGCAGTGTTGTGTATTGCACTTGATGCAAGCATCCATAGATTTTCTTCATTTACTTCCATTACTTTGTTGAGACGAGACTAATGAAGTAGTAATTGGCCAAATTGGATTTGTGCAACTTGAACTGGAAGTATTCTGCAATGTCGGCTAGATGGCAGCATTGTAACTGAACCACAGCAACAGTGAGAGGCATGGTCTGCTCTGAAGCACCAATCTTCAGGATTTCACTTCACTATTGTCAGGTCCAAAAGCCTTTGCTCTATCAATGGTCTCAGCTATTTCTGAATGATAGAATGGAGAGATCAATAAATGGTGCCCTTGATGGTGAGGATATTAAGAGGCTGAGAAAGATTACCTGAACATTTCTGGCCAAAATCATTGCTTGGCCACCATGGACAAATTCATGGGCTCTCCTTCCCATTAGTTGTTTAAATTGTACTCAATCATCCTTATGCATTATGAACCACTGACTGTGATATTATTCAAATCTGTTTCAACTATTTGCTTTTGCAGTCAGCATGCTTGAAGTTCTATGCTTCTTCACCAGATTCATGGCTCACTTTTATGTAGGCTTGATGGCCCGCTTCTGTGCTGGAGTTTGCTCCTAGGTTTGAGAGCAATGTTAGTTTTGGAAGATACAAATTATGTTGGATTACTGCTGTAGTGATGGACAAATGCAGTACTTAGTCGCAAACTCTTCTCATTGCTACCTTCGGTTAGAAGCCTTAAGACCAGCAGCTCTAGGTTCCATTAAAAGCAAAGAAATGCTGGAGGGACTCAGCCTGTCTCGCAGCATCCATAGGAGGTAAAGATACATTATCAACATTTTGGGTCCAAGTCCTCCCTCCAAGTATGTATCCACAGCAATTAGAAATTCCTCAAACTTTTCACAAAAATAAATTATAACTTTAACAGGAAAATTCATATTAGAACTCATAACTTCCTGGTATGATAACAGCTACACACTCAAAGCATTTACATTTGTTAGGAGAGAATATGAAGGTTCTTGCCAATTAGTATCCATATTTGACAGAACTAGGTAGCAGTTAGATTTACACAAGGAAGGAAAGCCCCAATGCAATAATTTAATGGCTTCTTGGATCTTTTTTACAATACATACGCAGTTGCACTAATGCACTTTCTCCACTGGATGCTATGTAGTGCAGGGTTTGTTCACCATAATATGATGCTCCAGACTTGTCTACGTCAGTACTGGCAATCACCAACAAAGCAGTTCCTGCAGAAAGCCAAAATTTACTTAAAAATCTGAGAACCCAACAATTATTTTCAATTAGCATAGTAAAGCAATCAAAAACTGGACCACAAAAAAACATTAGGACAGGTAACCAAAAGTTTGATTAAATGGATAGGTCTTAAGGAAGACTTTAAAAAGAGAAGAGATAGAGAGGCAGATGTTTGGGTTAGTTATTGTGGAAAGATAGCTAATTACATATTCCCCAGGGGAACTAATTAAATTGGCAATTCTCCAGATGCAGAAATAATGGGTATTGTAGCACCATATTGTAGCATGGTCAGAAAAGGATTTAACTAATCTTCCGTTGTCGTTGCACTTGCCGACACCATGCTTGCCCAGGATTCCTGGCCAGATTTCTGAGTCTTTGCCGACGCGAGCGTTGAAGTCGCCAAGGATGACAACCATGTCAGCTGTAGGGGTGCGTTGAATGAGGTTGCGCAGATCAGTGTAGAACTTGTCCTTTTCTGCTGGTTCCGCCTGGAGGGTTGGAGCATAGACACTGATGAGGGTGATGCGACGCTTGTTTTGAAGGGGGAGTCGCATAGACATGATCCGGTCCGAGTGGCCTGTCGGGAGGTTTTCGAGTTTGGAGGCAATGGAATTCTTGACCATGAAGCCTACACAATGTTGGAAACTTGCAGTCAGACAAAGTGAGAGGAAACTTCCAGGCAAACCTCAAAGCAAAGCTCGAGAATGCAATCCGCCTCACGGACTCGTCCCCTGAAACACTCTGGGATCAGCTGAAGACTGCCATACTGCAATCCACTGAAGAGATACTGGGCTTCTCCTCCAGGAAAAACAAGGACTGGTTTGACGAAAACAACCAGGAAATCCGGGAGTTGCTGGCAAAGAAGCGAGCTGCCCAACAGGCTCACCTTGCAAAGCCGTCCTGGCCAAAGAAGAAACAAGCCTTCTGTCGCGCATGCAGCCATCTTCAGCGCAAACTCCGGGAGATCCAAAATGAGTGGTGGACTAGCCTCGCCAAACGAACCCAGCTCAGCGCTGAAATTGACGACTTCAGGGGTTTTTACGAGGCTCTAAAGGCTATGTAAGGCCCCTCAACCCAAGTCCAAAGCCTGCTGCGCAGCTCAGATGGCAAAGTCCTCCTCAGTGACAAGATCTCCATACTCATCCGATGGTCAGAACACTTCCAATCTCTTTTCAGTGCCAACCGCTCAGTCCAAGAATCCACCCTGCTCCAGCTTCCTCAACAGCCCTTAAGGCTAGAGCTGGATGAGGTCCTCACCCGGGAAGAGACATATAAGGCAAATGAACAACTAAAAAGTGGCAAAGCAGCAGGTATGGATGGAATTCCCCCCAGAGGTCTGGAAGGCTGGCGGCAAAACTCTGCATGCCAAACTGCATGAGTTTTTCAAGTTCTGCTGGGACCAAGGAAAGCTGCCTCAGGACCTTCGTGATGCCATCATCATCACCCTGTACAAAAACAAAGGCGAGAAATCAGACTGCTCAAACTACAGGGGAATCACACTGCTCTCCATTGCAGGCAAAATCTTCGCTAGGATTCTCCTAAATAGAATACCTAGTGTCGCCGAAAATGTTCTCCCAGAATCACAGTATGGCATTCACGCAAACAGAGGAACTACTGACATAGTCTTTTCTCTCAGACAGCTCCAAGAAAAGTGCAGAGAACAAAACAAAGGACTCTACATCACCTTTGTTGACCTCACCAAAGCCTTCGACACCGTGAGTAGGAAAGGGCTTTGGCAAATACTAGAGCGCCTCGGATGCCCCCCAAAGTTCCTCAACATGGTTATCCAACTGCACGAAAACCAACAAGGTCGGGTCAGATACATGGGCCCTTCTCCATTAACAATGGCGTGAAGCAAGGCTGCGTTCTCGCACCAATCCACTTTTCAATCTTCTTCATCATGATGCTGAAACAAGCCATGAAAGGCCTCAACAATGAAGACACTGTTTACATCCGGTACCGCACGGATGGCAGTTTCTTCAATCTGAGGCGCCTGCAAGCTCACACCAAGACACAAGAGCAACTTGTCCGTGAACTACTCTTTGCAGACGATGCCGCTTTAGTTGCCCATTCAGAGCCAGCTCTTCAGCGCTTGACGTCCTGTTTTGCGGAAACTGCAAACTGCCTGGAAGTCAGCCTGAAGAAAACTGAGGTCCTCCATCAGCCAGCTCCCCACCATGACTACCAGCCCCCCCACATCTCCATCGGGCACACAAAACTCAAAACGGTCAACCAGTTTACCTATCTCGGCTGCACCATTTCATCGGATGCAAGGATCGACAATGAGATAGACAACAGACTCGCCAAGGCAAATAGCGCCTTTGGAAGACTACACAAAAGAGTCTGGAAAAACAACCAACAAAAACCTCACAAAGATTAGCGTATACAGAGCTGTTGTCATACCCACACTCCTGTTCGGCTCCAAATCATGGGTCCTCTACCGGCATCACCTACGGCTCCTAGAACGCTTCCACCAGCATTGTCTCCGCTCCATCCTCAACATTCATTGGAGTGACTTCATCACCAACATCGAAGTACTCGAGATGGCAGAGGCCGACAGCATCGAATCCACGCTGCTGAAGATCCAACTGCGCTGGGTAGGTCACATCTCCAGAATGGAGGACCATCGCCTTCCCAAGATCGTGTTATATGGCGAGCTCTCCACTGGCCACCGAGACAGAGGTGCACCAAAGAAGAGGTACAAGGACTGCCTAAAGAAATCTCTTGGTGCCTGCCCCATTGACCACCGCCAGTGGGCTGATCTCGCCTCCCACCATGCATCTTGGCGCCTCACAGTACAGCGGGCAGCAACCTCCTTGGAAGAAGATCGCAGAGCACACCTCACTGACAAAAGACAAAGGAGGAAAAACCCAACACCCAACCCCAACCCACCAATTTTCCCTTGCAACCGTGTCCGCTTGTCCCGCATCGGACTTGTCAGCTACAAACGAGCCTGCAGCTGACGTGGACATTACCCCTCCATAAATCTTCGTCCGCGAAGCCAAGCCAAAGAAAAAGAATGGCGAACAAGAGAAAAGATAAATGTATTTTCATCCACGTGGCAAATTCCTAAGCAGCAGAACCATTTGGGAGGGATGGTAATAGAAAAGAAACAAGTAGAGGACAGGTTGCCTAGAACTGCACATCGCTTGGTTGCTCACCTTTTGATCTATGGCAAGTCAAATACAATGAAGCCTAAAGAAATGAGGTAGGAGTAAAAATCTTTAGCAAGTAGGATCAGACATGGGCCCAGATACAAGTGAAAGGCACTTCATCAATGCTTCTCAAAAATCAGACTCACGACTTTCTGCAAATCATACCATGAATCATTCTAGGTACTGAAACATGCGTGCCAGTCATTTTCAGTGGGTGAGATATGATATGATAAGGTGGAGCTTTTCACTCAGTTTTCTGTGCTATTGAGTCCTTCCGTTATTTACTATTACAACTTAAGATGATCATTTAACTGCTGGTTACCAAGTGTTTTTAGGCATGTATGACTTTATAGGTTGAGGAACTGTTAAACAGAATGTTACCTTTTTTATTCCAAAGCATTGTCACTTTGTCAGCTTTAAAGAAGCTTTTATTTGCCAAGGCAGAAGACGGGCCATCAAAATTTGGATATTGGTACAATCGAACAAATGATGGTGCACCTTTGGATCCAGGTACATAGACGGCAACCTTTTACAAAAAAAAGGTGTTTGTTGTAGTCAATGGTTCTATTTTGAAACTGAGTTTAAAAACATCTGAGGACAAGGGTCTCTGTTTAGATAACGTGCTTCATTTTAGATAGTGCTGTTTTCATCCAAATCATTTGCTTCACAACAAATTTAAAAGCACGCATCGTAAGCAAGCACTTATTGTCACTGAAGATGGAAGCCCTGAAGATGATGCAAAGCTGAGTCACAAAGTCAATCTTTTGTATCAAAAACCTAAACTACAAGCAAAGATGGATAACGTGCAGAATGATAAATATTAACATCACATGAATTTGCAGAAGTAGCCCAATGGAACCAGGTTCAAATGCCCAAATCAAGTAGTATTAAGGCACCTGTTACAATGGCAGGTAAGTGGAACGAGATTGTGACTTTGGGAATGAGATTCTACTCTGCCGAGTTTCAAAACTTGGGCTACTGTCTTCTTTGGTAGCTGTGTTGAATTGGCATCATTAGTGTAGAGGTTAGCATAGCGGTTAGCGCAACGCTATCTCAGTGCCAATGACGCAGGTTCGAATCCGGCACTATCTGTGTTTTGTTAGGTCTGCTTTGTTCATGAATGAGTGAGTCAAACACCAGACTGAGTCGAAATCAAGGTTCTTTGTTCTTTATTGCCGGATTGTAACACTTGCAACTAACAGTGTTAGTTGGAGAAGGCGCATTCTGCCGTTATCAGCAAGTGGTGTTTTTTTTATACCTCAGGATACGTACTTAGTAAATTATCATACCATGACATTGTCCAATGAATAAACTGTTGCTACCCTTCTCTGTTAGCCTGCTGCACATCATTCTTGTTAGTGCAAAGCTTATCTTGAGTGTACAAGGTCACATCTGCATTCTGTTACTCCTTAGTACTGGGTGACTCCTTCTCCGGTCCCATCTCATGATGTTTTTACCTTACAGTTTGTACGTTCTCCCAGTGTCTGTATGGATTTCCTCCCACCCTTCAAAAACATACGGGGGTTGCGGGTTAATTAGGTGTAATTAAATTTAAATAAATTTTCTTGGACTTGTTACTGGACAGAAGTGACAGCCAAGTTTGACTGGAATGCATTCAAGGGTGCTCATGGTTGAGGAGTTCTAAGTATTCCAGCAGTGATGACTGTACATCTCCTTGATAAGCTCTCAGCAAGGTGGGCTCTTGGATGTCTCAACTGTTGACAACCTCCCATGCTGAAGAATCTACATGTCATGATTTGCAGTGAGCTATACTTTCCATCTGCCATTTATTGGTTAGCCCTCTTGTTTGTCAGCTGCTGTAAGTGCCTGCAGAGCCACTTCCTTCCCCTTGAGGCATGGTGGAATTTCCAAATCCAAGAATGCTTTGCACTGGTGGTGGATGAGAGGACTGTCCTGTGGTCTTTCATGACTACATTTGGAGCAGCTTACATGTTAATCATCATTATGCTGTGCTGGGGTAAACCCAAGCTAGACATTTACTTATCCTAAGGTTTGGCAGAGGCCGGGGGGATGGGGGGTTGGAAGAGAAGAGCTATGCTGTCTCACTCTGGATAAGTAGGCCATCGTTTTATACTTTGTCCTTCTAAAACATACACCCACCATGTTGTTCTTTGAACTGGTCATATTTCACCTGTTACATCTTACTCAGGATGGTAATGTCAATGTGAGCGGGCAGATTAATGGGGAGAAAACTGAAAATACCCAGATGCAAAGGGACCTGGGAGTACACAGGTAGTCAGGTAAATAGCCTGAAGGTAAACTTGCATGTTGAATAAGTGGTGAAGAAAGCAAATGCAATGCTGGCGTTCATTTCAAGAGGAATAGAATGCAAGAGCAGGGATGTAATATTGAGGCTTTATAAGGCACTGGAGGGACCTTTCTTAGAATGTTGTGAGCTCCTCATTTAAGAAAGGATGTGCTGATGTTGGAAAGGGTCAGAGGAGGTTCACAAGGATGATTCCGGGAATAAAAGGTTATCATATGAGGAGCATTTTACAGCTCTTGGCCTATATTTGTTGGAATCGAGGAGAATGAGGCAAGGGGGGTGGTGGAAATCTCATAGAAACATTTTGAATGTTGAAAGGCATGGACAGAGTAGATGTAGTAAGGTTGTTTTCCATGGTGGGAGGGTTTAGGACAAGAGGGCACAACTTCAGAATTAAAGGACGTGCTCTTAGAACAGAGATTTGGAAGAATTTCGTTAGCCAGAGGAAGGTAAATCTGTGGAATTTGTTGCCACAAGCAGTTGTGGAAACCAATCATTGAGTGTATTTAAGGAATAGATTGATAGCAAAGGCGTCAAAGGTTATGGGGAGAAAGCTGGGCAGTGGAGCTGAACGGAAAAATGTATCAGCTCATGATTAAATGGCAGGGCAGACTTGATGGGCTGAATAGCCTATTTCTACTCCTATGTCTTATGGTCTTTATGGAATTGACTTTACATTTAACATCAACCCAAGAATAGTCATCAACCAATCTGCCCCTGGTGAAACAGGCCAATGTTAAAGTCCATAATGATTCCCCAGAAAACACGAACCATTTTCCAGATCTTGAGGGCTATCTCTCAACAATAACAAATCTACACGACAAAATTCATCATCAGCTTCCCTCTGTCAGATTTTTTTTTAAATGTTTTGAAGAGCTCAAAAGCATCACTAATCTCATAGCCTACTAAGTATTTGTGAACTCTGCCCGCCTGCATCCTTTTGAGATGTGCACCTTCCAAACCAGGAACCACAAAATGCTGGAGAAATGGCATCAATGCGGACTCCATAAAGTTCCCCAGAATTCATTGCCAGCCAACAACAAGGCCAACAATGCTTCCAGGGCTCAAATTCCACTCCACCAGCTCTGATGGCCAAGCGACATAGTTCACATGCCCAACTCCAGACTTGCAAGGGAAAAAGAACAGCAGACACTGAAACCTTCAGCAACAATGAGAAGCTGGAAGGACTCAAAGGGGTCAGGCATATCCATGGAGAGCAACAGACAGTGAATGTTTTGGATCTGGATCCCATTTCAAAGCTAAATTATACTTTTCCAAATTTTGCCACTGCAAAGGATTCCCAGGTTACCAAAGAAAAAGATCCAAGGATATTCTCCAAGCCTCTTTGATATTCATATTGTCTGATGGGAATCCCTCCCATGAGCACTTAAGATCCAAGAGGAGCATTCTAAAAAGAACCTACAGTCCATTTGTCAGGAGCATATAAACACCCAGAATAAACAACAGAAGGAGTGAAACACCTTTTAAACTTCCAAAATACCTACAGCAATCAAGAACCTCAGGTCTTGCCTGCGACAGTGGGTCCAATAAGCCGTGGAAGAAATTCATTCCTAACCCCAAAGAGCTTGATAAGAAGTGATGGAATTAGGACACAGATCAGTCGAATTACTGAAAGGCCAAACAGGTTTGAGGGACAAAAGGCTTCCTTCGGTCTCCTGTGCTCTTAAAGCATTTGGAAATTCTACATCTAAAGAGAGACCTACACTTAGACTCTTAATTATCTTAATAAACAGATCAATGCTGTGATTCAATTGACTGAAATGCTGAAGGATATTGAGAGGAAGTTTAAACTGGGGGTGAGCCAGATCTTCCTTCTCAACTACAACAGTTCCAATACCATGAACTGATTTCTCCTTATGGCTTATAGAAGAGACAGGCAACACAAATGTTAAGTTGAACTCAATAATTGGTCAAATTTAAAGGCAGCCCAAATCTTAACTTCTGTTGTGCTTATAAATACTATGCAAAACAGACAACACAAAAGCAATTAAATGATAAAACTACCTTGCAGGGCTGAGGTCCTGGTGACAATGCAAAATCTGATACTTTCTGCAAATGGAGTTTGTTCGCTATTTTATCTGGTATGAAGGGATTTGGAAAGTAACGTCAATAAAATTCATCACAAAATACTGGTTTACCAACTTTCTCTCTATAAATACACATTATAAGCAAATATTTCCTAATAGCAAATACATAATTTTTAAAATTCTTTCTAGGAGTTTTACCCAGAAGAAAACAAACATTACTGTTATCAATAAGTGAGTCGCGGGTAATCATAGACTAAGGGAAATTACATTGATCCTTTATACATGGATCCTTGTATTGATGGGCCAAATGGTCTAATTCTGCTCCTATGTCAAATTTTTAATTTTCCAAAGCTTGAGGGCAGCATGGTTAGCAGGTTCGAATCAGGCGTGTCTGTAAGGAGTTTGTTCGTTCTCCCTGTTGTCTGCATGGCTTTCCTTTCTTTTACTCCACTGATGCTACTCAACCTGCTAAGTTCCTCCATCAGATTGAGAAATCTAGATGGCATCTTGGACTCCTTCCTCTAATCTCACAACTAAGTTTACCCAACTCAGAGCAGATCACTGATTGAACCCAACCACTCTTGTGATGTGTCTTATTTAGGAGCCCATAGCATTCAATTCATTTCCCTACGGTGAGGGATATTGTGTTCAATTTCCAACTTTTCATTCATTGTTGAGGATGAAATTACATCGGCTTACTTTAGCAACAGAACTCCCACTTTTAGTGTGAAACCACCCCGACAAATAAAAGTTTTTTTCAAAAACCTGCATGGCATGGTTAGCATAACAATTAGAGCGAAGCTGTTACTGGGAACAGGAATGTGCGTGTAGAATATAATGCAGAAATCAAAAACTGGATGCAATGTGTTCTGAGTTTGTGAGGAAACACAAACAAATGAGGAAACCTAAATGTTGTCGGAGAATTTGAAATGTGTCTATTTCAATGCTAGGGAGTATTAACGATAAAGGAGGTGAACTTAGAGCATGGATCAGTACATTTAACTACGATGTTGTGACCGTTACAGATACTTGGGTGGCAGAAGGACACGAGTGGCAGGTACCGGGATTGAGGTGTATTAAAAGGAATAGGATGGAAGTGGGTTGGAGTAGCATTACTGGTCAAGGATAGTATCACAGCTATAGAAAGGAAGGACGCTACAAAGGAATTGTCTGCTGAGTCAGTGTGGGTGGAAGTCAGAAATAGGAAGACAGCAATCACTGTGCTGGCAGTAGTCTATAGCCCCCCCCCCGCCCCAAACAGATAAACAGGCAGATTTTGGAAAGGGGCAGAAATTACAGGTTTGTTGTGCTGGGAGATTTAAATTTACCTAATATTGACTGGCATTTCCTGACTGCAAGAAGAAAAGATAGGGCTGAATTTGTTAGGTGTGTTCACGGATTCCTGACACAGTATATGGACCAGCTGATGAGAGGAGAGGCCATACTGGATCTAGTACTGGGTAATGAACCTGATTAGGACCTCTCAGAGGGGGAGTATTTTGGTGAGAGTGACCACAATTCCCTGAGCTTTAGCTTAGCTATGGACAAGGATAAAACCAAACAAAATGGGAAAGTATTTAATTGGGGAAGATTGGATGGGAAGCGGCAGGAACTAGCGAGAGTAAATTGGAAACAGATGTTCAAGGGAGAAAGCACAGAACTATGGTGGAGAAAGTTTGGGGAAAACTTGCACTGGGTTCATGATAGGTTTGTCCCACTGGGACAGGGAAAAGATAGTAGGAAAAGGGAAACATGATTGACAAAACGGGAGAGGTAGCTTCTTAAGATGAAGAAGGAGGCACACATTAGATTTAGGAAGCAGGGATCAGGAAGGGTTCATGAAAATTATATCCTAACCAGGAAGGAGCTTAAGAAAGGATTTAGGAGAGCTCGAAGGGGGCACGAGAAGTAAGATTAAGGAGAATCCCAAGGGGTTCTAACAGAAGGATGAAGATAATGAAGGGAGGGCTGCTTTGGGATAAAGTAGGCAAAATGTGCCCGAAGGCAGAGGAAGTCCTAAATTAATACCTTGTTTCAGTATTCACGAGAAAAAAATCCTTGATCAGGGCAAGGTCAGAATAGACAGGCTGATGAGCTGGACAATGTGTAGATTAAGGAGGAGGAAGTGTTGGATCTTCTTAAAAACATTAAAATTAACAAATACAGGGGGCTGGACACCATTTACCCCAGGTTGCTGTGGGAAGGGAGGGAAGAGATGGCTGGGACATTAGCTTTGATCTATGAGGCTTCCTTGGCCACAGGGGGGCGCTGGAGGATTGGAGAAGGCAAATGCGGTCCCCTTGTTTAAAAAAGGTAATAGGGAGAATCCTGGGAATTATAGACCGGTGAGTCTTACGTCAGGGGTGTGCAAACTATTGGAGAGGATTCTTCAGGTTAGAATCTATGAGTATTTGGAGAAGTCCATTCTACTCAAGAATAGTCAGCATTACTTTATGAAGGGAAGGTTGTGCCTCAAAAGCCTAATTGAGTTTTTTGAGGAGTTAACAAAACAAAACAGTAGATGTGGTCTATATGGATTTTATTAAGGCAGTTGACAAGGTCCCCCATGAGAGAATCAGTCAGAAAGTCATGAGGCATGGGATTCAAGGACCCTCGGTTGTTGCATGGATTAAAAATTGGCTTGCAATTAGAAAGCAGAGAGTAGTAGTGGACAGAAAGTATTCTGCCTCGAGCTCAAGATTCTGAGAGGCATAGATAAATAGGACACCCAGTGCCTTTTTCCCAGGGCAGAAAAAGCAAACGCCAGGGGAAATTTCTACAAAGTGAAAGGAGGAAAATTTAGGAGAGACTTTGGGGTTTTTTTTTTGGTTTTTTTTTTAAACACAGAGTTGTGGGTGTCTGGAATGCCTTGCCAGGGATGATGGTGGAGGCTGAAACATTAGGATTTAAGAGACTCTTAAACAGGCACATGGCTGAAAGAAAAGCAGAGGGTTGAGGTAGGAAGTTCTTTTTTTGGTAGGAATTTATAAGTTGGCACATCGAGGGCCAAAGGGCCTGTCCTGTGCTGTAATTTTCTATTTAAGTGCCAGTGAGTGGGGTTTAGATATGGTGCTGTCTATAAGGAGTTTGTACGTTCTCCCTGTGTCTGTGTGGGTTTCCTCCCACCCTTTAAAACATTCAGGGGTTGTAGGTTTATAAAGTATTTGGGTGTCACAGGTTCATAGGCCAGAAGGGCCTGTTACTGTGCTGTATGTCTAAATTTAATTTAAATTAAAACTTGCATTGTATTTACTCTTGTTGCTTCCATTAGAAACAATAGATGCAAATAACCAGGATGTATCAGTATATTTGAAATATGGAAATGTTCTTCAATGTTCATTTATTTGATTTATTGGTAATCTCATTATATGTTTTACTCAAAAAGCCAAACATTATTTATACAAATTGATCTTCAACACATGGCATCTTGTGGAAAAATAAGTAAAAATAATCTTCACTTAATCATCTGGATGAAATTACCTACCAAATGCATTTCCCTCAAAAAACTGCACTTCATTGTTTACATTGCGTGCGCAAATACTTTCATCATCTGACCAACAAGGACACCTAATCTCAAGGGAAAAAAGCAGTTTATTAACATGTGATGCAGCTAATCAAAACAGACGAGTTAAATTTTCAACTTTTTCTGCACATCAATGACTGTTTTTCTGTAATTACAGCCTAGAGTAACAAATCCAAATAACAGAGTTCAAATCTCAACATCACAGCTGTGGAATTTGGATTCCCTTTATAATCTGGAGTTCATTCATAAAGAAAAAGCTGTTCATTAATAATGATAGCAAATCTAGCAAAATTGTTGCTCAAAATCAGACAAGCTTTCAGGGGGGAATTTGCCATACTTAACCTGCCTGGCCTACAATATATACCAATGTGGTTGATTCTTAAATACTCTGAAGCAGAGTCAGCCTCAGAACAAATCTAATCGAGGGGCATTAGGGTAACCCGAGATGGGAGGTCCAACCCTGCTTTTTTTTTTTAATTTTATTTTTCATACTATGAACCATACTGACCAAAATACACACAAACATCTCCCTCTTGAATATACACAGTGTCATTTTCTCCCCCTTTCCCCCCTCCCTTCCCTCCCTCCTTCACCCCCCCTTCCCACCCACTCAACGTTCAACCTATATGATACATTAAACAATGTCATCACACAATGAAAATAAACAAGAAATTTGTGTCATCTACTTTTACACACTGGGTCAGTTCATTTCGTCTTCTTCTCCTTCTGTCATTTTAAGGGGTGGAGGTCCGCGGTAGGACTTCGCTGTTGTGTTCCATGTACGGTTCCCAAACTTGTTCGAATACTGTGATGTTATTTCTTAAATTATATGTTATTTTTTCCAATGGAATACCTTTATTCATTTCTATGTACCATTGCTGTATTCTCAGGCTATCTTCTAATTTCTAGGTTGACATAATACATTTTTTTGCTCCAGCTAAGGCTCTCATAATAAATCTTTTTTTTTCAAGTCTAAGTTCTTTACTTCTTATATTACTTAGAAGAAAGATCTCTGGATTTTTTGGGATGTTGCTTTTTGTGATTTTATTTAATACCCGATTTAGATCTTCCTAAAACTTTTCCACTTTCTCACTTGCCCAAATTGCACGTACTGTTGTTCCCGTTTCCTTCTTACAGCGTAAACATCTGTCTGATACTGTTGGACTCCGACCGCTTTGAAGTGGCCTGGCAAGTTACTCACCAAGGCCAATTAGATGTAGCCAATAAATAGCAACCAGAATTTGCTTCCTGTTGCAGTAAATAATGGAATTATGCAATCTTAAGAAAAATATATACTTAAATCTAGGCAATTACTTTTAACCTAGAAAGATAACATATCAGAACTATGTTTTCACGTTAATAACCAACAATTTAGAATGCAACACATTGTGTTAAAGTGTATCATTTTACAACAGGCAAGCGTCAGCTTTGGCTTAATTGAGTTCCTAGTCCCACTCAGAGCAAAATTCTGGAAGGACCCTTCAACGCAGTACTGACAAAGTACTGTCTACTCTCTCGTGTATGCATGTAAAAGACTGATGGCATTATTTAAGGAAAAAAGAAAATGATATTTATCCTTGAATCAATGACACTAAAATATTATCTGGTTGTTATCAGATTTGTTGCTGTTTCCTGTAGTACGCCTCAAAAAAAGTGTTCTGTTGCCTCTTACAAATGAAAAGCTTTATTTCACCTCTTGAATTTTGTGAAGTTTTGCAGGTGAGAATATGAATGGAAACATACGAGTAGAAATCACACACATCATCGCTTTTGTGAAGCTTCTACTTTAGAGATTCACCAATGTAGTGACTTTGAGAAGACAAACTGTATGAAGTAGATATCAACAAACATCTTTGTTCTCTTTCATACTGTTAAAGCAGTAATCAAGATCATAAAATAAGTGGCCTCGATTTGGATGGAGCACAAAAAAGATTTATTATGAGAGCCTTAGCTGTAGCAAAAAAATGTATTATGTCAACCTGGAAATCAGAAGAGAGCCTGAGAATACAGCAATGGTACATGGAAATGAATAAATGTATTCCATTGGAAAAAATAACATATAATTTAAGAAATAACATCACAGTATTCAAACAAATTTGGGAACCGTACATGAAACATAACAGAGAGGTCCTACCGCGGACCTCCACCCCCTAAAATGACAGAATGAGAAGACGACGAAATGACCTGATCCAGTGTGCAAAAGTAGATGACACAATTTTCTTGTTTATTTTCATTGTCTGATGACATTGTTTAATATGTTGTATATGTTGAACATTGAGTGGGGTGGGAAGGAGGAAGGGAAGGGAGGGGGTAAAAAAAGGGGAGAAAATGACACTGTGTATATTCAAGAGGGAAAGGTTTATGTGTATTTTGGTCAATAAGGTTCATAGTGTGAAAAAAATTTTTAAATTAAAAAAAAAATCATAAGTCATTCAAAAGAAAGGGCACAGGCACTGGTAAATTACAAGATTTGTTGTTATGTGCCACCTCGCTGGTCCCAGTTAATTTAACACTTCTAATACACCTCCATATTTTGGCATACAGTCTCTGAGAAATTTGATAACATAATATGTAACAATTTAATCAGGATTAGGAGGTAAAATGTAACTTTGGATTCACGGTTTTCAAATGTCTCCCGCATTGGTTATCCTGTTATATCATTCTGAATCTTCTGCAGAGTAATTGTTAGGGATCAATATCTACGATTATCAATAGCTACATTAATATTAGAGTATCAGAATGCAAAATAGATGGACTTTGGGCTTTTCTCATCTCATAGTTCTGAAGTCAATAAACACTCAGATCTGAGAGCCAACAAACTGTCGAGATCAGAGGGCCTGAATTATAGGGAGCTGATAGATAGGCTTGGTCTTTATTCCCAAGAGCTGAGGGTTGACTTTATAGATATTTATATAATCATGAGGGGTATAGATAAAGTGAAAGTTAATCATGAGGGGTATAGATAAAGTGAAAGCCTTTTTCCCCAGGGTGGATGATTCTAAAACTAGAGGGCATAGGTTTAAGATATTCCATAGAGACAAGAGGGGTAACTTTATCAGTTGACGGGTGATTTTATCTGAAACAAGCTCCCAAAAGAAATAATAGAAGCAGGCGCAATTTCAGTATTTGAAAGATATTTAAACAGATAATGATCGGAAATGCTTTGAAGGATATGGACCAAACGCAGGCAAGTGAGCCTTGCACAAAATGCCAACTTGGTCAGCTTGGACAAGTTGGGTCAAAGAGCCTGTTCCTTGCTGTAAGACTATGACTCTATTTCAGATGAACTGAGGGCTTTAGAAACATAGAAGATAGGAGCAGGAGTAGGTCATTCGACCTTTCGAGCCTGCTCCGCCATTCAACGAGATCATGGCTGATCTTAAAGTTCAGTACCCCGTCTCCGCCTTCTCTCCGTAACCTTTAATACCCTTATACTGAAGAAATAGATCTAATTCCCTCTTAAATATATTTAATGAACCTGCCTCTACTGCCCTCTGTGACAATGAATTCCACAGATTGGAACTATGTATCTGACCTTTTGCCCAAAACAGTTTGCTCACTATTCACTTGCAATTCCAACTTACAAATCAGGAATCAATTTATTTGTTGGTATTTTACTTAACATACAACTCTGATTTATCTGAAATCAGATCATCCAAAATTCTCAGTTATCCAAAATTCTTTGGACCAGGAAGTGACGTATGTTCGACTCCGAAAAAAATTTCAGATAATTGAGGATTTTAGAAAAATCAGAAATCCTCAGTTATCTGAAGTTTTTTCAGAGCTGAATTGACATCGCAGGTTGAAAACATTTGGTAGTTTGGAAAAACCTCTGAATAGAATTCCAAGTTTTTGGTGTTGAATTTATCTTATTTTGTTCAGTTATTTTTTTTGGTGAGAATTAAACATTATTTTAATGCTTAAAAAGCCTTCCCTTGTTGTTTAAACACTGTTACAAATGATTTGCTGCTACTACTGGGCTGTTTTTAAAAAATGACCAATTGTCCGAAAATATTATTTATCTGAAATAGGCCCGGTTCCAACCATTTTAGATCATCATAGTTGTACTGTGTATACAATATAACTTCTTCAGTTGAGAGTGGGCATGAACTTTACTTGTCACCTTCTCTAATTTGATATTGTTAAAGTGGAATGGAAACTGACAACAATTGATAGTGTTTTAATAAAACACAGTCTGTAAATTTTCTTACGTATAAAAAAACATATTCTTACCAGCCTTGCATTTTTTTCTGATAAAATGACTTGAGACATTGTCCAGATGCAAGATTCCAAATCTGTAGGTTCGGTTCTCCTTGAGGATTATTTTTGGTTGCTAAAGAAAGATATTACAGAATAAGGAACTTCAGTTGACAGAAATTACACACTGATAGATTATTGTGATGTTCTGAGTCAAAACTGTGCAAAATTCACAACATAGAAAATGATCATTTGGCCAGATGGTATTTTTGCTCCATATGTCCCTCTTTCTATCATTGGGAAGAATCTTCCTGGTCCTAGATTTGTATCCAGAGTCTCTGAGCACAGCCCTGCACTTAGCTTTTTGGGATGTGGGATGGTAAACTTTCTGACCCCTGCAAAATGGAATCTGTTTCTGATTAAGCACAGATTCTTGATTCTTCAGAATGCCATTAGTCTTTCACAGTTCCTGGTCATAGAGTTTTGTAGCAGTTTTATTTTGTGACAAGTCCTTTAAAAAAAATTACGTTTCTATAAAATTTTCATTTTTTAATTATTTATTAACATAGAATAAGTATAATACTTTCTACAAATCCATTTCCATACAACCAGTGACCCTTTTCAAGTGAATTATTTTGCCTTTCCAAAGCTAGTCCTCCCCAGCGTACATCTGAGGGCCAGATGTCAATCCAGAGCATCTTAGTCAGGGAGTTACTGCTCTGTCAATGGACTTAATAGGGAAACCAGCATTGAATTAGGCTGTCAATTGCACCAGCGTCCAACCTTTAGGAAGCCTGGGATTAGTTGCTGCATCAATCAATTCCTATGGTTTAGAGTCTGGCTAATATTGCTTTTATTTTGCTGATTGGATTTATTGGCCACCATCTTATATTTGTTGTTGCTACTTGAGGTCCAGCCCCCCCCCACCCCTCCCAAATGGAACAATCTTCCCAAGTACAGTATTAAATTACATAATTAAATTTTAAAGATCTCTCAGCCACAACCTGTCTGAATTTTATTCATATTCAATTAGGATTCGACAGTAACAATTACTAAGAATATAGTTAATAAATGTATTGAAGCCTCTATCCTCAAAGACCCCCACCACCCAGGCCATGCCCTCTTCACGCTGCTACCATTGGGAAAAAGGTACGGGAGCCTAATCAAATTCCTATATAATCAATGAACCAAAAACACTGCCTTACTTTTGTGCACTACTATTTTTATTTATATTAATGTTGTAAGATGGTTATAATATGAACATTTACAC
Organism: Narcine bancroftii; assembly: GCF_036971445.1. Lineage (NCBI taxonomy): Eukaryota > Metazoa > Chordata > Chondrichthyes > Torpediniformes > Narcinidae > Narcine > Narcine bancroftii. Next base: position 117,137,564 of record NC_091477.1, on the reverse strand, counting down.
GATGATTCTGCCACAAAACACCATATTTCAGGACTTGTTCATGATAATAAATTCTGATTCTGATGTTTTAACCAGAAGTGAAACCAATACAAGTAAATAACATAAGAACTGTTGAAGCACAAACACACAGAAAATCATGTATATAGTTTGACTGTCTACCTTCCATGAATGAGTCACAAGGTGTGAACTCATAGAAATCAATGTTAATGGCTGCTTGACAGCCAAACATAATCAGACTGAAGGATCTGTGACTAGTTTGTCCCTCTCCGATTGGGTCCGTGACTTCCTCCAACCAAGACATACTAGAATTCCAGAACAGTATAAGCTGTTGCGCTGCAAATAGGGACACTCGGAGATCCAGGGCTATGTACTCTGGAGTACACTGAAGCTAGGTGGAGCTACTGCAAAGATTCACAGTTTAAGCCAGCCATTCTCAACCTTTTATTGAGCATGGCTGGTTTAAGACCTTCTTACCATGGCACCTCTTGTTAAAATCCATGAACTGTTTGCTCAATGGTTGTATGTAAATGATAGCCGATGCCACACCAAAGTTAAGTAATGGCACTAACATGGCGTGATGAATATATCAACTTCAAGGCACTGTATTGTATAAACCTGAAGTCTTTGTGAATTAAGTATATTTGGGGAAAAAAATGGCATGAGAGAATGTCAAAATAAAACAAAATTATTTATTTTTTAATTTTCTCCAATACAGAAAGGAAATTATGCCAGCACCCATTCTCTCAATCTGCGCCCTCACGTGAAATGGCTCACTACGTAATTATAGGAGATAAACTGGAGAATATAGGCCTCCTGTAAATGAATTACTCACTAATATAAGGTTGCCAAGTTGCCAAGATTTTTCCCTGAGGAGAGAATTCCAGCAAAGCTGCTTTAGGTAGATCCAAAGAGTGCAATAACTGACTGTCCAAGGTACGCACAATATTTACACTGGAGAAAAGAAAGAGAAGCTATTCAAACATAATCTGATCAAAGCTATTTAGAGAGTGAACAATCAATACAAAATAGCATATGCAAAAAGGTCTGGATAACTAGAGGGGTAGACTTTTACAGTACTTAGACTTTTTCAACATAATTGTGGAAAAGAATAAAAACCGTCAAACTGGGAAAGTGCTTAACTGGGGAAGGGCTAATTATGAAGGGATGAGGCAGGAACTAGCGAGAATAAATTGGAAACAGATGTTTAAGGGTGAAAACACAGATGTAATGTGGAGGAAGTTTAAGGTCCAACTGTGCAAAGTTCAAGATAGGTTTGTCCCAATGGGACATGGAAAGGATGGTAGGAAAAGGGAACCATGGCTGACAAAACAGGTCAGGCAACTAGTCAAGAGGAAGAAGGAAACACATTAGATATAGGAAGCAGGAAACAGGAAAGGCTCATGAAAAGTATATATGGTAGCCAGGAAGGAGCTTACCAAAGGACTCAGAAGAGCCCAAAGGGGGCATGAAAAGGTCCTGCTATGTAGAATTAAGGATGATAAGAAAGAAGATGGCCTGCTAAAGGAGGCAACGTGAGCCTGGAGGCAGAGGTGGTTGGGGAGGTCCTAAATGAATTCTTTGCATCAGTATTCACAAGAGAAAAGGACCTTGATCATGGTGAGGTCGAAACTGAACAGATCTGTGACCTGGACAATATGGAGATTAAGGAAGTGGAAGTGTTGGATCTTAAAATCATTAAGATTAACAAGTTCTGGGGCCAGACGTGATATATGACGCGATATACCCCAGGCTATTGTGGGAAATGAGAGAAGAGGTCGCTGGGGCAGTCGATATGATCTTTGAATTTTCTTTGGTCGCAGGGGAGGTGTCAGAGGATTAAAGAATGGCAAATGTGGTCCCCTTATTTAAAAAAGGTAAATGGGAGAATCCTGGAAATTCTAGACCACCTGAAAGTCTTACGTTAGTGGTGTGCAAACTTATAGAGAGGATTCTTAAGGACAGGATCTATGAGCATTTGGAGAAGTCCAGTCTACTCAAGGATAGTCAACATGACTTTGTGAAGGGAAGGTCATGCCTCAAAAGCCTAATTGAGTTCTTTGTGGAGGTAACAAAATAAATTGATGAGGGTAAGGTGGTAGATGTGGTTTATATGGATTTTAGCAAGGCAACGGACAAGTGTAAAATATTATGTTGTGCTTGTAATTAAAATAGATATGTTTTTGGGAGATAAATTGGGGCTGTTTTTTTTAGTGCAGGTCACATACAAACACTTCAAAACAGATCTCATTTAAAATACTGGAGCTCTGCTCAAGCCAGACAGGGCGCCTTTGCAAAATCTTTGGGGAGTGCCCAAGAGATTGTTGTTTTGAAAAGTAACAGATGAAAGAGATCGGAGGAGTAGTTTGGAGCCACAGGCTGTCTGGAGTGCAGCTTGCTGTTCTAAGAGGGTCATGTGGTTTTGCAAGCAGAGAGGGAAAAACAGGCTTTTCTCTGAGAGAGAGGGGGAGGGGGGAGAGAGATCAGTTCTGCAGTTCTACAGTTCAGCAGCAGCAGCTGGGACTGGAACAGGACAAGCTGACAAGCTTGTGGAAAAACCCCATTTGGAAGATGGGTTGTGAGTTCTTAGTTCAGCCTGGTCAAAGCCCTTGTGGTTCATGCAAGAGGTGAAGACTAGCTGCCTAATGTTTCACTTGAAATAAGAAAAACAAAAAGGAACTCTGTGGTGATCTGAAAGAAAAAGGCCATCATCTGGAAAATCCTGAAGGGGCAAGTTTCTTCAGCAAGACACTGACGAGGCTGATTAAAAGGGATCAGTTTGTATCCAGGAACAACAAATCTCTCTCTGAAAACCAACTAGAACCTTCCTGTGCGGTAAGTATTGACCTGTCAAACACCAAAGCCTGGTGAACTTCATAAATGTTAAATTCTATGCAAAGTATAAGAATTGCCTGCAACCAGTAAACTTGGAGGAATGAGAAGTGAGATTGGACTGTGAATCAAAGAACTTTTCTAAACTTACACACACGCATTACATACTCATGCGCTTAGAATTAGAAGGGGGTTAAGTTAGGTTAGTTAAGTTAATAGTGATAAGATAAAGTTTGATCCTGTTTTCATGTTTAAAGATAATTAAAAGCAACTTTTGTTTAAGTAACCATTTTTCTTGGTGAATATCTATTGCTGCTGGATTTTGGGGTCTTCTGGGCTCATAACACAAGGTCCCCCATGAGAGTCTCACCAGAAAGTCATGAGGCATGGAATAAGTAGCTGTGTACATAAAAAAAAGTTGGCTTGTAGGAAGAAAACAGAGAGTAGTGGTGGAAGGAAAGTATACTGCCTGGAGGTCAGTGACTTGTGGAGTGCTGCAAGGATCTCTTCTGGAACCCCTGCTCTTTGTGATTTTTATAAATGGCCTGGATGAAGAGGCGGAAGGATGGGTCAGTTTGCAGAAGATGTGAAGGTTGGAGGAGTGATGGATGGAGCTGAAGGTTGTCGGTTACAAAGAAGATATAGACAAGATGCCGAGTTGGGCAGAAAAGTGGCAAATGGAGTTCAATCCAAATAAGTGTGAGGTGATGCATTTTGGAAGGATAAACCAGAAGGCTCAGTACAAGGTTAATGGTTGGTTACTTAAGAGTGTGGATGACTAGAGGGACCTTGGGGTTCAAATCCAGACATCCCTCAAGGTTGCCGCGCAGGTTGATTGGAAAGTTAAGAAGTCCTATGGGATGCTGGGATTCATTAATGGGGAATTTAATTCAGGAGTAGAGAGGTCATGTTGCAGCTCTACAAATCTGTGGAAAGACCAGACTTAGGGTATTGTGTTCATTTCTGGTCATCTCATTATAGGAATGATGTGGAAGCTATGGAGTGGGTACAGAGGAGATTTACCAGGATTTTGCTTGGATTGGGAAAAAAGTCTTCTGAGGCAAGGTTAGTAGAGCTGGGACTTTTCTCTTTGGAACGTAGAGGGATGAGTGGAGACTTGATAAAGGTATACAAGATTATGAGAGACATAGATAAGGTGGACAGCACCTATTTCCCAGGGCAGGATCAGCAAAGACCAGAGAACATAACCACAAAGTTAAAGAAGGGAAGTTTAGGGGAGACATCAGGGGTAAGATTCTTTTTTTTTATATAAACAGAGTTGTAGGTGCCTGGAATGGTGGTGGAGGCTGCAACATTGAAAAATAGAGGGTAATGAGGTATGGAGGGTTTAGCACTTTTTTTAAAGAAGGAATATATAGGTCGGCACAACATCAAGGGCCTGTATTGTGCTATATTGTTCTATGTATGTTGAAAAACACATATAATAGTGATACAAGCCTATGCTGTGGTACTTTTCGAGTTATCTGTCTGTCAGTACTCCTCCTCCTAGTTTATTACAATAGATCAACTTAAAACACAGCAGCAAGATAAAATTGCAACAATTTCCCAATTTAAAATTTTGAAGTGACATAATATTCAACAATAATTTGAATATATATTCTAGGGACACGATTCAAAATAGAAAGTTAAATTTGATTGTAAAGGTGGAAAGATTTGTGACTAGAGAATATAGGTTAGAACTGACTTTTCCCCATTGCACCAGGCGAACAACGATCCATCTGTGCTGAAAACAAACCCTTTGCAATTTTTCTTGTCATCTCTGTAAAATAAAGAGGGAAAGGAAAATAATTATTTGAAGGATTCAAACAAAGGCAAACTGAAGTATCCTCCCAGGCTCCAACCTAGCAGAAACAACTTTGCCCAAATACATGCTTTGGTTAGCACAGCACTATTTACAAGGCCAACAACCCTGATTTGAATCTGGTCTATAAGGAGTTTGCATGTTCTCCTAGTCTCTGCATGGGTTTCCTCTGGGTTCTCCAGTTTTTTTTCCAACATTCCAAAGACAAATGGAGTTTGGAGGTTAATTGGTCACACGGTTGTAATGGGGAACCTCAGGCTCATGGGCCAGAAGGGCCTATTACGATGCTATATCTTAAAAGTAAATTGTAGATACAATAAAAATTCAAAATTAAGTGAACTAGACTAGAACTGCTATTTGTATAATCAAGAATGTAAAGTACCAAAACAATAGATCCTTCTCATTTAACTGACTTTCTCAGTGTTAGAAGAGCTTCCTATAATAGCTATACTTTTTTTTAAACTGAGAGGACAGTTTAAAAGTAAATTATGTATGATTATCATCCGATAACTAGGCCCAAAAAAAATGTGCTGAGCAAGTCATCAGCCAATTCCTCCATGCTTGGAGAGGAACCTTCCATTGGCACCAAATCTTGTCTCCACCAGAATGGAATTTGTGGTTTGAAACCATCGCAGCTTGTCAAGCATGGTACTCTGTTACTAGCCAAAGATTTCTACTTCAAAACCAAGGGTTTTTTTTCCATCCAGCTTATATTCAATACATATTCAATAAAAGTTTAACAATAAATATATTAAAAATACCTTGTGAAAGATGTGTTTTCCGTATATGTAGGAGGGCCATTGAGCATATAGATTCCATCAGAGCCTCGAACTATAATACACAATCAAAAAATCCAATGTCTTGAAAAAAATTATTTCTACAACATGTGCATATACCAAATAGTGAAAATGGCACTAATTTTGACTCCAAAGTTAATTGTAGCATTCATTGTATCAGAAGATGATTTATAAACTGAGAATTATAATCAGTAAAGGAGGTGGCTATATCACGAAATTCTGTTAATCCAATTCCATTGCTACTTTCCCCCATTTTTTAATTTATTCAAATAATCTTTGAAGGGGAATTCTGACCCTGTGTATCCACAAGTTCAGGAACTACAATCTAAATCCTAACACTTAAACAAACACAACAGGACTTCCTTTTTCAACAGAATTATTCTCGTATACATTAAAAAAAAACTGCCAAAGGTCTCAGTGGATCAGGTGGTCTTCATGAAGGAAGATGGACAGCAATATTTCGGATCAAAACCCTGCTTCAGGACTGAGAGAGCAAAGACTAGCACCATCATAAAGGAATGTGGGAGAGGTTGGTAGGTGAGTTGGAGGCAAGTGGGGAGGGAGAAGATGGAGCTAACTGGTCGAGGAAGGAGATTGAAGGAACCATATAACGGAATAATGGTGGCGAGATGGGAACGATGCAGCCGTGGAGGCCAGGTCATTGGGTGTATTTAGGACAGAGATTGATAGGTTCTTGATTAACCAGGGCATCAAAGGTTATGGGGAGAAAGCCGGGCAGTGAGGCTGAGAGGGAAAATGATTTAATGGCAGAGTAGACACAGTGGGCTGAATAGCCTATTCCGCTCCTGTTTTATGGGATGGCCGTGTAATTGTGTAAGTAGTGGGCAGGTGGAGAGGATGGGGAAAGGTACTAGGTTAGCAGGGAGCTGGGGAAGTAGGAAAGAAGGGAGAGGACCTAGATGGACGAAGAGAGAGAGAGAAAGGGAGCAAAATTGGAGATTTCAATATTCATACGTTGGGTTGTAGTCTTCCTAAGTAGAATATGAGGCACTCATCTTCAAATTTATGTTTGGTCTCAAAATGATTAGTAACTGAGTGTTAGTACAGAATGCAGGTGCTCAGGAAAGCCACGGCCTTGTTTGTGCTTGGTCTCTTCAATGTAGAAGCCATAAGGAGAGCCTCAAATGCAGTTGGCATTAGAGGAGGCTCATGTGAAATGTGTTTCACCTAGAAGGGCTGAGTAGGTGAGAGAGGTGCAGTAGGGACAGATGTTACACCTTCTTTGCCTGGATGGGGAAGGAAGATCAAACAAGAGAGACATGGAGAGAGCAGTCTCCGTCAAGAGCTGAAAAAAGGTGTGGAAGTGCTGCCACCAATCACATCTTCCGGCAGAAATGTAAAAGAACGGATAGCATGGTTAGTGTCGCTATTAGCTCAATGTTGCTATTGCACCAACAACTAGGGTCAAATCTGGCTCTGTCTGGAAGAAGTTTGAACTTTCTCCCTGCATCCACATGGACGCACAACAGCATGCTGTAGTTTTTCACCCTTTAAATAATATTCAGCTCTTTTATTTTTCTTGCCAAAGTGAATAACCTCGCACTTACTAACATTGTACTCCATCTGCCAGACCTTTGCCCAGTCATCCAGCTTAACTCTATCCCTCTGCAGACTCTCCACATCCTCATTACAATTTGCTCTTCCACTCAATTGCGTGTCATCCGCAAACTTGGCTCCACCACATTTTGTCCCTCCTCCAAGTCATCAATATAAATGATGAACAGTTGTGGGCCTAACACCGACCCCTGTGGCACCCCACTTACCACTCTCTGTCAACCTGAAAAACTCCCATTTATCTCGACTCTCTGCCTCCTGTCAGACAACCAATTTTCAATCCAGGCCAATAGACTTCCTCGGACTCCACTTTCCTGTAACTTACTGAGAAGTGTCACTTGTGCAGCACCTTATCAAAAGCTTTCTGGAAATCCAAATATACCATCAACCTGTTCCCCTTTATCCACCGCACCCATTATATCCTCAAAGAATCCTAACAAGTTTGTCAAACAAGATCTTCCCTTTCTAAAACCACGCTGCGTCTGCCTGATTGAACTCTTACATTCCAAAAGTTTCACCATTTCATCTTCAATGACGGTTTCAAGCATTTTTCCAACTACAGACGTCAAGCTAATTGGCTGATAATTTCCAGTCTCCTGCCTACATCCCTTCTTAAAAAGTGGCGTGACATTTGCTGTCTTCCAGTCAGTTTGTTTGTGCCCTCCTACCTGTATCCACCTATTATCTCAGTGGCAAAGTTAACATTTGCTTTCCTAAAATTAGAAAACAAAAACTGAATGTTTTTTCGACAATCCACAGTAGGTTCCTTGTCATGTATTTGTTGAGTGACTCAAAGTAAATTGGCTCCATATGATAATTAATTTGAGGCACAGATAAATATAATGAAGTTGAAGACAGCTGACAGAAAGCCATCGATTCATTTTAAAAGTTTTTTTTAAATAACATGCAATGCAATATCAAGTTTTCCAATATACAATATTGAACATAATGAAATGTGCAATTATATTTAGAAGGATATATTTTATGTATTTGAAAGCCTTCGGAGTTTCGCAGATAAAGTCTAGAAATTCACCTTCGGTTACTGCCTTTTACTTTCTATGGATGCTACTTTACCTGCTGAGTTTTATCAGTACCTGCTTACTGCACTAGACCCAAGAAACTGCAGATTTTTTTATTA